>NC_080381.1:80965717-81600764 GCF_014773155.1 Arachis stenosperma
TCTGTTCTTTCGAAATGTTTTCAAAATGTTTTCAAATTCTTTACTTATTTTCGAAAATTCTCTTCCCCTCTTCCCACATCCTTCTATTTATGGAGTACCCTCCTCAATGCATAATTCGAACTCTCTCTGATTAAGTTCGAATTCTTCTACCTCTTTCTTCTATTTTTCTGTTCCTCTGACACCTCAAGGAATCTCTATACTGTGACATAGAGGATTCCACATTTTCTTGTTCTCTTCTCTTTCATATGAGCAGGAGCAGAGACAAAGGCATTCTTGTTGAAGCTAACCCTGAACCTGAAAGGACCTTGAAGCGAAAGCTAAGAGAAGCTAAGGCACAATTCTCTATAGAGGACCTAATAGAAATCTTCAAAGAAGAAGAAGACATGGCAGCCGAAAACAACAACAATGCAAACAATGCAGGGAAGGTGCTGGGTGACTTTACTGCACCTACTCCCGACTTCTATGGGAGAAGCATCTCTATCCCTGCCATTGGAGCAAACAACTTTGAGCTTAAGCCTCAATTAATTTCTCTAATGCAACAGAATTGCAAGTTCCATGGACTTCCATTGGAAGATCCTCATCAGTTTTTGGCTGAGTTCTTGCAAATCTGTGACACTGTCAAGACTAATGGGGTAGACCCTGAGGTCTACAGACTTATGCTATTCCCTTTTGCTATAAGAGACCGAGCTAGGACATGGTTGGACTCTCAACCTAAAGAACGCCTGGACTCTTAGGAAAAGCTAGTCAATGCCTTCTTGGCAAAGTTCTTTCCACCTCAAAAATTGAGTAAGCTTAGAGTGGAAGTCCAAACCTTCAGACAGAAGGATGGAGAATCCCTGTATGAAGCTTGGGAAAGATACAAACAATTGATCAAAAAATGTCCATCTGACATGCTTTCTGAATGGAGCATCATAGGTATTTTCTATGATGGTCTCTCTGAACTATCCAAGATGTCTTTGGATAGCTCTGCTGGAGGATCTCTTCATTTGAAGAAGACGCCTACAAAAGCTCAAGAGCTGATTGAAATGGTTGCAAATAACCAATTCATGTACACTTCTGAAAGGAATCCTGTGAACAATGGGACTAATCAGAAGAAAGGAGTTCTTGAGATTGATACTCTGAATGCCATTCTGGCTCAGAACAAGATATTGACTCAACAAGTCAATTTGATTTCTCAAAGTCTGTCTGGAATGCAAAATGCACCAAGCAGTACTAAGGATGCTTCATCTGAAGAAGAAGCATATGATCCTGAGAACCCTTCAATGGAAGAGGTGAATTACCTAGGAGAACCCTATGGAAACACCTATAATTCTTCATGGAGAAACCACCCAAATTTCTCATGGAAGAATCAAGAAAGACCTCAACAAGGTTTTAACAACAATAATGGTGGAAGAAACAGGTTTAGCAATGGCATGCCTTTTCCATCATCTTCTCAGCAACAGACAGAGAGTTCTAAGCAGAACACCTCTGACTTAGCAACCATGGTCTCTGATCTAATCAAAACCACTCAAAGTTTCATGACTGAAACAAGGTCCTCCATTAGGAATTTGGAGGCACAAGTGGGACAGCTGAGCAAGAAAGTTACTGAACTCCCTCCTAGTACTCTTCCAAGCAATACAGAAGAAAATCCAAAAGGAGAGTGCAAAGCCATCGACATGGCCGAATTTGGAGAGGAAGGAGAGGAAGTGAACGCCACTGAGGAAGACCTTAATAGGCGTGCACTGACCTCCAATGGGCTCCCTAATGAGGAACCATGGGAATCTGAGGCTCAAAATGAGACCATAGAGATTCCATTGGACTTACTTCTGCCTTTCATGAGCTCTGATAAGTATTCTTCCTCTGAAGAGGATGAGTATGTCACTGAAGAGCAAGTTGCTAAATACCTTGGAGCAATCATGAAGCTAAATGACAAGTTATTTGGAAAAGAGACTTGGGAGAATGAACCTCCTTTGCTCACCAAAGAACTGGATGACTTGTCTAGGCAAAAATTACCTCAAAAGAGACAAGATCCTGGGAAGTTTTCAATACCTTGTACCATAGGCACCATGACCTTCAAGAAGGCTCTGTGTGACTTAGGGTCAAGTGTAAACCTCATGCCTCTCTCTGTAATGGAGAAGCTAGGGATCTTTGAGGTGCAAGATGCAAGAATCTCATTAGAGATGGCAGACAACTCAAGAAAACAAGCTCATGGACTTGTAGAGGATGTTTTGGTGAAGATTGAAGACCATTACATCCCTGCTGATTTCATAGTCCTAGAGACTGGGAAGTGCATGGATGAAACCATCATCCTTGGAAGACCCTTCCTAGCCACAGCAAAGGCTGTGATTGATGTTGATAGAGGCGAACTGATCATTCAAGTGAATGAAGAATCCTTTGTGTTTAAGGCTCAAGGATATCCCTCTGTCACCATGGAGAGGAAGCATGAAGAGCTTCTCCCAAATCAGAGACAAACAGAGCCCCCACAGTCAAACTCTAAGTTTGGTGTTGGGAGGCCACAACCAAACTCTAAGTTTGGTGTTGAACCCCCACATTCAAACTCTAAGTTTGGTGTTGGGAGGTTCCAACATTGCTCTGAGAAAATGTGAGGCTCCATGAGAGCCATCTGTCAAGCTAATGACATTAAAGAAGCGCTTGTTGGGAGGTAACCCAATGTTATATTTTATATATTTTCCTTTGTTATTTTACTTTATTTTGTAGGTTGATGATCATGAGAAGTCACAAAATCAATTGAAAAAGCAAAAACAGAATGAAAAACAGGAAGAAAAACAGCACACCCTGGAGGAATAATCCACTGGCGTTTAAACGCCAGTGAGGCTAGTAGATGGGCGTTTAACGCCCAGTCTGGCACCATTCTGGGCGTTTAACGCCAGAAAGGGGTACCAGACTGGCGTTAAACGCCAAAAAAGGGCAAGCTCCTGGCGTTAAACGCCAGAAATGGGCACCAGCCCGGCGTTTAACGCCAGAAATGGCTAAAAACGCAATTTTGCATGCCATTTGGTGCAGGGATGACTTTTCCTTGACACCACAGGATCTGTGGACCCCACAGGATCCCCACCAACCCCACCACTTTCTCTTCACCACTCACATCCATCCTTCATAAAACCCCATCCACCTCACCATTCAAAATTTAAACCACTTTCCCACCCAAACCCACCCATAAAGGCCGAACCACAAAGAGACCTCCATCTCCTCCATTTCTTCTTCTTCTACTCTCTTCTTTCTTCTTTTGCTCGAAGACGAGCAAACCTTTTAAGTTTGGTGTGGTAAAAGCATTGCTTTCTATTTTTCCATAACCATTTATGGCATCCAAGGCCGGAGAAACCTCTAGAAAGAGGAAAGGGAAGGCAAAAGCTTCCACCTCCGAGTCATGGGAGATGGAGAGATTCATCTCAAGGGTGCATCAAGACCACTTCTATGAAGTTGTGGCCATGAAGAAGGGTCAACTTTGATCAAAGGTTGGACCAAGTCCTCATAGACATTTATGAAGAGGGCGTTCAATGAAAGAGAGATTCAAGAGGGAAGCCGGTTCAACTGAGAAGGCATGACCCCAAGCCCATCACTAAGAAAAGGATGGAGCAAACAAGAGATCCCACTCATCATGAAATCCCTGAGATACCTCAAGGGATCCACTTTCCTCCACAAAACTATTGGGAGCAAATCAACACCTCCCTAGGAGAACTGAGTTCCAACATGGGACAACTAAGGGTGGAGCACCAAGAACACTCCATTCTCCTCCATGAAATTAGAGAAGATCAAAGAATCATGAGAGAGGAGCAACAAAGACAAGGAAGAGACATTGAGGAGCTCAAGCACTCCATAAGACCTTCAAGAGGAAGAACAAGCCGCCATCACTAAGGTGGACCCGTTCTTTAATCCCCTTGTTCTTTATTTTCTTGTTTTTTTCGAAATTTTTATGCTTATGTTTGTCCATGTTTGTGTCTTATGATCATTAGTGTCTTAGTGTTTATGCCTTAAAGTTATGAATGTCCTATGAATCCATCACCTTTCTTAAATGAAAACTGTTTTTATCACAAAAGAACAAGAAGTACAGGATTTCGAATTCATCTTTAAAACTAGCTTAATTAGTTTGATGTGGTGACAATACTTTTTGTTTTCTGAATGTATGCTTGAACAGTGCATATGTCTTTTGAATTTGTTGTTCATGAATATTGTTGGCTCTTGAAAGAATGATGAAAAAGGAGACATGTTACTGAGGATCTGAAAAATCATAAAAATGATTCTTGAAGCAAGAAAAAGCAGTGAATACAAAAAAAAAAAGAAAAAAAAAAGAAGGAGAAAAACGAAAAAAGGGGAGAAAGAAAAAGAAAAGAAAAAGAAAGAAATAAAGTTGTGATCCAAGGCAAAAAGAGTGTGCTTAAGAACCCTGGACACCTCTAATTGGGGACTCTAGCAAAGCTGAGTCACAATCTGAAAAGGTTCACCCAATTATGTGTCTGTGGCATGTATGTATCCGGTGGTAATACTGGAAGACAGAGTGCTTTGGGCCACGGCCAAGACTCAATAAGTAGCTGTGTTCAAGAATCATCATACTTAACTAGGAGAATCAATAACACTATCTGGATTCTGAGTTCCTAAAGAAGCCAATCATTCTGAATTTCAAAGGATAAAGTGAGATGCCAAAACTGTTCGGAGGCAAAAAGCTACTAGTCCCGCTCATCTAATTTGGAGCTAAGTTTCATTGATAATTTGGAGTCTATAGTATATTCTCTTCTTTTTATCTTATTTGATTTTCAGTTGCTTGAGGACAAGCAACAATTTAAGTTTGGTGTTGTGATGAGCGGATAATTTATACCCTTTTTGGCATTGTTTTTAGTATGTTTTTAGTAGTTTTGGTTGAGTTCTTAGTATATTTTTATTAGTTTTTAGTTAAAATTCACTTTTCTGGACTTTACTATGAGTTTGTGTGTTTTTCTGTGATTTCAGGTATTTTCTGGCTGAAATTGAGGGACCTGAGCAAAAATCTGATTCAGAGACTAAAAAGGACTGCAGATGCTGTTGGATTCTGACCTCCCTGCACTCGAAGTGGATTTTCTGGAGCTACAGAAACCCAATTGGCGCGCTCTCAACGGCGTTGGAAAGTAGACATCCTGGGCTTTCCAGCAATATATGATAGTTCATACTTTGCCTAAGATTTGATGGCCCAAACCGGCGTTCAACGTCACCCTCAGAAATTCCAGCGTTAAACGCCGGAACTGGCACCTAAATGGGAGTTAAACGCCCAAACTGGCATAAAAGCTGGCGTTTAACTCCAAGGAGAATCTCTACACGAAATTGCTTCATTGCTCAGCCCAAACACACACCAAGTGGGCCCGGAAGTGGATTTTTATGTCATTTACTCATCTCTGTACACCCTAGGCTACTAGTTCTCTATAAGTAGGACCTTTTACTATTGTATTTGACATCTTTTGATCACTTTAGATCTCTAGATCATCTTTGGACATCTAGTTCTTAGATCATTGGGAGGCTGGCCATTCGGCCATGCCTAGACCCTGTTCTTATGAATTTTCAACGGTGGAGTTTCTACACACCATAGATTAAGGTGTGGAGCTCTGCTGTACCTCGAGTATTAATGCAATTACTATTGTTCTTCTATTCAATTCCGCTTGTTCTTTGTCCAAGATATCACTTGTTCTTCAACTTGATGAATGTGATGATCCGTGACACTCATCATCATTCTCACTCATGAACAAAGTGACTGACAACCACTTCTGTTCTATAAGCAACCAAGGCTCTAGTGTTTATCTCTTGGATTCCTGATACACGATGCATGGTTGATCGCCTGACAACCGAGTGCTCGCCTGACAAACGAGCCAGCCATTCCGTGAGATCAGAGTCTTCGTGGTATAGGCGAGAACTGATGGCGGCATTCAAGAGAATCCGGAAGGTCTAACCTTGTCTGTGGTATTCTGAGTAGGATTCAATGATTGAATGACTGTGACGTGCTTCAAACTCCTAGCAGGCGGGGCGTTAGTGACAGACGCAAAAGAATCACTGGATTCTATTCCGGCCTGACCGAGAACCGACAGCTGATTAGCCATATGCTGTGACAGAGCATAGGAACATTTTCACTGAGAGGATGGGAGGTAGCCACTGACAACGGTGAAACCCTTGCATAAGCTTGCCATGGAAAGGAGTAAGAAGGATTGGATGAAGACAGTAGGAAAGTAGAGAGACGGAAGGGAAGGCATCTTCATACGCTTATCTGAAGTTCCTACCAATGAATTACATAAGTATCTCTATCTTTATCTTTATGCTTTATGCGTTTATCACCTATACCCATTTGAGTCTGCCTGACTAAGATTTACAAGGTGACCATAGCTTGCTTCATACCAACAATCTCCGTGGGATCGACCCTTACTCGCGTAAGGTTTATTACTTGGACGACCCAGTGCACTTGCTGGTTAGTTGTGCGAAGTTGTGTTTATGCCAAGGTATTGAGCACCAAGTTTTTGGGGTTCATTACCGGGGATTATGAGAGTTGTGAAAAGTATTGTTCACAATTTCGCGCACCAAGCGACAAGTGGGACAATTAGCCAAACAAGTTGAACGACCAACCAATGTTCTCCCAAGTGATATAATACCCAACCTGAGAGAGGAATGTAAAGCTCTACAGTTGAGGAGTGGCAAGGTAGTTGGAGAAAGTTTGAATAAAGAAGCAATAAAACCCAAAGAGCAAGACACAGTGGAAAAACAAGTGGAAAGGCAAGATGAAGAAAAGGCTTCAACATCTAAAAAAAGCAAAGAGGCTGTCAAACCACAAAGCAAACCACCCAGTCAAGAAAGCAACTATGATAACAAGAAGAATGTGAAGCTACAACAAGAAAACAAAAATGAAGGAGTAAAAGCTTATGTACCCAAGCTTCCATACCCAACTAGGATACATAAAGGAGCAAAGGACCAACAATTCCCAAGGTTCTTAGAAATCTTCAAGAAACTCGAAATCAACATCCCATTGGCAGAAGCTCTGGAACAAATGCCATTATATGCAAAGTTCCTTAAGGAATTGACCACCAAGAAGAGAAGTTGGCAAGAAAAAGAAACAGTGATTCTCACTCAAGAGTGCAGTGCCATCATTCAAAAAGGGCTACCACCAAAACTCAAAGATCCTGGCAGCTTCCTCATACCCTGCATGATTGGGAGCATGGCCATTGACAAATCACTTTGTGACCTGGGAGCAAGCATTAACTTAATGCCCCTTACCATGATGAAGAAAATGATGATTGAAGAGCTTAAACCCACAAGGATGTCACTCCAACTTGCTGACAGATCCATCAAAATACCGAATGGAGTAGTTGAGAACCTCTTGGTGAAAGTGGGAAACTTTATATTCCCAGCTGATTTTGTAGTCCTAGATATGGATGAAGATGGGAATAACTCAGTCATTCTTGGTAGACCCTTTTTGGCTACAGCTAGAACAATCATTGATGTGGAGAAGGGAGAGATGATTTTCAGAGTACATGATGAGCAAATGACCATAAATGTCTTCAAGGCAATGTAACACCCCATTGAGAAAGAGAGTTGCATGAGGATTGATGTGGTGGATTCTTTGGTTGAAGAAGTACTTGAAACAAACCATCAAGTGAAATAGGAGGAAGTCCAGGACATCCAAGAACAAGAAGAGAACAAATTGGAAGCATCAGAGGAACCAAGTGAAGCTAAGAAAGAAAAGGCACCACAACAAGAGTTGAAACCACTACCCCCTCATCTTAAGTATGCATTCCTTGGTGAAAAGGACAGCTTCCCAGTGATCATCAATTCTATATTGAGTGCAGAGGAAGAAGAAAAGCTCCTTGTAGTATTGAAAGCTCACAAAGAGGCGTTGGGATGGACCATTGATGACTTGAAAGGCATAAGCCCTGCCATATGCATGCACAAGATACTCTTGGAGGATAATTCCAAACCAGTGGTACAACCTCAAAGAAGATTGAATCCCACAATGAAGGAGGTTGTTCAAAAGGAAGTCCTGAAGTTGTGTAAAGCTGGGATCATCTACCCTATATCTGACAGCCAATGGGTCAGTCCAGTGCAAGTAGTACCTAAGAAAGGGGGAATGACTGTCATTGTTAATGAGAAGAATGAGCTTATTCCAACACGAACGGTGACAGGGTGGAGGATGTGCATAGATTATAGGAGGCTGAATGATGCCACACGAAAGGATCACTTTCCTCTCCCTTTCATTGACCAGATGCTTGAAAGGTTGGCTAGCCATGCTTATTACTGTTTTCTTGATGGGTATTCTGGGTATAACCAGATAGTGGTTGACCCCATGGATCAAGAGAAGACCTCCTTTACCTGTCCCTTTGGAGTCTTTGCATACAGGAAAATGCCATTTGGACTGTGTAATGCCCCAGCTACCTTTCAAAGATGCATGCTATCAATCTTCTCAGACATGGTAGAAAAATTTATTGAAGTCTTTATGGATAATTTCTCTGTCTTTGGTGATTCTTTCAATGCTTGCTTGCACCATCTTACCCTAGTCTTGAAAAGGTGCCAAGAAACCAATTTGGTTTTAAATTGGGAGAAATGCCATTTCATGGTACCCGAAGGCATTGTTCTTGGTCACAAAATTTCAAGAAAGGGTATAGAAGTTGACAAGGCAAAAGTAGAAATTATAGAAAAACCTCCTTTGCCAACTAGTGTGAAAGCCGTTAGAAGCTTCTTAGGGCATGCTGGATTCTATAGGAGATTCATCAAAGATTTTTCCAAAATAGCAAAACCACTAAGCAATTTGCTGGTGGTAAACAATCCTTTTATCTTTGATGATGAATGTAAACATGCTTTTGACACTCTAAAGGCTAAGCTCACCACAACACCAATCATCACACCCCCAAGTTGGGGACTGCCTTTTGAACTCATGTGTGATGCAAGTAACCTTGCAATTGGTGCTGTGTTGGGGCAGAGGAAGGAAAAGAAGCTTCATGTTATCTACTATGCAAGGAAGGTATTGAATGAAGCTCAAAAAAACTACACTACAATAGAGAAAGAGCTACTAGCTGTGGTATATGCTTTTGATAAGTTTAGACAATATTTGATTGGATCTAAAGTTTTAGTGTATACTGACCATGCTGCTCTTAAGTATCTTATGTCAAAACAGGATGCCAAACCAAGGCTAATCAGATGGGTACTACTCCTACAAGAGTTTGACATTGAGATAAAAGATAGGAAGGGCAATGAAAATTAAGTTGCTGACCACTTATCAAGGCTACCACAAGATGCATGCCAAGACAACCTTCAATCAATAAATGAAGAATTTCCAGATGAGCACCTCTTGCAAATTCAATACGTCCCTTGGTTTGCAGACATGGCCAACTACAAGGCAAGAAGAATCATTCCACAAGAGTACACAAAACAACAAGTTAAGAAGCTACTGCATGAGGCTAAGTTCTTCTTTTGGGATGAACCATTTCTGTTCAAAAGATGCCCAGATGGAATGATAAGAAGATGTGTGTCAGAGGGTGAGATGAAGAACATACTATGGCATTGTCACAACTCAAGTTATGGTGGTCATTTTGGGGCTGAAAGAACGGCTGCAAAGGTACTTCAAAGTGGTTTTTACTGGCCTTCAATCTTCAAGGATGCTAGAGATTTTGTGAGCCATTGCAATGAATGTCAAAGAATAGGGGGTTTGTCAAAGAAAAATGAGATGCCTCAGAAGTTCATTTTGGAAGTGGAACTCTTTGATCTGTGGGGAATAGACTTCATGGGACCTTTCCCTCCATCCTACACATTCAAATACATTTTGGTAGCTGTGGAGTATGTCTCAAAATGGGTAGAAGCAATAGCCACCACCACATGTGATACCAACGTGGTCTTGCAATTCCTAAAGAAGAACATCCTCACTAGATTTGGAGTGCCCAAAGGACTTATAAGTGATGGGGGAAGCCACTTCTGCAACAAGCAACTAAATTCTCTACTCCACAAATATGGAGTTACTCACAAAGTGGCCACACCGTATCACCCACAAACCAATGGACAAGCTGAACTTGCCAACAGAGAGCTAAAGAGGATTTTGGAGAAAACTGTGGGGGCAACAAGAAAAGATTGGGTTAGGAAGCTGGATGATGCACTTTGGGCATACAGGACAGCCTTCAAGACACCCATAGGAAAATCTCCATTTCAGCTGGTGTATGGAAAGGCATGCCACCTACCTGTACAGCTTGAACATAAGGCCTTTTGGGCTACCAAACTTCTGAATTTAGATGCTCAAGCAGCAGGAGAAAAGAGGTTGCTACAACTCAATGAATTGGAGGAGTTCAGATTGGAGGCATATGAAAACGCCAGAATATACAAAGAAAGAGCAAAAAAGTGGCATGACAAGAGGATCTCCCAAAGAACATTCGAACCAGGCCAAAAGGTGTTGCTATTCAACTCGAGATTGAAGGTTTTTCCTGGGAAGCTGAGGTCTAGATGGACTGGTCCATACACTATCACCAAAGTATCCCCTCATGGCTATGTAGAATTATTTGATGAAGCCTCAAAACAAACCTTCACAGCCAATGGACATAGGGTGAATCATTATCTTGGTGGCCCCTGGAGCAAGGAAGAGAGTGTGCAAATGCTAACATGAGCAAGGAAGTTGCATTGTCAAGCTAAGGACAATAAACAAGCGCTTCATGGGAGGCAATCCATGCACAGGAGTTCTCTTTTATTTTCATGCTTTAGAAGTCAATAATAAGAGATTTCATTATATACTTTAAAAAAAAGGGATTAAAATAGCATACAATGTAGGTAAGACACTAAGTTTGGTGTGGCCATCTTTGGAGTAGGTGGAAAATGTTAACTCCATAGAACACTTAGTCATAAACTAAGTTTGGTGTCTTCACATACATAAATAATGCTAGAAAAAGTAAGAGAGTGTAGTCGTTGGTGTAGAATAGGGAATGAATTCATAAATTTTAATTTTTGCCTAGTCAACTTTACATAAGAATATCATCATAAGTTGCTAGCTAGTAAGGTCACTTTAAGAATCTCAAGATTTTGGAATTTTGTTGCATGGAAGTGAAAGAAAGAAGTGATGGGGAATCTTAGAAGAGAAGTCACGGACACAAGGAAGAGGAAGTCACATGAGTCTTGAACTTTGTGCATTGGAAAAAAGCAACTCAACATGCATTGGGCACGAAGAAGCATGCTCCCCATGCTATGACCGAACCATCACTTAACCATGCCCCCACCACAAACATCACTTTAAATACTTCAACCATATTCATCAAACCTCACTTTATCCTCACTCATATTTACACCTCTCCATCACCCCATTTCATCAGCCGAATTCACACTCAACTTCCAAATCATTCTTGCTTTACAAATTTTAGCTTTGGACCTATGTTTTGCTCAACAAAACTCATGATGCACTACTTCTCCCAACATACCCGAACCACCCCCTTCCCTCTCACCATCATTTTCTAGCTTGTCTAATTTACCTTGTCATCATATCTTTCTACACCCCCTTCATAAACATTTTCTTTATGCTTGAGGACAAGCATTCATCTAAGTTTGGTGTGGGAGATTCGACCCTTGCAAGTGAATCTCAATGGCCTCATCATCAAGAGATAGGAGGGACAAGCAACCCATAGAAGATGAAGGACAAAACACATTTGATCGAAGAAGATTCAAATCCAAACACAATGAGCGCATCTTTAGTTGGATGTCAGGCAAAGATGTTGTTCCGGAGTTATCCTTTCAAGCTAAGAAAGGAGGAATACTCTGAGATACAAAAGATAATCAGGAAGAAGGGATGGGAGCTTCTTTGTAACCAACCTCAAGAAGTGAGCATGCTTCTCATTCATGAGTTCTACACTAACGTGATAAGAGAATTTGAGGATGAAGAGCCGTACATGAGCTATGTAAGAAGGGTGACTGTTGACTTTAGTCCAAACGCCATCAACAGGGTGCTAAAGGTCAAACCAAAACGGTTCAAACAAGCTAGCTATGAGGAAAGGGTTGAAAATGATCCAAGATGTATGGATGTGTTAAGTGACTTATGCAGAGTAGGCACGGATTGGGTGTTGGATTCACATGGACAACCACTCAAACTTCGGAGAGGTGATCTCATACCTCAAGCAAAAGGATGGCATGACATAGTGAGGAGATCATTGATCTCTACTTCAAATAATTCCGAAGTAACAGTGAATAGAGCAATAATGATCCACTGCATAATGAAGGGAGGGGAGATCAATGATGGAGAAATTATAGCCAAGAACATCATTGACATAGCTCAAAAGGTCAAACAGGACAGCTGGCTAGGATATCCTAGTACTATTCTGCGCTTATGTGAAGAAGCTAGAGTGCCTCTGGAAGAATTTGAAGAAACTGACGTGGTCTCTATTGGAAAACCTTTCACCAGGGAAAGGTTGGAATTTGTCACCACAACCCAATTGGAAAGGCAACCTTTAGCAAGAAGAAAGAAAAGGAAAGAAGCAAGACAGGAGGAGGAGCCTCAAGAAATGGAAGAACCCCATTCCTTAAAGATGAATCAACTCCAAGCCGCCTTGGAAGGAATCTCTGGGCAATATTCACAAATTCAAAGAAGCCAAGAGGAACAAGCTCAGCAACAAAGGGACCTTTGGCAGTTGATGGATCAACAAAGAGGGGTTCAAGTTCAATGGATGAGCCAACAAAATGAATACCAAACACACATGATGGAACTACAATAAGAACAATATGCCAAGATGCATGAAGCCATCAACAATTCAACTGCTGAATATGAAAAAGCCATGGAGAAAGTAATACAAGAACAAGCTCAACTAAGAAAAGAGCAAGCTCAGCAAAGGGAGCTTCTCCATAGGTTGGATGCTAGACATGATACATTTCATAGAGAATTCAATGAAAGCAGAATGTTCAGGGAAGCCAGGCATAAGGACAGACTCGACTATGATATATGCACCCAAGAAAAGCTCAGTTACCTTTGTGGAGCACCCCCATTACTCAACCCACAAATCAAAAGTTTTAATGAAGCTCGCAAGATATTTGAAGAGCAGGAACTTGCAAGGGTGAGATTCAATGCTCAGAGGCTAAAGGAAACAATGATAAGCTCAGGAGTATGGCAAAGAGAAGAGGGGGACTGGTGCGCGAAATTGTGATCACTACAACTTCACACAACTAACCAGCAAGTGCACTGGGTCGTCCAAGTAATACCTTACGTGAGTAAGGGTCGATCCCACGGAGATTGTTGGTATGAAGCAAGCTATGGTCACCTTGTAAATCTCAGTCAGGCAGACTCAAATGGGTATAGTGATAAACGAAAATAACATAAAGATAAAGATAGAGATACTTATGTATATCATTGGTGTAAGAGCTTCAGACAAGCGTATGAAGATGCCTTCCCTTCCGTCTCTCTGCTTTCCTACTGCCTTCATCCAATCCTTCTTACTCCTTTCCATGGCAAGCTCGTGTAGGGTTTCACTGTTGTCAGCAGCTACCTCCCATCCTCTCAGTGAAAATACGTCCCTGATGCTCTGTCACAGCATAGGCTAATCATCTGTCGGTTCTCGTTCAGGCCGGAATAATATCCATTGATACTTTTGCGTCTGTCACTAACGCCCTAGCCTGCTAGGAGTTTGAAGCACGTCACAGTCATTCAATCATTGAATCCTACTCAGAATACCACAGACAAGGTTTAGACCTTCCGGATTCTCTTGAATGCCGCCATCAAGTCCTGCCTATACCACGAAGATTCCGATTAAAGAATCCAAGAGATATTCACTAAGCCTTGGTTGCTTGTAGAACAAGAATGGTTGTCAGTCACCTTGTTCATAGGTGAGAATGATGATGAGTGTCACGGATCATCACATTCATCAAGTTGAAGAACAAGTGATATCTTAGAACAAGAACAAGCGGAATTGAATGGAAGAACAATAGTAATTGCATTAATACTCGAGGTACAGCAGAGCTCGACACCTTAATCTATGGTGTGTAGAAACTCCACCGTTGAAAATACATAAGAACAAAAGTGATCATTGGTTTCGGCCCCAGAGAGGGAACCAGAAGAACCAAGATGAAAATACAATAGTAAAAGGTCCTACTTATAGAAAACTAGTAGCCTAGGGTGTACAGAGATGAGTAAATGACATAAAAATCCACTTCCGGGCCCACTTGGTGTGTGCTTGGGCTGAGCATTGAAGCATTTTCGTGTAGAGACTCTTCTTGGAGTTAAACGCCAGCTTTTATGCCAGTTTGGGCGTTTAACTCCCAATTAGGTGCCAGTTCCGGCGTTTAACGCTGGAATTTCTTGAGGTGACTTTGAACGCCGGTTTGGGCCATCAAATCTTGACAAAGTATGGACTATCATATATTTCTGGAAAGCCCAGGATGTCTACTTTCCAACGCCGTTGAGAGCACGCCAATTAGGCTTCTGTAGCTCCAGAAAATCCACTTCGAGTGCAGGGAGGTCAGAATCCAACAGCATCTGCAGTCCTTTTGAGTCTCTGGATCAGATTTTTGCTCAGATCCCTCAATTTTAGCCAGAAAATACCTGAAATCACAGAAAAACACACAAACTCATAGTAAAGTCCAGAAAAGTGAATTTTAATTAAAAACTAATAAAAATATAATAAAAACTAACTAAAAGATACTAAAAACATACTAAAAACAATGCCAAAAAGCGTATAAATTATCCGCTCATCACAACACCAAACTTAAATTGTTGCTTGTCCTCAAGCAACTGAAAATCAAATAAGATAAAAAGAAGAGAATATACTATAGACTCCAAATTATCAATGAAACTTAGCTCCACATTAGATGAGCGGGACTAGTAGCTTTTTGCCTCCGAACAGTTTTGGCATCTCACTTTATCCTTTGAAATTCAGAATGATTGGCTTCTTTAGGAACTCAGAATCCAGATAGTGTTATTGATTCTCCTAGTTAAGTATGATGATTCTTGAACACAGCTACTTATTGAGTCTTGGCCGTGGCCCAAAGCACTCTGTCTTCCAGTATTACCACCAGATACATACATGCCACAGACACATAATTGGGTGAACCTTTTCAGATTGTGACTCAGCTTTGCTAAAGTCCCCAATTAGAGGTGTCCAGGGTTCTTAAGCACACTCTTATTGCCTTGGATCACAACTTTATTTCTTTCTTTTTCTTTCTTTTTCTCTTTCTCCCTTTTTTTCGTTTTTCTCCTTCTTTTTCTCTTTTTTTTTTTTTTGTATTCACTGCTTTTTCTTGCTTCAAGAATCATTTTTATGATTTTTCAGATCCTCAGTAACATGTCTCCTTTTTCATCATTCTTTCAAGAGCCAACAATTTTAACATTCATGAACCACAAATTCAAAAGACATATGCACTGTTTAAGCATACATTCAGAAAATAACAAGTATTGTCACCACATCAAACTAATTAAGCTAGTTTTAAAGATGAATTTGAAATCCTGTACTTCTTGTTCTTTTGTGATAAAAACAGTTTTCATTTAAGAAAGGTGATGGATTCATATTCATGGCTTTAAGGCATAGACACTAAGACACTAATGATCATAAGACACAAACATGGACAAACATAAGCATAATTTTCGAAAAACAGAAGAATAAAGATCAAGGAGATTAAAGAACGGGTCCACCTTAGTGATGGCGGCTCTTTCTTTCTTTTGAAGATCCTATGGAATGCTTGAGCTCCTCAATGTCTCTTCCTTGTCTTTTGGTGGACGAAATTGTGATTCAAATTCTTGTATCATTTGTGATCAATGTTCTAATTATGGCTCTGGTGGAATTCACAACTCCGTTCAACTAACCAGCAAGTGTACTGGGTCGTCCAAGTAATAACCTTACGTGAGTAAGGGTCGAATCCACAGAGATTGTTGGTATGAAGCAAGCTATGGTCACCTTGTAAATCTCAGTCAGGCAGATTAAATATGGATTTATGGGTTTCGAAAATAAAAAGAAAATAAATAATAAAAAGGATAGAAATACTTATGCAGATTTATTGGTAGGAATTTCAGATAAGCGGAATGGAGGTGCTGTAGAGCTCTAGGACGCCTGCTCTCCTATTCCTTCTACCCAATCCTTCTTACTCCTCTCCATGGCAAGCTTTGTATAGGGGTTCACTATCAGCTGTGGCTACTTTCATTCCTCTCGGGGAAATAACCTGCACGGCTGTCACTCGCACAGCTAACCAGTCTGGAGGCATCACCCATGGTTGATAGCTACATCCCATCCTCGCAGTGAAAGCTAATGCACGCACTCTGTCACAGTACGGCCAATCACCGGTTGGTTCCCGCTCCTACTGGAATAGAATCCCTCTTTTGCGTTTGTCACTAACGCCCAGCAGGTTAAAGTTTGAAGCACGTCACAGTCATTCATGAACGGAATCCTACTCGGAATACCACAGACAAGGTGAGACTTTCCGGATTCCCAGGATCCTACTCGGAACACCACAGACAAGGTTGGACTTTCCGGATCCAGATGAATGCCGCCATCTATCTAACTTATACCACGAAGATTCTGTTGGGGAATCTAAGAGATACACATTCAAGCTTGTGTTGCATGTAGAACGTAAGTGGTTGTCAATCACGCGCGTTCATGAGTGAGAATGATGGTGAGGGTTATCTAACTCATCATCACTCATCATGTTCTTGAGTACGAATGAATATCTTGGAATATGGATAAAGTGGAGTATTGAATAAAAGAAAATAGAACTTCATTAATCTCTGAGGTACAGCAGAGCTCCACACCCTTGATCTATGGTGTGCAGAAACTCCACCGTTGAAAATACATAAGTGAAAGAAGGTCAGGCATGGCCGAATGGCCAGCCCCCTTAAACGTGATCAATGATCTCCTAAGATGAAGAATAAAACAGAACTGAGACCAAAGATGATTGATACATTAGTAAATCATCCTATTTATAATAAACTAGCTCCTAGGGTTTACATGAGTAAGTAATTGATGCATAAATCCACTTCTGGGGCCCACTTGGTGTATGCTTGGGCTGAGCTTGATCTATCCACGAGCTGAGGCTTCTCTTGGAGTTGAATTTCGAGTTATGATGTGCTTTGGGCGTTCAACTCCGGATTATGACGTTTTTCTGGCGTTTAACTCCAGAAAGGAGCGTGTACTTGGCGTTCAACGCCAAGTTGCGTCGTCATTCTTCGAATAAAGTATGGACTATTATATATTGCTGGAAAGCCCTGGATGTCTACTTTCCAACGCCGTTGAGAGCGCGCCATTTAGAGTTCTGTAGCTCCAGAAAATCCATTTCGAGTGCAGGGAGGTCAGAATCCAACAGCATCAGCAGTCCTTTTGTCAGCCTTTTTCAGAGTTTTGCTCAAATCCCTCAATTTCAGTCAGAATTTACCTGAAATCACAGAAAAACACACAAACTCATAGTAAAGTCCAGAAATGTGAATTTAACATAAAAACTAATGAAAACATCCCTAAAAGTAGCTCAAACTTACTAAAAACTATATAAAAACAATGCCAAAAAGCGTATAAATTATCCGCTCATCACAACACCAAACTTAAATTGTTGCTTGTCCCCAAGCAACTGAAAATCAAATAGGATAAAAAGAAGAGAATATACTATAAAGTCCAAAATATCAATGAATATTAATTTAATTACATGAGCGGGACTTGTAGCTTTTTGCTTCTGAACAGTTTTGGCATCTCACTTTTTCCTTTGAAGTTCAGAGTGATTGGCATCTTTAGGAACTTAGAATTTCAGATAGTGTTATTGACTTTCCTAGTTAAGCATGTTGATTCTTGGACACAGCTACTTTTGAGTCTTGGCCGTGGCCCTAAGCACTTTGTCTTCCAGTATTACCACCGGATACACAAATGCCACAGACACATAACTGGGTGAACCTTTTCAGATTGTGACTCAGCTTTGCTAGAGTCCCCAGTTAGTGGTGTCCAGAGCTCTTAAGCACACTCTTTGCCTTGGATCACGACTTTAACCACTCAGTCTCAAGCTTTTCACTTGGACCTTCATGACACAAGCACATGGTTAGGGACAGCTTGGTTTAGCCGCTTAGGCCTGGATTTAATTTCCTTGGGCCTCCTATCCATTGATGCTCAAAGCCTTGGATCCTTTTTACCCTTGCCTTTTGGTTTTAAGGGCTATTGGCTTTTTCTACTGCTCCTTCTTTTTCTATATACTCTTTTTAGATCTCTACTCTTTTTTTTTTTTTTCACTGCTTTTTCTTGCTTCAAGAATCAATTCCATGAATTTTTCAGATCATCAATAACATTTCTCTTTGTTCATCATTCTTTCAAGAACCAACAATTTTAACACTCATAAACAACAAGATCCAAAGACATATGCACTGTTCATTCATTCATTCAGAAAACAAAAGCATTGTCACCACATCAAAATAATTAAACTAAATTCAATAATAATTTCGAAAATTATGTACTTCTTGTTCTTTTGAATTAAAACATTTTTCTTTTAAGAGAGGTGAAGGACTAATGGAATTTATTTATAGCTTTAAGGCATGGTTACATACTAATGATCATGAAATAGAGACACAAAAACATAGATAAACATAGTATTAAAAACCGAAAACAGAAAGAGATAAAGAACAAGGAATGAATCCACCTTAGTGGCGTCTTCTTCTTGAAGGACCAATGATGCTCTTCAACTCTTCTATGTCCCTTCCTTGCCTTTGTTGCTCCTCCCTCATTGCTCTTTGATCTTCTCTTATTTCTTGAAGAGTGAGGGCGTGTTCATGGTGTTCCACCCTTAGTTGTTCCACATTATGGCTCAAATCTTCCAAGGAGGTGCTAAGTTGCTCCCAATAGTTGTTGGGAGGAAAGTGCATTCCATGAGGCATTTGTTGATGGTGAACCTCCTCTTGTTCTCCTTGAGGGCCGTGAGGAACTTCCCTTGTTTGCTCCATCCTTTTCTTGGTGATGGGCTTGTCTTCTTCTATGGAGGCATCTCCATCTATGATAACTCCGGCTGAATAACATAGATGGCATATGAGGTGAGGGAATGCTAGCCGTGCCATGTATGAAGGTTTGTCAGCTATTTTGTAGAGTTCATTGGCTATGACTTCATGAATCTCTACTTCTTCACCAATCATGATGCTATGAACCATGATGGCCCGATCCACAGTAACTTCAGATCGGTTGCTTGTGGGGATGATGGATCTTTGAATGAACTCCAACCATCCTCTAGCTACAGGCTTGAGGTCCAGTCTTCTTAGTTGGACTGGCTTGCCTTTGGAGTCAACTCTCCATTGGGCGCCTTCCACACAAATGTCCCTAAGGACTTGGTCCAACCTTTGATCAAAGTTGACCCTTCTAGTGTAGGGGTGTTCATCACCTTGCATCATAGGCAATTGAAACGCCAACCTCACATTCTCCGGACTAAAATCCAAGTATTTCCCCCTAACCATTGTGAGATAATTCTTTGGGCTTGGGTTCATACTTTGGTCATGGTTTCTAGTGATCCATGCATTGGCATAGAACTCTTGAACCATGAGAATTCCGACTTGTTGCATGGGGTTGGCTAAGACTTCCCAACCTCTTCTTTGAATTTCATGTCGGATCTCCGGATACTCATTTTTCTTGAGCTTGAAAGGGACCTCAGGGATCACTTTCTTCTTTGCCACAACATCATAGAAGTGGTCTCGATGGCTCTTGGAGATAAATCTCTCTTTCTCCCATGACTTGGAAGTGGAAGCTTTTGCTTTCCCTTTCCCTTTTCTTGAGGAAATTCCGGTCTTGGGTGCCATTGATGGTGAATGAAAATCAAAAAGCTTAGGCTTTTTACCACACCAAACTTAATATTTGCTTGTCCCCAAGCAAAAAAGAAAAGAAGAGTAGAAGAAGAAGAAGAAAATATGGTAGAGAGGGAAAAGAGAGGGTTCGGTTATGTGGGAGAATGTGGGTTTGTGTTGTGTGAAAATGTAAAAGAAAAGAAGGGTATTTATAGGGAGGGGGGAGGGTATAGGTTCGGCCATGTTGGGTGGGAAAGGGTGGGAAATTGAATTTGAAAGTAGTGGGGGTAGGTGGGGTGTATGGGGAAGAGGGGTTGATGTGAATGGTGAATGGGGTAATTGGGAAGAGGAATTGAGGTGATAGGTGAAGGTTTTTTGGGAAGTGTGACATTGAGAATGAGATTTGGATTAGAAGAGTGTGATTAGGATTAAAAGAAAAGTGGTAGGTGGGGATCCTGTGGGGTCCACAGATCCTAAGGTGAGGATCCTGTGGGGTCCACAGATCCTGAGGTGAAAACAAATACCATTCTTTCACCATATAGGCATGTAACATGCCTTTATGCATCATTCTGGCGTTCAAACGCCCATTGATGCTAGTTCTGGGCGTTAAACGCCCATGTTATGCACGTTTCTGGCGTTGAACGCCAGTTTCATGCTTGTTTCTGGCGTTCAGCGCCAGATTGTCCTCTGTGTGCGCATCCTGGCGTTAAACGCCAGGTTGTTGCTTGTTTTGGGCGTTCAACGCCAGAAAGATGCTCTGTTCTGGCGTTGAACGCCAGAAAGATGCTCCTTCTGGGCGTTGAACGCCAGCCCGTGCGCCTCCAGGGTGAAAATTTTTTTCTTCTGTTTTTGACTCTGTTTTTAATTTTTTTTTTTTGATTTTTTCGTGACTCCTCATGATCATGTACCTAATAAAACACAAAAATAACAAAGAAACAAAATAAAATAAAATTAGATGAATAAAATTGGGTTGCCTCCCAACAAGCGCTTCTTTAATGTCAAGAGCTTGACAGTGGCTCTCATGGAGCCACTAGGTGATCAGGTCAATTTAGTGTGTAGTGTTCCCAACACCAAACTTAGAGTTTGGATATGGGGTTTGAACACCAAACTTAGAGTTTGGTTGTGGCCTCACAACACCAAACTTAGAGTTTAACTGTGGAGGCTCTTCTTGACTCTGAACTGAGAGAAGCTCTTCATGCTTACTCTCTTTTGTCATAGAGGGATGGCCATGTGCTTGAAACACAAGGTAGTCCCCATTCAATTGAAGGACTAACTCACCTCTGTTGACATCTATCACAGCTCCTGCTGTGGCTAGGAAAGGTCTTCCTAGGATGATGCATTCATCATCTTCCTTCCTAGTATCTAGGATTATGAAATCAGTAGGGATGTAAAGGCCTTCAACCTTTACTAGCACGTCCTCTACTAATCCATAAGCTTGTCTTATGGACTTATCTGTCAATTGTAATGAGAACAAGGCAGGTTGTACCTCAATGATCCCCATCTTCTCCATTACAGAGAGTGGCATAAGATTTATCCCTGACCCCAGATCACATAGAGCTTTTTCAAAGCTCATGGTGCCAATGGTACAAGGTATTAAGAACTTGCCAGGATCTTGTTTCTTTTGAGGTAGAGTTTTCTGAATCCAAGTGTCTAGTTCACTAATGAGTAAGGGAGGTTTACTTTCCCAAGTCTCATTACCAAACAGTTTGGCATTCAGCTTCATGATAGCTCCTAAATATAGAGCAGCTTGCTCTCCAATCACATCTTCATCCTCTTCAGAGGATGAATATTCTTCAGAGCTCATGAATGGCAGAAGGAGATTTAATGGGATCTCTATGGTCTCTAGATGAGCCTCAGATTCCTCTGGATCCTTAATAGGAAACTCCTTCATGCTTGAAGGACGTCCCAGGAGGTCTTTCTCCTTAGGATTTTCGTCCTCTCCTCCCTAGTGCATTCGGTCACTTTGATTAAATCAATGGCCTTGCACTCTCCTTTTGGATTCTCTTCTGTATTGCTTGGGAGAATACTGGGAGGAGTTTCAATAACTTTCTTACTCAGCTGGCCCACTTGTGCTTCCAGATTTCTAATGGAAGATCTGGTTTCATTCATGAAACTGAAAGTGGCCTTTGACAGATCAGAGACTATGTTGGCTAAATTAGAATTGTTTTGTTCAGAGTTCTCTGTCTGTTGCTGAGAAGATGATGGATATGGCTTACTATTATTCAGCCTTGCACGTCCACCATTGTTAAAACCTTGATGGGGTTTTTGTTGATCCTTCCAGGAGAAATTTGGATGATTTCCCCATGTTGGGTTATAGGTGTTTCCATAAGGTTCACCTAAGTAATTAACCTCTGCCATGGCAGGGTTTTCAGGATCATAAGCTTCTTCAGAAGCTGCCTCTCTATTACTGTTGGATGCATGTTGCAATCCATTCAGATTCTGAGAGATCATGTTGACCTGTTGAGTCAACACTTTGTTCTGAGCCAATATGGCATTCAGAGCATCAATTTCAAGAACTCCTTTCTTCTGAGGTACCCCATTGTTCACGGAATTCCTCTCAGAAGTATACATGAACTGGTTGTTTGCAACCATGTCAATGAGTTCTTGAGCCTCTTCAGGCGTTTTCTTCAGGTGAATAGATCCACCTGCAGAATGGTCCAATGACATTTTCGAAAATTCAGAGAGACCATAATAGAATATATCTAATATGGTCCATTCAGAAAACATGTCAGATGGACATCTCTTTGTCAGCTGCTTGTATCTTTCCCAAGCTTCATAGAGGGATTCACCATCTTTTTGTTTGAAGGTTTGAACATCCACTCTCAGCTTGCTCAGCTTTTGAGGAGGAAAGAACTTATCTAAGAATGCAGTGACAAGCTTATCCCATGAGTCCAGGCTATCCTTGGGTTGAGAATCCAACCATACTCTAGCTCTGTCTCTTACAGCAAAAGGGAAAAGCAAGAGTCTGTAGACTTCTGGATTAACTCCATTTGTCTTTACAGTGTCACAGATCTGCAAGAACTCAGTTAAAAACTGGTAAGGATCTTCAGATGGAAGTCCATAAAACTTGCAGTTTTGTTGCATTAATGCAACTAGTTGAGGCTTAAGCTCAAAGTTATTGGCTCCAATGGCAGGAATGGAGATGCTTCTTCCATCAAACTTGGATGTTGGCTTTGTGAAGTCACCAAGCATTCTCCTTGCATTATTATTATTTTCGGCCATCTCTTCCTCTTGTTCGAAATTTTCTGAAAGGTTGCTTCTGGATTGTTGTAATTTAGCTTCTTTTAATTTTCTCTTCAGAGTCCTTTCAGGTTCTGGATCAACTTCAACAAGAGTGCCTTTGTCCCTGTTCCTGCTCATATGAAAGAAAAGGGAACACAAAAAAAGAAAGAAGGAATCCTCTATGTCACAGTATAGAGATTCCTTTATGTTAGTAGAAAAAGAAAGGGGTAGAAGAAGAGGAATAGATTCGGATTTTTGATGAAGAGGGGTGAAGAGAAGTGTTAGTAATTAAATAATTAAATAGAAGAGGAAGAGAGAAGAGAAATTTCGAAAATAATTTTGAAAAGGAGTTAGTGATTTTCGAAAATTAGAGATAAAATAAAATTAAAATTAAAATTTAAAACAATTAATTAATTAAAAAGAATTTTTGAAAAAGGGAAGAAATATTTTCGAAAATAGAGGAGGGAAAAGTAGTTAGGTAGTTTTGAAAAAGATAAGAAACAAACAACAAGTTAGTTAGTTGATTGAAAAAGATTTGAAATCAAAATTGAAAAAGATAAGAAGATAGTAAGTTGGATAAGATATTTTAAAATCAAATTTTGAAAAAAGATAAAATTTTTGAAAAAGATAACATAAAAGATAAAAAGATTTAAAAGAGATATTTTGAAAAAGATTTAATTTTTTTAAAAATTACTTAACTAACAAGAAACTACAAGATAAGATTCTAGAACTTAAAGATTGAACCTTTCTTAACAAGAAAGTAACAAACTTTCAAATTTTTGAACCAATCACATTAATTGTTAGCTTAATTTTCGAAAATTTGATAAAAAGATAAGAAAAAGATTTTGAAAATATTTTGAAAAATAATTTTTGAAATTTTCGAAAATTATATAAAAAAATGAAAAAGATATGATTTTTGAAAAAGATTTTGAAAAGATAAGATTTTTAAAATTGAAATTTTGACTTGACTTGTAAGAAACAACTAATTTTGAAAATTTTTGACCAAGTCAACCCAAAATTTCGAAATTGTGGAGGGAAATAAGGAAAAGATATTTTTGATTTTTTGAATTTTTAATTATGAAAGAGAAAAACAACAAAAATACTTTTATGCATGAAATTTTTAGATCAAAATAATGAATGCATGCAAGAATGCTATGAATGTCAAGATGAACACCAAGAACACTTTGAAGATCATGATGAACATCAAGAACATAATTTTGAAAAATTTTTGATGCAAAGAAAACATGCAAGACACCAAACTTAGAAATCTTTAATGCATGGAAAATATGAATGCAAAAATGCACATGAAAAACAAGAAAAGACACAAAACAAGAAATCATCAAGATCAAACAAGAGGACTTATCAAGAACAACTTGAAGATCATGAAGAACACTATGAATGCATGGGATTTTCGAAAAATGCAAGAAAAAATTTTTAAAAGCATGCAATTGACACCAAACTTAAAAATTGACTCAAGACTCAAACAAGAAACACAAAATATTTTTGATTTTTATGATTTTCTAATTTTTTTGGATTTTTATTAATTATTTTCGAAAATAAGGTTTTGAAAAAACGAAAAATAAAAGAAAAAAATTTTTGAAAAAGATTTTTGAAAAGAAAAGTACCTAATCTGAGCAACAAGATGAACCGTCAGTTGTCCATACTCGAACAATCCCCGGCAACGGCGCCAAAAACTTGGTGGACGAAATTGTGATTCAAATTCTTGTATCATTTGTGATCAATGTTCTAATTATGGCTCTGGTGGAATTCACAACTCCGTTCAACTAACCAGCAAGTGTACTGGGTCGTCCAAGTAATAACCTTACGTGAGTAAGGGTCGAATCCACAGAGATTGTTGGTATGAAGCAAGCTATGGTCACCTTGTAAATCTCAGTCAGGCAGATTAAATATGGATTTATGGGTTTCGAAAATAAAAAGAAAATAAATAATAAAAAGGATAGAAATACTTATGCAGATTTATTGGTAGGAATTTCAGATAAGCGGAATGGAGGTGCTGTAGAGCTCTAGGACGCCTGCTCTCCTATTCCTTCTACCCAATCCTTCTTACTCCTCTCCATGGCAAGCTTTGTATAGGGGTTCACTATCAGCTGTGGCTACTTTCATTCCTCTCGGGGAAATAACCTGCACGGCTGTCACTCGCACAGCTAACCAGTCTGGAGGCATCACCCATGGTTGATAGCTACATCCCATCCTCGCAGTGAAAGCTAATGCACGCACTCTGTCACAGTACGGCCAATCACCGGTTGGTTCCCGCTCCTACTGGAATAGAATCCCTCTTTTGCGTTTGTCACTAACGCCCAGCAGGTTAAAGTTTGAAGCACGTCACAGTCATTCATGAACGGAATCCTACTCGGAATACCACAGACAAGGTGAGACTTTCCGGATTCCCAGGATCCTACTCGGAACACCACAGACAAGGTTGGACTTTCCGGATCCAGATGAATGCCGCCATCTATCTAACTTATACCACGAAGATTCTGTTGGGGAATCTAAGAGATACACATTCAAGCTTGTGTTGCATGTAGAACGTAAGTGGTTGTCAATCACGCGCGTTCATGAGTGAGAATGATGGTGAGGGTTATCTAACTCATCATCACTCATCATGTTCTTGAGTACGAATGAATATCTTGGAATATGGATAAAGTGGAGTATTGAATAAAAGAAAATAGAACTTCATTAATCTCTGAGGTACAGCAGAGCTCCACACCCTTGATCTATGGTGTGCAGAAACTCCACCGTTGAAAATACATAAGTGAAAGAAGGTCAGGCATGGCCGAATGGCCAGCCCCTTAAACGTGATCAATGATCTCCTAAGATGAAGAATAAAACAGAACTGAGACCAAAGATGATTGATACATTAGTAAATCATCCTATTTATAATAAACTAGCTCCTAGGGTTTACATGAGTAAGTAATTGATGCATAAATCCACTTCTGGGGCCCACTTGGTGTATGCTTGGGCTGAGCTTGATCTATCCACGAGCTGAGGCTTCTCTTGGAGTTGAATTTCGAGTTATGATGTGCTTTGGGCGTTCAACTCCGGATTATGACGTTTTTCTGGCGTTAACTCCAGAAAGGAGCGTGTACTTGGCGTTCAACGCCAAGTTGCGTCGTCATTCTTCGAATAAAGTATGGACTATTATATATTGCTGGAAAGCCCTGGATGTCTACTTTCCAACGCCGTTGAGAGCGCGCCATTTAGAGTTCTGTAGCTCCAGAAAATCCATTTCGAGTGCAGGGAGGTCAGAATCCAACAGCATCAGCAGTCCTTTTGTCAGCCTTTTTCAGAGTTTTGCTCAAATCCCTCAATTTCAGTCAGAATTTACCTGAAATCACAGAAAAACACACAAACTCATAGTAAAGTCCAGAAATGTGAATTTAACATAAAAACTAATGAAAACATCCCTAAAAGTAGCTCAAACTTACTAAAAACTATATAAAAACAATGCCAAAAAGCGTATAAATTATCCGCTCATCATCTTTGTTGCTCCTCTCTCATGATCCTTTGATCTTCTCTAATTTCATGGAGGAGAATGGAGTGTTCTTGGTGCTCCACCCTTAGTTGTCCCATGTTGGAACTCAATTCTCCTAGGGAGGTGTTTAGTTGCTCCCAATAGTCATGTGGAGGAAAGTGCATCCCTTGAGGTATCTCAGGGATTTCTTGATGAGAGGGGTCTCTTGTTTGCTCCATCTTCTTCTTAGTGATGGGCTTGAGGTTATGCCTTCTCAGTTGAACCGGCTTTGGATGCCATAAATGGTTATGGAAAAACAAAAAGCAATGCTTTTACCACACCAAACTTAAAAGGTTTGCTCGTCCTCGAGCAAAAGAAGAAAGAAGAGAGTAGAAGGAGAAGAAATGGAGGAGAGGGAGATGGCTTTGTGGTTAGGCCAAAAGGGGAAGAAGTAGTGGTTTGAATTTGGATGGTGAGGTAAGTGGGGTTTTATGGAGGTGAGTGGTGAAGAGAGAGATGGGATTTGATAGGTGAGGGGTTTGTGGGGATCCTGTGGGGTCCACAGATCCTTAGGTGTCAAGGAAAAGTCATCCCTGCACCAAATGGCATCAAAATTCACGTTTTGAGCCATTTCTGGCGTTAAACGCCGGGCTGGTGCCCATTCCTGGCGTTTAACGCCAGGTTGTTGCCCTTTACTGGCGTTTAACGCCAGTCTAGTGCCCCCTTCTGGCGTTAAACGCCCAGAATGGTGCCAGACTGGGCGTTAAACGCCCAACAGCTAGCATTACTGGCGTTTGAACGCCAGCTTCTTCTCCTCCAGGGTGTGCTGTTTTTCTTCCTGTTTTTCATTCTGTTTTTGCTTTTTTCATTGTTTTTGTGACTTCTTATGATCATCAACCTACAAAAAAAAGATAAAATAACAAAAGAAAATAGTTAACTATAAAACATTGGGTTGCCTCCCAACAAGCGCTTCTTTAATGTCATTAGCTTGACAGAGGACTCTCATGGAGCCTCAGAGATGCTCAGAGCCGTGTTGGAACCTCCCAACACCAAACTTAGAGTTTGAATGTGGGAGTTCAACACCAAACTTAGAGTTTGGTTGTGGCCTCCCAACACCAAACTTAGAGTTTGACTGTGGGGGCTCTGCTTGGCTCTGTTTTGAGAGAAGCTCTTCATGCTTCCTCTCCATGATGATAGAGGGATGTCCTTGGGCTTTAAACACCAAGGATTCTTCATTCACTTGAATGATCAACTCTCCTCTATCAACATCAATCACAGCCTTTGCTGTGGCTAGGAAGGGTCTGCCAAGGATGATAGATTCATCCATGCATTTCCCAGTCTCTAGGACTATGAAATCAGTAGGGATGTAATGGTCTTCAATCTTCACCAAAACATTCTCTACAAGTCCATGAGCTTGTTTTCTTGAATTGTCTGCCATCTCTAATGAGATTCTTGCAGCTTGCACCTCAAAGATCCCTAATTTCTCCATTACAGAGAGGGGCATGAGGTTTACACTTGACCCTAAGTCACACAAGGCCTTCTTGAAGGTCATGGTGCCTATGGTACAAGGTATAGAAAACTTCCCAGGATCTTGCCTCTTTTGAGGCAGTTTCTGCCTAGACAAGTCATCCAGTTCTTTGGTGAGCAAGGGAGGTTCATCTTCCCAAGTCTCATTTCCAAATAACTTGTCATTTAGCTTCATGATTGCTCCAAGGTATTTAGCAACTTGCTCTTCAGTGACATACTCATCCTCTTCAGAGGAAGAATACTCATCAGAGCTCATGAAAGGCAGAAGTAAGTCCAATGGAATCTCTATGGTCTCATTTTGAGCCTCAGATTCCCATGGTTCCTCATTGGGGAACTCATTGGAGGCTAGTGGACGCCCAGTGAGGCCTTCCTTAGTGGCGTTCACTGCCTCTTCTTCCTCCCAAAATTCGGCCATATTGATGGCCTTGCACTCTCCCTTTGGATTTTCTTCTGTATTGCTTGGAAGAGTACTAGGAGGGAGTTTAGTAATTTTCTTGCTCAGCTGTCCCACTTGTGCCTCCAAATTCCTAATGGAGGACCTTGTTTCAGTCTTGAAACTTTGAGTGGTTTTAATTAGATCAGAGACCATAGTTGCTAAGTCAGAGGGGTTCTGCTTAGAATTCTCTGTCTGTTGCTGAGAAGATGATGGAAAAGGCTTGCCATTGCTAAACCTATTTCTTCCACCATTATTGTTGTTGAAACCTTGTTGAGGTCTCTCTTGATTCTTCCATGAGAAATTTGGGTGATTTCTCCATGAAGAATTATAGGTGTTTCCATAGGGTTCTCCTAGGTAATTCACCTCTTCCATTGAAGGGTTCTCAGGATCATAGGCTTCTTCCTCAGATGAAGCTTCCTTAGTACTGCTTGGTGCATTTTGCATTCCAGACAGACTTTGAGAAATCAAATTGACTTGTTGAGTCAATATCTTGTTCTGAGCCAATATGGCATTCAGAGTATCAATCTCAAGAACTCCTTTCTTCTGACTTGTCCCATTGTTCATAGGATTCCTTTCAGAAGTGTACATGAATTGGTTATTTGCAACCATTTCAATGAGCTCTTGAGCTTCTGTAGGCATCTTCTTCAGATGAAGAGATCCTCCAGCAGAGCTATCCAAAGACATCTTGGATAGTTTAGAGAGACCATCATAGAAAATACCTATGATGCTCCATTCAGAAAGCATGTCTGAAGGACATTTTCTGATCAATTGTTTGTATCTTTCCCAAGCTTCATAGAGGGATTCTCCATCCTTCTGTCTGAAGGTTTGGACTTCCACTCTAAGCTTACTCAATTTTTGAGGTGGAAAGAACTTTGCCAAGAAGGCATTGACTAGCTTTTCCCAAGAGTCCAGGCTTTCTTTAGGTTGATAGTCCAACCATATTCTAGCTCTGTCTCTTACAGCAAAAGGGAATAGCATCAGTCTGTAGACCTCAGGGTCAACCCCATTAGTCTTGACTGTGTCACAGATTTGCAAGAACTCAGCTAAAAACTGATGAGGATCTTCCAATGGAAGTCCATGGAATTTGCAATTCTGTTGCATTAGAGAAACTAATTGAGGCTTAAGCTCAAAGTTGTTTGCTCCAATGGCAGGGATAGAGATGCTTCTCCCATAGAAGTCGGGAGTAGGTGCAGTAAAGTCACCCAGCACCTTCCTTGCATTGTTGGCATTGTTGTTGTTTTCGGCTGCCATGTGTTCTTCTTTTTTGAAGAATTCGGTCAGGTCCTTTAAAGAGGGTTGTGTTTTGGCTTCTCTTAGCTTTCGCTTCAAGGTCCTCTCAGGTTCAGGATCAGCTTCAACTAGAATGCCTTTGTCTTTGTTCCTGCTCATATGAAAGAGAAGAGAACAAGAAAATGTGGAATCCTCTATGTCACAGTATAGAGATTCCTTGAAGTGTCAGAGGAAAAGAATAGTAGAAGACAGAAGTAGAAAATTCGAACTTATCAAAGAAGATGGAGTTCGAATTTTGCATTAAGGGATAGTGTTAGTCCATAAACAGAAGGATGTGAGAAGAAGGGAAGTAATTTTCGAAAATTAAGTAAAAGATTTTGAAAAATTTTTGAAAAACACTAATTGATTTTCGAAAATAAGAGTGGGAAAGAAATCAAGTGATTTTTTGAAAAAAGATTTTGAAATTAGAAGTTAAAAAGATTTGATTGAAAACTATTTTGAAAAAGATGTGGTTAAGAAGATATGATTCGTTTAAAAAAATGTGATTGAGAAAATATGATTTGAAAACAATTTTAAAAGATATGATTTGAAAACAATTTGAAAAGATATGATTTTAAAAATTAATGACTTGCCTAACAAGAAAAGATATGATTCAAACATAAAACCTTCCTCAACAGAAAAGGCAAAAAATGTTCAATCAAATCATTAATTGTTAGTAAGTATCTTTGAAAAAGGAAAGAAATTGATTTTGAAAAAGATTTGATTGAAAAGATTTGATTTGAAAAAGATTTGATTTTGAAAAACTTTGAAAACTTGAAAAAAAATTTGATTTGAAAACAAAATCTTCCCCCTTGTGCCATCCTGGCGTTAAACGCCCAGAATGGTGCACATTCTGGTGTTTAACGCCCAAACTACTACCCTTTTGGGCGTTAAACGCCCAGCCAGGCACCCTGGCTGGCGTTTAAACGCCAGTCTGTCTTCTTCACTGGGCATTTTTGAATGCCCAGCTTTTTCTGTGTGATTCCTCTGCAGTATGTTCTGAATCTTCAATTCTCTGTATTATTGACTTGAAAAGACACAAATTAAAAATATTTTTGGATTTTTAATAATGAGGAATAATCAAAATGCAACTAAAATCAAATAACAATGCATGCAAGACACCAAACTTAGCAGTTTGTATACTACTGACACTAACAAAATGAGAATGCATATGAGAAACAACAAAACACTCAAGTCAATAGAATTCAAAGATCAAAACAAGAAAATCATCAAGAACAACTTGAAGATTAATGAGGACACATGCATGAATGCAATAAGATCAGAAACATGCAATTGACACTAAACTTAAGATGAGACTCTAGACTCAAACAAAAAATATTTTTGGATTTTATGATTTTGTAATTTTTTTTTTGTGCTTTTTCGAAAATTAAGTGAAAAGGACAATAAAGGTATCAAAATTCTTAATTAGAATTCCAGGAATCATGCAATGTTAGTCTAAAGCTTTAGTCTAAAGGAATTAGACATAGCTAGCTAAGCTTCAGCAGGACATTGCATTCAAGAGCTCAATTGATGAGGATCAATCAGCTTTGGTGATGATAAGAACATCACCTTGAAACACTAGAATTCATTCTTAAGAACTCTGAAAAAAAATACCTAATCTAAGCAACAAGATGAACCGTCAGTTGTCCATACACAAACAATCCCCGGCAACGGCGCCAAAAACTTGGTGCGCGAAATTGTGATCACTACAACTTCACACAACTAACCAGCAAGTGCACTGGGTCGTCCAAGTAATACCTTACGTGAGTAAGGGTCGATCCCACGGAGATTGTTGGTATGAAGCAAGCTATGGTCACCTTGTAAATCTCAGTCAGGCAGACTCAAATGGGTATAGTGATAAACGAAAATAACATAAAGATAAAGATAGAGATACTTTTGTATATCATTGGTGTAAGAGCTTCAGACAAGCGTATGAAGATGCCTTCCCTTCCGTCTCTCTGCTTTCCTACTGCCTTCATCCAATCCTTCTTACTCCTTTCCATGGCAAGCTCGTGTAGGGTTTCACTGTTGTCAGCAGCTACCTCCCATCCTCTCAGTGAAAATACGTCCCTGATGCTCTGTCACAGCATAGGCTAATCATCTGTCGGTTCTCGTTCAGGCCGGAATAATATCCATTGATACTTTTGCGTCTGTCACTAACGCCCTAGCCTGCTAGGAGTTTGAAGCACGTCACAGTCATTCAATCATTGAATCCTACTCAGAATACCACAGACAAGGTTTAGACCTTCCGGATTCTCTTGAATGCCGCCATCAAGTCCTGCCTATACCACGAAGATTCCGATTAAAGAATCCAAGAGATATTCACTAAGCCTTGGTTGCTTGTAGAACAAGAATGGTTGTCAGTCACCTTGTTCATAGGTGAGAATGATGATGAGTGTCACGGATCATCACATTCATCAAGTTGAAGAACAAGTGATATCTTAGAACAAGAACAAGCGGAATTGAATGGAAGAACAATAGTAATTGCATTAATACTCGAGGTACAGCAGAGCTCCACACCTTAATCTATGGTGTGTAGAAACTCCACCGTTGAAAATACATAAGAACAAAAGTGATCATTGGTTTCGGCCCCAGAGAGGGAACCAGAAGAACCAAGATGAAAATACAATAGTAAAAGGTCCTACTTATAGAAAACTAGTAGCCTAGGGTGTACAGAGATGAGTAAATGACATAAAAATCCACTTCCGGGCCCACTTGGTGTGTGCTTGGGCTGAGCATTGAAGCATTTTCGTGTAGAGACTCTTCTTGGAGTTAAACGCCAGCTTTTATGCCAGTTTGGGCGTTTAACTCCCAATTAGGTGCCAGTTCCGGCGTTTAACGCTGGAATTTCTTGAGGTGACTTTGAACGCCGGTTTGGGCCATCAAATCTTGAACAAACTATGGACTATCATATATTTCTGGAAAGCCCAGGATGTCTACTTTCCAACGCCGTTGAGAGCGCGCCAATTGGGCTTCTGTAGCTCCAGAAAACCCACTTCGAGTGCAGGGAGGTCAGAATCCAACAGCATCTGCAGTCCTTTTGAGTCTCTGGATCAGATTTTTGCTCAGATCCCTCAATTTCAGCCAGAAAATACCTGAAATCACAGAAAAACACACAAACTCATAGTAAAGTCCAGAAAAGTGAATTTTAATTAAAAACTAATAAAAATATAATAAAAACTAACTAAAAGATACTAAAAACATACTAAAAACAATGCCAAAAAGCGTATAAATTATCCGCTCATCAGGGACTCAACAACAAAACAACAAGGACAACTGAGAAAGAAAAAGAAAGAAGATCCAAAGGGGGACTCAACAACAAAACAACAAGGAGAACTGAGAAAGAAAAAGAAAGAAGATCCAAAGGGCAAAGGAAAGCAAGGAGAATCGAGCAAAGAAAAAGGGACATGAAGACTAAAGGTGGTGAAGTTGCTTTGTTTTTCTTTATGCTTTATTAAATAAAGAAGATGTATGTTTGAAATATGGTATACCTTCTAGGTCGCTCTCTTGTATGCATTTTCTTTTATGTTTCCTATTCCATGCATCACCACTCACAGGTTTGGAATAGTTGCTTGTCTTAAGTACTTTCACTTGTCAATGGAATAAAAGATGTAGTTTAAGCAAGAACAGAGAGAAATCTAGCTTAAAAAGAATCATGTTATCCCATAGAAAAGCACTAGTATATATACATTCATTGTGGACGAATCAGAGCTCAAGAAATTCAAAAGGATGCTTGCTTATACAAGACTAGTCGGTTAAGGGCTACAAGACTTTAGAAGTTAAAAGCACAAATAACCTTGACAGCAAAGAAAACAAAGAACAAAGAATTAAAGGCTAGGCATCAATGACAAAACTTGGATATGTGTCTGTGGTGATTGGTGTTAAGAGACATACTTGGGCTAGTAAATCCGAGGGGTGCTTCATCACCCGATAACTTGAGTTAACTAACTCGGGATTATTGATTGAAAACTCACAATCAAGAGTAGCTCTATAACAGAACATTTAGCAACCCAAAGAGGTGCTGGACACCACTATCCAAATAAAATTTCAATGTTATATGCCTGTGATTGAATGTGTTAAGGAGAGAGGCTTGAGTTAGAAAATCTTTAAGAGTGTCTCAACACTTAAAAACTTAAACCAACTGGTTTGTGATTGTTGATTGAAAGCTTATGCTAAAGAGCCGCCTTAAGACAAGATTTCGAGCTTAATTGAAATAAAAGAAATATGAAAAAAAAAGAGAAGCAAAGAAAAGAAAGGTTCAAGGATCATGTGCTAAGGTATAGAAAAAGAAGTCTAGTGAAGTTAACCAATTTAGTATTGAAGCAAGCATTTTAATTGAAAAAGTTGATTAGCCGTGTTCGTTTGCAATAAATTGATGGCTATACAAATGAGGATGACATGTTCAATGAAAGAATTCTTCTTTGGTAAAACATTCAAGTCTTGCATCTTAGATTCTTGTGACAAAGTCTTTTATCTTTTGCTTGAGGACAAGCAATACTTTAAGTTTGGTGTTGTGATGCATTTGCATATTTGCTATATTAGCTAGTTAGTTTAGTTGGTTTTAGCTTAGTTTCACTCATTTTCTCTAAATAAACAAATATTTTTATGAGTTTTGTCTTCATGCATGAGAATACTAAGGACCATGTCGATTGTAGCCAAATTCATGCAAATGATCTAAGGAATACATAAATGAATGAGTATGAATGAATCTTATGAAATTGATTGCATGGATTGGTAAGACTTTGAAGCAATTTCCCTTGTTAATGATAGGTAATGAAACAAGAAAGCATTGAAGCAAGAATGAAGCAAGCAAGTGGCTAACAACTCTTTCAAGAATAACAATATGCACGTTGCTAACTTGGGATTCAAGTTGGCAACGCCATTGAAACCTTACTTCAGGAAGAGAACAAACAACCTTGCAAGAAAGTGGTCTCCTGTGAGAACTATGCACGTTGCTAACTTGGAGCTACATTGGAGTGCTTGGCAGGAACGCCAAGAAGCAAACTGGGCAAGAAGAAGAGGAGTTGTTGGCGTTGCCAATGCCAAGAACAAGAGCGTGCTTCTAGGCAACGCCAAGCAGCCCTGGAGAGCACATTTGGGCGTTGCCAACTTTGAGAAAGGGTGAGTGTTTGAAGGCAACGCCAAGCAACCCTGGAGTGCACATTTGGGCATTGCCAACTTGGGCCAGGAAGGAGCTTCGAGGGCGTTGCCAACGTGGGAAGTATAGGCGTTGTTCAAGGCAACGCTGAGCTAGAAGAACTTGGGCCAGGAAGGAGTTTCGAGGGCGTTGCCAACGTGGGAAGTATAGGCGTTGTTCAAGGCAACGCTGAGCTAGAAGAATTTGTCCAGGGAAAAAGCTCGAGCACGTTGCCAACGTGCTACTTCATTAGAGTGTTTAGAGCCAACGCCAGGGAGGAAAGCTTGGAAGGCACCAAGCCTTGGATCTCCACCCACGTTGCCAACGCCAGGAAACATAGGCGTGTTCAAGGACAACGCCAAGCAACAAGCATGGAGCCTTGAGGAAGGCTCGAGCACGTTGCCAATGCCAGCTTCCAAAGGCATGTTTGGGGGCAACGTAGCAACCAAAGCCAAGCTAGGATGCAGCCGTGGAGAAGCTCACTCGAGCACGTTGCCAACTTGAGGATGTATTGGCGTGTCCAATGCCAACGCTAGGCAAGAAAGCTTGCCCAGGGGAAGAAGCATGCACGTTGCCAACGCCAGCCTCCAAAGGCGTGTCCCAAGGCAACGTGACAAGCTATTTTGAGAAGCAATCCATTCACTCGAGCACGTTGCCAATGCCAGCTTCTAGAGGCGTGTTCCAAGGCAACATGACAAGCAAAGTTGAAGGCTAGAAAGCAGCCCTGGAGGGGAGCACGAGCACGTTGCCAACATGCCAACAAGGGGGCGTGTTTGAGGACAATGCCAGCCCCATGTTTCAGCCTTGGGAGGCTTGGCACGTTGCCAACTTGAGAAGAAAGGGGCGTGTTCGGCAACAACTTGGCAGCCTGACCTTACCTTCTTGGAGGAAGCATAACTTGAGCTACAAAGCTCCAATTAAGATGATTCCAAGTGCATTAGAAAGAAGACACTCTGAGCTTTCCAATGATATATGATAGTCCATATTGAAGCAGAGGATTGATACTCAAGTTTTGGGCAACATTAAGCATGAATGTAGAGTCAAGAAGAAGGAAAACAAGTTGTTAGCAACAACTTGGGCTAGCAACGCCCAAGTCTCAAAGCTCACTCCCAGGAAAACACAATGCACGTTGCCAACGTGCATTAAGGCTAGTGTTATTGGCAAAAACGCCAAGCCATTGGGCCAGAAGCATCATGAATGAACTCCTCCTTCCATGTCTAGCAACACTTCTTCCATTGAGCCAAGAATTCAACAAACAGGAAGCCAACATTGCTAGCCCAATTGAAGATCTTTGAAGGAGTTTTAGGACTAATATAAATAGAGAAGGAGTTTGTACTTTGAGGGGACTTTTAGACACTTTTTCTAGACTTTTAGGGACTTTTACTTACTAGCACTTTTACTTGGAGAACTCTCTTGCATTTTCCGGGAGGATACTGGAAAGCTATTTTGGTTCTTCTTGGAACTTTTCATTTTTGAGTTTTTAAGCATTTTCTTCTTCTTCTTCATCCTTCTTGACACTTAGTTTAATTTTCATTTATGGCAATTGTTGTTGAAATTGGAGCTATGATTCACTAAACCCCACTTTCATTAGGGGGAAGAGCTCTGCTTGTTTGAATGCATTGATAAATCATCTTCTCCTTCTCAATTCAAGCGGTTAATCCAAGAGGAAACTCTTGTTCTTGAACGATTCAATCACCATCGAGAGAGGGGTTAATCTATATGAATTGTGTGGTGAATTTGAGAAATGAACCACATAGTTCAGTTTAGAGTTCATCCTTTCATAATCTCCTTAATCAATACACTTTGGTTGGTATGTAAGATGTAACCTCCCTAAGTTGAGATTCTGGAAATTGTGTGGCTTGGATTAGAAATTGAGCTTCATCTCTTCTCATGAACAATTAGATCACGAGAGTGGCAATTGGTTATGTTGAGAGAAATTGGATCACCAAGAGATTGGGATTCAATTACCCACTTGCCATGGATCTATACCCATGATTGAGAAGGAATTGATCAACATCAACTCATGAGAATTTGCATCTCTGATCCCTAATGATTCTTTCCATCATTAATTCTCATTTCTTTTGCTCTTAGTTGTTTGAACACCCATTACCCCATTTCTCTTCTACATTCTTGCAATTTATTATTCTTGTCATCTACATTCTATCTCTTTCTTTCTTGCTCTTTGCTCTTATGCTCTTTAAATTTCTGCAACCTTTAATTCCTTGCAATTTATCTTTGATGTCATTTAAGTTTCTTGCATTTTAAGTTTCAGTTATTTACTTTAATTTTATTTCTATATTCCAGTTCTTTAAATTCCTTGCCATTTAAATTCCTGCAATTATGTTCAAAAATCACAATGCTCATAAAATCAAAACCATGTTTGCTTGACTAAATCCATCATTAAACTAAAGTTGCTTAATCTACCAATCTCCGTGGGATCGACCTCACTCTTAGTGAGTTTTATTACTTGATACGACCCGGTATACTTACCGATTATACGTGAAATCAAATTTTTACGTATCAGAGGCATTGGATCAAATGCTAATCTATGCTAAATTCTGAAAGGAACTCATGACAAGGAAGAGAAACTGGGGTGAAAAAGGAACTGTGGTACTCACTAAAGAGTGTAGTGCTATAATACAAAGGAAGCTCCCCCAGAAATTAAAAGACCCTGAGAGTTTCCAAATCCCTTGTATCATTGGGGACATGAACATTGAGAAGGCATTATGTGATCTTAGAGCCAGCATAAACCCCATGTCCTTAGCCATGATGAAGAGAATGATAATAGAAGAGGCTAAACCAACAAGAATGACACTCCAGTTGGCTGACAGAATATTTAAATTCCCCTATGGTGTGGTGGAAGACTTATTGGTGAAGGTGGGGCAGTTCATCTTCTCAACTGATTTTATTGTGCTTGACATGGAGGAAGAGGCCAATACATCTATCATCCTGGGAAGGCCATTTCTAGCTACTACTGGAGCCATAATTGATGTTAAAAAAGGAGAGTTAGTCTTGAGACTACATGAAGAAAAAATGGTCTTCAATGTCTTCCAGGCAATGAGCTACCCCAAAGAATCCATTGGTGAATACATGATGGTGGACATAATTGAGACCCTAGTTCAAGGAGTCCTAGAGGAAGAACCATGTGAAGAAACCCAAGAGTAAGACCAACAAGTCTCATGTAGTGAGCAACCACTGGAGGCTACGAAAGAACAAATCATGCCCGACAAGTCAAAGAAATTGGAAGTGGAGGCACCAAAGTTGGAACTAAAAGCCTTGCCCCCAAATTTGAAGTATGCCTACTTAGGTGATAACAACACATATCCAGTAATCATCAATTCAAGTTTGAGTGAACAATAAGAAGAAGAGCTAATCCAAGGGCTCCAACAACATATGGTTGCTATAGGGTGGACACTCGCGAATCTAAAGGGAATCAGCCCTTCAATGTGCATGCACAAAATCCTACTTGAGGAAGGTGCAAAGCCCTCAAGACAACAACAGAGAAGGCTGAACCCAACCATGAATGAAGTGGTCCAAAAAGAGGTGTTGAAACTATGGCAAGTAGGGGTAATTTACCCCATTTCAGACAGCTCTTGTGTGAGCCCTGTCCAAGTGGTTCCTAAGAAGGGAGAGATCACTGTTTTGCCAAATGAGAAGAATGGACTAATACCCACAAGAACAGTGACCGGATGGCGTATGTACATTGACTATAGGAAACTCAATGAAGCCACCCGGAAAGACCACTTTCCCCTACCTTTAATGGACCAGATGCTTGAAAGACTCGCAGAACATGAATACTATTGCTTCCTGGATGGTTACTCTGGCTACAACCAAGTAATTGTAGACCCCAAGGATCAGGAGAAAACCTCTTTTACTTGTCCCTATGGAGTCTTTGCTTATAGGAGAATGCCATTTAGATTGTGCAATGCACCTGTAACATTCCAAAGGTGCATGCTCTCCATCTTTTCAGACATGATTGAGAAGTTCATAGAAGTGTTTATGGATGATTACTCTGTATTTGGGGATTCATATTCTGATTGCCTATGTCATCTTGCCATGGTGCTAAAGAGATGCCAAGAATCCAACTTGGTTTGAAATTGTGAGAAGTGTCATTTTATGGTGATTGAATGGGTGGTTCTTGGTCATAGGATCTCTAAAAAGGGCATAGAAGTGGACAAGGCAAACGTGGAAGTAATTGAGAAATTGCCTCCACCTTGCAATGTCAAGGCAATCAGAAGCTTTTTGGGACATGCTGGGTTCTAGGAGGTTTATAAAAGATTTTTCAAAGATTGCAAAATCCCTTAGGAACCTACTGGTCTCAAATACTCCTTTTGTTTTTTATAGAGAGTGTATGTTAGCCTTTGATGAACTTAAAAACAGACTTTCTTCTGCACCTATTATAGCACCACCTAACTGGGATCTACCCTTTGAATTGATGTGTGATGCATCTGATTTTGCTATTGGTGCTGTTCTAGGACAAAGGAAAGACAAGCTAGTACATGTTATTTACTATGCTAGCAAGGTCCTTAATGAGAATCAAAGGAACTACACCACTACAGATAAGGAACTTTTAGCCATAGTATTTGCTTTTGACAAGTTTAGATCATATCTTATTGGCTCAAAAGTTACTATTTTCACTGATCATGCAGCCCTTAAGTATCTGCTAACCAAGCAGGAATCCAAACCTAGATTGATAAGGTGGGTCTTGCTACTTCAAAAGTTCAACATAGAGATTAAGGATCGAAGCGAAGCTGAGAACAAGGTGGTCGACCATTTGTCAAGAATCCCACAGGAAGAAGATGAAGCACAAAAACCTGAAGTGAATGAAAGTTTCCCTGATGAGCAACTGATGATGATTGAGGAGAGCCCATGGTTTGCTGATATAGCCAACTTCAAGGCTATTGGAGAGTTGCCCACCAATTCAACAAGCACAAGAAGAATGAGATGCCACATCAATTCATACTAGAACTTGAGTTATTTGATGTATGGCGGATTGACTTCATGGGCCCTTTCCCCACCTCATACTCAAATAAATATATTCAAGTAGCAGTGGACTATGTATCTAAGTGGGTGGAGGCCATTGTAATCCCAACAAATGACAATAGGGTGGTCATGAATTTCCTTAAGTGGAACATCTTCAGCCGATTTGGAGTTATCAGAGCCCCCATTAGTGATGGTGGGACACACTTCTGCAACAGATCATTGGAAGCCCTGCTCTTGAGATATGGAGTGAAGCATAAGGTTGGAATACCTTATTACCCTTAAAAAAGTGGGTAGACAGAGGTATCCAACAGAGAGTTAAAGCGGATTCTAGAGAAAACTGTGGGAGCTTCAAGAAAGGACTGGTCAAAGAAGCTAGACGACGCTCTTTGGGTGTATAGGACAACCTTCAAAACACCAATAGGAATGACCCCCTATCAGCTGGTGTATGGGAAGGCATGTCACTTACCCCTTGAGCTTGAACACAAGGCCTTTTGGGCACTCAATCTAGTAAACTTTGACAGTAGTACTGTGGGGGAGAAAAGGATCTTGCAACTGCAAGAATTAGAAGAGCTGAGATCTCAAGCATATGAAAATGCCAAAATCTACAAGGAAAAAGCTAAAATATGGCATGATCAAAAGATAGCGAGGAGGGAGTTTGTAGAAGGCCAAATAGTGCTACTATACAACTCAAAACTCAAAGTCTTCCCAGGGAATCTTAAGTCTCGATGGTCAGGACCTTTTACCATCCTTAAAGTATATCCCTATGGTCATGTAGAGCTCATGAAGGACAAAACACGGAGAACTTTTACTGTGAATGGCCATACACTCAAGCACTACTTGGAAGGCTTTTTGAAGGAGCAGAGAGTGAGCTACAAGCTTAACTAAAGAGGGAGGAATGTCAAGCTAATGACATTAAAGAAGCGCTGGTTGGGAGGCAACCCAACATTAATATCCTTTTGATTTATTGCTTTCTAGAAGTAGTTTTAAGTTTGCCAATTTAGGTAGTTTAAATTTTAGTCTGATGCTTTTACTTTATAGATGATAGATTAACTCAACTGTTTGATGGTTACGGATCTTGCAATTTGTTTTCTTTTCCTTGTTTTTCTTTTTCTGGAGATGCAAATTGATGAACACACTTATCGATGATAAGTGATTGGGCTGGGAACTAGCTAAAAAGCTAAGTTTGGTGTGGCTACTAACCACTTAATCTAGGCTTACAACACTTTTGAATAAATTAATTTTGAGAGTAAGCCCAGAGATTAAGTTTGGTGTGGCCATCACCATATGATATCCACACGGCTAGACCAACAAATTCTTAATCTGAATGCATTAAATAAATTGGCTAGGCACACAATGTCACTTTAAGGTGTTCAGAAGGAGTTAAAGAATGTGAAAGGAATTAACTTTAATTCACCTTTATGAACACATTAAATACCCAATGATAAATCCAATTTATGTTATGCAGAGAAATTAAGTTTGGTGTCCCAAGGGACACTCATCAATTGCATTTCAATTATATGTTATGAGAAGAAATTCAAAGGGGTTCTTTTAACTTATGGTGTTTCGGTTTCACTTTCAGGAGAGAGGATGGGGCCTACATGATTGATAACTCATCAAGAAAGGAGTCAAAGTGTACTTGCACTTTGGGACTCAACACATGCAGGGAATCAAAAGAAAAGAAGGGTTGGCGCCTTTTCCCACGCTAGGCGCCACTTCCAAAGTGGGAAAATATAAATTTCTTTTAAATTCCACCACAACCCCCCTTCGAGCTTACACCTCTCCCCCCACTATAAATACTAAACACCTCCCACCACTCTTCACTCCTCAAACCACCCAAAAGTGCCCCACGAAAGAACCCTCTTCTTCTTCTCTTTCTCTTTTTCTAGTTGATTAGGGACAATCAAGTCTTAAGTTTGGTGTTGTGAAGCAAATCCTTGCTCTGCTTTCTTTGATCTCTATACCCCTTTTCCAAGTTCTTCAACTCTTCACCCTTCTCTCTCAACCAATGGCACCACCAAAAGCCTCATGTTCAAAGAAGAGAAAGACTAAGGAACCAACCTCAGGATCCCTCTGCAAGCTTTAATGAGTATAAGTTCCTCTCATCATTCAACCAAAACCAATTTTATGGTTGGGTGAGTGAGAGGCAAATCATTCCAGAGGTTGGTTTTCAACTTGGTAGGAATGAGCACCCCGAGATCAACCGGGAGATTGAAAGCAGAGGATGGGCACTCTTGTACAATCCACCAAAGAAGGTGGTGAAAAGCTTGGTGAGGGAGTTCTACGCCAATGCAGTGCCCCAACCTGGGCACTCTTATGGCTATTTGAGTTTTGTTAGGGGGAAGGCCATCGACTACAACCCCTCCAACATAAATAGGATGCTGATGGTGAAGCAAACAAGCTCCACCCGGAGCTTTGAGGAGAGGATAAAGCAAGAGGACCCTGGATTTAATGAAATCCTCACTGAAATTTGCGTGAGGCATGTACAATGGATTCATGGCAAGGACGGGAGACCCAATCAGCTGAGGAGAAGAGATTTGAGCCCCCAAGCTAGAGGGTGGCTAGAGTTTGTGAGAAGGTCCTTAATTCCCACATCCAACACTTCAAAGGTAACTAAGGAGAGGGTTGTACTCATATACAGCATAATAAATGGAGAAAATGTGGATGTTGGGGAAATGATTGCCAACAACATCAATAAAATATTGAAAAGCACCAAGGATGACTCAAGGTTGGCGTTCCCCAATATCATCCAAAGATTGTGTGATGAGGCAGGAGTTGAGAAAATTATTGATGAAGTGCTAGTGGATCAAGACAAGCCTATAACCACCAAGAATATGGCTAAGGTGGTAGCTGTTAATCCACTTCAAAGGGTCAGGGAGCATAGAGCTCATGTTCATGTACCCTAACAAGGGCAACCACAATAAGAGGGAGAGGCTGAGGAGCAACCACATTACCTAGCACTTCAACCACCACCACACTACTAATACCAACAATTTCCTGAAGGATTCAACTGGGAGCAATTGCAAGGAGACATACACCAAATGAAAGGAGACATACATCATCTGAGAGAGGATGTCAACGAACTCAAACAGCAACAACAACAGTGGGATCACATGAATGAGAGCATGTAACAACTCCAAGGAAGTGTGGAGCAACTAAGGGAGCAACAAGAACAGTTTGACTGGGGAGAAATGCAAGGTACTCAACAAAATAGTGGAGCAAAACAAATGGCATCAGAGAAACCTTGCTGAGTTTAGGCATCTTTATGATGCTAGGACCATTTCAAGGAGGCAATATGACATAAACACACAAGCAAAACTGAACCATTTGTGCAATGCAGTGGTAGCCTTGAACCTTGGATACCCAATATTTATGCAAGGAATGGAGGAGCTAAGTGCAAGACAAGAGGAGATTTTGGCCAAGCATAAGAAGGACGAAAGGAATTACATGAGGAGGCTTGGATTTTGGAAGCCCAAAGACACTAAGGCACAGGAAGGATCCTTCAAGAAGAATGGTGATGACTCCTCCCTTTCCAAGAAGAAAGACAAAGGAAAGGGGCCAATGAACTGAAACCACCCCAAGGTTGTTAAGTCCCATGGTTGACACTCCCAAAATTTTGAATTTCTGTTTAATTCTTTTTATGTTTATGTTTGATAATAAGTTGAAATGTTAGGATAGTGTAATTTTCATGCTTAATTTGTTTATGACTCCCTGAAGTTTTTTTAATGAGTCCTTTATATTTTCAAGAAAGAAAATGCAATGTTGTTAAGTTTCACATCCATCAGTTGAAAGAATAGTTTGTTTCCATAATAGTCTATTGTGAGTAGTGCAAAAACAAAGAGTAAAAGAGATTAAGGCCAAGTAAGGGTGTTTAAAACCAAAAGATAAAGGAGCTAAGTGCAAGACCATGAATGAATTAAAAAGAAAATGTCATGATGAGTAACTAGACTTAGAGGAAGAGACAAGTAAAAGTTAAGGATGTACCTTGAAAATCTATAGAACCGTGAAGTAGTGAGTAATAAAGGACCCAAGGCTCTGAGCATCAACTACTAGGGTGGAAAGAAATACAAATAGCTCAAAAGGGTTGGATGTCATAGTAGATGCTTGTGGTGAGGATGTGTCAAGAAGAGAGACCTGGGCAAGTAAATTCTTAGGTGTGTTTCAACACTTGGCACCCTAAAACCAACTGGTTTGGGAGTGCTAATTGAAAGCATAAGTTAAAGGGTTGTCTTGAGACAAAACACTTAGAGTCGTGGTCAATTGAAAAGAAAAGAAAAAGAAGAAACTCTTGCTACTTCTAGGTGACAATTAATATAAAGGGCACTTAAGACTAACACTTGAAAAATCCTCAAGGGTCTAGGAGTTCGATTCATGAGTCAATACTTAGCCTTATTCTTTGTGATGAATGCACTTATTCATGGTTAGAGTCTCAATTCATTCAAGAGCAACTCACATTGATTTGCTTGGGACAACCAAAGCTTAAGTTTGGTGTTATGATGACTTGCATCATTTACCCTTTTTACCTATGCAAAAAGACCATAAAAAGAGCACATATTCATTGTTTCAATACAATTTCATGAGCTAAATGTTAAGTATTGTGGTGCATTGCTTTGAAATGGGTTTGTGCTGAATTTCAGGTAAAAATTGCAACAAAAAGGGAAGAAAACAAACACAACAAAGAAGAGCCTGTGAAACTAGCGTGCCACTTGAAGCAAACACCATAAAAATACATGAGCGTGGCACACCAGGAGCTGGGCATGGCACGCTCGTACAAGTTTTTAGAAGGGCAATGATGAAGGCCACAAAGGGGGCATGGCACGCCAAGCTGGGTGTGGCACGCCAGGACTATCAACCACTATGAGCGTGCCACTTGAAACATGAGGCGTGACATGCCAGTTCATTAATCCTAAGGCCCAAACACTTGGGCGTGCCATTTGGTGTCGAAGGCATGGCACGCCAAGCTCTTATCATCACTTGGGCGTGCCACGTGAAGGCCAAGGCATGGCACACCAACCCTCATTGACCATTGATGAGCGAATATTTTATACGCTTTTTGGGGGTAATTTCATGTAGTTTTTAGTATGTTTTAGTTAGTTTTTAGTATACTTTTATTAGTTTTTAGGCAAAATTCATATTTCTGGACTTCATTATGAGTTTGTGTGTTTTTCTGTGATTTCAGGTATTTTCTGGCTGAAATTGAGGGATCCGAGCAAAAATCTGATTCAGGCTGAAAAAGGACTGCTGATGTTGTTGGATTCTGAGCTCTCTGCACTCGAAATGGATTTTCTGGAGCTACAAAAATCCTATTGCCGCCGTCTTAATTGCGTTGGAAATTAGACATCCAGGGCTTTCCAGAAATATATAATAGTCCATACTTTGATCGAAGATAAATGACATAAACTGGCGTTTAACGCTAGTTCCATGTTTCATTCTAGCAATAAACGCCAGAAACAGGTTGCAGATTGGAGTTAAACACCCAAAATAGGTTTCAACCTGACATTTAACTCCAGAAACAGCCCTGGCACGTGAAAAGCTCAGGTCTCAGCCCCAGCACACACCATGTGGGCCCCAGAAGTGGATTTCATGCACTATCTATCTCAGTTTACTCATTTTATGTAAACCTAGGTCACTAGTTTAGTATTTAAACAACTTTTAGAGATTTATTTTGTACCTCATGACATTTTTAGATCTAAACTTTGTAATCTTTGATGGCATGAGTCTCTAAACTCCATTGTTTGGAGTGAGGAGCTCTGCTGTGTCTTGATGAATTAATGCAATTATTTCTGTTTTCTATTCAAACACGCTTGTTTCTATCTAAGATATTCATTCTCACTTCAATATGAAGAAGGTGATGATCCGTGACACTCATCACCATTCTCAACCTATGAATGCATGCTTGACAACCACCTCCGTTCTACCTTCGATTGAATGAGTATCTCTTGGATTCCTTAATCAGAATCCTCGTGGTATAAGCTAGAATCCATTGGCAGCATTCTTGAGAATTCGGAAAGTCTAAACCTTGTCTGTGGTATTCCAAGTAGGATTTAGGGATTGAATGGCTGTGACGAGCTTCAAACTCACAAGGGTTGGGCATAGTGACAAACGCAAAAGAATCAACGGATCCTATTCTAGCATGAATGAGAACCGACAAATGATTAGCAGTGCGGTGACAGCGCACCTGGACCATTTTCACTGAGAGGATGGATGGTAGCCATCGACAACGGTGATCCACCGACACACAGCTTGCCATAGGAGGAACCTTGCGTGTGTGAAAAAGAAGACAGGGGAAAAGCAAAGATTCAGAAGACAAAGCATCTCCAAAACTCCAACATATTCTCCATTACTGCATAACAAGTATTATTTAATCCATGCTTTTTATTTACTACCAATCAAAACTGAGAATTATTATTATCCTGACTAAGAGTTACAAGATAACCATAGGTTGCTTCAAGCCAACAATCTCCGTGGAATTCGACCCTTACTCACGTAAGGTATTACTTGGACGACCCAGTGCACTTGCTGGTTAGTGGTACGAGTTGTTAAAAGTATGATTTACAGTTTTGTGCACCAAGTTTTTGGCACCGTTGCCAGGGATTGTTTGAGTTTGAACAACTGACGGTTTATCTTGTTACTTAGATTAGGAAAAATTTGTCTTTTTGCTTTAGAGTCACTAGGGTTGCATCTTTTATTATTCCTTTTAAAAATCTTTCAAAAATATTATTTTTCTTCATTAGTTTTTAATTTTTCTTTGAGTCTTTTGTTTGAGTTTAGTTTCATACCTTAAGTTTGGTATCAATTGCATGATTTTCTTTGTCTTTCAATTTTTGAATTGCATGTTCTTTTTTCATCCTTGATCTTCAAGTTGTTCTTGTCTATTTTCCTTATTTGATCTTTGGTTTGTCTTGTTTTGTATCTTTTCTTGTTTTTCTTGTGCATTTTCAAATTTTTAGTTTTAAAAAAAATTTATATATATTAAAAATACCTTTTTAAAACACGTTAAATTTATAGCTCAGTTGCCTAGAGCATTGTGCTTGTATTCTTGGTAATTGGGTATCTTCCTTTAAAAATTTTTCAAAAATAATTTTTCTTTGATTAAATCTTGTGCCAAATTTTAAGTTTGGTGTTCTCTTGTTAATTTTCCTTTAGTTTTCAAAAATTCTATTTTAGTTTTCTAAAAATTTTAAGTTTGGTGTTCTCTCTTTTGTTCTTGTTGATCTTGTGAGTCTTCAAAGTGTTCTTGAGTCTTCTTTGTGTTTTGATCTTAAAATTTGTATGTTTGGTGTGCCTTGGTATTTTCCTTCCAAAATTTTTGAAAACAAGGAGCATTGGATCTAAAAATTTTAAGTCTTGTGTCTTTTGTGTGTTTTTCTCTTTCATAATAAAATTCAAAAATAAAAAAATTAAAAAAATTAAAAATATCTTTTCTTTTCCTTTAATTTCTCATAATTTTCGAATTCCTTGGATTGACTTGGTCAAAAATTTTCAAATCATATCCTTTTAAGATTTTTAAAATCATATCTTTTTCAAAAATATCCTAACCACTTTCTCTCTCCTCACTTTTTCAAAAATCGTCATAAAATATTTTCAAATCTTTTTTTATTTTTATTGTAGTTTTTATTTTATTTTATTTTGTTATTTCAAAATTTTTTTTATATAATAAAATAAATAAAATAAATCCACGTCATCTCCCTTTCTCCATCATGGACCTAAGTGGAAATGAACAGTCTAGAAGGAGTCTGGGGTCATATGCTAACCCCACTACTGCTTCATATGGGAGTAGTATCTGTATACCCGCCATCGGATTCAGTAGTTTTGAGTTGGATCCTAAGCTCATTATCATGGTGCAGCAAAGTTGCCAGTATTCTGGTCTTCCACAGGAAGAACCTACAGAGTTTCTGGCACAGTTTTTACAAATTGCTGACACAGTACATGATAAGGAAGTATATCAGGATGTCTACAAATTATTACTATTTCCATTTGCTGTAAAAGACCAAGCTAAGAGGTGGTTAAATAACCAACCTAAGGCTAGCATAAGGACATGGAAACAGTTGTCAGAAAAATTCTTGAATCAATATTTTCCTCCAAAACGGATGACATAGCTAAAGCTAAACATCACAGGCTTTAAACAAGGAGATAATGAATCTCTATATGATGCCTGAGAGAGATACAGAGAGATCCTAAGAAAATACCCCTCTGAAATATTTTCAGAGTGGGTGCAGTTAAACATCTTCTATTATGGGCTTACAGAGAAAGCTCAGATGTCTTTGGACCACTCAATTGGTGGATCTATACAAATGAGAAAGACAGTTGAAGAAGCTCAAGAGCTCATTGATACAGATGCCAGAAATCAGCATCTATACCTAAGTAGTGAACCTTCCATGAAAGAAGAGGCTAAAACAGTAACTGCTGAACTCAGTCATGCAGAACAAGTTACTGAATTCAATCAGCAATTAGATTTTCTAATGAATATGGAAGTACAGTTGAAGCAAACAGAACAGCAGTTATCAAAACAAATAACAGAAGAGTGCCAAGCAGTTTAATTAAGAAGTGGGAAAACATTAAATACCTCACTTCAAGGTAGCAAGAAGCCAAGAAATGAACAAACTGCTACCCAAAATCCCTTTGAGGACAGTAAAAGACCAGAGAGGAATAATTCTGGTGCTCAAACGCCAGAAAAGAGTGGATAGTTAGCGTTAAACGCCCAACCCATGCTCAGTTCTGGCGTTCAAACGCCACAAACAGGCAAGGAGTTGGCGTTAAACGCCCAAGGGAAGCTCAGTTCTGGCGTTCAAACGCCAGAAACAGGTAAGGAGTTGGCGTCCAACGCCAATCCAGCTTCCAACCCTGGCATTCAAACGCTAGTGAGGGATCAGACACATACAAGTACTGATAGCAACCCCTCTAAAAAGGCTTCTCCAACCACATCTGTATGAAATAAACCTGCAGCAACTAAGGTTGAAGAATACAAAGCCAAAATGCCTTATCCTCAGAAATTCCACCAAGCGGAACAGGATAAGTAATTTGCCCACTTTGCAGACTATCTCAGGACTCTTGAAATAAAGATTCCATTTGCAGAGGCACTTGAGCAAATACCTTCTTATGCCAAGTTCATGAAAGAGATCTTAAGTCATAAGAAGGATTGGAGAGAAACTGAAAAAGTTTACCTCACTTAAGAATGCAGTGCAGTCATTTTGAAAAGCTTACCAGAGAAGCTTAAAGATCCTGGAAGCTTCATGATACCATGCACATTAGAGGGTACTTGTACCAAGAAAGCTCTATGTGATCTTAGAGCAAGTATCAACCTAATACCTGCATCCAATATCAAAAAGCTTGGTTTGACTGAAGAAGTCAAACCAACTCGGATATGTCTCCAACTTGCTGATGGCTCCATTAAATATCCATCAGGCGTGATTGAAGACATGATTGTCAAGGTTGGGCCATTTGCCTTTCCCACTGACTTTGTGGTGCTGGAAATGGAGGAGCACAAGAGTGCAACTCTCATTCTAAGAAGACCTTTCCTAGCAACTGGACGAACCCTCAATGATGTCCAAAAAGGGGAATCAACCCTGAAAGTCAATGAGGACGTGTTTAAGTTGAATGTTGTCAAAAGCTATGCAGCATCCAGACACCCCAAACGACTGCATGAGCATTGATATTATTGACTCTCTGGTGGAAGAGGTCAATATGACTGAGAGTCTCGAATCAGAGCTAGAGGATATCTTTAAAGATGTTCAGCCTCATCTGGAAGAACCAGAGAGAATAATAGAACCTCTAAAAATCCCTCAGGAAGAGGAGAAACCTCCTAAACCCGAGCTCAAACCATTACCACCATCCCTAAAATATGCATTTCTGGGAGAAGGTGACACTTTTCCTGTAATCATAAGCTATACCTTAAAGCCACAGGAAGAGGAAGCACTAATTCAAGTGCTGAGAACACACAAAACAGCTCTTGGGTGGTCCATAAGTGATCTTAAGGGCATTAGCCCAACCAGATGCATGCACAAGATCCTATTGGAGGATAATGCTAAGCCAGTGGTTCAACCACAAAGGCGGCTAAATCTAGCCATGAAGGAAATGGTGCAGAAGGAGGTCACTAAATTACTAGAGGCTGGGATCATTTATCCTATTTCTGATAGCCCCTGGGTAAGCCCTGTCCAAGTCGTCCCTAAGAAGGGAGGCATGACAGTGGTTAATAATGAAAAGAATGAACTGGTTTCTACAAGAACAGTTACAGTATGGCGCATGTGTATTGACTACAGAAGACTCAATACAGCCACCAGAAAGGATCATTTTTCTTTACCATTCATAGACCAGATGCTAGAAAGACTAGCATGTCATGATTACTACTGCTTTTTGGATGGCTATTCAAGTTACAACCAGATTGTAGTAGATCCCCAAGATCAAGAGAAAATAGCATTCACATGTCCATCTAGAGTATTTGCATACAGAATGATGCCATTTGGCCTGTGCAATGCACCTACAACTTTTTAGAGATGCATGCTCTCTATTTTCTCTGATATGGTGGAAAAATTTCTCGAAGTCTTTATGGATGACTTCTCAATATTTGGAGACTCATTCAGCTCCTGTCTTGACCATCTAGCACTTGTTCTAAAGAGGTGCCAAGAGACTAACTTGGTTTTAAACTGGGAGAAATGTCACTTTATGGTGACTGAAGGAATTGTCCTTGGGCACAAAATTTTGAACAAGGGAATAGAGGTGGATCAAGCTAAGGTAGAGGTAATTGAAAAATTACCACCACCTGCCAATGTTAAGGCAATCAGAAGCTTTCTGGGGCATGCAGGATTCTATAGGAGGTTTATAAAAGATTTTTCAAAAATTGCAAAACCTCTGAGTAATCTGCTAGCTGTTCACACACCATTTATCTTTAATAAGGAGTGTCTGCAGGCACTTGAGACTCTGAAAGCTAAGCTGGTCACAGCACCAGTCATCACTGCACCAGACTGGACATTACCATTTGAACTAATGTGTGATGCCAGTGACCATGCCATTGGTGCAGTGTTGGGACAAAGGCATGAAAAGCTTTAGCACGTCATTTATTATGCCAGTTGTGTTTTAAATGACGCACAGAAGAACTACACAACCACAGAAAAAGAGTTACTTGCAGTGGTTTACGCCATTGACAAGTCCAGATCTTATTTAGTAGGATCAAAAGTGATTATGTACACTGACCATGCTACTCTTAAATATCTACTCACAAAGCAGGATTCAAAACCCAGACTCATAAGATAGGTGTTGGTTTTGCAAGAGTTTGATATAGAAATAAGAGACAGAAAAGGGACAGAAAACCAAGTAGCAGATCACCTGTCCCGAATAGAACCAGTAGAAGGAGCGTCCCTCCCTCTTACTGAGATCTCTGAAAACTTTTCGGATAAGCAACTCTTTGCCATCCAGGAAGTACCATGGTTTGCAGACATTGCAAACTACAAGACTGTGAGATTCATACCCAAAGAGTATAGTAGGCAGCAATCAAAAAAATTGATCTCAGATATAAAGTACTATCTGTGGGATGAACCATATCTCTTCAAGAGATGTGCAGACAGAGTAATCTGTAGATGTGTGCCTAAAGAAGAAGCACAGAAGATCCTCTGGCATTGCCATGGATCACAGTATGGAGGACATTTTGGAAGTGAGCGAACAGCCACAAGAGTCCTCCAATGTGGCTTCTACTGGCCTACTCTCTATAAAGACTCCTGAGAGTTTGTAAGTAATTGTGACAGTTGCCAAGGATCTGGCAATCTGCCTCACGGTTATGCCATGCCTCAACAAGGGATATTGGAAATTGAGTTGTTTGATGTATGGGGTATTGACTTCATGGGGCCTTTCCCACCATCATACTCAAACACTTATATTTTGGTGGCAGTAGATTCTGTATCCAAATGGGTAGAGGCTATTGCAACACCCACTAATGATACTAAGAGAGTGCTGAAATTCCTCCAGAAACACATCTTCAACAGATTTGGTGTCCCTAGAGTACTAATCAGTGATGGGGGTGCTCAGTTCTGCAATAAACAGCTTTACTCTGCTATGGTTCGATATGGAGTTAGCCACAGGGTGACAACTCCATATCATCCACAGACAAATGGGCAAGCTTCTCTAATAAAGAACTTAAAAGAATCCTGGAACGGATTGTGATTAACCGTAGAAGGGATTGGGCAAGAAGCTTTGATGATGCTCTATGGGCATACAGAACAGCATTCAAGACTCCGGAAGTTCTTAACCAAAGAACATTCAGACCATTACTACAAAATAATGGGTCTAAGGTCAGTGACCCCGGAAGTTAAATTCGATCTGAAAGAAGACGAATATCCGGAGATCCAAGAGAAAATTTGAAACAGGAGTTGGAAAATCTTAGCTAATCCTGAAACAAAGGTGGAAAAAACATGGTTCAGGAATTCTACTCTAATCTGTGGCAAACAGACAGGTAGAGAATTGTTGGAACCGCCTTCTATGACTATCAAACTCTGGTCAGAGGGAAGAATTTTCACCTCCACCCTGACAAAATAAGAGAGATCTTCAAGTTGCCTCAACTGTAAGATGACCCAGACTCCTTTAATAGGAGAATGATGAGAACAAATAAGAGTTTGGACAAGATTCTAGAGGACATATGCCTCCCTGGAACAAAGTGGACAACCAACACAAAGGGTGTCCCAAACCAACTCAAGAAAGGAGATCTTAAACCAGTCGCCAGAGGCTGGCTGGACTTCATTGGGTGTTCTATACTACCCACTAGCAACCGCTCTGAAGTCCCCATCAAAAGAGCAGTAATGATCCATTGCATTATGTTCGGAAAAGAAGTGGAAGTTCATCAGCTGATTTCTTGTGAACTTTACACAATTACAAACAAGAACTCCAAAGATGCCAAATTGGCTTATCCAAGCTTAATCTCTATGCTATGTAAAGATGCTGGGGTAAAGATGGGAGTAAATGAGTATATCTCAGTTGAGCAACCAATCACCAAAAAGTCAATAGAAGGACAACAAGTGCAGGATGACCCCATCAAGAGGAAAACACAGGAGTTCCTCCTAAAAATCCCTCAAATTGAATACTGGGAGCGTCTTAAAGCATCTGTTACCAAGTTGCAAGAAGCTATGGACCAACTAAAGGAAGAACAGCAAAATCAAAATAGCATGCTTTGCAAACTGCTTGGGGAACAAGAAGAGCAAAGGCATGAAGTGAAGGAACTGAAGCGTCAGAAGCTATCTCTTGAAGGGCCAAGCACTCCACAGACTAAAGAAGCATCCACCTCCCAAAATAAAGGTTGTTGAGTCCTAATCTTAGTCTTAACTCTGTGATAAGTGTTCTTATTAGGAATTTACCTAAGAAGTTATATATAAGTAGTAGTAATTAGTATCTTTATTTTGATTTTATCTCCAATTAAGCTATAATTTATTTTTCTCATCATCATCAAACAGGAATAAAATAGCAGATTTTTAGAATAAGGAGGCAATACTTTTTCGAGTTTTTAATAAAAAAAATTTCAAATTAGTTATATGTGGTGGCAATATTTTTTGTCTTATGAATGAATGCCTGAACAGTGCATAATTTTGATAGTGGAGTTTATGAATGTTAAATCTGTTGGTTCTTGAAGGAATGATGAACAAGAGAAATGTTATTGATGATATGAAAAATCATGAAATTGATTTTTGAAGCAAGAAAAAGCAGTGAATAAAAAGCTCGCGAAAAAAAAATGCGAAAAAAAAGAAAGAAAAAGAAAAAGCAAGCAGAAAAAGCCAATAGCCCTTAAAACCAAAAGGTAAGGGTAAAAAGGATCCAAGGCTTTGAGCATTAATGGATAGGAGGGCCCAAGGAAATAAATCCAGGCCTAAGCGGCTAAATCAAGCTGTCCATAACCATGTGCTTGTGGCATGCATGTCCAAGTGAAAAGCTTGAGACTGAGTGGTTAAAGTCGTGATCCAAAGCAAAAATAGTGTGCTTAAGAACTCTGGACACCTCTAATTGGGGACTTTAGCAAAGCTGAGTCACAATCTGAAAATATTCATCCAGTTATGTGTCTATGGCATTTATGTATCCAGTGGTAATACTGGAAAACAAAGTGCTTAGGGCCACGGCCAAGATTCAAAAAGTAGCTGTGTTCAAGAATCAACATACTAAACTAGGAGAATCAATAACACTATCTGAATTCTAAGTTCCCATAGATGCCAATTATTCTAAACTTCAAAGGATAAATTGAGATGCCAAAACTGTTCAGAAGCAAAAAGCTACTAGTCCTGCTCATCTAATTAGAATTTATGCTTCATACAGAAACTCTGAGATGATTTTGCCTCTGGATTTTTGATGAGCGGATAATTTATACGCTTTTTGGCATTGTTTTTAGTATGTTTTTAGTTTGTTTTAGTTAGTTTTTATTATATTTTTATTAGTTTTTAGTTAAAATTCACTTTTCTGGACTTTACTATGAGTTTGTGTGTTTTTCTGTGATTTCAGGTATTTTCTGGCTGAAATTGAGGGACCTGAGCAAAAATCTGATTCAGAGGCTGAAAAGGACTGCAGATGCTGTTGGATTCTGACCTCCTTGCACTCGAAGTGGATTTTCTGGCGCTACAGATACCCAATTGGCGCGCTCTCAACTTCGTTGGAAGGTAGACATCCTGGGCTTTCCAGCAATGTATAATAGTCCATACTTTTTCCGAGATTTGATGGCCCAAACTGGCGTTCCAAATCAGCTCAAAACTGCTTGGCGTTAAACGCCGGAACTGGCACAAGAACGGGAGTTAAACGCCCAAACTGGCACAAAAGCTGGCGTTTAACTCCAAGAAAAGTCTCTACACATGAAAGCTTCAATTCTCAGCCCAAGCACACACCAAGTGGGCCCGGAAGTGGATTTTTATGTCATTTACTCATCTTTGTAAACCCTAAGCTACTAGTTCTCTACAAATAGGACCTTTTACTATTGTATTTTCATCTAGGTAGCTATCTTTGAGTATTTTTATGCTATCTTAGATCATTGGGAGGCTGGCCTCCCGGCCATGCCTGGACCTTGTTCTTATGTATTTTCAACGGTGGAGTTTCTACACACAATAGATTAAGGTGTGGAGCTCTGCTGTACCTCGAGTATTAATGCAATTACTATTGTTCTTCTATTCAATTCAGCTTATTCTTGTTCTAAGATATCACTTGTTCTTCAACTTGATGAATGTGATGATCCGTGACACTCATCATCATTCTCACCTATGAACGTGTGCCTGACAACCACCTCCGTTCTACCTTAGATTGAGTGGATATCTCTTGGATCCCTTAATCGGAATCTTCGTGGTATAAGCTAGAATTGATGGCGGCATTCAAGAGAATCCGGAAGGTCTAAACCTTGTCTGTGGTATTCTGAGTAGGATTCAATGATTGAATAACTATGACGAGCTTCAAACTCCTGAAGGCTGGGCGTTAGTGACAGACGCAAAAGAATCAATGGATTCTATTCCAACCTGATTGAGAACCGACAGATGATTAGCCGTGCTGTGACAGAGCGGGTTGAACATTTTCACTGAGAGGACGGGACTGTAGCCACTGACAAGATGATGCCCAACATACAGCTTGCCATGGAAAGGAGTAAGAAGGATTGGATGAAGACAATAGGAAAGCAGAGAGAGGGAAGGGACAAAGCATCTCCATACGCTTATCTGAAATTCTCACCAATGAATTACATAAGTATCTCTATCTTTATTTTATGCTTTATTCATATATTCTCCATAACCATTTGAATCCGCCTGACTGAGATTTACAAGATGACCATAGCTTGCTTCATACCAACAATCTCCGTGGGATCGACCCTTACTCGCGTAAGGTTTATTACTTGGACGACCCAGTGCACTTGCTGGTTAGTTGTACGAAGTTGTGATAAAGAGTTGAGATTGCAATTGAGCGTACCATGTTGATGGCGCCATTGATGATCACCATTTCGTGCACCAATTTTCTTTCTATCCTATTTTATTTATCCAGTTGCTTGAGGACAAGCAACAGTTTAAGTTTGGTGTTGTGATGAGCGGATATTTTATACGCTTTTTAGGGGTAATTTCATGTAGTTTTTAGTATGTTTTAGTTAGTTTTTAGTATATTTTTATTAGTTTTTAGGCAAAATTCATATTTCTAGACTTCACTATGAGTTTGTGTGTTTTTTTGTGATTTTAGGTATTTTCTGGCTGAAACTGAGGGATCTGAGCAAAAATCTCATTCAGGCTGAAAAAGGACTGCTGATGTTGTTGGATTCTGACCTCCCTACACTCGAAATGGATTTTCTAGAGCTACAAGAGTCTAGTTGGCGAGGTCTTAATTGCGTTGGAAAGTAGACATCCAGGGCTTTTCAGCAATATATAATAGTTTATAATTTGCTTGAAGATAAATGATGTAAACTGGCATTTAACGCCAATTCCGTGTTTCATTCTGGCATTAAACGCCAGAAATAGGTTGCAAATTGGAGTTAAACGCCCAAAACAGGTTACAACCTGGCGTTTAACTCCAGAAACAGCCCAGGCACGTGAAAATCTCAGGTCTCAGCCCCAGCACACACCAAGTGGGCCCCAGAAGTGGATTTATGCACTATCTATCTAAGCTTACTCATTTTCTGTAAACCTAGGTCACTAGTTTAGTATTTAAACAACTTTTAGAGATTTATTTTGTACCTCATGACATTTTTAGATCTAAACTTTGTACTCTTTGACGGCATGAGTCTCTAAACTCCATTGTTGGGAGTGAGGAGCTCTGCTATATCTCGATGAATTAATGCAATTATTTCTGTTTTCTATTCAAACACGCTTGTTTCTATCTAAGATATTCATTCGCACTTTAATATGAAGAAGGTGATGATCCGTGACACTCATCACCATTCTCAACCTATGAGCACCTGTCTGACAACCACCTCCGTTCTACCTTCGATTGAATGAGTATCTCTTGGATTCCTTAATCTGAATCTTCGTGGTATAAGCTAGAATCCATTGGCAGCATTCTTGAGAATTCGGAAAGTCTAAACCTTGTCTGTGGTATTCCGAGTAGGATTCAGGGATTGAATGACTGTGACAAGCTTCAAACTCACAAGGGTTGGGCGTAGTGACAGAAGCAAAAGGATCAACGGATCCTATTCCAGCATGAATGAGAACCGACAGATGATTAGCCGTGCGGTGACAGCGCACCTGGACCATTTTCACTGAGAGGATGGATGGTAGCCATCGACAACGGTGATCCACCAACACACAACTTACCATAGGAGGAACCTTGCGTGCATGAAGAAGAAGACAGGGGGAAAGCAGAGATTCAGAAGACAAAGCATCTCCAAAACTCCAACATATTCTTCATTACTGCATAACAAGTATTATTTAATCTATTCTTTTAATTTACTACCAATCAAAACTTAGAATTTTTATTATCCTAACTAAGAGTTACAAGATAACCATAGCTTGCTTCAAGCCAACAATCTCCGTGGGATTCGACCCTTACTCACGTAAGGTATTACTTGGACGACCCAGTGCACTTGCTGGTTAGTGGTACGAGTTGTGAAAAGTGTGATTTACAGTTTTGTGCACCAACCATCTGGGTGTGCCACTTGGACGTTGGGCGTGGCACGCCAGCTCCTAGAATGAAAAAGAGCAATGGGCGTGGCACACCTGGAACATGGGCGTGGCATGCTAGTACAATTTTCCAGAGAGGGAGATTGGAGGCCAACCATAAGGGCGTGCCACTTGGTGTCGAAGGCGTGGCACTCCAGCTGTCATCTCTCACTTGGGCGTGCCACTTGACTCTCAGGCATGGCACGCCAGCATCAACCATCAACTCGAAGAGGACATTGGCGTGCCACTTGAGTTCTGGGCGTGGAACGCCAATGAAGGAACCAACATATACAAGGGGCGTGGCACGCCAGACTCTGGGCGTGCCACGCTAGTACAACTCTCCAGAATGAAGAAGACAAAAGCCTGGGCGTGCCACTTGGGCTCGAAGGCATGGCACGCCAGGCTACCCAATACTTAAACAAAAGCCTGGGCGTGCCACTTAGGCTCGAAGGCGTGGCACGCCAGGCTACCCAAGGCTTAAAGAAAGGCCTGGGCGTGCCACTTGAGTTCGAAGGTGTGGCACACTAGGGATATCATCACAAAGGGGCGTGCCACTTGAGAGCTGGGCGTGGCGCGCCAAGCCAAATTGGAGCTGGGTGTGGCATGCCACTGAAGCGCCAGCCACACGCCAGCCACTAGAGGTCACGTTTATTGAGTTTCTTTTTTCCCTCCATTTGTAATTTTCTTTTCTTTTTGTAATTTTTATTTCTAGTAGTAGGAGTAGTATAAATAACCCCTGGAAGTATTGAGAAAGGGGTCGGGAATTAGGGATTGAGTAGTAGCTTTCGTTGAAAGCTTAATTAGATTCACTTTGCATCTTCTTCCATCTCCTATACTTTTTCTTGAGCTATGAGTAGCTAACTTCCCTTTCATTGAGGGAGGGTGCTCTGTTGTACTTGATGGATTAATGATAGTGAATTTCTTCTTCTCTTTATCTTCTCTTTGATTTGCTAGAAGGAATTTCATTTTAATGCTAGTGTTCAATCATCTTGGGAAAAAGGTTGATTGTAAAATGGGTTTCATGGGAACCTTGGAAAAGGAAACATGAAACCATGCTTGAAATCCCTTCTAACACTTGAGTAGAATCTGTGTTTTGGTGATTTGATATGGTGACATATAACCCACCCATTACTTGGACCTATGATGATGTGTGGTATAATCAAGGGGCAAGCATATCTCTCTTCATGAGCAATTAGACCAAGGAATTGGCTGATTATCAAGATTTGAGAGATTGAGTCACTAAGGGATTGGGACTCAATCAATCATTATTGCCAAGAGGTCAATGAGTTGCATGATTGAAGATGAGATGAGCTGAATCTAATCCAAAGAGAACAATATCTCCCGATCTCAATAAATTCCCCTATTCTTATCTTTCACATTCTTTATAGCTTGCTTTACAATTCTGTCAATCCCCATTCCCATTTACAATTCAGTCATTTATGATTCTGCACTTTACATTCTTGCCATTTTCTCTTGTGCACTTTATTTCTTTTCTTTACCTTTGAGCTATTTACTTTTGGTCATTTACAATTTCCGCAACTATACTCTATATTGCTCAGCTTAACTAATTCACCAATTGGTTAACATTGCTCAAATCTACCGTTCTCTGTGGATACGATCCCACTCTTAGTGGGTTATTACTTGACGATAATTTTGGTGCGCTTGCTAAAAGAACGGATTCATAATAAAAATTTGTGGGGTAGTGAAATCCGGTCATCAATGGGCGTGCCACTGGCGCTTGCGAAGGCGTGGTGATGAGCGGATAATTTATACGCTTTTTGGCATTGTTTTTAGGTAGTTTTTAGTAAGTTCAAGCTACTTTTAGGGATGTTTTCATTAGTTTTTATGTTAAATTCACATTTCTGGACTTTACTATGAGTTTGTGTGTTTTTCTGTGATTTCAGGTAATTTCTGGCTGAAATTGAGGGACTTGAGCAAAACTCTGAAAAAGGCTGACAAAAGGACTGCTGATGCTGTTGGAATCTGACCTCCCTGCACTTGAAATGGATTTTCTGGAGCTACAAAACTCCAAATGGCGCGCTCTCAACGGCGTTAGAAAGTAGACATTCAGAGCTTTCCAGCAATATATAATAGTTCATTCTTTATTCGGAAATTGATGACGTAACTTGGCGCTGAACGCCAAGTACATGCTGCTGTCTAGAGTTAAACGCCAGAAAAACGTCATGATCCGGCGTTGAACGCCCAAAACACGTCATAACTCGGAGTTCAACTCCAAGAGAAGCCTCAGCTCGTGGATTGATCAAGCTCAACCCAAACATACACCAAGTGGGTCCCGGAAGTGGATTTATACATCAATTACTTACTCATGTAAACCCTAGGAGCTAGTTTATTATAAATAGAACATTTAACTATTGTATTAGACATCTTTTGACAGTTTAATCTCTTGACTGTTTAGCCTTTGATTATTCGGTCTCTTGATCACTCAGGGGGCTGGCCATTCGGCCATGCCTGAACCTTTCACTTATGTATTTTCAACGGTGGAGTTTCTGCACACCATAGATTAAGGGTGTGGAGCTCTGCTGTACCTCAAGTTTCAATACAATTACTATTACTTTTTATTCAATTCTCTCTTATTCTTATTCCAAGATATACGTTGCACAACACTTTGATGAATGTGATGATCCGTGACACTCATCATCATTCTCACCTATAAACGCCCGTGATTGACAACCACTTTCGTTCTACCTTAGACCGGGCGCATATCTCTTAGATTCCCCAACAGAATCTTCGTGGTATAAGCTGGATAGATGGCAGCATTCATGAGGATCCGGAAAGTCTAACCTTGTCTGTGGTATTCCGAGTAGGATCCTGGGAATCCGGAAAGTCTAACCTTGTCTGTGGTATTCCGAGTAGGATTCCGGTATTGAATGACTGTGACGAGCTTCAAACTCCTGAAGGCTGGGCGTTAGTGACAAACGCAAAAGAATCAATGGATTCTATTCTAACCTGATTGAGAACCGACAGATGATTAGCCGTGCTGTGACAGAGCATTTGGATCATTTTCACTGAGAGTATGGGATGTAGCTATCAACCAAGGGTGATGCCTCCAGACGATTAGTCGTGCAGTGACAGCGCATAGGACCATTTTCCCGAGAGGATTAAAAGTAGCCATTGATGATAGTGATGCCCTACATACAGCTTGCCATGGAAAGGAGTAAGAAGGATTGAAGGAAGAGTGAGTAGTGAAGTAGAGTTTCAAGAGGAAAACAGCATCTCCATACACCTATCTGAAATTCCCACTATTGATTTACATAAGTATTTCTATCCCTTTTTATTAATTATATTTGGTTTTCTAAATTCCATAATTTTAATCTGCCTAACTGAGATTTACAAGGTGACCATAGCTTGCTTCTTACCAACAATCTCCGTGGGATCGACCCTTACTCACGTTAGGTATTACTTGGATGACCCAGTGCACTTGCTGGTTAGCTGTGTGAAGTTGTGAAAAATTATATAGAAACCATGGTATTGGCATCCTATTTTTGGCGCCATTGCCAGGGAATGAAAAGCAATGAATTTTGCAAAATGGAATAACAAAGGAATCACAATTTCGTCCACCAAGTTTTTGGCGCCGTTGCCGGGGATTGTTCGAGTATGGACAACTGACGGTTCATCTTGTTGCTCAGATTAGGTAATTTTCTTTTCAAAAACCTTTTTCAAAATTTTTCTTTTATTTTTCGTTTTTCCAAACTCTATTTTCAAAAAAAAAAATTAATAAAAATCCAAAAAAAATTAGAAAATCATAAAAATCAAAAATATTTTGTGTTTCTTGTTTGAGTATTGAGTCAATTTTTAAGTTTGGTGTCAATTGCATGCTTTAAATTTTTTTTATTTTTTTCTTGCATTTTTCGAAAATCCATGCATTCATAGTGTTCTTCATGATCTTCAAGTTGTTCTTGATAAGTCTTCTTGTTTGATCTTGATGTTTTCTTGTTTTGTGTCTTTTCTTGTTTTTCATGTGCATCTTTGCATTCATATTTTCCAAGCATTAAAGATTTCTAAGTTTGGTGTCTTGCATGTTTTCTTTGCATCAAAAATTTTTCAAAATTATGTTCTTGGTGTTCATCATGATCTTCAAAGTGTTCTTGGTGTTCATCTTGACATTCATAGCATTCTTGCATGCATTCATTGTTTTGATCTAAAAATTTCATGCATTGAGTATTTTTTGTTGTTTTTCTCTCTCATAATTAAAAATTCAAAAATCAAAAAAATATCTTTTCCTTATTTCCCTCCAATTTTCGAAATTTTGGGTTGACTTGGTCAAAAATTTTTAAAATTAGTTGTTTCTTACAAGTCAAGTCAAAATTTCAATTTTAAAAATCTTATCTTTTCAAAATCTTTTTCAGAAATCATATCTTTTCCATTTTTTTTCTTATTTTCGAAATTTGTAAAAATCACTTTTTCAAAAATCTTTTTCTTATCTTTTATATCTAATTTTCGAAAATTAGCTAACAATTAATGTGATTGGTTCAAAAATTTGAAGTTTGTTACTTTCTTGTTAAGAAAGGTTCAATCTTTAAATTCTAGATCTTATCTTGTAGTTTCTTGTTAGTTAAGTCATTTTAAAAATTAAATCTTTTTTTCAAAATATCTTTTTCTTAAAACTTTTATCTTATCTTTTTATCTTATCCTTTTCAAAATTTGATTTCAAAATATCTTATCTAACTTCTTTTCTTCTTATCTTTTTAAAATTTAATTTCAATATCTTTTTCAATCAACTAACTAACTTTTTGTTTGTCTCTTATCTTTTTCAAAACCACCTAACTACTTTTCCCTCTTCAATTTTCGAAAATATCTCTCTCTCTTTTCAAAAATTCTTTTTAATTAACTAAATGTTTCATATTTTAATTTTAATTACATTTTATCTCTAAATTTCGAAAATTACTAACCCCTTTTTCAAAAATTATTTTCGAAATATCCCTTCTCTTTTCTTCTTCTATTTAATTATTTAATTACTAACACTTCTCTTCACCTCTCTTCATCTAAAAATCCGAACCCATCCTTCTTCACTCTTCTCCTCTTTCTTTTTCTACTAACATAAAGGAATCTCTATACTGTGACATGGATAAAGGCACTCTTGTTGAAATTGATCCAGAACCTGAAAGGACTTTGAAGAGAAAATTAAGAGAAGCTAAGTTACAACAATCCAGAAACAACCTTTCAGAAATTTTTGAACAAGAGAAGGAGATGGCAGCCGAAAATAATAATAATTCAAGGAGAATGCTTGGTGACTTCACAAAGCCAACGTCCAAGTTTGATGGAAGAAGCATCTCCATTCCTGCCATTGGAGCCAACAACTTTGAGCTGAAACCTCAGCTGGTTGCCTTAATGCAACAAAACTGCAAGTTTTATGGACTTCCATCTGAAGATCCTTATCAGTTTTTAACTGAGTTCTTGCAGATCTGTGAGACTGTAAAGACGAATGGAGTTGATCCTAAAGTCTACAGACTCATGCTTTTCCCTTTTGCTGTAAGAGACAGAGCTAGAATATGGTTGGATTCACAACCTAAGGATAGCCTGGACTCCTGGGATAAGCTAGTCACTGCCTTCTTGGATAAATTCTTTCCTCCTCAAAAGCTGAGCAAGCTGAGAGTGGATGTTCAAACCTTCAAACAAAAAGATGGTGAATCCCTCTATGAAGCTTAGGAAAGATACAAGCAGCTGACCAAAAGATGTCCATCTGACATGTTTTCAAAATGGACTATATTAGATATATTCTATTATGGTCTCTCTGAATTTTCGAAAATGTCATTGGACCATTCTGCAGGTGGATCCATTCACCTAAAGAAAATGCCTGAAGAGGAGTAAGAACTCATTAACATGGTTGCAAATAACCAGTTCATGTACACTTCTGAGAGGAATTCCGTGAACAATGGGATACCTCAGAAGAAAGGAGTTCTTGACATTGATATTCTGAATGCCATATTGGCTCAGAACAAAGTGTTGACTCAACAGGTCAACATGATCTCTCAAAATCTGAATGGATGGCAACAAGCATCCAACAGTACTATAGAGGCAACTTCTGAAGAAGCTTAAGATCCTGAGAACGCAGAGGTTAATTACATGGGTGAACCTTATGGAAACACCTATAACTCATCATGGAGAAATCATCCAAATTTCTCATGGAAGGATCAACAAAAGCCTCAACAAGGCTTTAACAATGGTGGACGCAATAGGCTGAGCAATAGCAAGCCATATCCATCATCTTCTCAGCAACAGACAGAGAATTCTGAACAAAATACTTCTAATTTAGCCAATGTAGTCTCTGATCTGTCAAAGGCCACTTTCAGTTTCATGAGTGAAACAAGATCCTCCATTAGAAATCTGGAGGCACAAGTGGGCCAGCTGAGTAAGAAAGTCATTGAAACTCCAACCAGTATTCTCCCAAGCAATACAGAAGAGAATCCAAAAGGAGAGTGCAAGGCCATTGATGTGATCAATGTGGCCGAATGCATAAGGGAGGAGGAGGATGAAAATCCTAGTGAGGAAGACCTCCTGGGATGTCCCTCAAGCAAGAAGGAGTTTCCTATTAAGGATCCAAAGGAATCTGAGGCTCATATAGAGACCATAGAGATTCCATTAAATCTCCTTCTGCCATTCATGAGCCCTGAAGACTATTCTTCCTCAGAAGAGGATGAAGATGTAACTGGAGAGCAAGTTGCTCAATATTTAGGAGCTATCATGAAGCTGAATGCCAAGTTATTTGGTAATGAGACTTGGGAAAGTGAACCTCCCTTGCTCATTAATGGACTGGGTACTTGGATTCAGAAAATTCTACCTCAAAAGAAACAAGATCCTGGCAAGTTCTTAATACCTTGTACCATAGGCTCCATGACCTTTGCAAAAGCTCTGTGTGATATGGGGTCAGGGATAAATCTTATGCCACTCTCTGTAATGGAGAAGCTGGGGATCATTGAGGTACAACCTGCCTTATTCTCATTACAATTGGCAGACAAGTCATTGAGACAGGCTTATGGAATAGTAGAGGACGTGCTAGTAAAGGTTGAAGGCCTTTACATCCCTGCTGATTTCATAATCTTAGACACTAGGAAGGAAGAGGATGATTGCATTGACGATTGGATTTTTGACGGTTTAGAATTTCTCAAATAAAATCTCGTTGCAAAGTATAGTTTCTAAACCAACAATAATCCTTTCATACAAAAATTTGTTTGTCAAAAGTACAAACCCCTAAAATCTATAAACCGAAGTATTTAAACCTCGGGTCGTTCTCCCTAGGACCTACAATAAAGTGTTTTGTTATTGGTTGTGAGTTATTTTGGGGTTTTAGATGAGAAACATGAATAGTAAATGGTAAGAAAACTTTATTAAGAAAATAGTCTTGGCAAGATTTGATTGTCAAGGATCTTCATCATTATCACTAGCCACAAGTATGGTAGTTGCAAGGATTAATCCCACTTAGTCATCCTTAAATCAATTAACAAAGGAAAGTCAAGTGAGTTATATCAATCCTAGTCCATAAGTCCTAGCTTTCCACTAATTGGATTAATGAAGGCTAGAGTTAATGGCTGTCAACTAGCAATCAATTGGACACTAGTGACTCAAGAAATCCTAAGTTACCTTCTCAAGCCAAGAACATAAAATCCTACTCTAACATCCTCTTAAGCATTTCATCAAACACTTGGAAGGCATAAAAGGAAAACATAGTAAATCAACAACAAGAATGAAATCTAACAACAATTATTGAAAGAAATTAACAACAACAATCAAAAGAAACACTTTTATTATGAATTACCTTTATTGAATTGGAAGGGAGTAAAAAGAAACAATACTAGATCTACAACTAAACATAAGAACATCATAAAGGAAATTGCAATAAAAGAATGGAAGAAGAATGAATGTAACAACAAGGAATTGAGAAGATAGAGGTAGAGGAAGATGAATCTAAATCTAAATCCAAGACTAACCCTAATCCTAATCCTAATTCTAGAGAGAAGTGAGAGCTTCTCTCTCTAGAAAACTACTTCTAACTAAAACTATCTAACTAATGATCTCTCCCTAGTCTATGGATGTGAAAGTGTTAATGTCATGTCAATCCCCTTCAATCCTTGGCTCTTATATGCATTTTGGCGCCAAAGTTGGTTGCTGAAACCTCTCCAAAATCGCCAGGCACGTGTTACATAAATGAAGTCATGTGCCCTCATCGGCGCGTGCGCGCATGGTACGCGTGCGCGTCCTTGGCCTGTTTCGCAATGTGCGCGCGAGCGCCTAGTGTGCGTACGCGTACATGGCCTGGATCAGCTCTTTTGGCTTTTAGTGCTTCTCTCCACTTGCATGCTTCCTTCCTTGCTTCCTTTGATCCATGCCTAGCCTATTTCAATCCTGTAATTACTAGCAAACACATCAAGGCATCTTATGGAATCAAAGAGGAAATAGCATTCATCAAAATAAGGTTTAAAAAGCATGTTTTTACACTTAAGCACAAATACGGGAGAAATAACAAAACCATGCTAATTTATAGGCTAAATGTGACAGAAGGTTATCAAAATACTCTAAATTCAATACAAGATGAACCCTCAAATTGGGGTTTGTCAACCTCCCCACACTTAAACCTTAGCATGTCCTCATGCTAAAATAAGAAGGAACTAAAGGTTATGACATTTATTGAATGCAACTAAACTATATGAATCCTATCTAAATGCAACTACTTAAGTAAATGCAAATGCTTAATTCAAACATTTCAAATCACCAAGAGAGCATGTGTAAGCACAAGGGCTAGGTAATAGGAATTAATTCCAACCACAATTGTATTGAATCATCAAAAAGAGTTCAAACTTGCAAGAATAGAGATAATATGGGTGAACACATGTGATTGAACTTTTGAACCCTCACCGGATGTGTATCCGCTCTATTCACTCAAGTGTTTAGGGGTTATTTCACTCAATTCTCTTCTAATCAAGCTTTCCAAAATTTGATTTCCTTCTAACAATCAACATTTATTCAATGCATGCATACATTCATCATGAGGTCTTTCATTTAGGTTGTAATGGGGTTAGGGTCAAGGTAGGATCATTTATGGTTAAGTGGGCTAAGATTGAATCTTTGATTAGCATAGACTTCCCCACCTAACTATATGATGACCTATACAAATTCAAACTATTCTAACTACCCATTCTTCACTTTTTCACATACTCATGCGTTCTTATTTGGTTCATAACACTTATGCATTGATTCCTTTTTATTGACTTCGCTTTGGGGCATTTTGTCCCCTTTTTACTATTTTCTTTCTTTTTCTATATACAATTCTTTTTTTTTTCTCTTTTTCTTTTTTTCTTTTGTCAAACTATAGACAAGAGCATCAATGCATAAGGTCTATTCATTTGATCAATACATGAGTATGTACCCAATTCCTAAACATGAAAGTGTACTACCCCTTTTATCCCATCCAATGTTCCCAAGCCTCACCAACTTTGAATAGTAAACACTCTCACTAGCCTAGGCTAATCAAAGATCCAAACAAGGGCTTTTCATTGGTTTTCCGCCTTAGGTTTGTAATGTGCTATATTGAGAATAAGTTGGTTGAACATAGGCTCAAAATTGGCTAACAATGGAGAATAAAAGGTTGGCTAATTTGGGTAAGTGGTTAATGAAGTAATGGCCTCAATCATATAAATGCATAAATACAAGAAATAAATGGACATATAGAATCAAGCAAATCAAGGATTACAATCATAAAAAGAGAGCAATTTCACACAAGAATGGAAAATAAGTGGTTATAAAATGTAACCACATCAACAGGCTCAAGTCTCACAAGCTTGTGTTCTCAATTCAATACATGCTTCACAAAGTATGAAATTCAAGCAAGTTTCACCAAAAATTTTCTTTCAATCAATTGGGTTAATGTCCTGTATTTAAACTTCTTGGAAGCTTTCAATGTTTGAATAAGCATTGTTGTGATTGAAAAATCCAAAAATTTTTCTTAGCTCACCCTTTTAGTTTTCACTTTCAACCAATTTCTTATGCAAAAAGGGTGACTAAATATTTGCAATCCAAAATATGATTTCTAATCACAACCACAACTAAAAGTAAAGATAAACAAAAATGTATAAAGAGGAGTCCAACTAAAAGTACGAAATCTAGCATCCAAAATATCTAAAAATATCCAAAAGCATCAAAGTAACTAAAATCCAAAATAAGCAATAAGAGTATCCAAAGCAAACTAGGAGTGCATCAAGATATATACAAAATGTGCGAAGTAAGATAACTAGGCCGAAAAGTTCACCAGTTCCCAAATAATGCTACCGGTGCCCTCCCCACACTTAAAATCAAGCATCATCCTCGATGCTAAACCGGAGGATCAGTGGGAGGTACAACGATAGGCTCTGGCTCGGGCTGTGGGACCGGCTCCTCCTGAGTCTCTGGCTGCTCTGTAGTGTCAGGGGCATCCTGCTGAACCGGCTCCTCATGAGTCTCTGGTGGCACTGTAGTGTCCGGGGCATCAGGCTGGGCTGGTGCCTCTGCCTCCTCCGCCTGATGATCCTGCTCATCGGAGGCTGGAGAATTGGGAAGTGGAGGTAGCTCAGCGCCCAAAGAGATAAGAGCCTGGTCCATCCGATCTAAACGGCGTCGAACATGGCGTCGCTCTCGCTCCAAGAACCGGAAAAGACGCTGGACCAGGAGGTAAGTGGGCTCAGGGACTGCTGGTGGATCAGTAGATGATGCGGGAGCTGCAGCTGTAGAGGATGATGGGGCAGCTGTAGGGGCTGATGGTGAAGGTGTCCCCATGACAGCTCTGGCCCGAGATCGGCGTCGAGCAAGTGGCCTCTCGTGCACCCATCCACCCCAGGGAATAGTAACCTCCCTGTCATCAGCATCAGGGGGTGGTGGTCGCACATCCTCATCCAACCATGGAACCTCAGCCAGGGCCGCCATACTCGTGACCAATGTAGGAAATGGAAGTAGGCCACGAATATGCGCCCGCCACATGCACTGCCTGATAAGCCTAGGGAAAGAGACCTCCTTCCCCTCCATGACACACCCAATCAGTAGAAGCATCTCCATAGGAATCTCAGAGAAGTGGGTGGTGGGAAGGGCATAGCAAGCAAAGATCATCTGCCAAGTCTTGGCCTCCCTAGTCAAGTGAGTAAACAACATCCCCTTCGGCTTGGTGTTGTTGGCATCCATAACCCAAGTAGCATATGGTATCCCAATAACAGTCCTGAGTGCCTCGTAATCAAAGGTCATGCTGTGGATGGCTAACTCAGCCTGCTGATGGGCACACAACTCATCCGGGACATGCCGGCACTGTAGTGCCTCCTCAATGGCAGTCTCAGTGATCATAATCTCCCTACCCCTCACCTGAACCGAATCCAATGTGGGACGGAAGAAGTTGCAGTAGAATTCCTTCACCCAAGACACATTAATATCCCCCAAATCCCGGTCGACAAAGTCAATACCCAAATCAATGATCCGACCGGAAATAGACCGTCTCACATCAATAGGGAGAAGCAGCTTCTTCTCAATGTTCAGCTTTGTTGTCCGATATTTAGAAAATCGGAGCTCACAATAGAGATTAGGGAATTTGTCCGGATTGGTGGAAGGTAACTGTTGATTCTCCTTGTCCACATCATTTAATGGGTTCTTGGCATAATTCTTATAGATGGAAGGAATAGCAGGGGTAGAGTGTTTTCTCTTTTTGGAGGTGGTGGCTACAGCTTTTCCTTTGTCAGACATCCTGAAAAATTGAGATAGACTATATAAAATATTTAGCATTTAACAAGGAAAGCATGTGCAGGATACAATTGACAAAAACAACCATGATGTTGCAATGATTATGCAAAAGTGGATCAAGTAAACCATAAGTGAACAAATGAACCAAAAGATATAATCCTTATTCGGGCGACAATTCTTGTTCAAAAGGCAATAATGTCATCAAAATGTAAAAGAATGGTTAAAGAATGTTAAAGAGGAGTGGAAGGTAATTGGTTAAAGAAGTTAGTGAGTTTAGAAAAGTAGGTTAGGAAGATGATGACATTCTTGTACAATTAAAAAGAAAAGATTGCGGTTCATGTTCACACTGGTTGCGCAAATCCAGGGAAGTCAAAAGGGAAAGAAAGTTGCCCAGGATTGAAATAAAGATCAAAATGAGACCAATTTCCTCGAAAATCGGGCAGCATTCCGGCTTAAAATAAGACGTTCCCGGATAGCAAATCAGCACAAGAAGCATAGAAAACAACATCAAATAGGTAAAGCAACAAAAATCTCAACAGTGGTATATCATTCAAGCAACATGAGATGCACAAAATCAGTCCAAAATCAACATACAACATCCAAATAAGCACACAGCAATTTAAGCACGAATGGAGCACTTATAAGGCCTAGAATCCTCTATCCAGCCCTAGCTACCTAACCGCAATTATTTCTAACTAACCTAACATACAAAATTTTTGAAGTTAAACTAACTAACATGCAATAGACTAACTAATATACATGAGCAATAAAAGAAAACAGAAAAAAATACAGAAACGGAGCATGAACCTGGGAGCAGGGGAATCAGTAACGGAAGGGAAAATGGGAGAGAAATAAGGCCAAGAACTGCGCCGCCGTGGACGGTGGCGAGGAGTAGCAGAAAAGGAGCGGCGGTGTGGGTTGCTGCGGTAGTTGTGCCGGACAGCTGTCAGGGTTGAGAGACAGAGAGAGAGAGGCGTAAAGAGAAAGAATGGTGGATGGGTGGAGGAAGAGAATCACCGGCGGTAATGGTGGAACGGCGGCGGTGAATGCTATCGGCGGCAGAAGAGAGAGGAAGAGAGTTGGAGGCGGAGTGAGAGAAGGGTGAGAGTGAGTGGTAGTGAAAGGGAGAAAGAGAAGAAGAAAGGGGGTTGGCCGGCGGTGGTTGGAGGTTGAGAGGAGGAAGAAGATGATGGAGGTTTGGTGGTGTGCGCGACTGCGCAGGATGCGTCGCGCATTAGGGTTATGCCAAATTTTGAATCGACGCGCGCGCGCACTCTGCGTGTCCGCGTCTATTAAGAAAACTCGGGGCCTACGCGTGCGCGTAAATTGCGCTTACGCGTGGATGAGCGGAATAAGAAGGGGCTCGTGGGCGTAAAGCGCGCGCACGCGTGCACGGGGTTGGGCTAGAGGCATAGAGGTGGCCCAACGCAGGCCTAGCTCTCTGGAGAATGGCCTGGAAGTCGCGCAATCAGATCGGCGCGCGCGCGGCACGTACGCGTCCGCGCGCATTGAGAGGAATGGAGATCCACGCGTGAGCGTGCATTGCGCTCTAGCGTGGGATGGCAAAAATGGTACCGGCACGGGCGCGTACCGTGCGCGCACGCGTACATGAGATTGGGCCCGAGGCTTAGAATGGGCTTGGAGCACGCCCAACTCTCGGGTCCGTGGCCTAAAGTGTGGCAGCACACAAGGACGCGTACGCGGCAGGTGCGCGTCCGCGTGTATTGACGAATGGTGAAGTGGCGCGTTAGCGTGATGTGCGCGCTCGCGCAGGTTAAGTTGAGCCTGGGGCTTAAGGCTAGCCCAGAAATGGCCCAACTCTCTGGGGTTTGGCTCAATCAATTGCAGCAGCGAATCGGCGCGGACGCGGCATGTGCGCGTCCGCGTGAACGTCTATATTCTTAAAAACGGCGCGCACGCACGTTGTGCGCGTCCGCGTGGATCGAGTTGGGCTCAAGGCATAAGGTTTGCCCAAGGATGGCCCAACTCTCGGGAGTGTGGCTTGTGGTGCATCCTCACGGGGACGCGTGCGCGTACATGGTGCGCTCGCGTCTACCTTTTTTTTTTTTTCAGAAACAAATTGCTAGGTGCTCCCCTTATTGTTCACAACTCTTATTCACTCAACCATCATGCAATTCTCAAAAATGCAATTTTGATATTATTCATCTACTACTAAACACAACATGTATATGACTAAGCTAACAATTAAATTGTGCAAACAAATTTGTATGAAACATTTACCTACAATGGTAACTCAAATCACTTATTAAGTAAATGTAAAAGATTGGAAAGAGTTTATCATGGTGGGGTGTCTCCCACCTAGCACTTTTAGTTTAAGTCCTTAAGTTGGACATTTGGGAGGCCTGTTGTCATGGTGGCTTATGCTTGTACTCATCCTTGAACCTCCAAGGATCCACACTCTTCAATCGGTTGACAGAATTTCCAACCATTTTCATTAAGCTTGGGCAGATTTCTACCCAAAATACGAGTCCCCCTATTTGATCTTCACGTATCGAACCGGGATCCCATATCTTATTTTGGCATCCATCCGTTAGTTGAATTTCATGATTTTGTCGGATGGTTGGATAGCATAAATGTGATTGACACAAAGAATTCTCTTTATTCCACCAATGCTTCCTTCTAGATCCATACAAAGTGATCCTTGTCCCAACATCATCCCTATACCTTGAGGTCTTGACCTCAATGAGCTTAATACCTACTTTCCAACCGCTACACAACTCATTCTTACTTTTAATTCCATGAAGAGTTCTAAGTTGACCATCATTTTCAATCAAAGCATATTCAAGTGAGAAATTAAAGCTTAGAGATAGAGATTTTACCCACTTAAATGTTGTATTGGATGGTAGCTTGGGAAGGGAGGCTTCCCCACACTTAGACAATGCAAGGTCCACTTCCTTGTGCTTCTCTTTGATTGTTTCCACCTCTTCACAAGCTTCTTCAATTTCAACCTTTTTCCTTTTGATACATGGCTTGGTGTTGACATATTGTTTGATGGGAGGTGATTCAATTTTGGATAGGAATTCATCGATGAATGAATTCATCTCTTGATCAACCCCTTCATATTCTTCAATTTCAATATACACTGTGCCATTGTCGTTATCCTTGGGAGGTTGTGCACACTCTTTTATAATTTCAACTCCATGTCCAATGGGAGAGAATTCCATCGTAGAGAGAAATTCATCCATGATTGAATCCATCTCTTGATAAGCCTCTTCTAAGTCTTCAATGATGGTATGCCTTGGAGGTTGCGCACCCTCTTCAACATCAATATCAAGCTTCTTGGTAGAGTTCTCCCTGATGCTACATTCCCATGGACTTTCAACATCTCCTAAATCTTCAACCACTTCTTCTTTTTCTTCAATGATCATAGGCTTCTCCAATTGTTCCAACACAAAGTTTGATTCCTCCTTCTCCACCGGATTTTCCAATTTCTCCTTCATGCTTTGTTGTTCTTCTCTTGACTTTTCGCATGGGATCATGGATGTACCTTGAGTATCCAAACATCGGTAGGCTAGGGTAGACACTACCTTGGTCAAGTTGGTCACAAACTCAAGCGTATCCCGCTTCATGGCCTCTTGTCCTTGAAGTAACAAAGTGAGAGAATCGTCTATTGGTGATTGTGGTGAGTAAGAAGGTTCATCATTTTGGAGAGAGGGTTCATAATAGGAAGGTGGTTCTTCTTTGTGTTGAGGTGGTTCTTGGAAATAATCTTGATAGGGTTGTGGTGGTTCTAAAGGTTCTTGCTTATAATGGTCATAAAAATATGATATGGATGGTTGGTCATATGATGGATATGGATCATAGGAAGGTGCTTGGTATGGAGAGGCTTGTGAGAATGGTTGAGGTTCATGTTGAGGATGTGATCCATAGGCATATGGTGGTGGTTCTTGAAAGTCGCAAGGTGATTCACCATAGCCATTGGGTTGATATGCATCATAGGATGACTCTTCTTCATAGTGCATTGGTGGGGGTTGTTGCCAAGAGGATTGATCATATGCATATGGCTCCTCCCACCTTTGATTGTTCCATCCTCGATACACATCCTCATTGAAGCTCTCATTGCCTACAACATAATTATAACCAAACTCATAGCCAAAGTGAGAATTCATGGTGGAAAGAGAAAATAAGGAACAAAAACTAATAAGAAATAATGAAACAAAATACTAAGACTAGCAAGAACTAGCAAACAATCCAAAAATCAAGCTATTCACAATATTCACATATATACAATAACCAATAACACAACACCATTGCAAGTCCCCGGCAACGGCGCCATTTTGACGATTGGATTTTTGACGGTTTAGAATTTCTCAAATAAAATCTCGTTGCAAAGTATAGTTTCTAAACCAACAATAATCCTTTCATACAAAAATTTGTTTGTCAAAAGTACAAACCCCTAAAATCTATAAACCGAAGTATTTAAACCTCGGGTCGTTCTCCCTAGGACTTACAATAAAGTGTTTTGTTATTGGTTGTGAGTTATTTTGGGGTTTTAGATGAGAAACATGAATAGTAAATGGTAAGAAAACTTTATTAAGAAAATAGTCTTGGCAAGATTTGATTGTCAAGGATCTTCATCATTATCACTAGCCACAAGTATGGTAGTTGCAAGGATTAATCCCACTTAGTCATCCTTAAATCAATTAACAAAGGAAAGTCAAGTGAGTTATATCAATCCTAGTCCATAAGTCCTAGCTTTCCACTAATTGGATTAATGAAGGCTAGAGTTAATGGCTGTCAACTAGCAATCAATTGGACACTAGTGACTCAAGAAATCCTAAGTTACCTTCTCAAGCCAAGAACATAAAATCCTACTCTAACATCCTCTCAAGCATTTCATCAAACACTTGGAAGGCATAAAAGGAAAACATAGTAAATCAACAACAAGAATGAAATCTAACAACAATTATTGAAAGAAATTAACAACAACAATCAAAAGAAACACTTTTATTATGAATTACCTTTATTGAATTGGAAGGGAGTAAAAAGAAACAATACTAGATCTACAACTAAACATAAGAACATCATAAAGGAAATTGCAATAAAAGAATGGAAGAAGAATGAATGTAACAACAAGGAATTGAGAATATAGAGGTAGAGGAAGATGAATCTAAATCTAAATCCAAGACTAACCCTAATCCTAATCCTAATTCTAGAGAGAAGTGAGAGCTTCTCTCTCTAGAAAACTACTTCTAACTAAAACTATCTAACTAATGATCTCTCCCTAGTCTATGGATGTGAAAGTGTTAATGTCATGTCAATCCCCTTCAATCCTTGGCTCTTATATGCATTTTGGCGCCAAAGTTGGTTGCTGAAACCTCTCCAAAATCGCCAGGCACGTGTTACATAAATGAAGTCATGTGCCCTCATCGGCGCGTGCGCGCATGGTACGCGTGTGCGTCCTTGGCCTGTTTCGCAATGTGCGCGCGAGCGCCTAGTGCGCGTACGCGTACATGGCCTGGATCAGCTCTTTTGGCTTTTAGTGCTTCTCTCCACTTGCATGCTTCCTTCCTTGCTTCCTTTGATCCATGCCTAGCCTATTTCAATCCTGTAATTACTAGCAAACACATCAAGGCATCTTATGGAATCAAAGAGGAAATAGCATTCATCAAAATAAGGTTTAAAAAGCATGTTTTTACACTTAAGCACAAATACGGGAGAAATAACAAAACTGTTCATACCCTGACCGAGCTCCTCCAAACTCGGCAAATTCACAAAAGGTCCGACCTCGTCCAAGGCTCACGCCTTAAGGTCGGACCTCGGACAAAGAGCAAAGAAGGCCCATCACAAAGGAACACAGCCCAAAACCTAAAAGCCGAAAAGGCCTAGGAAAGGCGGTTCCACAAAGATAGGGATAAAACTCCCAAAAAGATAAGATAAGATAAGAATATCTTATCCAGGGAAGATCACGGCCAACTACTATAAATACACTGGAGCACCCAGGTATGACATTCATTCCACATCTACACATATCTGCTTGGACCCATGCTAACTTAAGCATCGGAGTGTCATTGCAGGTACAACCACCAACCACTCTGCATATCAAGCTCGGGTCCCTGAACCCCCACCTCGGGCCTCTCCAGACGACCGAGCTACACGTTTCAGGTAACCCCCGGAACATTGGCGCCGTTGCCGGGGACCTGGAAGTCATCCCTCCATCATGGCAGATGACCCCCACGACAATGACCACGCTGCATCTGAACAAGAGGACGAAATCGACACCGGAGAACGACCGGACAGCCCTCTATCACCACGCACTCCAGGAGGAAACAAACAGAATCGCCCAAAGACATCACTCCCAAACAAAGATCCGCAAAATTCCGAAAAAGAGAAGAGCTCGGAAATTCTAGAAGCGGTCCGGGCACAACAACATCGGCTGAAACAACTCGAAGAGGACATAAAAAAGCAGAAAGAAACTGAACGAGATCTGAGAAGGGAGACTCGAAAGCGCAGAGAATTAGAAGAAAAACTGCAGAAAATAGAGGCCAACCTGAAAAACCGGACAGAACGCGGCACCACCCCCGAAGGCAACCACGATCCCTTCACGAAAGAGATCATGAACGAGAAGGTACCACGAAACTTCAAACCACCCGACATGGATCTCTACGACGGCACCACCGATCCAAGTCACCACCTCAGCAACTTCAGAAGCAGAATGTACCTAGTCGACGCCTCCGACGCGATTCGGTGCAAAGCCTTCCCCACCACTCTCACCAAGTCAGCCATGAAGTGGTTCGACAACCTGCCACCAAGATCAATCACCAACTTCGAGGATCTAACCAAAAAATTCCTAGCAAGGTTCTCTATTCAAAAGGACAAAACAAAACATGCCCCCAGTCTACTCGGGATCAAGCAAGGTAACCAAGAAACTCTCCGAGAATACATGGAGCGATTCAACAAAGCCTGCCTGGACATACAACACTTGCCCACTGAAGCAGCCATCATGGGACTAGCAAACGGCCTAAAAGAAGGACCGTTTAGCCAATCCCTATCCAAACGATACCCGACCTCCCTATACGAGGTGCAGGAACGGGCAGAAAAATATATCAACATGGAGGAAACCTCCCAGCTAAGAGACTCTTCTAGGAAGGAATCGACCTACCCACTCCGAGATCGGGATCGGGAACAGAAGAAAAAAGAAGACCCCAACTCGGACAAACCACGGAAGTACCACAACTACACCCCCCTCCGAGTCTCCCTGGTAGACGTCTACAGAGAAGTATGCCACACCGAAAAGATCCCACCGCCCCGACCGCTAAAACACAAGAGAGCGGGAAGAGATCGGTCCGAATACTGTGAATATCACAAACTCTACGGTCACTCTACTAACGACTGCTACGACCTAAAAAATGTTATAGAAAAGCTGGCCAGAGAAGGAAAGCTCGACAGATACATAGCAGAGAAAGGAGAAGAGACCAGGAAGAGAAGACGGGGAGATAACGAAAGGTCGGGCCGAACAAATCCCGCGAACCCCCGAAAGACACGTTCACATGATAAATGGAGGTTTTGCAGGCGGAGGAACATCCAGATCCTCGCGAAAAAGACACCTCAAAGAAGTCTATCATGTCCGAGAAGACAGTCCCCTGCCCGAGTTACCTACTATCTCATTTACCCGAGAAGATGCTCAAGGGATAATTCCCGGACACGACGATCCAATGGTAGTCACCATTATCCTAGCAAACGCCAACTTACATCGAACCCTGATTGACCAAGGAAGCTCAGCAGATATCCTGTTCAAAACGGCATTCGACAAGCTCGAACTTGAAGAAAAAGAACTAAAGGCCTACCCCACCGACCTATTTGGGCTAGGGGATACCCCGATCCATCCCTTAGGATACATCCCGCTACACACTACCTTTGGAAGAGGCGAGCAATCTAAAACATTGAGCATCGACTACATTATCGTCGACGTCACCTCGGCATACAATGCCCTCATCGGGCGACCAACCCTAAACAGACTAGCAGCTATAGTCTCGACCCCACACCTCTGTATGAAGTTCCCTACCGCAAAAGGAATCGTTACCCTAAAAGGCGACCAAAAACTAGCGCGGCGATGCTACAACGAAAGCCTGAGCCTAAAAGGGAAGGAGGTCAACACGATAGAACTCGGACGAGTTCAGTCCCGAGAAGATCTTCGACCACAACCAGAGGGAGAGACCGAAAAAGTCCAGATTGGGAGCACACCTGAAAAAATAACAAACATAGGAGCGAACCTCAAAACGGGCCTAAAAGAGGAACTCATAACCCTCTTAAAGGAGAATTCCGACCTCTTCGCCTGGAAAGCCTCCGACATGCCGGGCATAAGCCCCGACCTGATGTGCCATAAACTATCAGTTTACCCGGGATCCCGACCTGTCCAACAAAGACGCCGGAAGCTCGGACCCGAGCGCATACAAGCAATAGAAGAACAAGTACAAGCACTACTAGATGCAGGGTTCATTAGGGAAGTAAAATATCCCCTATGGCTCGCAAACGTGGTCCTGGTAAAAAAGCCCAACGGAAAATGGAGGATGTGCGTCGATTACACAGACCTCAACAAAGCCTGCCCCAAAGACCCATATCCACTACCAAACATCGACGCCTTAGTAGACGCAGCCTCAGGCTACAGATATCTCTCCTTCATGGACGCATACTCGGGATACAATCAAATCCCGATGTACGGACCCGACCAAGAAAAGACCTCGTTCATAACCCCAAGGGCAAACTACTGCTACGTAGTAATGCCCTTCGGGCTGAAGAACGCAGGGGCAACCTACCAGAGGCTAATGAACAAAGTGTTCTCAGAACACATCGGACTACAGCTAGAGGTGTACGTCGACGACATGCTGGTAAAGACACAAGAAGACAGAAACTTACTGACCGACCTCACCAGCGTCTTCGGCACCCTCAGAAAACACAACATGAGACTTAACCCGACAAAGTGCACCTTCGCCGCAGAGGCCGGAAAGTTCTTAGGCTTCATGCTGACTCAAAGGGGCATCGAAGCGAACCCGGACAAATGCCAAGCGATACTCAATATGAAGAGCCCGACGTGTGTCAAAGAAGTACAACAACTGAATGGAAGGCTAGCTGCCCTATCAAGATTCTTGGCAGGATCAGCAATAAAGTCACTACCTCTCTACTCACTCCTAAAGAAAGGGAAACCCTTCTCATGGACCCCGGAGTGCGAAAAAGCCTTTCAAGAATTCAAGGAGTTCCTCGGGCAGCCACCAATCCTAACCCGACCTTTAAAGGGAGAGGAACTCGTACTATACCTCTCGGTCGGACATCAAGCAGTCGCTTCAGCATTAATACGAGAAAATGACCAAGGACAACGTCCCATATACTTTGTAAGCAAAGCACTACAAGGAGCCGAATTAAACTATCAGAAGATAGAAAAATTTGCCTACGCCCTAGTATTCACAGCTCGGAGGCTCCGTCCCTACTTTCAAGCCCACACCATCAAAGTCCGGACAAACCAACCCATGAGACACATCCTCCAAAAAACAGACCTGGCAGGACGAATACTGCAATGGGCGGTGGAACTGTCCGAGTTCGACCTCCACTATGAAACCCGGACTGCCATAAAATCTCAGTATCTAGCCGACTTCATCGCAGAATACACTGAGAACCCTGGAACCCCACTCTCATGGAACCTGTATGTCGACGGGTCCTCAAACAAAGCTGGAAGCGGAGCCGGGGTTATACTCGAAAGCGACCAAGGAACGCGGATAGAACTATCCCTAAAATTCGAGTTCCAAGCTTCGAACAACCAAGCCGAATACGAGGCCCTACTAGCAGGTCTAAAGCTAGCCGAAGAGGTCGGAGCCCAGAAAATCATGATCTTCAGCGACTCCCAGGTCGTCACATCGCAAGTGAATGGAAGCTACCAAGCCAAAGACCCAACTATGAAAAAATACCTGGAACAAACACAGGCACAATTACGCCACTTTCCAGAGATACAGATCCAGCACATACCTCGGGAACAAAATGCCCGGGCAGACGCCCTCTCAAAGCTTGCCAGCACCAAGCCCGGAGGCAACAACAGAAGTCTCCTCCAGGAAACCTTACGATCTCCCTCCGTGCTAAGAGAGGAAGAAACGCTAAATATATCCGACCAACAGCAGGGATGGATGACCCCCATACTCAGCTACCTGAAGTCGGGAACTCTCCCCGCCGAAAGAAAGGAAGCTAAAAGACTCACGAAAGACGCCCAGAATTATACACTAATTCACGACGTATTATACAGAAGAGGATTCGCAAACCCCCTCCTTAGGTGCGTCCCGACCTCAGAAACAAAGAGCGTCCTCGAAGAAGTCCACGGAGGCATGTGTGGGAACCACCTCGGAGCTCGGGCATTATCCAAGAAAGTAGTCCGAGCCGGGTTCTACTGGCCAACTTTGCAAAGAGACGCAACGGAGTTTGTGAAAATATGCCCCCCTGCCAAAACACGCCAATTTTCACAAGGCACCACCCGAAGACCTTATCAGCATCACCGCACCATGGCCCTTCGCAAAATGGGGACTTGACCTACTCGGCCCGTCCCCCCAAGGACCGGGGCAAGTCAAATACCTCATAGTAGGGGTCGACTACTTCACAAAGTGGATCGAAGCTGAACCTTTAGCCACCATTACGGCTCAGAAAAGCCGCAAATTCCTATACAAAAACATTGTCACAAGGTTCGGAGTCCCCTACTCCATTACAACAGACAATGGAACATAGTTCACGGACACAAGTTTTCAGAACTTGGTGGCCGAACTAAAAATCAAACAGCAATTCACCTCAGTCGAGCACCCACAAGCCAACGGACAAGCAGAGGCCGCAAATAAAGTCATCTTGGCCGGGTTAAAACGAAGACTCCAAGAGGCCAAAGGGGCATGGGCCGAGGAGCTCCCCCAGGTATTATGGGCATATCGGACAACTCCACACTCTACAACGGGAGAATCGCCATTCCGACTAGCTTATGGGATGGAGGCAATGATTCCTATCGAAATAAATGGAGGGTCACCCAGAGTCATCTTCTACAACGAAGAAGGTAACCCGCAGGCGCAAAAGGAAGAACTCGACCTCCTCCCCGAGGTCCGAGAAAGAGCCCGGATCCGAGAAGAGGCCTTAAAACGGCGAACGGCCCTTAGATACAATCAGAAAGTAATAAAACGGAGCTTCTCCACTCACGACCTAATTCTAATCTGAAATGACATCGGAACACAAAAGTCGGGAAAAGGAAAGCTAGCTGCAAACTGGAAAGGACCCTACAAAGTAACAGAAGTCTTAGGAACAGGCTATTACAAGATATCCGACCTAGAAGGCAATGAGCTGCCCAGGGCCTGGCACGCCTGTAATCTAAGACGGTACTACAGCTAGAAAAATTTGACCCGAGGTGTACTCTTTTTCCCTACAAGGGTTTTTTAACGAGACACCCGGTCAAGTAAGGCACCCCGACCTAGTCAAGGGTAAACACTCTGTAAATATTCTTTCTTTTTTAATACTAATCAAATTTTTCTATGTTCTTTTGTTCTTCCTCGTGATAAAACAAATCCTGAAAAAGTACCCCGCCAAGGCGCATTAATTTATGCTCGACAAAACGCAAAAAATCATTGCCAAGAGACCACACAAGGTCGGCAAGGATAAAAGCGACGAGGTTCAAATTAATGTGAGAAGTTATAAAAGTAACTCTGAAAAAGGCTCAAAGAAGCCAAATAAAAAGAGATTACAAAAATAACTTAAAAGGCCGACCAATGAAAGGTCGGACCCAACGAAGGGTGTACTCGACCGCCCAACCCGAGGTCCGAGAAAAAGCCCGAACCCGAGAAGGAAGCCTTAAAACGGCGAAAACAAAGATTTCGAAAACGCTTACTAAAAAGTTGCTATACAAAAACAACTAAAAAAGTACGAGCGAAAAAACGAAATCGAGCGCTAGCTAAAAAGTTGTTATCCAAAAAACAACTAAAAAGCATAAAAGCGGAGCAACAAGTCAAAACGGCGAAAACAAAGATTTCGAAAACGCTTACTAAAAAGTTGCTATACAAAAACAACTAAAAAAGTACGAGCGAAAAAACGAAATCGAGCGCTAGCTAAAAAGTTGTTATCCAAAAAACAACTAAAAAGCATAAAAGCGGAGCAACAAAGTCAAAACGCGAACAAAAACACCGCATAATAAGCTAAAAAATTACTACAAAGTAGCCAAAAGCAAAAAGGGTGTCCAAAGCATTCACAGAAACCATCCAAAAACAAAAGAGCTCACAGGCCGGGCAAAAAACCAAAAGATAAAAAGTTCACAGAGAATCAAAGATCCTTTCCGGACGCCACATCAGAAGGCTGCGGAAGAAACATAGAAATCGGGACAGCATCAACGGCACCGTCATCTCGGTTTAAAACCTCCACACCAGATCCGTCCCCGACCAAAGGTGAAGTCGGGTTCGCAGCCGGAACTTCAGGGTCGGACACCGGAACCTTGGGGTCGGACACCGGAACCTCATCCTCGTTGGGAGCAGGAACAATCTTTCCCTCGACAACAACGTTATCCATACTGAATAAGCTCAGATCCAGGTCAGGAGCAAGAACCCGGACCTGAGCCTTCAAATTTTCATACATAGCATCCATACCCTTAGCCACATGCCCTTCTAGCTCGTAAAAGTCATCCTGAGCAGATCGCAACTTCTCCTTTGTCTCCACAAGCTCGGCAAGTGCCCGAGTATAATTCTCCTTCGCCGCCTTCGCCATCTCCTCGGACGAACTCGCCGCCGCCACAGCCGCGGTAGCTTTAGCTTTCTCCTTCTCCAAAGACTCCTCCAGCTCAGCAATCCTAGCAGCCTTCAGTTTACTAATTCTCTCAAACTCGGATTGAGCTTTCTCAAGTCGGGAACTGGTCGCACCAATAGGGGCTTTCTTGAACTCCCGGGCAATAGCGGCATGAAGACTAGCCATCCGGACACAGCTCCGCGCCATATACTGAAAATGGTGCTCCATAGACACATCATCAGTAGAAATAAAAGTCTGAGGGAGAATATGCTGTTCAACCCAACCAAGAGCATCGAAATCCTTGTCATTAAAACCCGCAGGCTCTTGAGAGGTCTTCTGTTTCTTGGGAGGAGGACCCGGGGACGAAAGAGGAGAAGAGGTAGCAGGTCCAGAGGTCGGAGGATCTTGATTTATAGCTCGGAACTGGGGAGTCGGAATAGTTTTTGACCGAGTAGTAACACCCACAGTAGTCTTCTCAGGAGAAGATCGGGCAGAAGCCCCCCCGGCCTCAATATTCCGAGCAGCCACAGACTTCTTCGTCCGACGAAGGAACTTCATGGAATCCGCCTGAGAAGACATCTCTGCAGAAATAAAAGAAAAGGATTACCACAACAGAAATTCCACCAAAACAAGCAAAGCCAAAAATACTAAAAAGATGAATCTCGGAGAGGTCGGGAACTACCTAACTCGGAACGGAGAAGGCTTGGATCTCCCAACATTTTCTTCGTGTCCAAGTGAGGTGCCCGACCCCATAAATTGCTCACCACACCCACAAAAGCCTGCTCCACCTCATCTAGACTCTCAAAAGTATACTTAGTAGACACTACATTCTCCTGCCAACAAAGAGGAAAAGAAGGCTCCCCACTCTCATCTAGAAAGAAAGGTCGGACATCTCCAGTAGCCCGGACCTTGAAATAAAAGTTCTTAAAATCATGAAAGGACTCATCATACAGGGTACAAAACTTCCTTCCCTGGTTAGCCCTAAAAGAGACCCAAGATACCTTCCCTCCACCCGACCCCGGCTTCGTCAACACAAACAAATAGGAAAAAAGAGAAATAGAGGGAGGGACCCCCAAAAACTGACACAAAAGTTGAAACAGCTTTAAAAAATGCCCAAGAATTTGGATGGAGCTGCGTAGGGGCAAGGTTACAAGACCACAACACCTCGGACTCCAGGTCGGTAAAAGGAAGTCGGACACCCAGCTTAGAGAAAAAACAATCATAAGCATAAAAGAAGAGCTTCTCGAAACTCTCTAAAGGCGGGAAGCACACTCTCTCCTCGGAATCCGGGGCCACTAGTTCATAATCCCTCTCAGACTCTCTATTTTCACATATGCTACTGTGCCTACGGAACCTAGCTAAATACTCAGAATCTACCACAGAAGGGACTCTTAGAGGAAGAGGGTCTACCCAACCAAGACCCCGTGGAATCTTAGTCGACATCGCCTGAAGAACCTTTCGAGACATTAAAATTCCTACCTACAAAGAAGAATACAACAGCAAGCAAAAATCATGTAAAGAAGAAAGCAAAAACCCGGAGCGAAAACACCAGAGAACAAAAAAAGAGCCCCCCCCATATACAAACAACAGCAGTGGCGGCGCCTCTTTTTGGGGCAACCCAGGCATAAAGAAAAAGAAACAAAACAAAGAGCCACACAAAGAACAGAAGCATATGATCACAAGAAAGGAAAAATATGGGAAAACAAACCTGGAAAAAGAAACGAAGGCGAAAGAGCTCCGAAACAAGAAGAAACGAAGACGACGAGCTCCGAAACAAGGAGAACAACACGGCGGCACAGAGGAAACCCCGGAAAAGCACACAGAAAGATTCAGGGAAGCAGAGTAAAAAGAAGAAGCAGTGCTCGAAAAGGATAGAGAGAAAAATGCAGAGAAAGAGGAAAAGGGGCAAATAAATAAAGCCTCCACAGAGCCCGAACGGAAATCGAGGAAAAACGGTAAAATGCAATAAATGCAGGAAACGGTCATTTTTGAAATTTAAAAAACTACTATGCCCGAGCTCGACCTCCCAAAAAGGACGAACTCGGGCAGGGGCACTGTTCATACCCTGACCGAGCTCCTCCAAACTCGGCAAATTCACAAAAGGTCCGACCTCGTCCAAGGCTCACGCCTTAAGGTCGGACCTCGGACAAAGAGCAAAGAAGGCCCATCACAAAGGAACACAGCCCAAAACCTAAAAGCCGAAAAGGCCTAGGAAAGGCGGTTCCACAAAGATATGGATAAAACTCCCAAAAAGATAAGATAAGATAAGAATATCTTATCCAGGGAAGATCACGGCCAACTACTATAAATACACTGGAGCACCCAGGTATGACATTCATTCCACATCTACACATATCTGCTTGGACCCATGCTAACTTAAGCATCGGAGTGTCATTGCAGGTACAACCACCAACCACTCTGCATATCAAGCTCGGGTCCCTGAACCCCCACCTCGGGCCTCTCCAGACGACCGAGCTACACGTTTCAGGTAACCCCCGGAACAAAAACCATGCTAATTTATAGGCTAAATGTGACAGAAGGTTATCAAAATACTCTAAATTCAATACAAGATGAACCCTCAAATTGGGGTTTGTCATGCATCATCCTTGGAAGACCTTTCCTAGCCACAGCAGGAGCTGTGATAGATGTCAACAGAGGTGAATTAGTCCTTCAATTGAATGGGGACTACCTTGTGTTTAAGGCACATGGCCATCCCTCTGTGATAGAAGAGAGTAAGCATGAAGAACTTCTCTCAGTTCAGAGTCAAGGAGAGCCCCCACAGTCAAACTCCAAGTTTGATGTTGGGAGGCCACAACCAAACTCTAAGTTTGGTGTTAAAACCCCATATCCAAACTCTAAGTTTGGTGTTGGCAACTATACAACATTAACCTGATCACCTTGTGGCTCCATGAGAGCCACTGTCAAGCTATTGACATTAAAGAAGCGCTTGTTGGGAGGCAACCCAATTTTATTTATCTAATTTTATTTTATTCTATTTTATTGTTATTTTGTGTTTTATTAGGTACATGATCATGAGGAGTCACGAAAAAATCATAAAAATTAAAAACAGAATCAAAAACAGCAGAAGAAAAAATTCACACCCTGGAGGATGCACAGGCTGGCGTTCAACGCCAGTAAGATGCATCTGGCCGGCGTTCAACGCCAGAACAGAGCATCATTCTGGCGCTGAACGCCAGAAACAAGCAACATTCTGGCGCTGAACGCCAGGAATGTGCCCAGAGAAGAAAAGCTGGCGCTGAACGCCAGTAACAAGCATGAAACTGGCATTCAACGCTAGAAACATGCTTTACATGGGCGTTGAACGCCCAGAATGTGCACCAATGGGCGTTTAAACGCCAGAATGGTGTACAAAGGCATTTTACATGCCTATTTGGTGCAGGGATGGAATTCCTTGACACCTCAGGACCTGTGGACCCCACAGGATCACCTCAGGATCTGTGGACCCCACAGGATCCCCACCTACTATATTCCCACCTTACCTCCTAATCCTATTTTACTCTTCCCCATGTCACACTTCACAACAACTTCAATCTCTGAATCTCTCTTCCCAATGAACACTCTTTCCCAAAACCCTTCACCAATCACCTCAATCTCTCTTCCCAATTACTCCCTTCACCATTCACATCCATCCACTCTTCCCCATAAACCCCACCTACCTTCAAAAATTCAAAACCAATTTCCCACCCATTCCCACCCTAAATGGCCGAATACACACTACCCCCTCTCCCTATAAATACCCTTCCATTCTACTTCAATTTCACACAACACAAACCCCTCTTCTCCCACTTAGCCGAACCTACCTCTCTCCCTCTCTACCATATTTTCTTCTTCTTTTTCTTCTCTTCTTTCTTTTCTTGCTCGAGGGCGAGCAATATTTTAAGTTTGGTGTGGTAAAAGCATAAGCTTTTTGTTTTTCCATTACCATCTATGGCACCTAAGGCCGGAGTACCCTCTAGAAAAGGAAAAGGGAAGACAAAAGCTTTCACCTCCAAGTCATGGGAGATGGAAAGATTCATCTCCAAGAGCCATCAAGACCACTTCTATGATGTTGTGGCAAAGAAGAAGGTGATCCCTGAGGTCCCTTTCAAGCTCAAGAAAAATGAGTATCCGGAGATCCGACATGAAGTCCGAAGAAGAGGTTGGGAAGTCCTAACCAACCCCATGCAACAAGTCGGAATCTTAATGGTTCAAGAGTTCTATGCCAATGCATGGATCACTAGGAACCATGATCAAGGTATGAACCCGAGTCCAAAGAATTATCTCACAATGGTTCGGGGGAAATACTTAGATTTTAGTTCGGAAAATGTGAGGTTGGCATTCCACTTGCCCATGATGCAAGGAGATGAACGCCCCTACACTTGAAGGGTCAACTTTGATCAAAGGTTGGACCAAGTCCTTATGGACATTTGTGTGGAAGGAGCTCAATGGAAGAGAGACTCCAAAGGCAAGCCAGTCCAACTAAGAAGATTGGACCTCAAGCCTATAGCTAGAGGATGGTTGGAGTTCATTCAACGCTCCATCATTCCTACTAGCAACCGATCTGAAGTTACTGTGGATCGGGCCATCATGATTCATGGCATCATGATTGGAGAGGAAGTAGAAGTTCATGAGGTCATCTCCAATGAAATCTACAAAATAGCCGACAAGCCTTCACCCATGGCACGGCTAGCTTTTCCTCACCTTATTTGCCATCTATGTTACTCAGCTGGAGTTATCATAGAAGGAGACATCCTTATTGAAGAGGATAAGCCCATCACCAAGAAGAGAATGGAGCAAGCAAGAGAGACCCCTCACGGTTCTCAAGAGATGCATGAGGAAGCTCATCATCAAGAAATCCCTGAGATGCCTCAAGGGATGCACTTTCCTCCAAACAACTATTGGGAACAACTCAACACTTCCTTAGAAGATTTGAGCCACAATGTTGAACAATTAAGGGTGGAACATCATGAGCACTCCATCATTCTCCAAGAAATAAGAGAAGATCAAAGAGCAATGAGGGAGGAGCAACAAAGGCAAGGAAGGGACATAGAAGAGCTTAAGGACATTGTTGGACCTTCAAGAAGAAGACGCCACTAAAGGTGGATTCATTCCTTGTTCTTTATTTGTTTCTGTTTTTTGGTTTTTAATGTTGTGTTTATCTATGTTTTGTGTCTCTACTTCATGATCATTAGTATGTAACCATGCCTTAAAGCTATGAATAAAATCCATTAATCCTTCACCTCTCTTAAATGACAAATGTTTTAATTCAAAAGAACAAGAAGTACATGAATTTCGAATTTATTCTTGAATTTAATTTAATTATATTGATGTGGTGACAATACTTTTGTTTTCTAAATGAATGCTTGAACAGTGCATATGTCTTTTGATCTTGTTGTTTATGAATGTTAAAATTGTTGGCTCTTGAAAGAATGATGAACAAAGAGAAATGTTATTGAGGATCTGAAAAATCATGAAATTGATTCTTGAAGCAAGAAAAAGCAGTGAAAAAGAAGAAGCTTGTGAAAAAAAAAATAGAAAGAAAAAGAAAAAGCAAGCAGAAAAATCCAATAGCCCTTAAAACCAAAAGGCAAGGGTAAAAAGGATCCAAGGCTTTGAGTATCAATGGATAGGAGCCTAAGCGGCTAAATCAAGCTGTCCCTAACCATGTGCTTGTGTCATGAAGGTCCAAGTGAAAAGCTTGAGACTGAGTGGTTAAAGTCGTGATCCAAAGCAGAAAGAGTGTGCTTAAGAGCTCTGGACACCACTAACTGGGGACTCTAGCAAAGCTGAGTCACAATCTGAAAAGGTTCACCCAGTTATGTGTCTGTGGCATTTATGTATCCGATGGTAATACTGGAAAACAGAGTGCTTAGGGCCACAGCCAAGACTCATAAGTAGCTGTGTTCAAGAATCAACATGCTTAACTAGGAAAATCAATAACACTATCCGAAATTCTAAGTTCCTAAGAGACGCCAATCACTCTAAACTACAAAGGAAAAAGTGAGATGCCAAAACTGTTCAGAAGCAAAAAGCTACAAGTCCCGCTCATCTAATTATAATTAATATTCATTGATATTCTGGAGTTTATAGTATATTCTCTTCTTTTTATCCTATTTGATTTTCAGTTGCTTGGGGACAAGCAACAATTTAAGTTTGGTGTTGTGATGAGCGGATAATTTATACGCTTTTTGGCATTGTTTTTAGGTAGTTTTTAGTAAGTTCAAGCTACTTTTAGGGATGTTTTCATCAGTTTTTATGTTAAATTCACATTTCTGGACTTTACTATGAGTTTGTGTGTTTTTCTGTGATTTCAGGTAATTTCTGGCTGAAATTGAGGGACTTGAGCAAAACTCTGAAAAAGGCTGACAAAAGGACTGCTGATGCTGTTGGAATCTGACCTCCCTGCACTTGAAATGGATTTTCTGGAGCTACAGAACTCCAAATGGCGCGCTCTTAACAGCGTTGGAAAGTAGACATCCAGAGCTTTCCAGCAATATATAATAGTTCATCCTTTATTCGGAAATTGACGACGTAACTTGGCGTTGAACGCCAAGTACATGCTGCTGTCTGGAGTTAAACGCCAGAAAAACGTCATGATCCGGAGTTGAACGCCCAAAACATGTCATAACTCAGAGTTCAACTCCAAGAGAAGCCTCAGCTCGTGGATTGATCAATCTCAGCCCAAACATACACCAAGTGGGCCCCGGAAGTGGATTTATACATCAATTACTTACTCATGTAAACCCTAGGAGCTAGTTTATTATAAATAGAACATTTAACTATTGTATTAGACATCTTTTGACAGTTTAATCTCTTGACTGTTTAGCCTTTGATTATTCGGTCTCTTGATCACTCAGGGGGCTGGCCATTCGGCCATGCCTGAACCTTTCACTTATGTATTTTCAACGGTGGAGTTTCTGCACACCATAGATTAAGGGTATGGAGCTCTGCTGTACCTCAAGTTTCAATACAATTACTATTACTTTTTATTCAATTCTCTCTTATTCTTATTCCAAGATATACGTTGCACAACACTTTGATGAATGTGATGATCCGTGACACTCATCATCATTCTCACCTATGAACGCGCGTGATTGACAACCACTTCCGTTCTACCTTAGGCCGGGCGCATATCTCTTAGATTCCCCAACAGAATCTTTGTGGTATAAGCTAGATAGATGGCGGCATTCATGAGGATCCGGAAAGTCTAACCTTGTCTGTGGTATTCCGAGTAGGATCTTGGGAATCCGGAAAGTCTAACCTTGTCTGTGGTATTCCGAGTAGGATTCCGGTATTGAATGACTGTGACGAGCTTCAAACTCCTGAAGGCTGGGCGTTAGTGACAAACGCAAAAGAATCAATAGATTCTATTCCAACCTGATTGAGAACCGACAGATGATTAGCCATGCTGTGACAGAGCATTTAGACCATTTTCACTGAGAGGATGGGATGTAGCTATCAACCAAGGGTGATGCCTCCAGACGATTAGCCGTGCAGTGACAGCGCATAGGACCATTTTCCCGAGAGGATTAAAAGTAGCCATTGATGATAGTGATGCCCTATATACAGCTTTCCATGGAAAGGAGTAAGAAGGATTGAAGGAAGAGTGAGTAGTGAAGTAGAGTTTCAAGAGGAAAACATCATCTCCATACACCTATCTGAAATTCCCACTATTGATTTACATAAGTATTTCTATCCCTTTTTATTAATTATATTTGATTTTCTAAATTCCATAATTTTAATCTGCCTAACTGAGATTTACAAGGTGACCATAGCTTGCTTCTTACCAACAATCTCCGTGGAATCGACTCTTACTCATGTAAGGTATTACTTGGATGACCCAGTGCACTTGCTGGTTAGCTGTGCGAAGTTGTGAAAAATTATATAGAAACCATGGTATTGGCATCCTATTTTTGGCGCCATTGCCAGGGAATGAAAAGCAATGAATTTTGCAAAATGGAATAACAAAGGAATCACAATTTCGTCCACCACGTGGCACGCCAAAGACTTCAATATGGGCATGTCTCTGGGCATGCCTAGGCATGGCATGCTAGGCCAACTTTCCAGATAGTGAAATTGCATCCTGGAGTGCACTATGGGCGTGCACGAAGGCTTGGCACGCCGGGTCACACACCAGCCTAACCTCCTCAAATTCAAAGGATTATAATTGGAGCTACAAATCTCTAAATAAGGTGATTATAGTGCCATTAAAAAGTAGACATCCAGAACTTTCCAACCATATATATCACTTTATAGTAGACACTGGTTTGGAGGAATATTTTCACCCCAAAAACACAAGGAGCACAACATGTCCCTACAGAGATACCAGCCTAACCCTTTCATCTTCAACGAATAATAAATTGAGATGTAGAGGTCCAAATGATGTGATTTTAGTGGGTTTGAAAAGCTGACATCTAGAGCTTTCCAATGATATATAATACTCTATAGTAGACTGAAAAAAGATTATCGTCAGTTAGAAATTTCACAAAATAATTTTGTTGATAGTATAGTTCCAAACCAACAAACAGTCCTCCATCATAGTTTAATTTTGCTTGTCACGACTGCAAACCAATGAAAAATTCTGAGAGTATTAGTCCCGGGTCATCTCTCAAAGGAATTGCAGTGAGGTATGCGTGTTATTGGTTATGAGGTCCAAGGGGGGTGGTTTGCATATAATAAGACTAGAAATTAAACGACAAGAAAATAAATCAAGCAACTAAAGCTAACAAATACTAAAAAGAGGCATTCATGGCAAGAATTGAGAATCTAGACTTTCTATCCTAGTCATCAATCATAATACAATACTTAAAAAGAGCTAATCCTATTTCATCATCTCTAACATAGGAAGAAGGTATAATGTTATCTTTATATTGAGAGAAAGTCAAATAGGACTAGTTAATCCCAATCCATAAGTAATGTTAATGGATACAAGACTAACTAATCACTCTAGATCACCAATATAAATTGGGTATTAATGACTCAAGATGACTGAATTTCCCTTTCCAAGCCAAGAATGCTCAAACACTACTCTAAAATCCAACTAAGCATTTTGTCAAACACTTGGAAGGCCAAAAAGGGAAGCATGGTAAATTGCAAGAAATAGTAAATTCTACAACTACCCAATGTAAGAAAATAACAATACTAACTTAATTAACCAACAATAAACTAAGAAGCATCAAATTGCATTAAAAGGAAATTGAAATCAACAAAAGTGTTCATAAACTAAAAAGAGGCACAAAAGAGAAATTAATAAGAGGAACTAAGGAAATTAAAGCAAATCAACAAGGAAAAGTAAAGGAAACTAAATCAAAAGAAGTAATTAAACCTAAATCTAAGATGAAAATAAACTAAGAATTCTAATTTCTAGAGAGAAGTGGAGCTTCTCTCTCTAGAACTAACCTAAGGCATGCTTCTTACACTATCCAATTGCTCCCCCCTTTCTCATTCTTGATTTTTGCCTCAAATACATCAGAATTGAGTTGGATTTGGGCCTGGAAAGCTCAGAAATTGCCCCAAGCATATTACCTTTAATGAGGTCACGTGACGCTTGTCACGCGTACGCGTCACTGGCAACTTTCTTCATCATGCGTACGCGTCACCTTGAAAAGAGCATCACTCATGCGTGCGAGTCGCTCACGCATACGCATCGCCATGAATCTTCCAACACCTTATTTTTCATGAATTCTCCATCTTGCATGCTTTTCTCTTCACTTTTTTGATCCATTCCTTGCTTTTTTAATCCTGAAATTACTAACAAACATATCAAGGCATCAAGTGGAATCAAAAGTGAATTAAAATTGACTAATTAAAGGGCTAAAAATCATGTTTTTAACCATTAAGCACAATTAGGAGAAATTCATGAAACCATGCTATTTTAGTGAATAAATGTGAGATAAGTTGAAAATTCCCCGAAATTCAACACAAGATAAACCACAAAATTGAGTTAGTATTGTTATTTTTGGCACCAAAAAACTTGATGTAAGGTTTTTGTTGGTTAGGAATTTTCACAAAATAATTCCGTTCCAAGTATAGCCCAAACCAACAAACAACCTTAAATCAAAGTTTTAATTTGTTTGTCACAAGTACAAACCCTAATAAAAACCGAAAGTATTTAAATCTCGGATCGTCTCACAAGGAATTGCAATGAAGTGATCAATCATTAGCTATGAAGGAACAAGGGGGTTTGATTTGGTGATTGACAAGAAAAGTAAATAACAAGAAAGTAAATGATAATTAACTAATAAAGGAAAGGAAAAGAACTCTTGGCTAAGGCATGGAAATTGAGATCACCATCCTTGTCTACAAACCATATATTGACAATTATGAGGTACCAACCCATCAAGTTTACTTCTATGCTTGAAGTAAGTCAAATAGGCTTGATCAACATCAACCCATAAGTCCCAACCTAGCTACTAATTAACTTAGTAGTAGGCTAGTGTTAATGGGTATCCAATTGACCACTAAGGGTTCTCAAATCACCAATTCAATTAGACCTAATGACTCAAGGTCACCCAATTCCCTTAGCCTAGGCCAAGAGTATAGAAAACTACTCTAATACTAGTGGAAACATTTTATCAAACACCTAGAGTTAATAAAAGGAAATTAAAATCTACAAGAAATCACCAATAGCAATTAAGATAAACATAAAAAGACATGAAAACATGAAATTGCATTAAAAGGAAGTTAAAATCTACAAGAGTTCATGAAAGTAAAAATGGCAACATAAATAAATTAACTAAAGAAACTAAGAAGATTAAGATAATAGAACAATAAAATATAAAGAGAGTTGAACTAAAACAAGAATTAAAAGTTGGATCTAAGAAAATTTGACCTAAACTACCCTAAATTCTAGAGAGAATGGAGAGCTTCTCTCTCTAGAATTCTAACCTAAACCAAGATAAAAACTAAACTATGACTACTTGGTTCATTTCCCCCTCAATTCTTGGGTTCAATAGCATCGGAAATGAGTTAGATTTGGGCCTGGATGGCTCACCCCAGTGTATTGCCTTTAAGTTGGTCACGTGTTGCTTCCCACGTGTACGCGTGAGCCACGTATACGTGTCACTTGATACATTTCCTCCCATGCATATGCATGGGCCACGTATATGTGTCATTGGTACACAAAATCGTGAGCTCACACTTTTCTCACAACTCCGCGCAGCTGACCAGCAAGTGCACTGGGTTGTCCAAGTAATACCTTACGTGAGTAAAGGTCGATCCCACGGAGATTGTCGGCTTGAAGCAAGCTATGGTCACCTTGTAAATCTCAGTCAGGCAGATTCAAATGGTTATGAGGTTTTAAAAATTAAAAGATGAATAAGACATAAAATAAGATAGATATACTTATGTAATTCATTGGTGGGAATTTCAGATAAGCATATGGAGATGCTTTATCCCTTCTGAATCCCTGATTTCCTACTGCTTTCATCCAATCATGCGTACTCCTTTTCATGGCAAGCTATATGTTAGTGGATCACCGTTGTCAATGGTTACCATCTGTCCTCTCAGTGAAAATGGTCCTCTACAATTTCCCGTATGGCTAATCAGCTGTCGGTTCTCGATCGTGTCGGAATAAGATCCATTGATCCTTTTGCGCACTGTCACTGCGCCCTACAGTCGGGAGTTTGAAGCGCGTCACAATCATCCTATCCCAGATCCTACTAGAAATACCACAGATAAGGTTTAGACTTTTTGGATCTCAAGAATGCTACCCATTTGATTCTAGCTTATACCACGAAGACTCTGATTACACGGAATGGAAGGCTCTGTTGTCAAGAGAAACAACCATGCGTCGTGAACCAGGAGGCTAAGAGATACACACTCAAGCTTTCGCAAATAAAACAGAAGTAGTTGTCAGGCACGCGTTCATAAGGGAGGAGGATGATGAGGGTCACAGATCATCACATCCCTCAGGTTGAAGTACGAGTGAATATCTTAGAACAAGAATAAACATGAATTGAATAGAAGAACAATAGTACTTTGCATTAATTCATGAGGAACAGCAGAGCTCTACACCTCAATTTATGATGTGTAGAAACTCCACCGTTGAAAATACATAAGAACAAGGTCTAGACATGGCCGAATGGCCATACCTCCCAAGCAATATGAAACAATCGAAAAAGGGTTCAAAGACCTGATCCCAAGATAAAAGATGATCAAAAGATGAAAATACAATAGTAAAAGGTCCTATTTATAGTGAACTAGTAACCTAGGGTTTGCAGAAATAAGTAAATGATGCAGAAATCCACTTCCGGGGCCAACTTGGTGTGTGCTTGGGCTGAGCATTGAAGCTTTCATGTGCATAGGCTTTTTTTGGAGTTAAATGCCAGCTCTGGTGCCAGAAAAGGGTCTCTGACCAGCGTTTTGACGCCAATTTGGGCCATCAAATCTAGGGCAAAGTATGGACTATTAAACATTACTGGAAAGCCCAAGATGTCTACTTTCCAATGCAATTGAAAGCGTGCCAATTAGGCTTCTGTAGCTCCAGAAAATCCAACAGCATCTTCAGTCCTTTTTCAGCCTGTAAATCAGATTTTTGCTCAGGTCCCACAATTTCAACCAGAAAATACCTGAAATCACAGAAAAACACACAAACTCATAGTAAAGTCCAGAAATGTGATTTTTGCATAAAAACTAATAATTATATACTAAAAACTAACTAAATCATACTAAAAACTACCTAAAAACAATGCCAAAAAGCGTATAAATTATCCGCTCATCACAACACCAAACTTAAATTGTTGCTTGTCCCCAAGCAACTGAAAACAAAATAGAATAAAAAGAAGAGAATATACAATGAATCTAACAATATCAATGAAACTTAGTCCCAATTAGATGAGCGGGGCTAGTAGCTTTTTGCTTCTAAACAGTTTTGGCATCTCACTTTATCCTTTGAAATTAAGAATGATTGGCATCTATAGGAACTCAGAATTTAGATACTCTTATTGATTCTCCTAGTTCAGTATGTTGATTCTTGAATACAACAACTTTATGAGTCTTGGTCGTGACCCTAAGCATCTTGTTTTCCAGTATTACCAACGGATACATAAGTGCCACAGACACATAACTGGGTAAACCTTTTTAGATTGTGACTCATCTTTGCTAAAGTCTCTAGTTAGAGGTGTCTAGAGTTCTTGAGCACACTCTTTTTACTTTGGATCATGACTTTAACCACTCAGTCTCAAGCTTTTCACTTGGACCTTCATGGCACAAGCACATGGTTAGGGACAGCTTGATTTAGCCACTTAGGCCAGGATTATATTCCTTTGGGCCCTCCTATCGATTAATTCTCAAAGCCTTGGATCCCTCTTTACCTTTTCCTTTTGATTTTAAGGGTTATTGGCTTTTCTTGCTTGCTTTTTCTTTTTCTTTCTTTTTTTTTCCGTCACCTCTTTTTTATACTGCTTTTTCTTGCTTCAAGAATCAATTTCATGATTTTTCAGATTATCAACAACATTTCTCTTTGTTCATCATTCTTTCAAGAGCCAACAATTTTAACATTCATAAACTTCACTATAAAAAATATGCACTGTTCAAGCATTCATTCAGAAAAACAAAAAGTATTGCCACCACATCAAAATAATTAAACTAATTTCAAGATAAAATTTGAAATTCATGTACTTCTTATTCTTTTGTAATTAGGCACATTTTTCATTTAAGAAGGGTGAAGGATTCATGGAATTATTCATAGGTTTAAGACATAAACAATAAACACTAATGATCATGTAATGAAGACACAAACATAGATAACACATAAAGCATAAAAATTGAAAAACCGAAAAATAAGAACAAGGAAATTAAAGAACGGGTCCACCTTGGTGATGGCGGCTAGTTCTTCCTCTTGAAGATCCAATGGAACACCTGAGCTCCTCTATGTCTATTCCTTGCCTTTGTTGTTCTTCCCTCATGGCTATTTGATCCTCTCTAATTTCATGGAGAATAATGGAGTGCTCTTGGTGCTCCATCCTTAGTTGCTCCATATTGGAACTCAAATCCCCAAAGAGGTGTTAAGTTGCTCCCAGTAGATATGTGGAGGAAAATGCATCCCTTGAGGCATCTCAGGGATTTCTTGATGAGGGACTTCCTCATGCTCTTGTTGAGGTCCATGAGTGAGATCTCTTGTTTGCTCTATCCTCTTTTTAGTGATGGGATTGTCCTCTTCAATGAGGATGTCTTCCTCTAAGACAATTCCAGCTAAATTGCATTAGTGACAGATGAGATGAGGGAAGGCTAACCTGGCCATGGTGGAGGTCTTGTCAGCAACCTTATATAGTTCTAGAGGTATGATCTCATGAACTTCCACTTCCTCTTCAATCATGAAACTATGTATCATGATAGCCTGATCCACAGTCACTTCGGACCAGTTGCTAGTAGGAATGATGGAGCGTTGGATGAACTCTAACCATCCTCTAGCCATGGGTTTAAGGTCATGCCTTCTTAATTAAACCAGCTTGCCTTTGGGGTCTCTTTTCTACTGACCTCCTACCACACATATGTCCATGAGGACTTGGTCCAACCTTTGATCAAAGTTGACCCTTCTAGTGTATGGGCGTGCATCTCCTTGCATCATTGGCAAGTTGAACGCCAACCTTACATTTTTCGGACTGAAATCTAAGTATTTCTCCCGAACCATTGTAAGCCAATTCTTTGGGTTTGGGTTCATACTTTAATCATGGTTCTTGGTGATCCATGCATTAGCATAGAACTCTTGAACCATTAAGATTCTGACTTGTTGAATGGGGTTGGTGAGAACTTCCCAACCTCATCTTTGAATCTCATGTCGGATCTCTGGATACTCATTACTTTTGGGCATGAAAGGGACCTCAGGGATCACCTTTTTCTTGGCTACAACTTCATAGAAGTGGTCTTGATGGACCTTTGAGATGAATCTCTCCATCTCCCATGACTCGGAGGTTGAAGCTTTTGCCTTCCCTTTCCTCTTTCTAGAGGTTTCTCCGGCCTTAGGTGCCATAAATGGTTATGAAAACACCAAAAGCAATGCTTTTTCCACACCAAAATTAAAAGGTTTGCTCATCCTCGAGCAAAGAAAGAAAGAAGAACGGAGAAGAAGAAGTGGAGGAGATAGAGAGGTGTGAGTGGTTCGGCCAAGTGGGGAAAGAAGTGTTTATGATGTGTGAAAATGAAGGGGGGATGATGGACTTATATAGAAGTGGAGAGAGGGGTAGGGTTCGTGTATTAGAGGTTGGATTTGGGAGGGAAAGGATGTGAATTTGAATGTTGAGGTAGGTGGGATTTTTTAGGAAGAGTGGGTGGAGGTGATTGGTGAAGGGTATTTGGGGAAGGGTGTTATTGGAATGTGTGAAGAAGAGAGAGAGTGAGTTGAGGTAGGTGGGGATCCTGTAGAGTCCACAGATCCTGAGGTATAAAGGATTTCTCATCCCTGCACCGTTTAGGCGTGTAAACGCCCTCTGACTGCTAATCCTGGCATTAAACGTCAGGTTGCTGCCCATTTCTGGCATTTAATGCCAGCTTTTCTTCCTTTTCTGGCGTTTAACGCCAGCTTAGTTCCCCTTTTTGGCGTTAAACGCCAGTCTGGTGCCCTTTTCTAGTGTTAAACGCCCAGAATGGTGCCAGACTGGGCGTTTAACTCCCATTCTGCTACTCTTACTGGCGTCTAAACGCCAGTAAGTTCCTCCTCTAGGGTGTGCTGCTTTTAATGCTATTTTTGAATTTGCTTTGATTTTTGTAGTTGTTTTTGTGACTCCACATGATCATCAACCTAAAGAAAACATAAAATAACAATGGAAAATAGAAATTTAAAATAGGTAAATAAAAATTGGGTTGCCTCCCAATAAGCGCTTTTTTAATGTCAATAGCATGACAGTGACCTTTCATGGAGCTTCACAGATGTTCAGAGCATGGTTGGGGCCTCCCAACACCAAACTTAGAGTTTGAATGTGGGGACTCTATTTGACTTTGTATTGAGAGAAGCTTTTCATGCTTCTTCTCCATGTGTAAAGAAGGGGATCATTGAGCCTTAAACACAAGGTAGTCCTCATTCACTTGAAGGACCAATTCTCCTCTGTCAACATCAATCACAGCTTTTGCTGTGGCTAGGAAGGTGGTGCACAAAATTGTGATCTCAACTGCGCTAACAACTTGGTACGCACGCTTATAATCTCAATTCCTTTACACAATATCGCACAACTAACCAGCAAGTGTACTGGGTCGTCCAAGTAATAAACCTTACGTGAGTAAGCATCGATCCCACGAAGATTGTCGGCTTGAAGCAAGCTATGGTCACCTTGTAAATCTCTGTCAGGCGGATTCAAATGGTTATGGAGTTTTGATAATTAAACTATAAATAAAACATAAAATAAAGATAGAGATACTTATGTAATTCATTGGTGGGAATTTCAGATAAGTGTATGGAGATGCCTCATTCCTTTTGAATCTCTGCTTTCCTACTGCCTTCATCCAATCCTTCATACTCCTTTCTATGGCAAGCTGTATGCTAGGTGTCACCGTTGTCAATGGCTACTTCCTGTCCTCTTAGTGAAAATGGTCCTCTACGATTTCTGTACGGCTAATCAACTGTTGGATTGCTCGTCTCGGATGAAAAATACCATGCACAGATATCATATGGCTAATCAGCTGTTGGTTCTCGATCATGTAGGAACAGGATTTACTATCCTTTTGCGTTTGTCACCATGCCCTACAGTTACGAGTTTGAAGCTCGTCACAGTCATCCCATCCCAGATCCTACTCGGAATACCACAGACAAGGTTTAGACTTTCCGGATCTCAGGAATGCTGCCAATGGATTCTAGCTTATACCACGAAGACTCTAATCTCTGATTCAGATGCCCCATTGTCAGAGGGAAGTCAATGTGAATCGTTGATTAGAAATCTAAGAGATATACATTCAAGCTTGTCTTCATGTAGAACAGAAGTGGTTGTTAATCACGCGTTCATAAGTGAGAATGGTGATGAGTGTCACATAATCATCACATTCATAATGTTCTTATGTGTGAATGAATATCTTAGAATAAGAATAAGCATGAATTGAATAGAAAACAGTAGTAATTGCATTAATACTCGAGGAACAGCAGAGCTCCACACCTTAATTTATGGTGTGTAGAAACTCCACCGTTGAAAATACATAAGGTAGCGTTTGTTTTCGGAGACAGGACACGGAGACATGGACAGCACATTCTTAAAAAGCGTTTGGAAGCAAAGACATGGACACTGAACATATTGTCTCCGAGACAGTTTTTTATACTTTTGTGTCAACTCTTTTACGAAGGACAATGATGGACACGGGATTTGAAAGAGGGACACAGACTGTTTTTATGAATTTTTTTTCTTTTTTGTCCATGGTGCTATTTTTTATTATTCCACTGTTACCCCTTCTTATTTTTCTTATTTTGCATTGTTCTCAGAAAGTACTTTTTTTACTCCATGCTCTTTTTCTATCTCTACGTTCTTTTTCTTTCTCTTTTTTTCTCAGGTACTCTCTCCTTTTTATAAAATTTTTTATTGGACTGGATAATTTCTTTTTTCTTATCATTCTTACTTCAACATCATTTTAACCTTATATTATATTATTTGATTTGTAATAAAAATAATAACAAAAATAATTAGTTTGGAGACTTTTAAAAGATAAATATTATAAAGGTAAAATTGTTATTTTAAAATGCTAAAAAATAATTTATAAATTGTAATTGATTTTATATAATTTAAAGAAAAATTAATTTTTTGAAAAGAAAAATAAAATTTTAGATTAAAAAAATTAATTTTCTAAATAAAAATAGATTTTTATGTGCAAAAATTAATTTTTTTCCATTTAAAAATGGATTCTTTTTTTAAAACTGATTTTGTATTTAAAATTAATTTGGCTTATTAACCTAAATGAAATTTTTTATTAATCAAACTCAGATTTTTTTTGTTAATATTAACCATATGTATTCCTACATATTAATAATAAATTTAAAAAAAATAATTATATTTATAAATTTTATTTTAATATAAATACTATTATATAATTTTTTATTAAAATTTTTGACTGCTTCAAATATTTTTTTCAAGTTCCCATACTCCTACGTACTCTCATTATTTATTAAATTAGTTTATATTAAAAAATTTGAAATCACATGGCTATTTTAGTCATTTTATATAATATTTTAGTCTTGTCCATGTGTATCCAAACATAATACAGGATATTACATTAGTGTCCTATCCATCGTATCCAAACACGATACACAAAACATAATTTTTAATGTCTCTGTCCTATTGTCTTTGTCTCAGTGTCCTGTTCTGTTGTGTCTCTACAAACAAACGCTACCTAAGTGATAATGGTTCAGGATTGGCCAAATGGCCAGCCCCCATAAAATTCTAAGATAGCATAAAACTGATCAAAGACATCTAATACACTAGTAAAAAGTTCTATTTATACTAAACTAGTTACTAGGGTTACAGAAATAGGTAAATGATGCAGAAATCCACTTCTGGGCCCACTTGGTGTGGGCTTGGGCTGAGCATTGAAGCTTTCACGTGTAGAGGTCTTCCTTGAAGTTAAACGCCAGTTTGTAACTTGTTTCTGGCGTTTGACTCTGCTTTGCAACTTGTTTCTAGCGTTTAACGCCAGAATAGGGCAGAAAGCTAGTGTTAAATGCCAGTTTGCGTCATCTAAACTCGGGCAAAGTATGGACTATTATATATTTCTGGAAAGCCCTGGATGTCTACTTTCCAACGCAGTTGAGAACGCGCCATTCGGACTTCTGTAGCTCCAAAATTTCCATTTCGAGTGCAGGGTGGTCAGAATCCAACAGCATCAGCAGTCCTTTGTCAGCCTCTGAATCAGATTTTTGCTCAAGTCCCTCAATTTCAGCCAGAAAATACCTGAAATCACAAAAAAACACACAAACTCATAGTAAAATCCAGAAATGTGAATTTTGCATAAAAAATAATGAGAATATACTAAAAAGTAACTAAATCATACTAAAAACTATGTAAAAACAATGCCAAAAAGCGTATAAATTATCCGCTCATCACAACACCAAACTTAAATTGTTGCTTGTCCCCAAGCAATTGAAAATCAAATAGGATAAAAAGAAGAGAATATACAATGAATCTCACAATATCAATGAAACTTAGTCCCAATTAGATGAGCGAGGCTAGTAGCTTTTTGCTTCTGAACAGTTTTGGCATCTCACTTTATCCTTTGAAATTCAGAATGATTGGCATCTATAGGAACTCAGAATTTTAGATAGTGTTATTGATTCTCCTAGTTCAGTATGTTGATTCTTGAACACAGCTACTTTATGAGTCTTGGCCGTGGCCCTAAGCACTTTGTTTTCCAGTATTACCACCGGATACATAAATGCCACAGACACATAACTGGGTGAACCTTTTCAGATTGTGACTCAGCTTTGCTAAAGTCCCCAGTTAGAGGTGTCCAGAGTTCTTAAGCACACTCTTTTTGCTTTGGATCACGACTTTAACCACTCAATCTCAAGCTTTTCACTTGGACCTTCATGACACAAGCACATGGTTATGGACAACTTGATTTAGTCGCTTAGGCGTGTATTTTATTTCCTTGGGCCCTCCTATCCATTAATGCTCAAAGCCTTGGATCCTTTTTACCATTGCCTTTTGGTTTAAAGGGCTATTGACTTTTTCTGCTTGCTTTTTCTTTTTCTTTCTTTTAATTTTCGCCACTTTTTTTTTCCGCAAGCTTTCTTATTCACTGCTTTTTCTTGCTTCAAGAATCAATTTCATGATTTTTCAGATTATCAATAACATTTTTCTTTGTTCATCATTCTTTCAAGAGCTAACAATTTTAACATTCATAAACTTCACTATAAAAAATATGCACTGTTCAAGCATTCATTCAGAAAACAAAAAGTATTGCCACCACATCAAAATAACTAAACTAATTTCAAGATAAAATTTGAAATCCAAGTACTTCTTGTTCTTTTGTAATTAAGCACATTTTTCATTTAAGAGAGGTGAATGATTCATAGAATTATTCATAGCTTTAAGACATAGACACTAGACACTAATGATCATTGATGCCAGGGCATCTAGGCCAGTTTCACTAACCTTTTCTTTACTGTTTTAGTGTAGTTTCATGCATTTTCTTAGGAGATAAGTAAGTTTTGGAATAAAGAACAATTATATCTTGATTTAGACAAATATTGTGAATTTTACATTATTTCATGAGAATTATGCAAAGATTGAATGTTAATATGGATGATGCATGATTTCATAACTTGGATTAGAGCTTTGATGCACTTTATTTGTGTAATTTCAGGACAAAGGAAGCAAGGAAGAGCCACGTTAGCATCCACGTTAACCTAGTTAACGTAGGTACTAACGTGGAATAGGGATAAGCCTGCAGCGTTAATAAGAAAAATAGATACCAGTAACGCTCTCGAAGCCATCATGAGCCACGTTAATTGCCACGTTAACTACATTAACGTGGTAGTTAACGTGGAGACAAAAAAGACTCCAACGTTAAGGTTGCTACACCTTATCACCCCCAAACAAGCGGGCAAATTGAGATATCCAATAGAGATTTAAAGAGGATCTTAGAAAAGACTGTGGGAGCATCCAGAAAGGACTGGTCAAAAAAACTGGATGACGCTCTTTGGGCATACAAGACAGCCTTCAAAACACCAATAGGAATGTCTCCATATCAACTGGTATATGGAAAAGCATGTCATTTACCTCTGGAGTTGGAGCACAAAGCCTTTTGGGCTCTCAAATTACTGAACCTTGATAGCATTGCTGCTGGTGAGAAAAGAATTCTGCAGTTGCAAAACTGGAGGAATTTAGGTCTCAAGCCTATGAAAACACCAAGATCTATAAGGAAAAAGCAAAGAAGACGCATGACCTCAAACTGGCTCCAAGGAGTTTCGAAGAAGGGCAACAAGTACTCCTCTACAACTTCAAACTGAGGCTATTCCCTGGAAAACTTAAATCAAGGTGGACAGGACCCTTTCTTGTCACAAAAGTCTCACCGTTTGGACACATAGAGATCATGGAGGAAGATTCAAAGAGGACGTTCACAGTGAATGGACAAAGACTTAAATACTACCTAGGCAACACAGGGGAGGGCCCCAAACTGAAGTACCATCTCAACTAAGGAAGCAACTGTCGAGCTAGCGACATTAATAAAGCGCTTTGTTGGGAGGCAACCCAACCAAAGGTAATTTTCTCTTCCTAATAGTTTAATAAAAGGGTGAAGTGGCTTCTCTGTATTGCAAAAAGCTAAGTTTGGTGTTCTACACCATAGCAATCCAAAGGTGAATGTGTGATTCTAAGCTGGTACTCCATTAAGGAGTGTGTTAAGGAACACATCTGAATCCTTGGATTGACTAGTTACTAGCTCCAACCAATCAGGAAACCACCTAACAATAGTTTAATGTCTGTTTTGTAATCAAATGCTCAATAAAAGCACATGAGGTTCCTTGCATGAATTTAACCTATTTGAGTAGGCAGGAAACTAAGTTTGGTGTTCACACACCAATTGAATTCCAAGAACTTTTAAGCATACATGCAGGCTAATGAGATCTCAAGTGTTTAGGAGGACAAACAACTTCCACTCAAATTCTCTCAAGAATTCAAGCAATCTCTTAAAACATCTACATCCAAAAGGCAGGAAGGATGCTGACGGAAAAGAAATAAGATATCAATAAGCGGTTGTATTGCACTAAACCCTGCTGCATTATAATGTTCAGAGTGGAAGTAGGAGTTCTCCCTTGTTCTCTACATTTTCAAGCTTTAAATAAGGAAAATCATGTATGAAATAAAACATGCTTCTATAGTAGTTTAGGATTTTCAATTCTGCATTTAAGTTTCTATGATTACTAGTCTAGTGTCCCTAGTTTTCAACTTCATCTTGCTTACTTGTATGTTTGCTCCTTAAGCCAAATTAAAAGAAATGATATGAAAAACAAGAGTGGAGTTATTTTGTGAAGTGAATCCTGTATGTTTATGGTAGGAAGATTAGTAAGCTAAGTTGGTTCACCAAACAAGGAAAGAAGGCAACTATCTACCCTGAATCCTATGCTTGAAACTTATCCTTTGAGACTAACTAAATAATAAGATCCCAATAAAAAAAAAAAAGAGAAAGAACAATAAAAGTGAAAAAGGAAAGAAACACAATAAGAAACAATGCTAGGCACCAAGGGTTTAAGATGGAGGCATGTGTCTGTGGTGTTCATGTATAGGGGATTTACTTGGATGAATAAGCTCTAAGGAGTGCCTTATCACTTGGTAACTTGGGTTAACTAACTCGGGATTATCAGCTGAAAGTCCACTATCAAGAGTAACCCTTGCTACGGAACACTTAGTAACCCAAAGAGGTGCTGGACACCAAGGTCTCAAGAAAGAAAAATAACAAGCCATGTGCCTGTGGTGTGTATTTATGAGGGAAAGAGACTTGAGGGAGTAAGTCCTTAGGGGTGTCTCAACACCTAGCACCTTGAACCAACTGGTTCGGGAGTGTTGTGATGACAGGTCATCTTAGCCTAGTTTCACTAGTCTGTTTTCTTGGTTTTCAATAGATTTCATGCATTTTCTTGAACCATAAGTAAGCCAATTGGGTAGAATTTCATGTTCCCTTTGATTCAATCAATGATGGATAAATTGATGCATTTTCATGAGATTTTGTGCTATAATTGTCATATATTATGAAAGAGAAACAATCTCATGATTTTGAGCATAGCTTTGATGCTTTTGATTGATTGATGATAGGTGAAAAAAGCTTTGAAGAAGGTTGAAGAAAAGAAGATGGCAAGGGAAAAAATGGAGGACTCACGTTTGAGCTAAAGTTTGCCTCAAACTTGAGGTCAAACGTTGGCTTGCAAAATTTCATCTTGGAGCCATCAAAAGCTTGCGCCAACGTTTGCCTCAAACTTGAGGTCAAACGTTGGTGCCATATTAGCAAGGAAGAGCACTCTGTTTGAAGCCTTGGATAAGCCAACGTTTGCGCCAACGTTTGCCTCAAACGTTAGGCCAAACGTTGGCCAAAAGAGAAGCAATGGAGGAACCATGTTTGAGCTCACGTTTGACCTCAAACGTTGAGCCAAACGTGGATGGCAGCACAAAGGGGCAATCTGCTAAAAAAGCTTGAGTCAAAGTTTGCCTCAAACTTTGACTCAAGCTTAAATGGTTCATGGCCCGATTCACAAGTGGGTTTCTTCCCAACACCAAGAGCAATCAACAGAGGCTTTTGTTAACCCAATTTCATCAAGAGCAAGGGCCCAATTCAAGGCTTGAAGATCATTTGAAGAGAGTGTATAAATAGCTTAGAATTTAAGTTTTACGAGAGCTTTCTTTGGAGAGCTTTTTCGGAGAGAGCTTTTCTTTTGGAGTTTTTTTTTTAGAATTCTCATAGTACTCACAGTAGAGAGCTCACTTTACATTTTAGTTGTTGCTTTTAGAATTTGAGAGTTCCTGGGAAAGAGAATTGAATTCTCTTTTTCTGGGTTGTTTTTGTTTTCTTTTCTACACACTTTGTTTGATTCTTGGGTGTTGAGAATTGAAGGAATTCTGTTTCAATCTCACCTTGAGATCTCCCTCTGTTTTGATTTACTGCAAATTTTGGAAATTGAACATTGAATTTACTTTTCTACATTGCTCTCTTCTTAAATTTTGCAATTGCTCTCTAAATTTGGATCTAGGAAGGCATTGAGATCTAGACTTAGTTATCTAGTCTCTTGGGTCCTGAGATCTATTGGTCTCCATTTTAATTTCCTTGTTTAATTGCTACACCAAGCTTATTTTCATTTCCGTTTGAGATCCGGTTTATTTGAATTCATCTGCTCCTTTACTGTTTGTTTAATTTCACTTTTCTCTGTTTGATTTCTGCAATCCCACATCCCTGACCCATTTACAATTCAAGTCATTTACATTTCTTGCACTTTAAGTTTTTGCAATTTATATTTCTTGCAATTTAAGTTTCTGCAATTTACATTACTTGCACTTTAAGATTCAGCACTTTTTTCTTTTGTTCTCTTTAATTTTCTGCAATTCACCCACTCCCCTTTACAATTTATGCAATTTAGTTTCTGTCAAACACAAATCACACAACTCAACTTCTATTTGCTTGACTAAATCAACCACTAAGCTAAAATTGCTCAATCCTTCAATCCATGTGGGATCGACCTCACTCCCGTGAGTTTTATTACTTGATGCGACCCGGTAGACTTGCCGGTGAGTTTTGTGTCGGATCATTTTCCGCACATCAAGTTGACTGAAAGCTTATCATAAAGAGTCGCCCTCTTACAGAGCACTTAGCCAAAGGAAGAATGCAATAAATCTTGAGAAAACAAAAGAAGGAAGGATCAATAACTAGGAAGTCTCAAGAGATGTAAGTAAGCAAGTGTTCAAGGTATGATAAAGGTCTGAAACCTGGTAAAGGAATGAACCTAAGTTGCTATGCATGAAACTCCATAAAACTAAGGATTTGACTTCCGCAATAATGATTCATTCCTCTTGCCTTTTCATTCATCATTCATGTTTCAGTACTTGCTTAGGGACAAGCAAGCTTTAAGTTTGGTGTTGTGATGCCAGGGCATCTAGGCCAGTTTCACTAACCTTTTCTTTACTATTTTAGTGGAGTTTCATGCATTTTCATAGGAGATAAGTAAGTTTTGGATAAAAGAACACTTACATCTTGATTTAGACAAATATTATGAATTTTACATTATTTCATGAGAATTATGCAAAGATTGAATGTTAATATGGATGATGCATGATTTCATGACTTGGATTAGAGCTTTGATGCACTTTATTTGTGTAATTTCAGGACAAAGGAAGCAAGGAAGAGCCACGTTAGCATCCACGTTAACCTAGTTAACATAGGTACTAATGTGGAATAGGGATAAGCCTGCAGCTTTAATGAGAAAAGTGGATACCAGTAACGCCCTCGAAGCCATCATGAGCCACGTTAATTGCCACGTTAACTACATTAACGTGGTAGTTAACGTGGAGACAAAAAAGACTCCAATGTTAGTGGTAATTGTGATCACCACTAACGCTCCAAGATGTGGCAATGAACCACGTTAAGAGCCACGTTAACTAAGTTAACGTGGACTCTAACGTGGAAGAGAGGAACAATGCCAACGTTAGTGACACTCACCTTTGTCACTAACGTTGGATCAAGCTTGCATTGCCCACGTTAGTGGTCACGTTAAGACCACTAACGTGAAAGTTAACGTGGAGTTGAAGTTGATGAGCTAACGTTAGTGACACTTACCTTTGTCACTAATGTTGGGATGGCATTCATAACCACGTTAAGAGCCACGTTAACTTAGTTAATGTGAGCCCTAACGTGAAGACCAGGGGCACAAGACAACGTTATTGGGAAAGGTGAGTCCCAATAACGCTTGTGAAGATGAGACATAACCACGTTAAGAGCCACGTTAACTTGGTTAACCTGAGCTCTAACGTGGGGGCTAGGGGCACAATGCAACGTTACTGGGAAAGGTGAGTCCCAATAACGCTTGCAAAGGTTTGTAAGGCAACGTTAGTGGCCACGTTAGTGCCACTAACGTTGGAGTTAACGTGGGTCATATGGGGGGGAACGTTAGTGAGAAAAGTGATTGCCACTAACGTTCTCGAACCCATAATGTCACTCAGTGTTAACGCCACTAACACCCCAAGCCAAAGTCCATGCTTACATCACTTCCTCTCTGCAACTAAAGCTGAGCCCACTGAAGAGTCCCCGTTACTTCAACTTAAGATCAAAGGCCCATATCCAAGACTTGTAGAATTGACTAGAAGACCAAGAAGAGTAGTATATATAGGAGTAGTTTTGAACTAGAAAAGAGATCGGCACATTGGAGAAAACTACACTCTGTATATTTTACTTTTCTGCAACTTCTAGAGTTAGAATGTGTCTTTCTTCTTCTTCATTTCCATTTTCCAGAGCTATGAACAACTAAACCCCTTTCATTGGGTTAGGGAGCTCTGTTGTAATTTGATGGATCAATCATAGTTTTCATTATTCTTCTTCTTTCTTTTCTCTTGATCTTACTAGAAAGCTTTCGATCTTCATCTAATTGGATTGTTATCTTGGGAAAGAAACTCTCCATAATTGGATCTCCTCTGAGCCTTGGAAAAGGGATGAGGAGATCATGCTAGAAATGCTTTCTCATGTTGGACCAAATTGGGGGTTGGATGGTGACAAACCCCAATTTGACGGTTTGTCTTGTATTGATTTTAGGGAATTTTATAACCTTTTACCCACATTTATCCATTGAAATAGCATGGTCTTATAACTTCTCCTTTAATTGTGCTTAAGAGTGAAAACATGCTTTTTAGGTCTTAAAATAGCTAAATTTAATTCTCCTTGATTCCATTAGATGCCTTGATATGCTTGCTAAGTGATTTCAGATTTAGAAGGCAAAGATTGGATCAAGGGAATGAAGAAAGAAGCATGAAAAGTTGGAGAACTCATGAAGAAATGAAAGAACCGGGAAGCTGTCAAGCCGACCTCTTCGCACTTAAACGACCATAACTTGAGCTACAGAGGTCCAAATGATGCGGTTCCAGTTGGGTTAGAAAGCTAACATCCGGGGCTTCGAAACGATATAAGATTTGCTATAGTTGCCACAAGTATGGTGGCGCGCACGCGCAAAGTACGCGCACGCGCCGTTGCTGCCACCTAGTTCACTTAAAGCAACATGTGGCCAGCGATTTTAGAAGCCTTGTGGGCCCAATCCAACTCATTTCTGATGCTATTTAAGCCAAGGATTGAAGGGGAATCAATATACTCTTCATACTTTTACATATGTTAGTTACCAATTAGTTTTAGTTTAGCTTTTAGTTAGTTTCTAGAGAGAGAAGCTCTCACTTCTCTCTAGAATTAGGATTAGGATTAGGATTAGTTCTTAGATCTAGGTTTTACTCTTTGCTTTCTTCTACTTCTACCTTTCAATTCTTTGTTGTTAGATTCATTCTTCTTCTACTCTTTTGTTGTAATTTCCTTTATGTTGTTCTTACATTTTGTTGTAGATCTAGTATTGTTCCTTCCATTTTCTCTCAATTCAATAAGAGGTAATTCATAATAAATTTGTCTTCTTTGCTTTTCTATTGTTGATCTCTTGTTTTTGTAGTTGTAGATTCCTTTAGTTCTTGCATTTAATAATGATTACTTCTATTGCACTCTATGTGTTTGTTGAAATGTCTCTTTTAGTTTTAGTGTAGATTTTGTTCCTCTTGGCCTAGGTAGAGTGATTAGTGACTCTTGAGTTATCTAATTCCTTTGTTGATTGATAATTAGAAGTTGCTAATTGATTTGAATGCCTCTAAAGCTAGTCTTTCCTTTAGGAATTGATTAGGACTTGAGGAATCAAATTGACTCATCCACTTGACTTTCCTCCATGGTTAGAGGTTAACTAAGTGGGAGCAATACAATTCTCATCACAATTGAGAAGGATAACTAGGATAGGATTTCTAGTTCTCATATCTTGCCAAGAGTTTTATTAGTTGTTAGTTTATTTTCTTTGCCATTTATATTTCTTGTCTAAAATCTTAAAAACCCCAACTATAACTCACAACCAATAACAAAGCACTTTATTGTAATTCCTAGGGAGAACGACCCGAGGTTTGAATACTTCGGTTTATAAATTTTAGGGGTTTGTTTTAGTGACAAACAACTTTTTGTATGAAAGGATTATTGATTGGTTTAGAAACTATACTTGCAACGAGAATTCATTTGTGAAATTCTAAACCGTCAAAAATCCATTCATCAAAATGGCGCCGTTGCCGGGGAATTGCAATGGTGTTGTGTTATTGGTTATTGTATATATGTGAATATTGTGAATATGTTTGCTTTTTGCTTCTTTGTTAGTTTTTAGTTTGTTCTCTTTATTTGTTACTATTTTTTGTTTTTACCCTCTCTTGCTATCATGAATTCTCATTTTGGCTATGAGTGTGATTACAACTATGTTGTAGGTGATGAGAACTTCAATGAAGAGATGCATCAAGGATGGGATAATCAAAGGTGGAAGGAGCCATATGCATATGATCAATCTTCATGGCAACAACCTCCACCAATGCACTATGAAGAAGAGCCATTTTTTGATGCATATCAATCCAATGGCTGTGGTGAATCTCCTTGTGACTTTCAAGAGCCACCACCATATGCCTATGAACCATATCCTCAACATAACTCTCAACCATATTCACAAGCCTCTTTTCACCAACCACCTTCATATGACCCTAATCCATATCCATCCTACCAACAACCATATGAGCCATATGAACCACACATAGAGCTACCACCACCCCAACATCAACATTTTCAAGAGCCACCCCCTCCATATTATTACCAAGATGAACCACCTCCAATATACGAAAATTTTCAACCACAAGATGAATACTACTTTCCACCATAACCTCCCATGGAAGAATACTCATATCCATTGATCCAAGAGCCACATGATCCTAATCATATTATCCAAGAGGAACAAGAGTCAAGGGATCACCTCAAGGAAGCATTGGATCAATTTCAAGCAACCATGGAGTGTGTTGTGCAACAAGTGGAAAGAATGGAAAACATTGAACCACCACAACTCTACCGAGAAAAACCACCTTCCTACTATGAACCCTTTCCCCAAAATGATGAATCCTTTCAACCACCCCAATCTCTAATGGATGAAACCCTTGGTGTTCTTGTTCAAGGGCAAAAAGAGATAAAAAGGGATGTGCAAAATTTCATGGCCGCCTTGGATGCGGTAACAAATCAATTAGCCTCCCACTGCTTGAACACTCAAGGAACTCCCATGGCTACATGTGGAGAATCAAATGAAGAACATAGCATGAAGGAGAGATTGGAAACTCCGGTGGGAAATGAGGGAAGTTGCTTTGTATTGGAACAATTAGAGGAAGCTTTAATTGTTGAAGACAAGGAAGAAGTGGTAGAAGACTTAGGAGATGCGGAGCCTCCATGGGAACATAGAGTTGAAGAAAACCCCTCCAAGATGATTGAAATTGATGCTAGGGAGGAAAGTGCACACCTTCCAAGGCATATTCCATACGAAGACTTGGATGGGATAGGGCAAGGATTGAGTTCCCTTGGTGATGAAGAGCAAGCATCAAGTCCTAGTGGTGGAGAATCCTTTGAACTTGAAGAACCTTCTCCCGGTGCATTTGAAAATGTTGTGGAGGTAAACTTCTTTCACCCTCCCAATTATAGTTTGATTAAGGGAAAAGGCTTAGATAGTATTAATGAACAAAGGATTGAATTAGAGAAATCTTGTGAAGAGGTGGAAGTCCTTAGAAATAGAAGGATGGGAGTGGAATACGCTTTGTCAAGATCGTTGGAAGCATCTTTGCCTAGGTTGTCATCTACTCCCTCACTTGAGTGGGTAAAATTCATTTCTATTAGCTTTATTGTCCCACTTGAGTATGGCTTGCTTGAAACAGATGGTCAACTTAGGATGCTTTGTGGAATGAAGCGTAAGCGAAAGATGTTTCGTGGTTGGCGTTGCAAATCAAGGCTCATTTTGGTTGATACTTCAAGAGTTGAATGCAAAGGTGGGAATAGTGCTCAAATAGATGGGTCTAGGAGGATTGTTGGGCACTTCATAGAGAATTCACCCTACTCACCACCCGGTTGGACTAATAATGATGATCAACCTCAAGACGGGTATGAAAATAAAGTGTGGGACCCCGGATCACAAGAAGATGATCAACTTTGGGAGCCCCAAGCTTGTGAAGAACTCCATCAACACTTGGCTCAATCCATAAGAAATCTTGGGGCACAATGGAGAACCAAGCATTGGTGGGAGTTCCAAGATGAATACAAGCACAAGCCACCTTGATAAGAAGCTCCCCATAAGTCCAACTTAAGGACAATAAATAAAAGTGCTAGGTGGGAGACACCCCACCATGGTAAACTCTCTCCATACTCTTTTAGTTTTGTTAATAAGTGAATTAAGTTGCCATTGTAGGTAGATTCTCATTTTCATTTTTATCTTTTGTAAATATTGGTAGAATTAGTTTAATTTTTTGTTTTTATTGTTTTATTGAGTTTAGTTAGTAGTATAGTATGTTGAATAAGGTTTTAGGGTGTTTTGGTAGCTGTTTGGAGGATTGAAAGGCTTGGATTGGTGTAAGAACTTAGAAAAATATTTTTTGAAAAACAGAACACCATCCACGCGTGCGCGCACCTAACGCGTACGCGCACCTGAGCATTTTTTCGACCACCCACGCGGACGCGCACCGTACGCGTACGCGTGGATGCAAAATTTCACCTCCAGCCAAAAACCCGAGAGTTAGGCCTGCACTGTGCGAACATTGGGCCTAAGGCACAAGTCTATGCACGCGTGCGCGCACTTGGCGCGTACGCGCACATGATCTTAAATTGGCAATGCACGCGCACGCATACTGTGCGCGCGCGCGTCGATTGCACGATCCACACTCCTGGTACTTCTACCCGAGAGTTGTGCCAGACTTGGGCCGACATTATGCCTCCGGCCTAACTCGATGCACGCGTGCGCGCACTTGGCGCGTACGCGTCCTTCAACCAATATGCACATCGACGCGTAAGCACACATGACGCGCACGCGTCGGTAAAAAAAAAAAAAGAGTTTTTTTCTCACCTTCCATTTTCTTTTGCTTATCACATTCGCATACTTCTACTCTTCCTATTTTCATTTAGTTTTTGTAGCATGTTTTCGTTTTTTTAAGTCATTTTAATAATGGTGTTGCATCTTTCTACTCAATTGTTGCGGATTCCTTGCATTACTTTGGTGCTTCTTGACTTGTTTGATATTGTTGGGTGATGAACCTTTTAAATCAATGCTTCATCTTGTATGACTCTTAAGTCTTTGTGCATTGATATGACCTCATATTGTCTTTCATGACCCACTTCTTCTTATGTGAACTTGATGTGCCATATGCTCTTCATGCTTTAACCTTACCCTTGCATCAAGTATCATTGATATGCCATTTTCTCTTATTGTTTCCTCCTCTACATGTTGTAGCTACCATGTAATAGAGGACCATACTTTTATTTGGCATTAGCCCCCGCCTATGTTCTATTTGCTTCGATATCTTTGTTATAGGCTTAATATTTCTTTCCTTTTCTATCCTTTTAGGTTGGCCACCAAGGAGGGAGAAAGGAAAAGCTTTTAAATGGGGCAACAAACAAGTCATCCGCACAACCTTTTGAAGGAGCTCATCAATTGTAGCAACCCATCCACCTTGCTCATCCTTCAATGCACCGAGGACGGTGCAAACTTTTAAGTGTGGGGAGGTCGTCCGACCGTTCGGCGATCTTGGGTGACAAACTTCTAATCCCAACACTTTTGCATTTCATTTTAGGTTTTTAGGATTCTTATTGCATATATATACACAATAAGCTTAGTCAAAATAATGAATTTTTCAAGATTTCTATCTATAGGGCACCTTAATTGATTTGAGTAAAAACTTTTCATAGAACTTTCTTGAATTATATATATTGTGGATCATATTTTGAGCTAAGAGCACAAGCTTGTGAGATTTGAGCCTAATGGTGTGGTTACATCTTATAACCATTTATTTCCCTTCTTGTGTGCATTATTCTCTTCCTATGATTGTAATCTTTGATTTGTTTGATTCTTTATGTCCATTATTTTGTGTATACATGCATTTATATGATTGAGGCCATCATTTCGTTAGCTCACTTACCCAAATGGCCTTACCTTTTATCTTCCTTTGTTAGCCAATTTGAGCCTACGATTAACCCACTTTGTTCTTAATTTAGCACATTACAAGCCTTAAAGCGAAAAACAATAAATGTCCTTAATTTGAATCTTTGATTAGCTTAGGCTAGTGTGTGTGAGTATCATTCAAGTGTGGGAACCTTGGGACATTGGGTGAATAAAAGGGTAGTTTTGTATTTTTATTGAAATTATTGGAAATTGGGTACATGCTCATGTATTGATAAAATGTATAGACCTTATGCATTGATGTTCATGTATATAATTTGAAAGAGAGAAAAGAATGAGAAAAAAACAAAAGAAAAAGAAAAAAAAAATAGAAAAAGAAAGAAAAAAAAGAGAAAAATAATAAAAAGGGGACAAAATGCCCCAAAGCGAAGCTCAATAAATCAATGCATAAGTGTTGTGAAATGAAAAGAAAATGCATGAGTATGTGATAAAGTGAGGAATGGGTAGTTAGATTAGTACTTAATTGTATAGGTCATTATATAGGTTAGGTGGGAAAGTTTAAGCTAATCAAAGATTCAAATCCTAGTCCACTGGCCATATATGACCTTACCTTAACCCTAACCCCATTACAACCTAAAGAAAAGACCTCATGATAAATGTATGCATGCATGAAATATATGTTGATTGTTAGAAGAAGAACAAATCTTAGAAAGCATGATTAGGGGAGAATTGAGAGAATCAACCCTAAACACTTGAGCGAATAGAGTGCAAACACATCCGGTGAGGGTTCGATGCTCAATTACATGCTTCCACCTACAATCATCACTTTTCATGCAAGTTTGTAAAAATATTTAATAACTCAATTCGATTGTGGATTAGACTTGCTAGTCCTTAGCCCTTGTGCATATATGCTTCTTGGGAATTGATTTATTTTGACCAAGTAATTGCATTCATGTAGATAGTTGCATACAGGTAGATTGCATTTAGTTAGTTTTCATTGAATAAATGTTGATGCCCTTTGCTTTCTCTTAGCTTAAGCATGAGGACATGCTTGGTTTAAGTGTGGGGAGGTTGACAAACCCCAATTTGACGGTTTGTCTTGTATTGATTTTAGGGAATTTTATAACCTTTTACCCACATTTATCCATTGAAATAGCATGGTCTTATAACTTCTCCTTTAATTGTGCTTAAGAGTGAAAACATGCTTTTTAGGTCTTAAAATAGCTAAATTTAATTCTCCTTGATTCCATTAGATGCCTTGATATGCTTGCTAAGTGATTTCAGATTTAGAAGGCAAAGATTGGATCAAGGGAATGAAGAAAGAAGCATGAAAAGTTGGAGAACTCATGAAGAAATGAAAGAACCGGGAAGCTGTCAAGCCGACCTCTTCGCACTTAAACGACCATAACTTGAGCTAAAGAGGTCCAAATGATGCGGTTCCAGTTGGGTTAGAAAGCTAACATCCGGGGCTTCGAAACGATATAAGATTTGCTATAGTTGCCACAAGTATGGTGGCGCGCACGCGCAAAGTACGCGCACGCGCCGTTGCTGCCACCTAGTTCACTTAAAGCAACATGTGGCCAGCGATTTTAGAAGCCTTGTGGGCCCAATCCAACTCATTTCTGATGCTATTTAAGCCAAGGATTGAAGGGGAATCAATATACTCTTCATACTTTTACATATGTTAGTTACCAATTAGTTTTAGTTTAGCTTTTAGTTAGTTTCTAGAGAGAGAAGCTCTCACTTCTCTCTAGAATTAGGATTAGGATTAGGATTAGTTCTTAGATCTAGGTTTTACTCTTTGCTTTCTTCTACTTCTACCTTTCAATTCATTGTTGTTAGATTCATTCTTCTTCTACTCTTTTGTTGTAATTTCCTTTATGTTGTTCTTACATTTTGTTGTAGATCTAGTATTGTTCCTTCCATTTTCTCTCAATTCAATAAGAGGTAATTCATAATAAATTTGTCTTCTTTGCTTTTCTATTGTTGATCTCTTGTTTTTGTAGTTGTAGATTCCTTTAGTTCTTGCATTTAATAATGATTACTTCTATTGCACTCTATGTGTTTGTTGAAATGTCTCTTTTAGTTTTAGTGTAGATTTTGTTCCTCTTGGCCTAGGTAGAGTGATTAGTGACTCTTGAGTTATCTAATTCCTTTGTTGATTGATAATTAGAAGTTGCTAATTGATTTGAATACCTCTAAAGCTAGTCTTTCCTTTAGGAATTGATTAGGACTTGAGGAATCAAATTGACTCATCCACTTGACTTTCCTCCATGGTTAGAGGTTAACTAAGTGGGAGCAATACAATTCTCATCACAATTGAGAAGGATAACTAGGATAGGATTTCTAGTTCTCATATCTTGCCAAGAGTTTTATTAGTTGTTAGTTTATTTTCTTTGCCATTTATATTTCTTGTCTAAAATCTTAAAAACCCCAACTATAACTCACAACCAATAACAAAGCACTTTATTGTAATTCCTAGGGAGAACGACCCGAGGTTTGAATACTTCGGTTTATAAATTTTAGGGGTTTATTTTAGTGACAAACAACTTTTTGTATGAAAGGATTATTGATTGGTTTAGAAACTATACTTGCAACGAGAATTCATTTATGAAATTCTAAACCGTCAAAAATCCATTCATCAGATGGGTATTGTGACATTTAACCTTACCAACACTTTGATTTGGAAATACATGTGGTATAATCAGTGACCATGCCTCATCTCTTCTCATGAGCAATTAAATCAAGGAATTGGGTAATTATTCAAGTTTAGAGAGATTGGATTGCCAAGGAATTGGGATCCAATCACTTAAGATTGCCAAGGAGATCAATGAATGCATTGATTGAGGAAGAGATGAGAATGAACTTGATCCGGAGAATGCAACACCTCCTGAACCAAATGATTTCCCCATTTGTGATCTTACCCACTCTCTTTATTTTCTGTTATTTACTGTCATGCTAATCACCCCCATTTCCCATTTAAGATTCTGCACTTTATTTTCTGTCATTTACTTTCCCGCCATTTAATTTTCTGCAATTCTATATCCACTTTCTGCTTAGCTCAACTAGAGCATTCTTCCAATTAAAATTGCTTGACCAATCAATCCCTGTGGGATTCGACCTCACTCTATTGTGAGTTTTTACTTGACGATAATTCGGTATACTTGCCGAAGAAAATTTGTTGAGAGACAAATTCCCATGCATCAATCATGTAGTGAAGACACAAAAAATAGCCAAATATAAAGCTCAAAATCAAAAACAGAAAAATAAATAGACTAGGAGATTAATGAATGAGTCTACCTTAGTGAGGGTGGCATCTTCCTCTTGAAGAACCAATGGTGCTTTTGAGCTCCTCTATGTCTCTTTCTTGCCTTTGTTGCTCCATCCCTAGTGATTTTGGTGCTCCTATCCTTAGTTACTCCCAATAGTTGTGTGGAGGAAAATGTATCCCTTGAGGCATCTCCGGGATTTCTTGATGAGAGAATTCCTCATGCTCTTGTTGAGGTCCATGAGTGGGCTCTCTTGTTGTGCAGTCAAATGCTCTACTACTAAGCTATGGACCCTTGAGATGAATCTCTCCATCTCCCATAACTCGGAGGTGAAAGCTTTTGTCTTCCCTTTCCTCTTTCTAGAGGTTTCTCCGGCCTTAGGTGCCATAAATAGTTATGGAAAAATAAAAAGCAATGCTTTTACTACACCAAACTTCAAAAAGGTTTGCTCATCCTCGAGCAAAAGAAGAAAGAAAGAAGGGGAAGAAGAAGAGAATGGAGGAGATGAAGGGAGAGAGAATGAGTTGAGGTTGGTGGGGATCTTGTGAGGTCCATAGATCCTGAGGGGTCAAGGATTTATCATCCCTACTCCTATTAGGCGTGTAACGCCATTACAGTACAATCCTGGCATTTAACGATAGATTGCTGCTTGTTTCTGGCGTTAAACGCCAGCTTTTATTCCTTTCCTGGCGTTAAACGCCAAGATGTAACCTATTTCTGGAGTTTAATGCCAGCTTGTTGCTTCTTTCTGGCATTTAACGCCAGTCTGGTGCTTCTTTCTGGCATTTAACTCCCAGAATGGTGCCAGACTGGGCGTTAAACGCCCATTCTGCTACTCTTACTGGCGTTTAACCGCCAGTAAGTTCCTTTTCCAGGGTGTGCTATTTTAAATGCCATTTTTGATTTTTTTTCTTGAATTTTTGCAATTGTTTTTGTGACTCCACATGATCATCAACCTAAAAAAAGGAAAATACATAAATAAATAAAATTGGCTTGCCTCCCAATAAGCGCTTCTTTAATGTCAATAGATTGACAGCGAGCTCTCATGGAGCCTCACAGATGTTCAGAGCATTGTTGGGACCTCCCAACACCAAACTTAGAGTTTGAATGTGGGGGTTCAACACCAAACTTAGAGTTTGGTTGTGGCCTCCCAACACCAAACATAGAGTTTGACTGTGGGGGCTTTGGTTGACATTGCAGTGAGAGAAGCTTTTCTTGCTTCCTCTCCATGGTTATAGAGGGAGATTCTTGAGTTTTAAACACAAGGTAGTCCTAATTCAATTGAAGGATCAACTCTCCTCTGTCCACATCAATCACAGCTTTTGCTATGGCTAGGAAGGGTCTTCAAAGGATGATGGATTCATCCTCATCCTTCCCAGTGTCTAGGATTATGAAATCAGCAGGGATGTAAAGGTCTTTGACCTTTACTAGCACGTCGTCTAACTGTCCATAAGCCTTTTTCATGAATTTGTCTGCCATCTCTGATGAGAATTTGGCAGCCTATACCTCAAAGATTCCCAGTTTCTCTATTACAGAGAGTGGCATTAAGTTTATGCCTGACCCCAGGTCACACAGAGCCTTCTCAAAGGTCATAGTGCCTATTGTACAGGGAATTAAGAATTTACCAGGATCCTATTTCTTTTGAGGTAATGTCTGCCTAACCAAGTCATTCAGTTCATTGGTGAGCAAGGGGGGTTCATCCACCCAAGTCTCATTACCAAATAACTTGGCATTCAACTTTATGGTTGCTCCAAGGTACTTAGCAACTTACTCTTCAATAATATCTTCATCCTCTTCAGAGGAAGAATATTCATCAGAGCTCATGAATGGCAGAAGTAGGTTCAATGGAATCTCTATGGTCTCTAGATGAGCCTCAGATTCCTTAGGTTCCTCAAATGGAAACTCCTTTCAGTCCAGAGGACGTCTCATGAAATAAAGGAGGAAGTGGTCCAAGATTTAGGAGATGTGGAACCACCATGTGAATCTCAACAACCCCTGGAGCATATCAAGACTGAAGAATACGAGGAGGTTAATCAAGAAAAAGATTCAATTATGGATGAGTTTCTATCTACAATTAAATCTCTCCCTATTGGACATGGAGCTAGAATAATAGAAGAGTGTGCACTACCTCCCATACCCTTGGTGAGCAATGAGGAGGAGGACAAGTCGAAAGCGAGCTACCAAGAGGAACAAGTTGACATGGTGTATATTGAAATTGAAGAATATGAAGAGGTTGATCAAGAAACAGACTTATTCATCAATGAATTCCTATCCAAAATTGAATCAACTCACATTGAGCAAGAAATCAAAATTCTTGAAGACAACACCAAGCTAAATGACAAAGGGGAAAAGGTTGAAAGTGAAGAAACTTGTCAAGAGGTGGGGATATTCAAAGAAGAGCATAAAGAAGTCAACCTTGCATTGTCTAAGTGTGGGGAGGCTCTCCTTCCCAAATCACCATCCAACATAACATTCAAGTGGGCAAAATTCTTATCTTCAAGCTTTACTTTCTCACTTGGATATGGTTTTATTGAAACGGATGGACAACTTAGAGCTCTTTGTGGAATTAAAAGTAAGAACGACTTGTGTAGCGGTTGGAAATTTGGTATTAGGCTCGTTAAGGTCAAAGCTTTAAGGTATAGGGATTATGATGGGACAAGAACCACTTTGTATGGGTCTAGAAGGAAGAATTGGTGGGCTAAAGAGAATTCTATGTGTTGACCGCCCTTATGTCAACCACCCGTACGAAAAATTCATGAAACTCAACTCACGGATTAGTTTGAAGATAAGATATGGGATCCCGGTTCGCTATGTGAAGACCAACTATGGGGACATATACCTTGGGTAGAACTCTACCCTAGATTGGCAAAGATGGTTACAATTTCTGTCAACCATTCAAGAAGCAAAGATCCTTGGAGATTCAAGGATGATTACAAACATAAGCCACCATGACAATGAGATCCTCAAAATGTCCAACTTAAGGACTTAAACTAAAAGTGCTACGTAGGAGACACCCCACCATGGTACACTGTTTCGACTCTCCCATAGTTTGTTTAATAAGTGATTTGAGGAACCATTGTAGCTAGATTTTTCATATTGCCTTGTTTGCATAAAGTGGTTGCTAGCATAGTAACATGTATATTGTGCTTATTAGTAGATGAATAAATCCTAAAAGCAAATTGCATTTTTCTGAATAGTATAATTTTTGATTGAATAAAGAGTTGTAGGCATTATAGGGAGCTCTTGGGCATTTTTTTGCTTTTTAGCAAATAAAAAAAAAAACGTAGGAACACGAGTGCACGCAGTACGCACCCGCGCCCATAACTCGGAGGAAGCCCATACATTTTCCAGAGAGTTGGGCCACTCTCGCGCCAACTCCAAGCCCCTAGCATAAAGGTAGGATACTTCAAGGCAGGATACTTTGTGGTTGGCGTTGTAAATCAAGGCTCATTTTGGTCGATACTTCAAGAGTTGAATACAGAGGTGGGAATAGTGCCCAAATAAATGGGTCTAGAAGGTTTGTTGGGCACTTCATAGAGAATTCATCTTGTTCACCACCCGAATGGACTAATAATGATGATCAACCTCAAGACGGGTGTGAAGATAAAGTGTGGGATCCCGGATCACAAGAAGAAGATCAACTTTGGGAGCCCCAAGCTTGTGAAGAACTCCATCAACACTTGGCTCAATCCATGAGAAATCTTGGGGCACAATGGAGAACCAAGCATTGGTGGGAGTTCCAAGACGACTACAAGCACAAGCCACCATGACAATGAGTCTCTCAACATGTCCAACTTAAGGACTTAAAATAAAAGTGCTAGGTGGGAGACACCCCACCATGGTAAACTCTTTCCACTCTCTTTTAATTTTGCTTAATAAGTGATTTGAGTTGCCATTGTAGGTAGATGTTTCATACAAATTTGTTTGTACAACTTAATTGTTAGCATACTCACATGTATGTTGTGTTTAGTAGTAGATGAATAATATCAAATTGCATTTTTGTGAATTCTATGATGGTTGATTGAATAAAGAGTTGTGAGCAGTATAGGGAGCACCTGAGCACAATTTTTCTACTTAGAGGGCAATAAAAAAAGGGGGGTGGACGCGTGCGCACGATGTACGCGCACGCGCCCCTGAGTAGCTGCATCATCACCCAAATCCCAGAGAGTTGGGCCTCTCTTGGGCAAACACTATGCTCTGAGCCCAACACAACCCACGCTGACGCGCACTACGTGCGTGCGCTCCGATCACGAGAACAAGGAGGTGCACGCGGACGCACACCTGCCGCGTCCGCGTCGATCTGCTGCTGCAACTTTTGAGCCAATATCCAGAGAGTTGCACTGGATCTGGGCCAACTTTGAGCCCCCAGCCCAACTCATGTCGCGCGGACGCACACATGTCGCGTGCGCGCCCATATGCCAAGAAAAGGAAAGAACGCGAGCGCGCACATCGCGCTTGCGCGACTTATGATAAACCACCAATGTACGCGGACGCGCACTTGCCGTGTGCGCGCCCTCGCTGATGCCGCCATTCCAGGCCTTTGTCCAGAGAGTTGGGCGCACGCTGAGCCCACTCTAAGCCTCCAGCCCAACCCCATGTACGCGTGCGCGCACTATCCGCGTACGCGCCGCTATATAGTTTCCCCATCCACGCTTGAACGCGCTGTACGCGCACGCGCAGGTCCCTAATTTCATTGATGTACGCGGACGCGTGATGTACGCGCCCGCGCCAATTCAGAATAAAGGGATAACCCTAATGCGCGAGGGTGTTGCGCAGTCGCGCACATCTCTTCTTCCCCCACCATCTTCTTCCTCTTCCCTCCACCAACCTGTAACCAACCTCCGCCGCTAACAGCGGCCGCCGTCGCCACCACCCAACCTTCATCCGTCGTCTCTCTCTCTCTCACTTCCAACCTCTCATTCTCTCGCTCTGCTCACCCCTGCCCGAACCACCTCCGCCGTCACTCCACCATCACCGCCGGCGACAAGCACTCGGCGGCCCCTCCCTCTCACTCTCCCTCTCTCACCGCCGCTAGTTACCCTTCACTCAGCCTCTACGCCATCGAGCGCTATCACTGCTCCGCCGTGCCCATCACCCTCCGTGGCGGCGCTCCGCACAGTCACTCCCTTGCTTCCTTACTCCCCTGCCCTACTTTCATTTCCACTCTGCTCCAGGTTTCTGCTTCGACTCCTGTAAATTCTGATTACTGTTAGTACTGTTAGTTGTTTGTAGTTAGTTAGAATTGGAACTTGGCATGTTAGGATAGATAGAAATAATTGCGGTTAGGTAGCTAGGACTGGATAGAGGATTCTAGGCCTGATAAGTGCTCCGTTTGTGCATGATTTGCTGTTTGTTTGCCTGGGTGCTGTATGTTGATTTTGGATTACTCTTTCATTAAATTTGTATTGCTAAATGCTATCCCATTGCTGTTATGCTTGACTGACGTTGTAACTATGCTGTTTGTGCTACTTTGCTATCCGGGAACGTCCAATTTTAAGCCGGGATGCTGCCCAATTTTCAAGAAATCTATTTTCATCTTAGTCTCTATTACAAATTTGGGCTAATTTCCGTTTCCTTTTGACTTCCGGGATTTGCACCAATCATTGTGAACATAATTTCTATGTCTAGCCACAACTCCTCTTTTATTGAGCCTAAATATCATCATACCACTAATCCAATTTTTTTAACTCACTAATTTCTTTAACCATTTAACTTCTAGTCACATTTAAGCTTCTTTAACCATTCTTTCAAAAAGTATGATGATTTTATTGCTTAATGAGTTCGAGTTGTTGACTTTAGTGAACATTACATTCTTGGTTTACTTGTTCACTTATGCTTACTTGTTCACCAATTTTCTCAAAGTTCAGTTCACATCACGATTGTTTATTAGCCAATTGATATCCTGAACATGCTTTCTTTGCTTTGTGCTAAATGCTTCATTGCTTATATTCTATCATACTTTTCAGGATGTCGGATAAAGGAAAAGCTATAGCCACTACCTCCAAGAAAAGAAAGAATTCTATACCCTCTATTCCCTCAATTTACAAGAATTATGCTAAGAATCCGTTGAATGACGAAGAAAAAGAAAATCAGTTGCTACCCTCTACCGATCCAACCAAGTTTCCCAATCTCTACTGTGAGCTTCGCATTGCCAAGTATCGGACGACAAAACTAAATACTGAGAAGAAGCTTGTCCTTCCCAATGATGTGAGAGGAACAATTACTAGTCGGATCCTAGAGTTGGGTATGGACTTTGTCGATAAGGATTTGGGAGATATCAACATTTCTTGGGTTAAGGAATTCTATTGCAACTTCTTTCGTCCTACTCTGGATTCAGTTCAGTTGAGGGGTAGAGAGGTCATGATCACTAAGTCAGCCATAGAGGAGGCATTGCAGTGCCGACATCTTACTGATGGCACCTGCGCTCATCAGCAGGCTGAGTTAGCTATTCACAGCATGACCTTTGACTATGAGGCACTCAGGCGCGTGATTGGTTTACCCGATGCCACTTGGGTCATGGATGCGAACAAGACTAAGCCTAAGGGGATGCTATTTGCTCATTTGACTAGAGAGGCCAAGACTTGGCAGATGATATTTGCCCACTATGTCTTACCCACCACTCACTTCTCTGAGATCCCTATGAAGATGCTGCTTTTGATTGGTTGTGTTATGGAGGGAAATGAGGTTTATTTTCCTCGACTGATCCGGCAGTGTATGTGGCGAGCACATATTCGTGGCCTACTTCCATTTCCCACCTTGGTTACCAGTATGGCCGCCTTAGCTGAGGTCCCCTGGTTGGACGATGAGGTGACACCACCACCACCAGATGACGATGACAAGGAGGTTACTATTCCTTGGGGTGGTTGGGTGCACGAGAAGCCCCCAGCTAGACGCTGATCTAGGGCTAGAGCAATTGTAGGGACAGCTGGACCTTCAGCAGCCCCGTCCTCTTCTACAGCAGCAGCTCCATCTTCTTCGGCAGCCCCTTCTTCAGCACCTGAGCCGACTTACCTACTGGTTCAGCGTCTGTTTCGATTTTTGGAGCGCAAAAAGTGCCACATCAGGCGCCGACTGGATTGGATGGATCAGGCACTCATCTCCCTGGGTGCTGAGTTACCTCCGCTCCCAGACTCTCCAGCCTCCGATGAGCAGGATCATCAGGAGGAGGATGTGGAGGAGCCAACTCAGCAGGATGCACCTCCAGCTGCACCTGACGCCACAGAGACTCCACAGTCTCATGAGGAGCCAGTCCCTCAGCCTCAGACAGAGTCCGCACCTACCGTTTTACCTTCCCCTGATCCTCCGGTTTAGCATCGAGGACGATGCTTGATCTTAAGTGTGGGGAGGTCACCGGTAGCATCATTAGAGGACCGGTGAACATTTTGGCCATTTTCCTAGTTATCTTACTTTGCATACCTTTTATATATATTTGATGCATTTTGAGTTTAATTTAGATACTCTTACTATTTTGGTTCATTTTGGACACCTTTACTGCATATTTTGGATTTTTAAATGTTTTGGATGCTCTTGGATATTTTAGATACTTTAGATGCTAGACTCCATACTTTTAGTTGGATTTTTCTTTATACATTTTTGCACATCTTCTTTTGTATATCTTTCTTTTTAGTTTGTGGTTGTGATTATAAACCATGTTTGGAATTGTTAAAACTTAGTCACCCTTTTCGCATAAGAAATTGTTTTAAGTGAAAAAGGAAAGGGTAAACTAAGGAAAATTTTTGAATTTTTCAATCACAACAATGCTTAGTCAAATATTGAGATTTTCCAAGAAACTTAATTATAGGGAACCAACCCAATTGATTGAAGAAAATTTTTGGTGAAACTTGCTTGAATTTCTACTTTGTGAAGCATGTATTGAACTAAGAACACAAGCTTGTGAGACTTGAGCCTATTGATGTGGTTACATTTTATAACCACTTATTTTCCATTCTTGTGTGCAATTGTTCTCTATCTATGATTGTGATCCTTGATTTGCTTGGTCCTATATGTCCATTTATTTCTTGTATTCATGCATTTGTATGATTGAGGCCATTATTTCATTAGCCCACTTACCCAAATAGCTTAACTTTTACTCTCCATTGTTAGCCAATTTTGAGCCTATGCTTAACTAACTTGTTCTCATTTTAGCACATTACAAGCCCAAGGCGGAAAACCAATAAAAAGTCCTTGTTTGGATCTTTGATAAGCCTAGGCCAGTGAGAGTGTTTATTATTCAAGTTGGTGAGGCTTGGGAACATCGGATGGGAAAAAAAGGGTAGTACACTTTCATATTTAGGAGTTGGGAACATATTCATGTATTGATTGAATGTATAAGACCTTATGCAATTGATGTCCTTGTACAAAGAATAAAAAAAAGGAAAAGAAAAAAAAAAGAGAAGAGAAAAAAAATAAAATGGAAAAAAAGGAATAAAAAAAAGAGAAGAAAAATAATAAAAGGGGACAAAATGCCCCAAGGTGAAGTTCAATAAAAAAGGAATCAATGCATAAGCGTTATGAATCAAGGAATAGAATGCATGAATATGTAAGAAAAGGTGAAGAATGGGTAGTTAGAATAGTTTGAATTTGTATAGGTCATTATATAGTTAGGTGGGAAAGTCTATGCTAATCCAAGATCTAAACTCTAGTCCACTTAACCATAAATGATCCTACCTTGACCCTAACCCCGTTACAACCTAAATGAAAGACCTCATGATGAATGTATGCATGCATTGAGTAGGTGTTGATTGTTAGAAGAAAATCAAATTTTGGGAAGCATGATTAGAAGAGAATTGAGTGAATTAACCCTTAAACACTTGAGTGAATAGAGCGGATACACATCCGGTGAGGGTTCAAAAGTTTAATTACATGTGTTCACCCATATCATCTATATTCTTGCAAGCTTGAATTTCTCTTGATAAGTTTCAATGCAATTGTGGTTTGGACTTAATTCCTAGACTTAATTTCTCTTGGGAATTGATATGTTTGGAATAAGCATTTCCAATTGCTTTAGGTAGTTGCATTTAGATAGGTTCATATAGTTTAGTGCATTCAAATAAATGCCATACCCCTTAGTTCCTTCTTATTTTAGCACGAGGACATGCTAAGGTTTAAGTGTGGGGAGGTTGATAAACCCCATTTTTAGGGTTTATCTTGTATTGAATTTAGAGTATTTTGATGACCTTTTCTCGCATTTAGCCTATGAATTAGCATGGTTTTGTAATCTCTCCCGTATTTGTGCTTTAGGGTAAAAAGATGCTTTTTAAGCCTTATTTTGATGAATTCTAATTCTTCTTTGATTCCATAAGATGCCTTGATGTGTTTGCTAGTAATTCCAGGATTGAAATAGGCTAGGCATGGATCAAAGGGAGCAAGGAAGGAAGCATACAAGTGGAGAGAAGCATAAAAAGTCAAAGAAGTGAAATCAGCCATGCACGCGCACGCGCACAAGGCGCCCGCGCGCACATTACAGAATCGGCCAGGGACGCGCACGCGTACCGTGCGCGCACGCGTCGAAGTTCGCACATGACTTCATTAAAGCAACACGTGCCTGGCGATATGGAAGGGTTTCTGAACCCATTTTGGCGCCAATTGCTGATAGAAAGGAATAAATGGATCAAGGATTGAGAAAAAAAACATGGAACCTATCATATAGCATAATTAGCTTTAGTTTAGAGTAGTTTTAGAGAGAGAAGCTCTCACTTCTCTCTAGAATTAGGATTAGGTTTAGGTTAATCTCTCTTCTTAGATCTAGGTTAATTCATGCTTTAATTCACTTCTCCTTTATCAAGTCTTAATCTTCTCATCTTCTTCTTTCTAGTTATGTGCTTTAATAATTGTAATTCTTCACTTTGTTTTGGATAGATTGTTGTTCTTTTGTTTTCTTTCAATAATGCAATTTGAGGTAATTCATGATAATTGTGATTTCCTTGATTGTTGTTGTTAATCTCTTTGCAATAATTGTTGTTAGATTCTATTCTTGTTATCAATTTACTATGCTTTCCTTTTATGCCTTCTAAGTGTTTGATGAAATGCTTGGTTGGATTTTAGTGTAGGTTTTGCTCCTCTTGGCCTAGGTAGAGTAATTAGTGACTCTTGAGTTATCTAATTCCTTTGTTGATTGATAATTAGAAGTTGCTAATTGATTTGAATGCCTCTAAAGCTAGTATTTCCTTTAGGAGTTGATTAGGACTTGAGGAATCAAATTGATTCATCCACTTGACTTTCCTCCATGGTTAGAGGTTAACTAAGTGGGAGCAATGGACAATTTGTTATCACAATTGAAGAGGATAACTAGTATAGAACTTCTAATTCTCATATCTTGCCAAGAGTTTTGTTAGTTGTTAGTTTATTTTTTTTTTGCCATTTATCTTTCTTGTCTAAAATCTCAAAAACCCCAAAATAACTCACAACCAATAACAAGACACTTTATTGTAATTCCTAGGGAGAACGACCCGAGGTCCAATATTTCGGTTTATAAATTTTAGGGGTTTGTACTAGTGACAAACAACTTTTTGTATGAAAGGATTATTGTTTGGTTTAGAAACTATACTTTACAACGAGATTTCATTTGTGAAATTCTAAACCGTCAAAAATCCAATCATCACCCACCACCTATTTCCTTCCATCCATAGTCTGCTCCCAGGTTACACCTCTGCTCCCAATTTGCCTCTTCCATTTTACTTTTCCAGTAGAATACTACTAGTTTTAGTTAGTTAGGATTTGTTTTTCGCATGTTAGGACAGATAGAGATATCTACTGTTAGGTAGCTAGGTTTTGGATAGAGGATTCTAGGCCTGATAATTGCGCCATGTTTGTTTACCTAACTGAGCTTATGTTGATTGATTGCTGAGTGCTATTGATCATGTTTGCTATGATGCATTATTCGTACATGTTTGCTATGTTTGCTGAGTGGTATGCTCAATCTTTGTTTCTATCCCTGTTTGTTGCTGCCTGCTGCATTTCTCACTCTGAAATTGTATTGCTGCTGTTTGGTTATGTGACTATTACTTGGGTATTGCTTTGTGGATTCATATGACTCCCCTGTTGTTTTTTGCCTATCCGGGAACGTCCAATTTTATGCCAAAATACTGCCAAATTTTTCCAAACTGTTTTTGACTTTACATTCCCAATTTGGATTGAACTTGGCATCTTCAAACTAAGCTTTGCATAACTCATACCAAGTTCAATCCCCGGGATTTTTGGGCCAGTTTCTGAGTTTCGCTTTGGTTCCCACGATTCGCAGTGGCTAAAGGGATTTCACGAAATGCTTACTTGCGGAATTGAACCACAATTTGCAATAATTCTTTTCACATCGTGCATTCTTCCACAATATTTGGTGTATTCCCCTTGTGTAACTTTCCTTTTTGCTGAATTTGATCTTCCACTTTCCATAGTTACACAATTGCTTTTTATTGTTTGCACCACCATTTATTGTGAGTCCATCTTCATGCACTTGTGGCATCTTTGTATTCTCATGCTTGTGAACATCCTTATTGAGCACACTTTACGACTTTCTTTTGATTAGGCTATTCTCCATCATACCATTAATTTTCAACCGTAACGTTCTAACTCTCTAACTTGTTTTACTTCCTAACTTCTTTTCTCACTTCTCTTACTTCTTTGACCAATTTTTTTTTGGGAATGGTGATGAATATGCCTAATACATGAGTTTTGTCCTACCTTGTTTGCAATACTTGAATTCTTGGTTTATACTGATGTTCTCTATGCTTACTTGTATTACAAGTTTTCAATTTTAGTTCACATCATGATTGCTTGTCATTCATCTTACATCCGAAACATGTTCTTCCTTGCTTCATGCTACATGCTTAATTGCTTATATTCAATTCTATTCTATTTTTTTTAGGATGTCGGAAAAAGAAAAAGCCATCAAAACTACCTCAAAGACGAGGAAGCGTGCCAAAACTTCCATCCCTTCCCCTTATGCCATCTATGCTAAAAACCCGCTGAATGATGTGGATAAAGAGAATCAGTTACTACCATCCACTGACCCAACCAAATTTTCCAACCTCTACTGTGAGCTTCGCTTCCCTAAGTACTGGAAGACAAATTTGAACATTGAAAAGAGATTGGACCTTCCAAATGATGTGAGGCGTGCCATAAACGCCCGCATTCTAGAATTGGGCTTGGATTTTTTCGATAGAGATTTGGGGAAGATCAACACTTCATGGGTGAGAGAGTTCTACTGTAACTTCTTCTATGCCCCTCTTGATTCGGTTCACCTGCAGGGTAGGGAGATCTTGATCACTGAGGCAGCCATTCACTGCATGACCTTCGATTATGAGGCGCTTAAGCACGTGATTGCCACACCAAATGCTCCATGAGTAATAGATTCGGGCAACACAAGGCCCAAAGGGATGCTATTCGCTTATCTGTCTAGAGAGGCTAAGACTTGGCAGATGATATTTGCTCACTATGTCCTGCCCACTACTCATTTTTCTGAGATCCCGATGGACATGTTAGTTCTGATTGGCTGTGTCATGGAGGGCAAGGAGGTATATTTTCCCCGGTTGATCTGGTAGAGCATATGGCGAGCACACATTCGTGGCCTACTTCCATTTTCTACACTGGTCACCAGCATGGCTGAGCTAGCCGATGTTCTGTGACAGGATGATGATGTGACACCACCACCCCCAGATGACGACGACAAGGAGGTTACCATTCCATGGGGTGGCTGGGTGCACGAGAAGCCCCCGGCTAGATGTCGTTCTCGGGCTAGAGCGGTTGTGGAGGCAGCTAGACCTTCGTCTTCCATGGCAGCAGCTCCGTCCTCCTCTGCAACTCCTTCTTCCTCAGCAGCCACAGCCCATTTGCTACCACCGCCAGCACCGAAGCTGATATACCTACTAGTACAGTGCCTGTTTTGCTTCATGGAGTGCATCGAGCGTCGTATCATGCGACGTCTCGATCGCCTAGACCAGGTGTTTGTCTCCCAGGGTATTGAGCTACCTCCACTCCCAGATTCTCTAGCCTCCGATGAGCAGGATCAGGAGGAGTATGCTGAGGAGCCGACTCAGTAGGATGCACCCCTAGAGACACATGCCACCACAGAGATCCAGCAGCCCCCTAAGGACTCGCAGCCAGCACCACAGCCCCAGCTAGAGCCAGAGCCGACCAGTGTACCTCTCCCTGAGCCTGAGGATTAGCATCGAGGACGATGCTTGATCTTAAGTGTGGGGAAGTTGCCGTTGGCACTGTCAGTAGATTGGTGAACATTTTGGTGCATTTCCTAGTTACATCTTCCTAGTTATCTTATGTTGCATATTATTGTATATATTGTTTGGATATTTTGGACATATTTTGGGTGTTGCATACTCTTTGATGTTAGACATTTTGGTTGTTAGATATTTTGGATGTTGAATTTTATATCCTTAGTTAGATTTTTCCTCTATATAGTTATCCTCTTAGTAGTTTGTAGTTGTGATTAGAAAATATTTTGGAATTGTTAAGACTTAGTAAACCCTTTTACATATGAAAGTTGTTTTGATTGGAAATAGAAACGGTAAACTAACGAATTTTTGAACTTTTCAATCACAACAATGCTTAGTCAAAATGATTAAATTTTTCCAGGGAATTCATCTAGAGAGCACCACACCAATTGATTGAAAATTTTTGGAAACTTGCTTGAATTCATACTTTGTAAAGCATGTATTGAGCTAAGAACACAATCTTGTGAGACTTGAGCCTATTGATGTGGTTACATTTTATAACCACCTATTTTCCCTTCTTGTGTGCAATTGTTCTCTTTCTATGATTGTGATCCTTGATTTGCCCAATTCTATATGTCCATTTACTCCTTGTATTCATGCATTTATATGATTAAGGCCATTATTTCATTAGCTCACTTAACCAAATAGCCAAACTTTTACCATCCACTGCAACCAAGTTTGAGCCTACGTTTAACCCAATTATTCTTTATTTTAGCACATTACAAGCCCTAAAGCGGAAAACAATAAATTTCTACTTCTACCTTCAATTGGTGATTGCCACACTTTGGTTTTTCTTTTTATCCCTATTCTCTTGTTGTAATTTCTCTTATCTTGTTTCTAAGTTTTGTAATTGAGATACTCTTGTTCTCTTAGTTTTCTTTTAAAAATGAAATTTGAGGTAATTTATGATAATTGTGATTTTCTTGATTGTTGTTGTTAATTCTTTGCATTCAATTGTTGTTAGAATTCATTCTTGTTGTGATTTACTATACTTTTCTTTTGTACCTTCCAAGTGTTTGATGAAATGCTTGGAAGGATGTTAGAGTAGAATTTTATATTCTTGGCTTGGGAATGTAACTTAGGATTTCTTAAGTTACTAATGTCCAAGTGATTGATAGTTGATAGCCATTGACTCTAGCCTTCATTAATTCAATTAGTGGAAAGCTAGAATTTATGGACTTGGATTGATATAACTCACTTGACTTTCCTTTGCTACTTGATTAAAGGATGACTAAGTGGGATTAATCCTTGCAACTACCATAATTGTGGCTAGTGATAATGATAGAGACCCTTGACAACCAAAACCTTGCCAAGACCATTTTGTTAATAAAATTTCATTACCATTTACTATTCATGTTTCTCATTCAAAGCCCCAAAATAAACAAGTCCATAACCAATAACAAGAACACTACCCTGCAAGTCCTTTGAGAGACGACCCAAGGTTTAAATACTTCGGTTTATAGATTTTAGGGATTTGTACTTGTGACAAACAACTTTTCATATGAAAGGATTATTGTTGGTTTAGAGACTATACTTTACAACGAGACTTCATTGGTGAAATTCTAAACCGTCAAAAATCCAATCATCAGGTCTTCCTCACTGGGATTCATGTCCTTCTGCTCCTCTCTAGGTTTGCCCACACCAAGTAAGGTTATGACCTTGCACTCTCTTCTTGGATTCTCTTCTGTATTGCTTGGGAGAGTACTAGGAGGAGTTTCAGTGACTCTTTTACTCAGCTGGCCCACTTGTGCCTCCAAATTTCTAATGAAGGACCTTGTTTTATTCATGAAACTGAGAGTGGCCTTAGATAGATCAGAAACTATGTTTGCTAATCTAGAGGGGCTCTGCTCATAATTCTTTGTCTGTTGCTGAGAGGATGATGGAAAAGGCTTGTTGTTGCTAAACCTGTTTCTTCCATCATTATTAAAGCCTTGTTGAGGCTTTTATTGATCCTTCCATGTGAAATTTGGATGATTTCTCCATGAGGGATTGTAGGTGTTTCTATAGGCTTCACACATGTAATTCACCTCTGCCATTGCAGGATTCTCAGGATCATAGGCTTCTTATTCATAAGATGCCTCTTTAGTACTATTGGATGCATTTTGCAATCCATTCAGACTCTGAGAAATCATATTGACTTGCTGAGTCAACATTTTGTTCTGAGCTAATATGGCATTCAGAGCATCAATTTCAATAACTCCCTTCCTCTGAGGCGTCCCATTACTCACAGGATTCCTTTCAGAAGTGTACATGAACTGGTTATTTGCAACCATGTCAATGAGTTTCTGAGCTTCTGCAGGCGTCTTCTTTAGGTGAATGGATCCACCTACAGAATGGTCCAATGACATCTTAAATAATTCAGACAGACCATCATAGAATATATCCAGGATGGTCCATTTTGAAAGCATGTCAGACAAACGCTTTTTGGTCAGTTGCTTGTATCTCTCCTAAGCTTCATAGAGGGATTCACCTTCATTATGTCTGAAGGTTTGAACATCCACTCTAAGCTTACTCAGCTTTTGAGGAGAAAAAAACTTGGCTAAGAAAGCTGTGACCAGCTTATCCCAAGAGTTCAGGCTATCTTTAGGTTGAGAGTCCAACCATACTCTAGCTCTGTCTCTTACAGCAAAAGGGAAAAGCATAAGCCTGTAGACCTCGGGATCAACCCCATTGGTCTTAACAGTATCACAGATCTGCAAGAATTCAGTTAAGAACTGAAAAGGATCTTCTTATGGAAGTCCATGAAACTTGCAATTCTATTGCATCAGAGAAACTAATTGAGGCTTTAGCTCAAAATTGTTTGCTCCAATGGCAGAAATTGAGATGCTTCTTCCATGGAAGTTAGAATTTGGTGCAGTAAAGTCACCAAGCATCTTCCTTGAATTGTTATTGGGTTCGGCCACATCTCTTTCTTTTTCGAGATTCTCTGTAAGGTTTTCTCTGGATTGTTGTGCTTTAGCTTCTCTTAGCTTCTTCTTCAGAGTTCTTTCAGGTTCAGGATCTGCTTCAACAAGAATGTTCTTATCCTTGCTCCTGCTCATATGAAAAAGAAGAGAACAGAAAAGAAAAAGAATCCTCTATGTCACAGTATAGAGATTTCTTTATGTGAGTAGAAGAAGAAAAGAATAGAAGAAGGAGAAGAGAAAAATTCGAATACAGAGGAGAAGAGAGGGTTCAAATTTTGAAATGAGAAAAGTGTTAGTAAATGAATAAATAAATAGAAAAAGATGAGAGAGAGAGAGGGAATTCAAATACTAACTAATGCCAGGGCATCTAGGCTAGTTTCACTGACCATTTCTTTAATGTTTTAGGGTAGTTTCATGCATTTCTTAAGAAATAAGCAAGTTTTGGATGAAATTACATTTACACCTTAATTCAAGCAACTATTGTGAATTTTACATGATTTCATGAGGATTATGCAAGGATTGAATGACAAATTGATGATGCATAATCTCATGTCTTGGACTAGAGCTTTGATGCATTTTATTTGCTTGATTTCAGGACAAAGGAAGGAAGGAAGAACCATGTTAGTAGCCACGTTAATCTAATTAATGTGACAACTAACGTGGAATGGGAATGAACTTGCAACGTTAATGAGAAAAGTGATCGCCAATAACGTCTTCGAAGCCATCATAGCCCACGTTAATTGCCACGTTAACTACATTAACGTGAAGGAAAAGGGAGCTCCAGCGTTAGTGGTAAAAGTGAATACCACTAATGCTCCAAATTGGCAATTGGCCACGTTAAGAGTCACATTAACTTAGTTAACGTGAACTCTAACGTGGAAGGGGAAGACAATGCCAACGTTAGTGACACTCACCTTTGTCACTAACGTTGGATTAAGCCAACATTCACTACAACAAATATGGGTTTTAGCAACGCCAAAATATGCAACGTCTTAAAACCGTTCTCTTAGATGGTTTTAGACAACGGTTTTTTACAGTGTTACTGTTGAAGTTCAGTTTTCATTATTTTATAACAACAAAATAAAATCGTTCTCTTTGACTATTTTAAAGAACGGTTTTATAACGGTTACTAGAATTTGGTTTTAAGTAATGGTTTTTTAATGTTGTTTAAATAATTATACAAAAGATACGCTTAAAAACCGTTGCCAAAGTTGCTACACTTTAAAACTGTTCTCTTAGATGATTTTAGACAATGTTTTTTATAGTGTTGCAATAAAATAAAACTGTTCTCTTTGACTATTTTAAAGAACGATTTTATAACCATTACAATAATTTTTTATTAAGCAACAATTTTTTAATATTTAAATAATTATACAAATTAAAAGATACATAAAAAAATAATTATCTATAAATATTAAATTAGTAAAATACTCAAAACTTATTGTTATAAATAAATAACAAATATTATTTATAAAAAAATAAATTTAAAATAAATTTATAACAAATATTATTTTTTGTTTGATTCTCACTTTTAAATTTAACATATTTTTTACTTTTAAACAAATTTTTGAAAAACTCTTTATAGAACAAAACACATAACTTTAGTATTTTTCTTCCTCTACTAGCTCTAAGTCCCTAATTATTAAATAATTTTTTATATTTAAATTATAAATTTAAATAATTATAAAATAATAAAAATTTTATATAATTTAATTTAAATAATTAATACTTTTATAATTTAATACGTTAAAATTTATGAATAAAAAATTAATTATATCCTATTTTTATTAAAATTAGGCACTCTTAATTCAAAAATACCCAAATCAAACCATAACCTAACCCTAATTTTTATCTAACCCTACTTCTATTTCACACACTACCCTCAGCACTTCCCTCATCCCCCTCACATAACACACACCACATACATACACAGAGATGACAGAGAGGAAGAGAGGGAGCCTCCGTCATGTCGCCACCGTTCAACCCATCACCGCTGCCATGTTGCCACCGAGCCACGGGTCTCGATGGGAAGAGAGAGAGAGAGGCGCGCAGAGTTCAAAAAGAGAGAGAGAGGCCGAACGCGAGCGGGGAGGGAACCCTCATCGTCGCCGTTCGTGGAGTCTGCGCTAGCACTGTCGTCGCTGTAGCGGAGGAGCGTCCCTGTCTCCGCGAGCTACCGCCATCGAAGCTTCTGCTTCTGCTTTGCTGCTTCTGCTGTCAGCCGTCATCCCTCTAGACATCGCTGTTTCTGAACCCCCTATCACTGGTTCTCTGCTTCTGAATCCCCTGTCACTGGTTCTCTGCCTCCTCATTGTGGCTCAACCTCTATTTAGGTAACTCAAATGTCTCTTATTCTATGAGTTTAATTGATTTGGTTTCTATTTTGATTTGAAGAATTTTACCGATTATAAGTGCATAAGGAACCTAACCATTGCAATACTCTAACATTCTTGATCCAAATTATTTTATTTATCATCTACACTCAATATTTGTTGTAGTGATTGCCCACGTTAGTGGTCACGTTAAGACCACTAACGTGAGAAATAACGTGGAGTTAAGCATGATGAGCCAACGTTAGTGACACTCACCTTTGTCACTAACGTGGAGTTAAGCATGATGAGCCAACGTTAGTGGCTGGTGCACGAAATTGTGATCACTACTTTGTCCATATTCAAATAATCCCCGGTCATGAATCCCAAAAACTTGGTGTTCAATCCCATGGCATTACAAAACTTTGCACAACTAACCAGCAAGTGCACTGGGTCGTCCAAGTAATACCTTACGTGAGTAAGGGTCGATCCCACGGAGATTGTTGCTATGAAGCAAGCTATGGTCACCTTGTAAATCTCAGTCAGGCAAACTCAAATGTATATGGTGATGAACGAAAATAACATAAAAGATAAAGATAGAGATACTTATGTAATCCATTGGTAGGAACTTCAGATAAGCGCATGAAGATGCTTTCCCTTCCGTCTCTCTGCTTTCCTACTGTCTTCATCCAATCCTTCTTACTCCTTTCCATGGCAAGCTTTTGCAAGGGTTTCACCGTTGTCAGTGGCTACCTCCCATCCTCTCATTGGAAATGTTCAACGCACCCTGTCACGGCACGGCTATCCATCTGTCGGTTCCCAATCAGGCCGGAATAGAATCCAGTGATTCTTTTGCGTCTGTCACTAATGCCCCGCCCTCAGGAGTTTGAAGCACGTCACAGTCATTCAATCATTGAATCCTACTCAGAATACCACAGACAAGGTTAGACCTTCCGGATTCTCTTGAATGCCGCCATCAGTTCTCGCCTATACCACGAAGACTCTGATCTCACGGAATGGCTGGCTCGTTTGTCAGGCGAGCACTCAGTTGTCAGGCGATCAACCATGCATCGTGTTATCAGGAATCCAAGAGATATTCACTAGAGCTTTGATTACTTGTAGAACAAGAATGGTTGTCAATCACCTTGTTCATGAGTGAGAATGATGATGAGTGTCACGGATCATCACATTCATCAAGTTGAAGAACAAGTGATATCTTGGACAAAGAACAAGCGGAATTGAATAGAAGAACAATAGTAATTGCATTAATACTCGAGGTACAGCAGAGCTCCACACCTTAATCTATGGTGTGTAGAAACTCCACCGTTGAAAATACATAAGCATAAGGTCTAGGCATGGCCGAATGGCCAGCCTCCCAATGATCTAAGATAGCATAAAACGAAGATAGCTACCAAAGTCTCCTTTAATACAATAGTAAAAGGTCCTACTTATAGATAACTAGTAGCCTAAGGTGTACAAAGATGAGTAAATGACATAAAAATCCACTTCCGGGCCCACTTGGTGTGTGCTTGGGCTGAGCAATGAAGCATTTTCGTGTAGAGACTCTTCTTGGAGTTAAACGCTAGCTTTTATGCCAGTTTGGGCGTTTAACTCCCATTTGGGTGCTAGTTCCGGCGTTTAACGCTGGAATTTCTTGAGGTGACTTTGAACGCCGGTTTGGGCCATCAAATCTTGAGCAAAGTATGGACTATCATATATTGCTGGAAAGCCCAGGATGTCGACTTTCCAACGCCGTTGAGAGCGCGTCAATTGGGCTTCTGTAGCTCTAGAAAATCCACTTCGAGTGCAGGGAGGTCAGAATCCAACAGCATCTGCAGTCCTTTTGAGTCTCTGGATCAGATTTTTGCTCAGATCCCTCAATTTCAGCCAGAAAATACCTGAAATCACAGAAAAACACACAAACTCATAGTAAAGTCCAGAAAAGTGAATTTTAACTAAAAACTAATAAAAATATACTAAAAACTAACTAGATCATACTAAAAACATACTAAAAACAATGCCAAAAAGCGTACAAATTATCCGCTCATCACAACACCAAACTTAAATTGTTGCTTGTCCCCAAGCAACTGAAAATCAAATAAGATAAAAAGAAGAGAATATACTATAGACTCCAAATTATCAAGGAAACTTAGCTCCAAATTAGATGAGCGGGACTAGTAGCTTTTGCCTCCGAATAGTTTTGGCATCTCACTTTATCCTTTGAAATTCAGAATGATTGGCTTCTTTAGGAACTCAGAATCCAGATAGTGTTATTGATTCTCCTAGTTAAGTATGATGATTCTTGAACACAGCTACTTTATGAGTCTTGGCCGTGGCCCAAAGCATTCTGTCTTCCAGTATTACCACCAGATGCATACATGCCACAGACACATAATTGGGTGAACCTTTTCAGATTGTGACTCAGCTTTGCTAAAGTCCCCAATTAGAGGTGTCCAGGGTTCTTAAGCACACTCTTTTTGCCTTGGATTACAGCTTTATTTCTTTCTTTTTCTCTTTCCCCTTTTTTTTCATTTTTCTCCTTCTTTTTTTTTTCTCTCTTTTTTTTTCTTTTTTTTTTTGTATTCACTGCTTTTTCTTGCTTCAAGAATCATTTTTATGATTTTTTAGATCCTCAGTAACATGTCTCCTTTTTCATCATTCTTTCAAGAGCCAACAATTTTAACATTCATGAACAACAAATTCAAAAGACATATGCACTGTTCAAGCATACATTCAGAAAACAAAAAGTATTGTCACCACATCAAACTAATTAAGCTAGTTTTAAAGATGAATTTGAAATCCTGTACTTCTTGTTCTTTTGTAATAAAAACAGTTTTCATTTAAGAAAGGTGATGGATTCATATTCATAGCTTTAAGGCACAGACACTAAGACACTAATGATCACAAGACACAAACATAGATAAACATAAGCATGAAAATTTCGAAAAACAGAAAAACAAAGAACAAAGAAATTAAAGAACGGGTCCACCTTAGTGATGGCGGCTTGTTCTTCCTCTTGAAGATCCTATGGAGTGCTTGAGCTCCTCAATGTCTCTTCCTTGTCTTTGTTGCTCCTCTCTCATGATTCTTTGAGGAGGAGGATCTCTTGTTTGCTCCATTCTTTTCTTAGTGATGGGCTTGAGGTCATGCCTTCTTAGTTGAACCGGCTTCCCTCTTGAATTTCTCTTCCATTGGGCGTCCTCTTCACAGATATCTATGAGGACTTGGTCCAACCTTTTGATCAAAGTTGACCCTTCTTCATGGCCACAACTTCATAGAAGTGGTCTTGATGCACCCTTGAGATGAATCTCTCCATCTCCCATGACTCGGAGGTGGAAGCTTTTGCCTTCCCTTTCCTCTTTCTAGAGGTTTCTCCGGCCTTGGATGCCATAAATGGTTATGGAAAAACAAAAAAGCAACGCTTTTACCACACCAACCTTAAAAGGTTTGCTCGTCCTCGAGCAAAAGAAGAAAGAAGAGAGTAGAAGAAGAAGAAATGAGGGAGAAGGGAGATGGTGGTTAATTCGGCCAAAGAGGGGGAGAAGTGGTGTTTAGGTTGTGTGAAAATGAAGGAGTGAAGAAGGGTATTTATAGGAGAGGGGATGGTGTTCGGCCATTATGGGTGGGTTTGGGAGGGAAAGTGGTTTGAATTTGAAGGGTGAGGTTGGTGGGGTTTATGAAGGATGGATGTGAGTGGTGAGAGAAGATGGGATTTGATAGGTGAAGGGTTTTTGGGGAAGAGGTATTGAGGTGATTGAGAATGGAGGAAGAAGAGAGAGGGTGGTGGTGGGGTTGGTGAGGGTCCTGTGGGGTCCCAGATCCTGTGGTGTCAAGGAAAGTCATCCCTGCACAAAATGTTGCTCAAAATCACGTTTTGAGCTATTTCTGGCGTTAAACGCCGGGCTGGTGCCCATTCCTGGCGTTTAACGCCAGGTCTTGCCCTTTCCTGGCGTTTAACGCCAGTCTGGTGCCCCTTTCTGGCGTTAAAACGCCCAGAATGGTGCCAGACTGGGCGTTAACGCCCAACTGCTAGGCTTACTGGCGTTTGAACGCCAGCAACATCTTCCTCCAGGGTGTGCTATTTTTCTTCCTGTTTTTCATTTTGTTTTGCTTTTTTCATTGATTTGTGACTTCTTACGATCATCAACCTACAAAAAAGATAAAATAACAAAAGGAAATGGTTAATTATAAAACATTGGGTTGTCTCCCAACAAGCGCTTCTTTAATGTCATTAGCTTGACAGATGGCTCTCATGGAGCCTCACAGATACTCAGAGCAATGTTGAAACCTCCCAACACCAAACTTAGAGTTTGAATGTGGGGGTTCAACACCAAACTTAGAGTTTGGTTGTGGCCTCCTGGTGCGCAAAATTGTGAACAATACTTTTCACAACTCTCATAATCCCTGGTCATGAACTCCAAAAACTTGGTGGTTCAATTCCATGGCATTACACAACTTCGCACAACTAACCAGCAAGTGCACTGGGTCGTCCAAGTATACCTTACGTGAGTAAGGGTCGATCCCACGGAGATTGTTAGCATGAAGCAAGCTATGGTCATCTTGTAAATCTTAGTCAGGCAAACTCAAATGTATATGATGATGAACGAAACATAAAAGATAAAGATAGTGATACTTATGTATCATTGGGTAGAGCTTCAGACAAGCGTATGAAGATGCCTTCCCTTCCGTCTCTCTGCTTCCTACTGCCTTCATCCAATCCTTCTTACTCCTTTCCATGCAAGCTCGTGTAGGGTTTCACTGTTGTCAGCAGCTACCTCCCATCCTCTCAGTGAAAGCGAGAGCATATGCTCTGTCACAGCATAGCGAAATTCAGCTGTCGGTTCTCGGTCAGAGATATTCACTAAGCCTCAGATGCTTGTAGAACAAGAATGGTTGTCAGTCACCTTGTTCATGGGTGAGAATGGTGATGGGCGTCAATCATCACCTTCATCAAGTTGAAGAACAAGTGATATCTTGGACAAAGAACAAGCGGAATTGAATGGAAGAATAATAGTAATTGCATTAATACTCGAGGTACAGCAGAGCTCCACACCTTAATCTATGGTGTGTAGAAACTCCACCGTTGAAAATACATAAGCATAAGGTCTAGGCATGGCCGAATGGCCAGCCTCCCAATGATCTAAGATAGCATAAAACGAAGATAGCTACCAAAGTCTCCTTTAATACAATAGTAAAAGGTCCTACTTATAGATAACTAGTAGCCTAAGGTGTACAAAGATGAGTAAATGACATAAAAATCCACTTCCGGGCCCACTTGGTGTGCTTGGGTGAGCAATGAAGCATTTTCGTGTAGAGACTCTTCTTGGAGTTAAACGCAGCTTTAGTGCCAGTTTGGGCGTTTAACTCCCAATAGGTGCCAGTTCCGGCGTTTAACGCTGGAATTTCTTGAGGGGACTTTGAACGCCGGTTTGGGCCATCAAATCTTGGGCAAAGTATGGACTATTATATATTGCTGGAAAGCCCAGGATGTCTACTTTTCAACGCCGTTGAGAGCGCGCCAATGGGCTTCTGTAGCTCCAGAAAATCCATTCGAGTGCAGGGAGGTCAGAATCCAACAGCATCTGCAGTCCTTTTGAGTCTCTGGATCAGATTTTTGCTCAGATCCCTCAATTTCAGCCAGAAAATACCTGAAATCACAGAAAAAACACACAAACTCATAGTAAAGTCCAGAAAAGTGAATTTTAACTACAAACTAATAAAAATATACTAAAAACTCAACTAAAACTACAAAAACATACTAAAACAATACCAAAAAGTGTACAAATTATCCGTCATCACAACACCAAACTTAAATTGTTGCTTGTCCCCAAGCAACTGAAGATCAAATAGGATAAAAAGAAGAGAATATGCAATGAACTCCAAAAACATCTATGAGATCAGTATTAATTAGATGAGCGGGGCTTTTATCTTTTGCCTCTGAATAGTTTTGGCATCTCACTTTATCCTTTGGAATTCAGAATGATTGGCTCTTTAGGACTCAGAGTCCAGATAGTGTATTGATTCTCCTAGTTAAGTATGATGATTCTTGAACACAGCTACTTATTGAGTCTTGGCCGTGGCCCAAAGCACTCTGTCTTCCAGTATTACCACCGGATACATACATGCCACAGACACATAATTGGGTGAACCTTTTCAGATTGTGACTCAGCTTTGCTAAAGTCCCCAATTAGAGGTGTCCAGGGTTCTTAAGCACACTCTTATTGCCTTGGATCACAACTTTTTTTTTTCTTTCTTTTTCTTTCTTCTTTTTTTTTTCGGTTTTTTTTTTTCGTTTGCTTTTCTCTTTTTTTCTTTTTTTTTTCACTGCTTTTCTTGCTTCAAGAATCATTTTATGATTTTTCAGATCCTCAGTAACATGTCTCCTTTTTCATCATTCTTTCAAGAGCCAACATTCATGAACACAAATTCAAAAGACATATGCACTGTTCAAGCATACATTCAGAGAACAAAAGTGTTGCCACCACATCAAATTAACTAAACTATTATAAAATTCAGAATTCATGCAATTCTTTCCTTTTCAATTAAGCACGTTTTTATTCAAGAAAGGTGATGGATTCATAGGACATTCATAACTTTAAGGCATAGACACTAAGACACTAATGATCACAAGACACAAACATGGATAAACATAAGCATAAAATTCGAAAAACAGAAGAATAAAGGACAAGGAAATCAAGGAACGGGTCCACCTTAGTGATGGCGGCTCTTCCTTCCTCTTGAAGGTCCTATGGAGTGCTTGAGCTCCTCAATGTCTCTTCCTTGTCTTTGTTGCTCCCCTCATGATCTTTGGTCTTCTCTAATTTCATGAGGATGATGGAGTGTCTTGATGTTCCATCCTAGTTGTCCCATATTGGAACTCAACTCTCCTAGGGATGTGTTTAGTTGCTCCCAATAGTTTTGTGGAGGAAAGTGCATCCCTTGAGGCATCTCAGGGATCTCTTGATGAGAGGGGTCTCTTGTGTGCTCCATCCTTTTCTTGGTGATGGGCTTGTCCTCATCAATGGGGGTATCTCCCTCTATGTCAACTCCAACTGAATAACAGAGGTGACAAATGAGGTGAGGAAAGGCTAGCCTTGCCAAGGTGGAGGTCTTGTCCGCCACCTTATAGAGTTCTTGGGCTATAACCTCATGAACCTCTATTTCTTCTCCAATCATGATGCTATGGATCATGATAGCCGGTCTATGGTAACTTCGGACCGGTTGCTAGTGGGAATGATTGAGCGTGTATGAACTCTAACCATCCTCTAGCCATGGGCTTGAGGTCATGCCTTCTCAATTGAACCGGCTTTCCTCTTGAATCTTGCTTCCATTGTGCGCCTCACAATGTTGTGAGGACTTGGTCCAACCTTTGATCAAAGTTGACCCTTCTAGTGTAAGGCTCATCTCCTTGCATCATAGGCAAGTGAACGCCACCCTCACACTCTCCGGACTAAAATCCAAGTATTTCCCCGAACCATAGTGAGATAATTCTTTGGATTCGGGTTCACACTTTGGTCATGGTTCTTGGTGATCCATGCATTGGCATAGAACTCTTGAACCATCAAGATTCCGACTTGTTGAATGGGGTTGGTAAGTACTTCCCAACCTCTTCTTCGGATCTCATGGCGGATCTCCGGATATTCACCCTTTTTGAGTGAAAAGGGGACCTCGGGGATCACCTTCTCAAGGCCACAACTCATAGAAGTGGTCTTGATGCACCCTTGAGAGGAATCTATCCATCTCCCATGACTCGGAGGTGGAAGCTTTTGCCTTCCCTTTCCTCTTTCTAGAGGTTTCTCCGGCCTTGGATGCCATAAATGGTTATGGAAAACGAAAAAGCAACGCTTTTACCACACCAAGCTTAAAATGTTTGCTCGTCCTCGAGCAAAAGAAGAAAGAAGAGAGTAGAAGAAGAAGAAATGAGGAAGAGGGAGAAGGTGGTGTGTTCGGCCAAGAAGGGAAAGAAGGGGTGTTTAGGTTGTGTGAAAATGAAGGGTTGAAGAAGGGTATATATATAGGAGAGAGGGGGAGTAATGGTTTGGCCATTATGGGTGGGTTTGGGAGGGAAAGTGGTTTGAATTTGAAGGGTGAGGTTGGTGGGGTTTTATGAAGGATGGATGTGAGTGGTGAAGAGAAAGATGGGATTTGATAGGTGAAGGGTTTTTGGGGAAGAGGTATTGAGGTGATTGGTGAATGGGGGAAGAAGAGAGAGAGTGATGGTGGGGTGGGTGGGGGTCCTGTGGGGTCCACAGATCCTGTGGTGTCAAGGAAAAGTCATCCCTACACCAAGTGGCATCAAAATTCACGTTTTGAGCCATTTCTGGCGTTAAACGCCGGGCTGGTGCCCATTCCTGGCGTTTAACGCCAGGTTGTTGCCCTTTACTGGCGTTTAACGCCAGTCTGGTGCCCCTTTCTGGCGTTAAACGCCCAGAATGGTGCCAGACTGGGCGTTAAACGCCCAACAGCTAGCATTACTGGCGTTTGAACGCCAGCTTCTTCTCCTCCAGGGTGTGCTGTTTTTCTTCCTGTTTTTCATTCTGTTTTGCTTTTTTCATTATTTGTGACTTCTTATGATCATCAACTACAAAAAAGATAAAATAACAAAAGAAAATAGTTAACTATAAAACATTGGGTTGCCTCCCAACAAGCGCTTCTTAAGGTCATTAGCTTGACAGAGGACTCTCATGGAGCCTCAGAAATACTCAGAACCGTTGTTGGAACCTCCCCACAAACTTAGAGTTTGAATGTGGGGGTTCAACACCAAACTTAGAGTTTGGTTGTGGCCTCCCAACACCAAACTTAGAGTTTGACTGTGGGGGCTCTGCTTGGCTCTTTTGAGAGAAGCTCTTCATGCTTCCTCTCCATGATGATAGAGGGATGTCCTTGGGCCTTAAACACCAAGGATTCTTCATCACTTGAATGATCAACTCTCCTCTATCAACATCAATCACAGCCTTTGCTGTGGCTAGGAAGGGTCTGCCAAGGATGATGGATTCATCCATGCACTTCCCAGTCTCTAGGACTATGAAATCAGTAGGGATGTAATGGTCTTCAATCTTCACCAAAACATTCTCTACAAGTCCATGAGCTTGTTTCTTGAGTTGTCTGCCATCTCTAATGAGATTCTTGCAGCTTGCACCTCAAAGATCCCTAATTTCTCCATTACAGAGAGTGGCATGAGGTTTACACTTGACCCTAAGTCACACAAGGCCTTCTTGAAGGTCATGGTGCCTATAGTACAAGGTATAGAAAACTTCCAGGATCCTGCCTCTTTTGAGGCAGTTTCTGCTAGACAAGTCATCCAGTTCTTTGGTGAGCAAAGGTGGTTCATCCTCCCAAGTCTCATTTCCAATAACTGTCATTTAGCTTCATGATTGCTTCAAGGTATTTAGCAACTTGCTCTTCAGTGACATACTCATCTCTTCAGAGGAAGAATACTCATCAGAGCTCATGAATGGCAGAAGTAAAGTCCAATGGAATCTCTATGGTCTCATTTTTGAGCCTCAGATTCCCATGTTCCTCATTGAGGAACTCAGAGGAGATTGGTACACGCCCACTGGGGTCTTCCTCAGTGGCGTCCTCCTCTCTTTCCTCTCCATATTCGGCCATGTCTATGGCTTTGCACTTCCTTTGGATTTTCTTCTGTATTACTTGGGAGAGTGCTAGGAGGGAGTTCAGTAATTTTCTTGCTCAGCTGTCCCACTGTCCTTCCAAATCTAAGGAGGACCTTGTTTCAGTCATGAAACCTTGAGTGGTCTTTATTAGATCAGAGACCATTGTGCTAAGTCAGAAGTACTCTGCTTAGAACTCTCTGTCTGTTGCTGAGAAGATGATGGAAAAGGCTTGCCATTGCTAAACCTGGTTCTTCCCCCATTATGTTATTGAAACCTTGTTGAGGTCTCTCTTGATTCTTCCATGAGAAATTTGGGTGATTTCTCCATGAAGAATTATAGGTGTTTCCATAGGGTTCTCCTAGGTAATTCACTCCTCCATTGAAGGGTTCTCAGGATCATAAGCTTCTTCCTCAGATGAAGCTTCCTAGTACTGCAGGTGCATTTTGCATTCCAGACAGACTTTGAGAAATCAAATTGACTTGTTGAGTCAATATGTTCTGAGCCAGTATGGCATTCAGAGCATCAATCTCAAGAACTCCTTTCTTCTGATTAGTCCCATTGTTCACAGGATTCCTTTCAGAAGTGTACATGAATTGGTTATTTGCAACCATTTCAATTAGCTCTTGAGCCTCTGTAGGCGTCTTCTTCAGATGAAGAGATCCTCCAGCAGAGCTATCCAAGGACATCTTAGATAGTTCAGAGAGACCATCATAGAAAATACTATGATGCTCCATTCAGAAAGCATGTCTGAGGGGACATCTTCTGATTAATTGTTTGTATTTCCAAGCTTCATAGAGGGATTCTCCATCCTTCTGTCTGAAGGTTTGGACTTCCACTCTAAGCTTACTCCATCTTTGAGGTAGAAAAAACTTGCCAAGAAGGCATTGACTAGCTTTTCCAAGAGTCCAGGCTTTCTTTAGGTTGAGAATCCAACCATATTCTAGCTCTGTCTCTTACAGCAAAAGGGAATAGCATCAGTCTATAGACCTCAGGGTCTACCCATTAGTCTTGACTGTGTCACAGATTTGCAAGAACTCAGCTAAAAACTGAGGATCTTCCATTGGAAGTCCATGGAACTTGCAATTCTGTTGCATTAGAGAAACTAATTGAGGCTTAAGCTCAAAGTTGTTTGCTCCAATGGCAGGGATAGAGATGCTTCTCCCATAGAAATCAGGAGTAGGTGCAGTGAAGTCCCCAGCACCTTCCTTGCATTGTTGGCATTGTTGTTGTTTTCGGCTGCCATGTCTTCTTTTTCTTTGAAGATTTCGGTCAGGTCCTCTAAGAGAGTTGTGCTTGGCTTCTCTTAGCTTTCTCTTCAAGGTCCTTTCGGGTTCAGGGTCAGCTTCAACAAGAATGCCCTTGTCTGCTCCTGTCATATGAAAGAGAAGAGAAAAGAAAATGTGGAATCCTCTATGTCACAGTTATAGAGATTCCTTGAAGTGTCAGAGGAAAAGAGAAATAGAAGAAGAAGGGAAGAAGAATTCGAACTTTAATTAGATAAGGTCGAATTGTGCATTAAGAAGGAGTGGTACTCCATAAATAGAAGGATGTGGAAAGAGGGAAGAGAATTTTCGAAAATTCAATTAAAAAGATTTCAAAAACATTTTAAAAATTGATTGATAATTTCGAAAATTGAAAGTGGGGAAGAATTAAAGTGATTTTCAAAAGATTTTGAAATTAGAAGTCAAAAAGATTTGATTGAAAACTATTTTGAAAAAGATGTAATTACAAAGATATGATTGGTTTTTAAAAAAAAATGTGATTGAGAAGATGATTTGAAAACAATTTTAAAAGATATTTTGAAAATAATTTGAAAAGATATGATTTTAAAAATTTATGACTGCCTAACAAGAAAAGATATGATTCAAACATAAACCTTCCTCAACAGAAAAGGCAAAAAATGTTCAATCAAATCATTAATTGTTAGTAGTATCTTTGAAAAGGAAAGAAATTGATTTTGAAAAATTGATTGATAAGATTTGATTTGAAAAAGATTTGGTTTGAAAAACTTTGAAAACTTGAAAAAAAATGATTTGAAAACAAAATCTTCCCCCTAGCACCATCCTGGCGTTAAACGCCAGAATGGTATACATCTGGCGTTTAACGCCCAAAATGCTACCTCTTTGGGCGTTAAACGCCCAACCAGGTACCCTGGCTGGCGTTTAAACGCCAGTCTGCCTTCTTCACTGGGCTTTTTTGAATGCTCAGCTTTTTCTGTATAATTCCTGCAGTATGTTTTGAATCTTCAATTCTTTGTATCATTGACTTGAAAAGACACAAATTAAAATATTTTGGATTTTTTTTTTTTAATAATCAAAATGCAACAAGAATCAAATAACAATGCATGCAAGACACCAAATTAGCAGTTTGTATACTACTGACACTATATGAGACACATAAACACTCAAGCCAAAAGAATTCAAAGATCAGAGTAAGAAATCATCAAGAATTACTTGAAGATCCTTAAGACACATGAATGAATGCATGCAATTGACACCAAATTTAAGATGAGACACTAGACTTAAGCAAGAAACATCATATTTTTGGTTTTTATGATTTTGTAAATTTTTTTGTGTTTTCGAAAATTAAGTGGAAAAAGATATCAAAATTCTTAATGAGAAAATCCAGGAATCGTGCAATGCTAGTCTAAGACTCCGGTCCAGGAATTAGACATGCTTCACAGCCAGCCAAGCCTTCAAGAAAGCTTCGGTCCAAAACACTAGACATGACCAAAGGTCAGCCAAGCCTTAGCAGATCATGCTCCAAAAGCAAAATTGATGAAAAGCAACAAGCTCTGTGGTGATAAGTTGAAACCTCGGTCCAATCAGATTAGACATGGCTTCTCAGCAGCCAGATTTCAACAAATCATCATGAACTCTAGAATTCATCTTCAAGATTTCAAAAAAAATAAATACCTAATCTAAGCAACAAGACCGTCAGTTGTCCAACTAGAACAATCCCAGGCATTGTACTAAAAGCTTGCTCAAAACTTGAACAATCCCCGGCAACGGCGCCAAAAACTTGGTGCGCGAAATTGTGAACAATACTTTTCACAACTTCATAATCCTGGTCATGAACTCCAAAACTTGGTGGTTCAATTCCATGGCATTACACAACTTCGCACAACTAACCAGCAAGTGCACTGGGTCGTCCAAGTAATACCTTACGTGAGTAAGGGTCGATCCCACGGAGATTGTTAGCATTGAAGCAAGCTATGGTCATCTTGTAAATCTTAGTCAGGCAAACTCAAATATATGATGATGAACGAAAATAACATAAAAGATAAAGATAGTGATACTATGTATATCATTGGTGTAAGAGCTTCAGACAAGCGTATGAAGATGCCTTCCCTTCCGTCTCTCTGCTTTCCTACTGCCTTCATCCAATCCTTCTTACTCCTTTCCATGGCAAGCTCGTGTAGGGTTTCATGTTGTCAGCAGCTACTCCATCCTCTCAGTGAAAGCGAGAGCATATGCTCTGTCACAGCATAGCGGAATTCAGCTGTTGGTTCTCAGTAGGCCGGAATAATATCCATTACTTTGCGTCTGTCACTAACGCCCTAGCCTGCTAGGAGTTTGAAGCACGTCACAGTCATTCAATCATTGAATCCTACTCAGAATACCACAGACAAGGTAAGACCTCCGGATTCTCTTGAATGCTGCCATCAGGTCTGCCTATACCACGAAGACTCTGATCTCACGGAATGGTTGGCTCGTTGTCAGGCGAGCACTCGGTTGTCAGGCGATCAACCTGCATCGTGCAATCAGGAATCCAGAGATATTCACTAAGCTCAGATGCTTGTAGAACAAGATGGTTGACAGTCACCTTGTTCATGGGTGAGAATGGTGATGGGCGTCAATCATCACCTTCATCAAGTTGAAGAACAAGTGATATCTTGGACAAAGAACAAGCGGAATGAATGGAAGAATAATAGTAATTGCATTAATACTCGAGGTACAGCAGAGCTCCACACCTTAATCTATGGGTGTAGAAACTCCACTCGGTTGTCAGGCGATCAACCATGCATCGTGCAATCAGGAATCCAAGAGATATTCACTAAGCCTCAGATGCTTGTAGAACAAGAATGGTTGACAGTCACCTTGTTCATGGGTGAGAATGGTGATGGGCGTCAATCATCACCTTCATCAAGTTGAAGAACAAGTGATATCTTGGACAAAGAACAAGCGGAATTGAATGGAAGAATAATAGTAATTGCATTAATACTCGAGGTACAGCAGAGCTCCACCTTAATCTATGGTGTGTAGAAACTCCACCGTTGAAATACATAAGCATAAGGTCTAGGCATGGCCGAATGGCCAGCCTCCCAATGATCTAAGATAGCATAAAACGAAGATAGCTACCAAAGTCTCCTTTAATACAATAGTAAAAGGTCCTACTTATAGATAACTAGTAGCCTAAGGTGTACAAAGATGAGTAAATGACATAAAAATCCACTTCCGGGCCCACTTGGTGTGTGCTTGGGCTGAGCAATGAAGCATTTTCGTGTAGAGACTCTTCTTGGAGTTAAACGCCAGCTTAGTGCCAGTTTGGGCGTTTAACTCCCAATTAGGTGCCAGTTCCGGCGTTTAACGCTGGAATTTCTTGAGGTGACTTTGAACGCCGGTTTGGGCCATCAAATCTTGGGCAAAGTATGGACTATTATATATTGCTGGAAAGCCCAGGATGTCTACTTTCCAACGCCGTTGAGAGCGCGCCAATTGGGCTTCTGTAGCTCCAGAAAATCCACTTCGAGTGCAGGGAGGTCAGAATCCAACAGCATCTGCAGTCCTTTTGAGTCTCTGGATCAGATTTTTGCTCAGATCCCTCAATTTCAGCCAGAAAATACCTGAAATCATAGAAAAACACACAAACTCATAGTAAAGTCCTGAAAAGTGAATTTTAACTACAAACTAATAAAAATATACTAAAAACTCAACTAAAACTACCAAAAACATACTAAAAACAATACCAAAAAGTGTACAAATTATCCGCTCATCACCTCCCAACACCAAACTTAGAGTTTGACTGTGGGGGCTCTATTTGTCTCTGATTTGAGGGAAGCTCTTCAAGCTTCTTCTCCATGATGACAGAGGGATATCCTTGAGCCTTAAACACCAAGGATTCTTCATTCACTTGAATGATCAGTTCACCTCTATCAACATCAATCACAGCCTTTGCTGTGGCTAGGAAGGGTCTGCCAAGGATGATGGATTCATCCATGCACCTCCCAGTCTCTAGGACTATAAAATCAGCAGGGATGTAATGGTCTTTAACTTTTACCAAAACATTCTCTACAAGTCCATGAGCTTGTTTTCTTGAGTTGTCTGCCATCTCTAGTGAGATAGTTGCAGCTTGTACCTCAAAGATCCCTAGCTTCTCTATTACAGAGAGGGGCATGAGGTTTACACTTGACCCTAAGTCACACAAGGCCTTCTTGAAGGTCATGGTGCCTATGGTACAAGGTATGGAAAACTTCCCAGGATCTCTTTTGAGGTAATTCTGCCTAGACAAGTCATCCAGTTCTTTGGTGAGCAAAGGGGGTTCATCCTCCCAAGTCTCATTTCCAAATACTTGTCTTTTAGCTTCATGATTGCTCCAAGGTATTTAGCAACTTGCTCTTCAGTGACATACTCATCCTCTTCAGAAGAATACTCATCAAGCTCATGAAAAGGTAAGTAAGTCCAATGAATCTCTATGGTCTCATTTGAGCCTCAGATTCCCATGGTTCCTCATTGAGGAACTCAGAGGAGATTGGTGCACGCCCATTGAGGTCTTCCTCAGTGGCGTCCTCCTCCTCTCTTTCCTCTCCATATTCGGCCATGTTTATGGCTTTGCACTCTCCTTTTGGATTTTCTTCTGTATTACTTGGGAGAGTGCTAGGAGGGAGTTCAGTAATTTTCTTGCTCAGCTGACCCACTTGTCCTTCCAAAATTACTAATGGAGGACCTTGTTTCAGTCATGAAACTTTGAGTGGTCTTTATTAGATCAGACCATTGTTGCAAGTCAGAAGTATTCTGCTTAGAACTCTCTGTCTGTTGCTGAGAAGATGATGGAAAAGGCTTGCCATTGCTAAACCTGTTTCTTCCACCATTATTGTTATTGAAACCTTGTTGAGGTCTCTCTTGATTCTTCCATGAGAAATTTGGGTGATTTCTCCATGAAGAATTGTAGGTGTTTCTGATGAGCGGATATTTTATACGCTTTTTGGGGGTAATTTCATGTAGATTTTAGTATGTTTTAATTAGTTTTTAAGAGAATTTTATTAGTTTTTTTAAGCAAAAATCATATTTCTGGACTACTATGAGTGTGTGTATTTTTCTGTGATTTCAGGTATTTTCTGGCTGAAATTGAGGGAGCTGAGCAAAATCTGACTTAGGCTGAAAAAGGACTGCTGATGCTGGATCCTGACCTCCCTGCACTCGAAATGGATTTTCTGGAGCTACAGGAGTCCAATTGGCGCGCTCTCAACGGCGTTGGAAAGTAGACATCCAGGGCTTTCCAGCAATATATAATAGTTCATACTTTGCGCAAGGATAGACGACGTAACTTGGCGTTAAACGCCCAAGTTCATGCTGCTGTCTGGAGTTAAACGCCAGAAAAACGTCATGATCCGGAGTTGAACGCCCAAAACACGTCATAACCTGGAGTTTGACGCCAGGAAAGGCCTTTACACGTGGAAAGCTTTAGTCTCAGCCCCAGCACACCCAAGTGGGCCCCAGAAGTGGATTTCTGCACCAATTATTAGTTTATTCATTTTCTGTAAACCTAGGTTACTAGTTTACTATTTAAACAACTTTTACAGACATATCTTGTACCTCATGACATTTTTCAGATCTGAATTACATACTTTGTGACGGCATGAGTCTCTAAACTCCATTGTTGGGGGTGAGAGCTCTGCAGCGTCTCGATGATTTAATACAATTCCTTTGTTTTCCATTCAAACACGCTTGTTCTTATCTAAGATGTTTATTCGCGCTTAATTGTGAAGAAGGTGATGATCCGTGACACTCATCACCTTCCTCAATCCATGAACGTGTGCCTGACAACCACTCCGTTCTACATCAGACTGAATGAATATCTCTTAGATTCCCCAACAGAATCTTCGTGGTATAAGCCGGATTGATGGCGGCATTCATGAGAATCCGGAAAGTCTAAACCTTGTCTGTGGTATTCCGAGTAGGATTCCGGGATTGAATGACTGTGACGTGCTTCAAACTCCTGAGGCTGGGCGTTAGTGACAGACGCAAAAGAATCAATGGATTCTATTCCAATCTGATTGAGAACCGACAGATGATTAGCCGTGCTGTGACAGAGCATAGGAACGTTTTCACTGAGAGGATGGGAAGTAGCCACTGACAACGGTGACACCCTACATAGAGCTTGCCATGGAAGGAACCTGCGTGTGAGAAGAGGATTTCAAGGAAGAGTTGAAGTCAAAGGACAAAGCATCTCCAAACTCCAACATATTCCACAATCCTTTATAAACAAGTAACTCTATCATTCCCTATTATTTTAACTTACAATTTTAAGTAGTTTGTAGTTTGACCTTTTACAAATAAATCCCAATAACTTTATTAGCCTCCTGACTAAGATTAATAAAATAACATTGATTGCTTCAAGCCAATAATCTCCGTGGGATCGACCCTTACTCACGTAAGGTATTACTTGGACGACCCAGTGCACTTGCTGGTTAGTTGAACGGAGTTGTGGACATACTAAAGATCAAAAGATAGAAATCACAATTTCGCTCACCAAGTTTTTGGCGCCGTTGCCGGGGATTATTGAGTTTGAACAATTGAAGGCTTATTTTATTTCTTAGATTAGGAATATAGTATTGATGTTACAGAGTCATTAAATTTGAGTCTTTTATTCCCTTTTCAAAATATTTTTCAAAAATATTATTTTTCTTTATTAATGTTAATTTTTCGTGAGTCTAGTGTCTTATTTTAAGTTTGGTGTTAATTGCATATTTTATATTTTCTTTAAAATTTTCGTGTTAGTGTTCTTGTTCTTCATTGATCTTCAAGTTGTTCTTGGTTATTTTTCTTGTTTGATCTTGAGTTTTTCTTGTTTGTGTCTTTTCTTGTTTTTCTTGTGCTTTTTCAAAACATTAACTTTTAAAAATTATACTTTTATCCACAAAAAAATTTATACATCGTTAAAACACGTTACATTTTTAACTCAGTTGGCTAGAGCGTTGGCTTATGTTCTTGGCAATTGGGTATCTTCTTTTTAAAATCTTTTTCAAAAATAATTTTTCTTGATTTAATCCTGTGCCAAACTTTAAGTTTGGTGTTTTCTTGTTAGTTTTAATATAATTTTCGAAAATTTTATTAAAGTTTTCTAAAATTTTTAAGTTTGGTGTTCTTTCTTTTGTTCTTGGTGTTCTTGTGAATCTTCAAAGTGTTCTTGAGTTTTTCTTGTGTCTTGATCTTAAAATTTTTAAGTTTGGTGTTCCTTGGTGTTTTCCCTCCAAAAATTTTCGAAAATAAGGAGCACTAGATCTAAAAATTTTTAAGTCTTGTGTCTTTTGAGTGTTTTTCTCTTTCATCATAAAATTCAAAATTCAAAAAAATTTATATTTTCTAACTAATTTTGAACTACTTTTTCGAAATATTTTTATAAATCTCAGATTTTAATTTTAATTTTTTCGAAAAAAAAAAATTTATTTTTAATTTCTTTCTATATATTTTGTTTTTACTTATTCCATTTTTCTAAATCAACATATAAATTATCTCTTGTATTCCAATTCTAAAGTAAGTATGAATGGACAAGACAAGAGGACCCTGGGGTCATATGCTAACCCCACTACTGCTTCATATGGAAGTAGTATCTGTATACCCTCCATTGGAGTTAGTAGCTTTGAGCTGAATCCTCAGCTCATTATCATGGTGTAGCAAAACTGCCAGTACTCTGGTCTTCCACATGAAGAACCTACAGAGTTTCTGGCACAATTTCTGCAAATTGCTGATACAGTACATGATAAAAAAGTGGATCAGGATGTCTACAGACTATTACTGTTTCCATTTGCTGTAAAAGATCAAGCCAAGAGGTGGTTAAATAACCAACCTAAGAACAGCATAAAAACATGGAAACAGCTGTCAGAAAAATTCCTGAATCACTATTTCCCTCCCAAACGGATGACACAGCTAAGGCTAAACATCCAAGGCTTCAAACAAGGAGATAATGAATCCCTTTATGATGCCTGGGAGAGATACAGAGAGATGCTAAGAAAATGCCCCTCTGAAATGTTTTCAGAATGGGTGCAATTAGACATCTTCTACTATGGGCTTACAGAAAAAGCTCAGATTTCTCTAGACCACTCAGCTGGTGGATCTATACACATGAGAAAAACAATTGAAGAAGCTCAAGAGCTTATTGATACAGTTGCCAGAAATCAGCATCTGTACCTAAGCAGTGAATCTTCCATGAAGAAGAAGCTAAAACAGTAACTGCAGAACTCAGTCCGGTGGATCAGGCTAACGAATTTAATCAGCAATTAGACTTTCTAACTCAACAGCTAGCCGAATTCAAGGAAATATTACAGGAAACAAGAATGGCTAACAGGAACATGGAAGTGCAATTAAAACAGACAGAAAAGCAACTGTCAAAACAAATAGCAGATGAATGCCAAGCAGTTCAATTAAGAAGTGGAAAAACATTAAATACCTCACTTCAAAGCAGCAAGAAGACAGGAAATGAACAAATAGCTACTCAAAATCCCTCTGAGGACAGGCAGAGCCCAGAAAGGGATAAAGCTGGCACTGAACGCCCAGACCATGCTCATTCCTGGCGTTCAACGCCAGAAACAAGCATGGATCTGGCGTTGAACGCCCAAAAGGAACATGGTTCTGGCGTTCAAACGCCAGTAACAAGCAAGGAGGTGGCGTTTAACGCCACCCCAGCTTCCACCCCTGGTATTCAAATGCCAGTGGGGAATCAGTCACATACAAGTGCTGACCTTTCTAAAAAGGCTTCCCAACCTACTTCTGTAGGTAATAAACCTGCAGCAACTAAGGTTGAGGATACAAAGCCAAAATGCCTTATCCTCAAAAACTCCGCCAAGCGGAACAGGATAAGCAATTTGCTCGCTTTGCAGACTATCTCAGGACTCTTGAAATAAAGATTCCGTTTGCAGAAGCACTTGAGCAAATACCCTCTTATGCTAAGTTCATGAAAGAAATCTTAAGCCATAAGAAGGATTGGAGGGAGACTGAAAAAGTCTACCTCACTGAAGAATGCAGTGCAGTCATTCTGAAAAGCTTACCTGAGAAGCTTAAAGATCCTGGGAGCTTTATGATACCATGCACATTAGAGGGTAATTGTACCAAGCAAGCTTTATGTGATCTTGGGGCAAGTATCAACCTAATACCTGCATCTACTATTAGAAAGCTTGGTTTAACTGAAGAAATTAAACCAACCAGGATATGTCTTCAACTTGCTGATGGCTCCATTAAGTACCCATCAGGCGTGATTGAAGACATGATTGTCAAGGTTGGGCCATTTGCCTTTCCTACTGACTTTGTGGTGCTGGAAATGGAGGAGCACAAGAGTGCAACTCTCATTCTAGGAAGACCTTTCCTAGCAACTGGCCGAACCCTCATTGATGTCCAAAAAGGGGAAGTAACCTTGAGAGTCAATGAGGAGGAGTTCAAGTTAAATGTTGTCAAAGCAATGCAACATCCAGACACCCCAAATGACTGCATGAGTGTTGATATTATTGATTCTCTAGTAAGAGAGGTCAATATGGCTGAGAGTTTGGAATCAGAACTAGAGGACATCTTTAAAGATGTTCAGCCTGATTTGGAGGAGTCAGAGAAGATAATAGAACCTCTGAAAATCCCTCAAGAAGAGGAGAAACCTCCAAAACCCGAACTCAAACCATTACCACCATCCTTGAAATATGCATTTTTGGGAGAAGGTGATACCTTTCCTGTAATTATAAGCTCTACCTTAGAGCCACAGGAAGAGGAAGCACTAATTCAAGTGCTAAGGACACACAAGACAGCTCTTGGGTGGTCCATCAGTGATCTTAAGGGCATTAGCCCAGCCAGATGCATGCATAAGATCCTATTGGAAGGTGACGCCAAGCCTGTGGTCCAACCACAGAGGCGGCTGAACCCAGCCATGAAGGAAGTGGTGCAGAAGGAGGTCACTAAATTACTAGAGGCTGGGATTATTTATCCTATTTCTGACAGCCCCTGGGTGAGCCCTGTCCAAGTTGTCCCTAAGAAGGGTGGCATGACAGTAATTCATAATGAAAAAAATGAACTGGTTCCTACAAGAACAGTTACAGGGTGGCGTATGTGTATTGATTATAGAAGGCTCAATACAGCCACCAGAAAGGATCATTTTCCTTTACCATTCATAGACCAGATGCTAGAAAGACTAGCAGTCATGAATACTACTGCTTCCTGGATGGATATTCAGGTTATAATCAAATTGCAGTAGATCCCCAGGATCAGGAGAAAACGCATTCACATGCCCATCTGGAGTATTTGCATACAGAAGGATGCCATTTGGCCTGTGCAATGCACCTGCAACCTTCAAAGGTGCATGCTCTCAATTTTCTCTGATATGGTGGAAAAATTCCTGGAAGTCTTCATGGATGACTTTTCAGTATTTGGAGACTCATTCAGCTCCTGCCTTAACCATTTAGCACTTGTTCTGAAAAGATGCCAAGAGACTAACCTGGTTTTAAACTGGGAAAAATGCCACTTTATGGTGACTGAAGGAATTGTCCTTGGACACAAAATTTCGAACAAGGGAATAGAGGTGGACCAAGCTAAGGTAGAAGTAATTGAAAAATTGCCACCACCTGCTAATGTTAAGGCAATTAGAAGCTTTCTGGGGCATGCAGGATTCTATAGGAGGTTTATAAAGGATTTTTCAAAAATCGCCAAACCTCTGAGCAACCTGCTAGCTGCTGACACGCCATTTATCTTTGATGAAGAGTGTCTGCAGGCATTTGAGACTCTGAAAGCTAAATTGGTCACAGCACCAATCATCTCTGCACCAGACTGGACATTACCATTTGAATTGATTTGTGATGCCAGTGACCATGCCATTGGTGCAGTGTTGGGACAAAGGCATGACAAGCTTCTGCACGTCATTTACTATGCCAGCCGTGTTCTGAATGATGCACAGAAGAATTACACAACCACGGAAAAAGAGCTACTTGCAGTGGTTTACGCCATTGACAAATTCAGATCCTATTTAGTAGGATCAAAAGTGATTGTGTACACTGATCATGCTGCTCTTAAATATCTACTCACAAAGCAGGATTCAAAACCCAGACTCATCAGATGGGTGTTGCTTCTATAAGAGTTTGATATAGAAATAAGAGACAGAAAAGGGACAGAAAATCAAGTAGCAGATCACCTGTCCCGAATAGAACCAGTAGAAGGGGCGTCCCTCCCTCTCACTGAGATCTCTGAAACCTTTCCGGATGAGCAACTGTTTGCCATCCAGGAAGTGCCATGGTTTGCAGACATTGCAACTACAAGGCAGTGAGATTCATACCCAAAGAGTACAGTAGGTGCAATCAAAGAAATTAATCACAGATGCAAAGTACTATCTTTGGGATGAACCATATCTCTTCAAGAGATGTGCAGACGGAGTAATCCGTAGATGTGTGCCTAAAGAGGAAGCACAGAGATCCTTTGGCATTGCCATGGATCACAGTATGGAGGACATTTTGGAAGTGACGAACAGCCACAAGGTCCTCCAAAGTGGCTTCTACTGGCCCACTCTCTATAAAGATTCCCGAGCATTTGTGCTTAATTGTGACAGTTGCCAAAGATCAGGCAACCTACCTCACAGTTATGCCATGCCTCAACAAGGAATCTTGGAGATTGAGTTGTTTGATGTATGGGGCATTGACTTCATGGGACCTTTCCCACCATCATACTCAAACACTTATATTCTGGTGGCAGTGGATTATGTATCCAAATGGGTGGAGGCTATTGCAACACCCACTAATGACACTAAAACAGTGTTGAAATTCCTCCAGAAACATATCTTCAGCAGATTTGGTGTCCCTAGAGTGTTGATCAGTGATGGGGGCACTCATTTCTGTAATAAACAGCTTTACTCTGCTCTGGTACGTTATGGAGTCAACCACAGGGTAGCTACTCCATATCACCCACAAACTAATGGGCAAGCTGAAGTCTCAAATAGGGAACTCAAAAGAATCCTGGAACGGACTGTAATTAACCGTAGAAAGGATTGGGCAAGAAGCTTGGATGATGCTCTGTGGGCATACAGAACAGCATTTAAAACCCCCATAGGGACCTCTCCATACCAGCTAGTGTATGGAAAGGCGTGTCACTTGCCAGTGGAACTGGAACACAAGGCCTACTGGGCGACCAGATTCCTGAACCTTGATGCCAAGTTAGCTGGAGAAAGATGATTACTCCAGTTAAATGAGCTAGAGGAATTTAGACTCAATGCTTTCGAAAATGCAAAAATTTACAAAGAGAAAGCAAAAAGATGGCATGATAAGAATTGTCATCCAGAGTCTTTGAGCCAGGACAGAAAGTTCTGTTATTTAATTCAAGGCTCAAATTATTCCCTGGGAAATTAAAATCCCGGTGGAGAGGTCCATATGTAATCACAAGCGTATCACCATATGGATACATAGAGCTTCAGGATAGTGACTCTAACAAAAAGTTCATTGTTAATGGACAAAGAGTCAAACACTATCTTGAAGGAAATTTTGAGCAGGAATGCTCAAAACTGAGACTTGATTAGAGCTCAGTAGTAGTCCAGCTAAAGACAATAAAGAAGCGCTTGCTGGGAGGCAACCCAGCCATTTACAAAGTTTATTTATTAATTAAATAAATTTTCTTTTTTTACAGGTTTATGTCCAAGTATCTCCAAGGTAAAATAGCAATTGGTTGGATTCACAGAGTTATAAAAGAAATTGGAAGCTTACTGGCATGAAAAAGCTAGTAAGAAACACTTTGGGCGTTGAACGCCCAAAAGAAGCACCCACTGGGCGTTCAACGCCAGTAAGGGTAGCTTTCTGGGCGTTAAACGCCAGAAAGAAGCATCCTCTGGGCATTAAACGCCAGAAAGATGCATCAACTGGGCGTTGAACGCCCAGGAGAAGCAACATGTGGGCGTCAAACGCCCAAACCATGCAGCAGTTGGGCGTTTAACGCCAGGATGGTGGGGAGGAGGTACAATTCGTTTTTCTTCATAATTTTTCAAAATTTTTATGTTTCAATTCATGATTTCTTGCATAAACATATTTCAAATTATCACTTTCAATTCCAAAAGTTTTTATCCTAATTTCTAAAATCCCTTTTTCAAAAATATCAAATGTATCTTAATTCATAAACACAAATCTTTTTCCAATCCAATTCTTTTTCAAATATTTTTAATTTCTTCTCATATCTTTTTCAACTCATCTTATCTTTATTCGAAAATGCCTTTCCTTCTACCCCTCTCCTTTCCTTTCTTTTGCTTGAGGACAAGCAAACCTCTAAGTTTGGTGTGATTTGCCATGATCACTGAGCTAAAACTCATTAATATCATGGCACCTAAGAGAACAGGAAGAGCAAGGATGTGAACTTAAGGGAGCTGAAGCGTCAGAAATTAATCCTTGAAGGCACCCCACAGACTAGAGGAACATCCACTTCCCAAAATACAGGTTGTTAAGTTCTAATTCCAGCTTTAACTCTGTGATAATTATTCTTTTTAGAAATTGACCTTAGAAGTTAGATATTTAGTAGTAATTAGTATATCTATTTTGATTTTATTTCCAATTAAGCTATAATTTATTTTTCTCATCATCATTAGGCATGAATAAAGTAGTAGATTTTTAGAATAAAGAAGTAATCTATATTTTTCGAGTTCTTAATAATAAAATTTATAATTAATTATATGTGGTGGCAATACTTTTTGTTCTCTGAATGAATGCTTGAACAGTGCATAAAATTGTACTTTGAATTTGATGAATATTGGCTCCTGAAAGGATGAGGAACACGAAAAATATTATTGATGATCTGAAAAATAATGAAATTGATTCTTGAAGCAAGAAAAAGCAGTTCAAAAAAAAAAAAAACAAAACAAGCCATGAGCACTAGCCAAGAGTAAAAAAGGGATCCAAGGCTTTGAGCATCAATGGATAGGAGGGCCCAAGGAAATAAAATCCAGGCCTAAGCGGCTAAACCAAGCTGTCCCTAACCATATGCTTGTGGCATGCAGGTCCAAGTTACAAGCTTGAGACTGAGTGGTTAAAGTCATGATCCAAAGCAAAAGAGTGTGCTTAAGAGCTCTGGACACCACTAACTGGGGACTTTAGCAAAGCTAAGTCACAATCTGAAAAGGTTCACCCAGTTATGTGTCTGTGGCATTTATGTATCTGGTGGTAATACTGGAAAACAAAGTGCTTAGGGCCACAGCCAAGACTCATAAAATAACTGTGTTCAAGAATCAACATACTACACTAGGAGAGTCAATAATACTATCTGAATTCTGAGTTCCTAAGGATGCCAATTATTCTGAAAATTTAAAGATACAGGGGGATGCCAAAACTGTTCAGAAACAAAAAGCTACAAGCCCCGCTCATCTAATAAGAATATGAGCTTCATTTAAAACTCTAAAATATTATTACTTCTTAATTTCTGCTAAATCCTATTTTATTTATCTAGTTGCTTGAGGACAAGCAACAGTTTAAGTTTGGTGTTGTGATGAGCGGATATTTTATACGCTTTTTGGGGGTAATTTCATGTAGATTTTAGTATGTTTTAATTAGTTTTTAAGAGAATTTTATTAGTTTTTAAGCAAAAATCATATTTCTGGACTTTACTATGAGTGTGTGTATTTTTCTGTGATTTCAGGTATTTTCTGGCTGAAATTGAGGGAGCTGAGCAAAAATCTGACTTAGGCTGAAAAAGGACTGCTGATGCTGTTGGATCCTGACCTCCCTGCACTCGAAATGGATTTTCTGGAGCTACAGGAGTCCAATTGGCGCGCTCTCAACGGCGTTGGAAAGTAGACATCCAGGGCTTTCCAGCAATATATAATAGTCCATACTTTGCGCAAGGATAGACGACGTAACTTGGCGTTAAACGCCAAGTTCATGCTGCTATCTGGAGTTAAACGCCAGAAAAACGTCATGATCCGGAGTTGAACGCCCAAAACACGTCATAACCTGGAGTTTGACGCCAGGAAAGGCCTTTACACGTGGAAAGCTTTAGTCTCAGCCCCAGCACACATCAAGTGGGCCCCAGAACTGGATTTCTGCACCAATTATCTTAGTTTATTCATTTTCTGTAAACCTAGGTTACTAGTTTACTATTTAAACAACTTTTACAGACATATCTTGTACCTCATGACATTTTTCAGATCTGAATTACATACTTTGTGACGGCATGAGTCTCTAAACTCCATTGTTGGGGGTGAGGAGCTCTGCAGCGTCTCGATGATTTAATACAATTCCTTTGTTTTCCATTCAAACACGCTTGTTCTTATCTAAGATGTTTATTCGCGCTTAATTGTGAAGAAGGTGATGATCCGTGACACTCATCACCTTCCTCAATCCATGAACGTGTGCCTGACAACCACCTCCGTTCTACATCAGACTGAATGAATATCTCTTAGATTCCCCAACAGAATCTTCGTGGTATAAGCCAGATTGATGGCGGCATTCATGAGAATCCGAAAAGTCTAAACCTTGTCTGTGGTATTCCGAGTAGGATTCCGGGATTGAATGACTGTGACGTGCTTCAAACTCCTGAGGGCTGGGCGTTAGTGACAGACGCAAAAGAATCAATGGATTCTATTCCAATCTGATTGAGAACCGACAGATGATTAGCCGTGCTGTGACAGAGCATAGGAACGTTTTCACTGAGAGGATGGGAAGTAGCCACTGACAACGGTGACACCCTACATAGAGCTTGCCATGGAAGGAACCTGCGTGTGAGAAGAGGATTTCAAGGAAGAGTTGAAGTCAAAGGACAAAGCATCTCCAAAACTCCAACATATTCCACAATCCTTTATAAACAAGTAACTCTATCATTCCCTATTATTTTAACTTACAATTTTAAGTAGTTTGTAGTTTGACCTTTTACAAATAAATCCCAATAACTTCATTAGCCTCCTGACTAAGATTAATAAAATAACATTGATTGCTTCAAGCCAATAATCTCCGTGGGATCGACCCTTACTCACGTAAGGTATTACTTGGACGACCCAGTGCACTTGCTGGTTAGTTGAACGGAGTTGTGGACATACTAAAGATCAAAAGATAGAAATCACAATTTCGCTCACCATTTTCCATAGGGTTCTCCTAGGTAACTCACCTCTTCCATTGAAGGGTTCTCAGGATCATAAGCTTCTTCCTCAGATGAAGCTTCCTTAGCACTGCCAGGTGTATTTTGCATTCCAGACAGACTTTGAGAAATCAAATTGACTTGTTGAGTCAATATTTTGTTCTGAGCCAGTATGGCAATCAGAGCATCAATCTCAAGAACTCCTTTCTTCTGACTAGTCCCATTGTTCACAGGATTTCTTTCAGAAGTGTACATGAATTGGTTATTTGCAACCATTTCAATTAGTTCCTGAGCCTCTGTAGGCGTCTTCTTCAGATGAAGAGATCCTCCAGCAGAGCTATCCAAAGACATCTTGGATAGTTCAGAGAGACCATCATAGAAAATACCTATGATGCTCCATTCAGAAAGCATGTCTGAGGGACATTTTCTGATTAATTGTTTGTATCTTTCCCAAGCCTCATAGAGGGATTCTCCATCCTTTTGTCTGAAGGTCTGGACTTCCACTCTAAGCTTACTCCATTTTTGAGGTGGAAAGAACTTTGCCAAGAAGGCATTGACTAGCTTTTCCCAAGAGTCCAGGCTATCTTTAGGTTGTGAGTCCAACCATATTCTAGCTCTGTCTCTTATAGCAAAAGGGAATAGCATCAGTCTGTAGACCTCAGGGTCAACCCCATTAGTCTTGACTGTGTCACAGATTTGCAAGAACTCAGCTAAAAACTGATGAGGATCTTCCATTGGAAGTCCATGGAATTTGCAATTCTGTTGCATTAGAGAAACTAATTGAGGCTTAAGCTCAAAGTTGTTTGCTCCAATGGCAGGGATAGAGATGCTTCTCCCATAGAAGTCGGGAGTAGGTGCAGTAAAGTCACCCAGCACCTTCCTTGCATTGTTGGCATTGTTGTTGTTTTCGGCTGCCATGTGTTCTTCTTCCTTGAAGAATTCGGTCAGGTCCTCTAAAGAGAGTTGTGCTTTAGCTTCTCTTAGCTTTCTCTTCAAGGTCCTTTCAGGTTTAGGGTCAGCTTCAACAAGAATGCCTTTGTCTCTGCTCCTGCTCATATGAAAGAGAAGAGAAAAAGAAAATGTGGAATCCTCTATGTCACAGTATAGAGATTCCTTGAGGTGTCAGAGGAAAAGAAAAATAGAAGAGAAGAAGGTAGAAGAATTCGAACTTGATTAGATAGAGTTCGAATTGTGCATTAAGAAGGAGTAGTACTCCATAAATAGAAGGATGTGGGAAGGAGGGAAGAGAATTTTCGAAAATTCAATTAAAAAGATTTTAAAAACATTTTGAAAAATTGATTGATAATTTTCGAAAATTGAAAGTGGAAAAGAAATCAAGTGATTTTTGAAAAAAAAGATTTTGAAATTAGAAATTAAAAAGATTTGATTAAAAACTATTTTGAAAAAGATGTGGTTGAGAAGATATGATTGGTTTTAAAAAATGTGATTGAGAAGATATGATTTGAAAACAATTTTAAAAAGATATGTTTTGAAAACAATTTTAAAAGATTTGATTTTGAAAATTAGTAACTTGCCTAACAAGAAAAGATATGATTCAAACATTAAACCTTTCTCAACAGAAAAGGCAACAAATTTGAGATGTTCAATCAAATCATTAATTGTTAGTAAGTATCTTTGAAAAAGGAAAGAAATTGATTTTGAAAACATTTGATTGAAAAGATATGATTTGAAAAAGATTTGATTTTGAAAAACTTTGAAAACTTGAAAAAAAAATTGATTTGAAAACAAAATCTTCCCCTTAGCACCATCCTGGCGTTAAACGCCTAGAATGGTATACATTCTGGCGTTTAACGCCCAAAATGCTACCTCTTTGGGCGTTAAACGCCCAACCAGGTACCCTGGCTGGCGTTTAAACGCCAGTCTGTCTTCTTCACTGGGCATTTTTGAATGCTCAGCTTTTTCTGTATAATTCCTCTGCAGCATGTTCTGAATCTTCAATTCTTTGTATTATTGACTTGAAAAGACACAAATTAAAAATATTTTTGGATTTTTAATAATCAAAATGCGACAAGAATCAAATAACAATGCATGCAAGACACCAAACTTAGCAGTTTGTATACTACTAACACTATATGAGACACATAAACACTCAAGCCAAAAGAATTCAAAGATCAGAGTAAGAAATCATCAAGAATTACTTGAAGATCCTTAAGACACATGAATGAATGCATGCAATTGACACCAAACTTAAGATGAGACACTAGACTTAAGCAAGAAACATCAAATATTTTTGGTTTTATGATTTTGTAAATTTTTTTTTTTTGTGTTTTTCGAAAATTAAGTGGAAAAAGATATCAAAATTCTTAATGAGAATTCTAGGAATCAGTGCAATGCTAGTCTAAGACTCCGGTCCAGGAATTAGACATGGCTTCACAGCCAGCCAAGCTTTCAAAGAAAGCTTCGGTCCAAAACACTAGACATGGCCAAAGGCCAGCCAAGCCTTAGCAGATCACTGCTCCAAAAGCAAGATTGATAAAGATTAACAAGCTCTTGTGATGATAAGTTGAAGCCTCGGTCCAATGAAATTAGACATGGCTTCTCAGCCAGCCAGATTTCAACAAATCATCATGAAACTCTAGAATTCATCTTCAAGAATTTCGAAAAAAAATACCTAATCTAAGCAACAAGATGAACCTTCAGTTGTCCATACACAAACAATCCCCGGCAACGGCGCCAAAAACTTGGTGCACGAAATTGTGATCACTACTTTGTCCATATTCAAATAATCCCCGGTCATGAATCCCAAAAACTTGGTGTTCAATCCCATGGCATTACACAACTTCGCACAACTAACCAGCAAGTGCACTGGGTCGTCCAAGTAATACCTTACGTGAGTAAGGGTCGATCCCACGGAGATTGTTGCTATGAAGCAAGCTATGGTCACCTTGTAAATCTCAGTCAGGCAAACTCAAATGTATATGGTGATGAACGAAAATAACATAAAAGATAAAGATAGAGATACTTATGTAATCCATTGGTAGGAACTTCAGATAAGCGCATGAAGATGCTTTCCCTTCCGTCTCTCTGCTTTCCTACTGTCTTCATCCAATCCTTCTTACTCCTTTCCATGGCAAGCTTTTGCAAGGGTTTCACCGTTGTCAGTGGCTACCTCCCATCCTCTCATTGGAAATGTTCAACGCACCCTGTCACGGCACGGCTATCCATCTGTCGGTTCCCAATCAGGCCGGAATAGAATCCAGTGATTCTTTTGCGTCTGTCACTAACGCCCCGCCCTCAGGAGTTTGAAGCACGTCACAGTCATTCAATCATTGAATCCTACTCAGAATACCACAGACAAGGTTAGACCTTCCGGATTCTCTTGAATGCCGCCATCAGTTCTCGCCTATACCACGAAGACTCTGATCTCACGGAATGGCTGGCTCGTTTGTCAGGCGAGCACTCGGTTGTCAGGCGATCAACCATGCATCGTGTTATCAGGAATCCAAGAGATATTCACTAGAGCTTTGATTGCTTGTAGAACAAGAATGGTTGTCAATCACCTTGTTCATGAGTGAGAATGATGATGAGTGTCACGGATCATCACATTCATCAAGTTGAAGAACAAGTGATATCTTGGACAAAGAACAAGCGGAATTGAATAGAAGAACAATAGTAATTGCATTAATACTCGAGGTACAGCAGAGCTCCACACCTTAATCTATGGTGTGTAGAAACTCCACCGTTGAAAATACATAAGCATAAGGTCTAGGCATGGCCGAATGGCCAGCCTCCCAATGATCTAAGATAGCATAAAATTCAAAGATAGCTACCCAGATATATCTCAATACAATAGTAAAAGGTCCTACTTATAGAAAACTAGTAGCCTAGGGTGTACAAAGATGAGTAAATGACATAAAAATCCACTTCCGGGCCCACTTGGTGTGTGCTTGGGCTGAGCAATGAAGCATTTTCGTTGAGAGACTCTTCTTGGAGTTAAACGCCAGCTTTTATGCCAGTTTGGGCGTTTAACTCCCATTTGGGTGCCAGTTCCGGCGTTTAACGCTGGAATTTCTTGAGGTGACTTTGAACGCCGGTTTGAGCCATCAAATCTTGGGCAAAGTATAGACTATCATATATTTCTGGAAAGCCCAGGATGTCTACTTTCCAACGCCGTTGAGAGCGCGCCAATTGGGCTTCTGTAGCTCCAGAAAATCCACTTCGAGTGCAGGGAGGTCAGAATCCAACAGCATCTGCAGTCCTTTTGAGTCTCTGGATCAGATTTTTGCTCAGATCCCTCAATTTCAGCCAGAAAATACCTGAAATCACAGAAAAACACACAAACTCATAGTAAAGTCCAAAAAAGTGAATTTTAACTAAAAACTAATAAAAATATACTAAAAACTAACTAGATCATACTAAAAACATACTAAAAACAATGCCAAAAAGCGTACAAATTATCCGCTCATCAGTGGCCACGTTAATCCAATTAAGGTGAGCTCTAATGTGGGAAGGAGGGGCGTTTGGAGCGTTAGTGACAAAGGTAAGTGTCACTAACGCTCTTGAAGCTTAGGCATGCCCACGTTAAGAGTCACGTTAGTTATACTAACGTGAACTCTAATGTAGGGAAATGGGGCACTGATAAACCCATATTTTATGGTTTATCTTGTGCTTAATTGAGTGGATGTTATCAACTCTTTACCCACTTATTCATACAATTCGCATGTTTTACATTTGCCTTCCTAATTATGTGCTTTGATTGAAAACATGCTTCTTTGATCTTATATTTGCTTATTATTAATCCTCTCTTATTACCATTAGATGCCTTGATATGTGTGTTAAGTGTTTTCAGATATTATAGGGCAGGAATGGCTTGGAGGATGGAAAGGAAGCATGCAAAAGTGGAAGGAATACAAGAAGTTGGAGAAACTGCTAACCTGTCCAGCCTGACCTCTTCGCGCTCAAATGGCTATAACTTTAGCTACAGAGGTCCAAACGACGCGGTTCTAGTTGCGTTGGAAAGCTAACATCCGGGGCTTCGATTTGATATATAATTTGCCCTAGCTGCCTCGACGCCAGGCGATGCGAACGCGTGAGTCAGGCGGACGCGAGACCTGGCAGGAACGCAACCCGCGCGCGGCCGCGTGAGCCATGCGGCCGCGTCACTTTTCCGCGACCTGTACGGACCAGAAAGCACTGGAAGTGACTTCTGGGCTGTTTCTGACCCAGTTTTCAGCCCAGAGAACACAGATTAGAGGCTATAAAGTGGGGGAATGCATCCATTCATAATCATGCTTTCATAATTCACTTTTCATGTTTTAGATGTAGTTTTCAGAGAGAGAGGTTCTCTCCTCTCTCTTAGGATTAGGATTAGGATTAGAAATTAGGATTTTTAGAAATTAGGATTTAGGACTTCTCTTAGTTTTTAAGAGTGACTCTCGATCCCAGGTTTAATATTCCTTTTACTTTATATTTTTTCTTCCATTTGGAATATTCTATTGCTTTTACTTGTATCTGATTTATGTTGCCTAACTGGCTTGTGAACCTTTCATGTTATGATTTTCTTTGAATTAATATTATTTGAGGTATTTCAGTTATTATTGCTTTCTTTTAATTACATGATTATTGCTTCCCATCTGAAGATATTGTTATTCCAGTAGACTTAGTTTCCTTCCTTTTGGTTTTGCGTAAGAAATCAATAACTTAGGAAGTTAGCCAACTCAACAGCATAACTGATAATTGTTATCTCCTCTAATTGAATTGAACCTCAATACTCCCAATCTTTTCTTAGGAATTAACTCGGATTTAAAGATCAAACTAGTTAGTCACTTGACCTTCCTCTGCTTTAAGCAAGGGTTAACTAAGTGAAATTAAGATTCAATTGTTATTATCATTGATAAGGATAATTCGGTCTGGACTTCCAATTTCTCATACCTTGCCAAAAGTTTATTTTACAGTTATTTATTTATTTTAATTGCAATTTAAATTGCTTACTTCCTATTCTCAAAACCCCAATTTTACAATCTCCATAACCAATAATAAGAACATACTTTCCTGCAATTCCTTGAGAAGACGACCCGAGGTTTGAATACTCGGTTAACAATTTTTAAAGGGGTTTGTTACTTGTGACACCCAAACGTTTGTACGAAGGGATTTCTGTCGGTTTAGAGACTATATCTACAACGCGACTGTTTTTATGAACTTCTTTACTGGCAAAAATCCCAACGTCAAAATGGATGGCGTTGCCGGGGAATTGCAAACGTGTGCCTTATTATTGGTTATTGTAAATATTAAAAAAAAATTTTTCTTTTGCTTGTTTATTTATTTTTGTTTTTAATTTTTAATTAATTACTATGAATTCTCACCCCTCTCGCTTTGAGTTTGGTTCTAACTTTGTTGAAAGAAATAGAAACCACAGCAGGAATATGCCTCAAGGTCAGACCAATCAAGGATGGATGGAGCCAAGAGGATCTAACCAACCCTTTAGGCAACAACACCCTCCGAGATATCCTGGACAAAGACCATTCAACAATGCATACCCAGCTGAAAGATACGGTGGACAACCTTGTAACTACCAACAAGCCCCACCCCGTGCATATAGGCCACCCTTTCAACATAACCTCGAACTACCACACTCACAAGCTTCCTTTCATCATTCGCCACCATATGATCCTTCCTTACCCCAGTACCAACCCAATCACTCCCAATCACCACCACCCTATTTTGTATCATGTCCAAGTCCGGCAACCCGAGAAGCAGAGGTTCGCCTAAATGAAATAGTAGATAATCTTCAAACCACCATTTGACAACTGGAGCAAGCAGTAATTCAATGGGTTTCTAGGCACTCAAATATACAAGGATCAGCCACAGCTCCATGTGGACAGTCTAGTGAAGAGCGTAGCATGAAGGAGATACCAGAAACTCCAGTGGACAAGACAGGAAATGAATTTGTACTAGAACAAGTAGAAGAAGCTGTCATTGTTCAAGAAGAAGAGTTGGTTGAAGATCTAGGAGATGCTGAACCTCCATGGGAATCCAGAGCTGAGGATAACTCCGTTAGGGACGTTACAGTTGATGTTGAGGAGGGTGTACAACCTCTAAAGCATATCATGGTTGAAGACTTTGAAGGAGACGATCAAGAGATGGATTCAATCATTAATGAATTCTTATCTACATTTGAATCCTCTCCCATTGGACTTGACATGGAGATTACAGAAGAAGAAACACAACCTCCCTTGCCATTCGTGAACACTGAAGAAGAGATTGAATTGGAAGAAATCCACCAAGAGGAAGAGGTTGATATTGAAGAAGATTGCCAAGAGGTGGAAGATGTCGAAGAAGAGCACAAGGGAGTGGAGCTTGCACGTTCATTAGAAACACCTCCCCCTAAGTTGCCATCATCCTTCACAACATTCAAGTGGGTGTAATTCATATCCCCTAGCTTTCTAATTCCACTTGAATACGGGCTACTGGAGACGGATGGTCAACTTAGAGCTCTCTGTGGTATTAAGAGTAAGAAAAAGATGGTCAGTGATAAGATTTATCCTGCAAGGTTCAACTTGGTTGTGTGCTCAACATTTAAACGCAAAGGTTGGTTTAGAGCTCAACTGACTGGGTCTAGAAAGTTGTTTGGCAGCTCTAGTGAGAATTCAGATTGCTTGCTACCCAGATGGAATCATGATGATCTACACAAAGACAGGTGCAAAGGCAAGATCTGGGACCCCGGAATCCATTCTATCAATCACCACTCTTGGGGCCTTGTCACCTGCTTTAACTTACTTGAAGGCTTTCTGCGCCTAGTTTGGGACCCCGGAGGCTACTGGAAGTACAAACATTGGTGGGGATTCCTAGATCAATACAAGCATAAACCACCATAACAGGGAGCTCACCAATTGTCCAACTTAAGGACTTTAACTAAAAGTGCTAGGTGGGAGACAACCCACCATGGTATGATCGTTCCTTTTGCAATTTTAATTTTATTCAGTTTTATTTGTTTTTGAGTTTTATTTTATTTTATTGAACCTGGAATCATGCATAGAATTCACATTAAGCAGTGTATTCTGCATACTGCATAAAAAAAATGAACAGAGAGTCACGCTGGAGCGTGGCTGGAGGTGTGCCAGCGGCACAAATCGACCCACGCGATCGCGTCACATGGGCATAATGGCCTCCCACGCGACCGCGTGCCCCACTGGTGTACGAAATTGCAATCACACTTTTGTAATTCCGCACAACTAACCAGCAAGTGCACTGGGTCGTCCAAGTAATACCTTACGTGAGTAAGGGTCGATCCCACGGAGATTGTCGGCTTGAAGCAAGCTATGGTTGTCTTGTAACTCTTAGTCAGGATATCAATAATTATCAGGGTTGATTGTAAAAAGTAAAAGAACATGAAATAAGTACTTGTTTTGCAGTAATGGAGAACAGGTTGAGGTTTTGGAGATGCTCTATCTTCTGAATCTCTGCTTTCCTACTGTCTTCTTCTTCAAGCACGCAAGGCTCCTTCCATGGCAAGCTGTATGTAGGGTTTCACCGTTGTCAATGGCTACCTCCCATCCTCTCAGTGAAAATGTTCAACGCGCTCTGTCACAGCACGGCTAATCATCTGTCGATTCTCAATCAGGTCGGAATAGAATCCAGTGATTCTTTTGCGTCTGTCACTAACGCCCAGCCTTCAGGAGTTTGAAGCTCGTCACAGTCATTCAATCATTGAATCCTACTCAGAATACCACAGACAAGGTTTAGACTTTCCGGATTCTCTTGAATGCCGCCATCAATTCTAGCTTATACCACGAAGATTCTGATTAAGGAATCCAAGAGATATCTACCCAATCTAAGGTAGAACGGAGGTGGTTGTCAGGCACACGTTCATAGGTGAGAATGATGATGAGTGTCACGGATCATCACATTCATCAAGTTTAGGAACAAGTGATATCTTGGAATAGAAACAAGCGTTATTGAATGAAAAATAGTAGTAATTGCATTAATCCATCAAGACACAGCAGAGCTCCTCACCCCCAACCATGGGGTTTAGAGACTCATGCCGTAGAAGATACAATCAGAAATGTGTAATGTGTCATAAGGTCTAGATACAATATCAAAAGGTCCTATTAATAGTGAACTAGTAACCTAGGGTATACAGAAATGAGTAAATGACGTGTAGAGACTTTTTTTTGAGTTAAACACCAGATTTTATGCCAGTTTGGGCTTTTAACTCCAATTTTTGTGCCAGTTCCAGCGTTAAACGCCGGGAATTCTGAAGCTGATTTGCAACGCCAGTTTGGGCCATCAAACCTCGGGCAAAGTATGGACTATTATACATTGCTGGAAAGCCCAGGATGTCTACTTTCCAACGCAATTGAAAGCGCGCCAATTGGGCTTCTGTAGTTACAGAAAATCCACTTTGAGTGCAGGGAGGTCAGAATCTAATAGCATCTGCAGTCCTTTTCAGCCTCTAAATCAGATTTTTGCTCAGGTCCCTCAATTTCAGCCAGAAAATACCTGAAATCACAGAAAAACACACAAACTCATAGTAAAGCCCAGAAAAGTGAATTTTAACCAAAAACTAATGAAAATGTAATAAAAACTAACTAAAATATACTAAAAACATACTAAAAACAATGCCAAAAAGGGTATAAATTATCCGCTCATCACAACACCAAACTTAAATTGTTGCTTGTCCCCAAGCAACTAAAAATCAAAATAGAATAAAAAGAAGAGAATATACTATAGACTCCAAAATATCAAAGAAACTTAGCTCCAATTAGATGAGCGGGACTAGTAGCTTTTTGCTTCTGAACAGTTTTGGCATCTCACTTTATCCTTTGAAGTTTAGAATGATTGGCATCTATAGGAACTCAGAACTCAGATAGTGTTATTGATTCTCCTAGTTAAGTATGATGATTCTTGAACATAGCTACTTTATGAGTCTTGGCTGTGGCCCAAAGCACTCTGTCTTTCAGTATTACCACTGGATACATACATGCCACAGACACATACTTAGGTGAACCTTTTCAGATTGTGACTCAGCTTTGCTAGAGTCCCCAATTAGAGGTGTCTAGGGTTCTTAAGCACACTCTTTTTGCCTTGGATCACAATTTTAGTATTTTTATTTTATTTTTTTTCTTTTTCTTTTTCCTCTTCTCTCTTTTTTTCGTTTTTTTTTTGTATCCACTGCTTTTTCTTGCTTCAAGAATCAATTTGATGATTTTTCAGATCCTCAACAACATTTCTCCTTTTCCATCAATCTTTCAATAGCCAACAATTTTAATATTCTTAAAACAACAAATTCAAAAGACATATGCACTGTTCAAGCATTCATTCAGAAAACAAAAAGTATTGTCACCACATCAAACTAATTCAACTAGTTTCAAAGATGAATTCGAAATCCTGTACTTCTTGTTCTTTTGTGATTAAAGAATTTTTCATTTAAGAGAGGTGATGGATTCATAGGACATTCATAGCTTTAAGACATGAACTTTAAATTTTATTAATCATGAATTAAGAACAAGACTCAAAAATAGATATAAGATAAGACTAATAATAATAGAAAACAAAAATTTAAATAGACTCCTAATGATAGAGGTTATCACAGAGTTAGGACTCAACAACCTTGATTTTGAGAAGTGGATGCTCCCTCAACTTGTGGGGTATTTGACCCTTCAAGGGAGTGCTTTTGCGCTTCAACTCCTGTAGCTCACGCCCCTGCTTCTCTTGTTCCTTCAGTAATTTGCAGAGCATGCAGTTTTGATTCTGCTGTTCTTCCTTAATTTGATCCATAGCTTCTTGCAGCTTGGCAACAGATGCTTCTAGACGAGTCCAGTAGTCAATTTCAGGAAGTTCAGGGAGGAACTCCTGCACCCTCCTTTTGATAGAGTTATCTTGCATTTGTCCTTCCATTGACCTCTTGGTGATTGGGTGCTCAATTGGAATGAATTCATCTACTCCCATCCTCACCCCAGCATCTTTACATAGCAAAGAGATTAAGCTTGGGTAAGCCAGTTTGGCTTCAGTGGAGTTCTTGTTTGCAATTGTGTAAATCTCACAAGCAATCAGATGATGAATCTCCACTTCTTTTCCCAGCATAATACAATGAATCATCACTGCTCTCTTGATAGTAACCTCAGAACGGTTACTAGTGGGCAAGATAGAACGCCCTATGAAGTCCAACCAGCCTCTTGCAACTGGTTTGAGATCTCCCCTCTTGAGTTGGTTTGGGACACTTTTTGAATTGGTCATCCACTTGGTTCTAGGATTCAGGATCATCTTGTAGTTGAGGTAATTTGAAGACCTCTCTTATTTTGTCCAGATGGAAGTAAATAATTCTCCCTCTGACCATGGTTCTGTAGGTATAAAAAGCGGTTCCAGTCATTCTCTGCTTGTCTATCAGCCACAGATTTGAGTAGAATTCCTGAACCATATTTCTCCCAACCTTTGTCTCAGGGTTGGTTAGAACTTCCCATCCTCTGTTTCGAATTTGCTCTTGGATCTACGGATATTCATCTTCTTTTAGATCAAATTTAACTTCCGGGATCACTGACCTTAGACCCATTATTTTGTGGTAATTGTCTGCATGTTCTTTGGTTAAGAACTTCTCTTGACTCCAAAGGGCTTTTGGAGCATTCTCTTTCTTGCCTCTTGAATTGGTTTGTTTTCCTTTGGGGGCCATGATCTTGATGATCCTTAACTTAGTGATCACGGAAAAACACACCAAACTTAGAGGTTTGCTTGTCCACAAGCAAAAGAAAGGAAAGAGGAGAGAGAGGAGGAGAGCAAATTCAAATGGTGGGGAAGGGGGGTGTGGCCGAACATATATTTATAAGGAAGGGGGAGAGATTTCGAAAATTTTGAAGGAGATTTGAGAAGATATGAAAAGAATTTGAGAGATATTTGAGTTTTTTGAAAAAGATTTGGAAAGGATTTGAAAGAGATTTGAAGAATGATTCTAATTTTGAAATTTTGAAGGTGAATGATGAAAGTTTAAAGTATGTTTATGTAGAAAATTATGGATCAAAATAGGAAAGTTTGAAAAAATTTGAAGTGGAAAGCAAAATCTCTGTTCCCCACCTTTCTGGCGTTAAACGCCCAGAATGGTATCCATTCTGGCGTTTAACGCCAAAATGTTGGCCAATTTGGGCGTTTAACGCCCAGCCAGGTACCCTGGCTGGCGTTAAACGCCATAAACCCCTTCATCACTGGGCGTTTTGCTAAATGCCTAGGATGCTGCACACCTGGCATTAAACGCCCAGAATGGTGCCCATTCTGGCGTTTAACGCCCAAAATGGCACCTTTACTGGCGTTAAACGCCCAGAATGGTGCCCATTCTGGCGTTTAACACCCAAAGTACCCCTTACTGGCGTTTTTTCGCCAGCAAGCTCTATTTCTTTGCTTTTTGCACTGAATCCTTCTGTAACTCTGTGAATTCCTTCAATTTTGATGATTGCCCTTTGAGAATATGTATCAAACTTTGACTAAACAAAACAGATAACCTGCTAATGACTGGGTTGCCTCCCAGCAAGCGCTTCTTTATTGTCTTTAGCTGGACCTTCACTGAGAATCATTCAAGCCTCAGTTTTGAGCATTCTTGCTCAAAATTGCTTTCAAGATAATGCTTGATCCTCTGTCCGTTAACAATGAACTTTTTGTCAGAATCAGTATCCAGAAGCTCAACATATCCATATGGTGACACTTCTGTAATCACATACGAACCCCTCCACCGGGATTTAAGTTTTCCTGGGAACAGTCTGAGCCTAGAGTTGAAGAGCAGAACTTTTTGTCCTGGCTCAAAGACTCTGGATGACAACTTCTTGTCATGCCACTTCTTTGCTTTTTCCTTATAAATTTTTGCATTTTCAAAGGCACTTAGTCTAAATTCATCTAGCTCATTTAGCTGGAGTAATCTTTTTTCACCAGCTAACTTAGCATTCAGGTTTAGGAATCTGGTTGCCCAGTAGGCTTTATGTTCCAATTCCACGGGCAGATGACAGGCCTTGCCATACACAAGTTGGTATGGAGAGGTTCCTATCGAAGTCTTGAATGCTGTTCTGTATGCCCACAGAGCATCATCCAAGCTCTTCGCCCAATCCTTTCTACGGGCAATTACAGTCCGTTCTAGGATTCTTTTTAGTTCTCTATTAGAGACTTCAGCTTGCCCATTTGTCTGTGGATGATACGGAGTTGCTACTTTGTGGCTAATTCCATATCGGACCATAGCAGAGTACAGCTGTTTGTTGCAGAAATGAGTGCCTCCATCACTGATTAGGACTCTGGGAACACCAAATCTGCTGAAGATGTGTTTCTGGAGGAATTTCAGCACGGTCTTAGTATCGTTAGTGGGTGTAGCAATTGCTTCTACCCATTTAGATACATAGTCCACTGCCACCAAAATGTAAGTGTTTGAGTATGATGGTGGGAACGGACCCATGAAGTCAATACCCCATACATCAAATAATTCAATCTCTAAGATCCCTTGTTGAGGCATGGTGTATCCATGAGGCAAGTTACCAGCTCTTTGGCAACTGTCACAGTTACGCACAAACTCTCGGGCATCTCTATAGAGAGTAGGCCAGTAAAAGCCACATTGGAGGACCTTAGTGGCTGTTCGCTCACTTCCGAAATGTCCCTCATACTGTGATCCATGGCAGTGCCATGGGATCCTTTGTGCTTCCTCTCTAAGTACACATCTGCGGATCATTCCGTCTGCACATCTCTTAAAGAGATATGGCTCATCCCATAGGTAGTACTTGGCATCTGAAATTAATTTCTTTCTTTGCACCCTGCTGTACTCCTGGTATGAACCTCACAGCTTTGTAATTTACAATATCTGCAAACCATGGAGCTTCCTGAATGGCAAAAAGTTGCTCATCTGGAAAGGTCTCAGAGATCTCAGTAGAAGGGAGGGATGCCCCAGCTACTGGTTCTATTCGGGACAGATGATTAGCTACTTGGTTCTCTGTCCCTTTTCTGTCTCTTATTTCTATATCAAACTCTTGCAGAAGCAATACCCATCTTATGAGCCTGGGTTTTGAATCCTGCTTTGCGAGTAAGTACTTAAGAGCAGCATGGTCAGTGTACACAATCACCTTTGATCCTACTAGATAGGATCTAAACTTGTCAATGGCATAGACCACTGCAAGTAGCTCTTTTTCTGTGGTTGTGTAATTCTTCTGTGCTTTATTTAGAACACGGCTGGTATAATAAATGACGTGCAGAAGCTTGTTATGCCTCTGTCCCAACACTGCACCAATGGCATGGTCACTGGCATCACACATTAGTTCGAATGGCAATGTCCAGTCTGGTGCAGAGATGACTGGTGCTGTGACCAGCTTGGCTTTCAGGGTCTCAAATGCCTGCAGACACTGTGTGTCAAACACAAATGGTGTGTCAACAGCTAGCAGGTTGCTCAGAGGTTTTGCAATTTTCGAAAAATCCTTTATAAACCTTCTGTAGAATCCTGCATGCCCCAGAAAGCTTCTGATTGCCTTAACATTGGCAGGTGGTGGTAATTTTTCAATTACCTCTACCTTTGCTTTATCCACCTCTATTCCCTTGCTTGAAATTTTGTGCCCAAGGACAATTCTTTCAGTCACCATAAAGTGACATTTCTCCCAGTTTAATACCAGGTTAGTCTCTTGGCACCTTTTCAGGACAAGTGCTAGATGGTTAAGACAGGAGCTGAATGAGTCTCCATATATTGAGAAGTCATCCATGAAGACTTCCAGGAACTTCTCCACCATATCAAAGAAGATGGATAGCATGCATCTCTGAAAAGTTGCAGGTGCATTACACAGACCAAAAGGCATTCTTCTGTAGGCAAACATGCCAGAAGGGCAAGTAAATGCTTTTTTCTCTTGGTCCTGAGGATCTACTGCAATTTGGTTGTAACCAGAATAGCCATCCAAAAATCAGTAATAATCATGACCAGCTAGTCTTTCTAGCATTTGGTCTATAAATGGTAAAGGAAAATGATCCTTTCTGGTGGCTGTATTGAGCCTTCTGTAGTCAATACACATACGCCACCCTGTAACTGTTCTTGTAGGGACCAGTTCATTCTTTTCATTATGAACCACTGTCATGCCTCCCTTTTTGGGGACAACTTGGACATGGCTTACCCAGAGGCTATCGGAAATCGGATAAATAATTCCAACCTCTAGTAATTTAGTGACCTCTTTCTGCACCACCTCCTTCATGGTTGGATTTAGCCGCCTTTGTGGTTGAACCACTGGTTTGGCATTATCCTCCAATAGGATCTTGTGCATGCATCTTGCTGGGCTAATGCCCTTAAGATCACTTATGGACCACCCAAGAGCTGTCTTGTGTGTCCTTAGCACTTGAATCAGTGCTTCCTCTTCCTGTGCATTTAAAGCAGAGCCTATGATCACTGGAAAAGTGTCACCCTCTACCAGAAATGCATACTTCAGGGATGGTGGTAGTGGTTTGAGCTCAGGTTTGGGAGGCTTATCCTCTTCCTGAGGAATTTTCAAAAATTCTTTTGTTTCCTCTGGTTCCCCCTGATCAGGCTGAACATCCTTGAAGATGTCCTCTAGCTCTGATTCTAGACTTTCAGTCATATTGATCTCTTCCACCAAAGAGTCAATAATGTCAGCGCTCATGCAGTCATTTGGTGTGTCTGGATGCTGCATAGCTTTTACAGCATTCAACTTGAACTCATCCTCATTGACTCTCAGGTTTACTTCCCCTTTTTGTACATCAATGAGAGTTCGTCCAGTTGCTAGGAAAGGTCTTCCTAGAATGAGAGTTGCACTCTTGTGGTCCTCCATTTCCAGCACTACAAAGTCAGTTGGAAAGGCGAATGGCCCAACCTTGACAATCATGTCCTCAATTATGCCTGATGGATATTTAATGGAGCCATCAGCAAGTTGTAGACATATCCGGGTTGGTTTGACTTCTTCAGTCAACCCAAGCTTTCTGATAGTGGATGCAGGTATTAGATTGATACTTGCTCCAAGGTCACACAGGGCTGTCTTGGTGCAAGCACCTTCTAATGTGCATGGTATCATAAAGCTTCCTAGATCATGAAGCTTTTCTGGTAAGCTTTTCAGAATGACTGCACTGCATTCTTTAGTGAGAAACACTTTTTCAGTTTCTCTCCAATCCTTCTTATGACTTAAGATCTCTTTCATGAACTTAGCATAAGAAGGTATCTGCTCAAGTGCCTCTGCAAATGGAATCTTTATCTCAAGAGTCCTTAGATAGTCTGCAAAGCGGGCAAATTGCTTATCCTGTTCCGCTTGACGGAGTTTCTGAGGATAAGGCATCTTGGCTTTATATTATTCACCCTTAGTTGCTGCAGGTTTATTCCTTACAGAGGTAGTTGGAGAAGCCTTTTTAGAGGGGTTACTATCAGCACTCTCAGGTGTCTGATTCCTCATTGGCGTTTGAACGCCAGGATTGGGTGAGTAATGGGCATTTAACGCCAACTTTTCCCCTTTTTCTGGCGTTTGAACGCCAGAACTGGGCAAGGAATGGGCGTTTAACGCCAGCTTTTCCCCCCTTTTTGGCGTTTGAATGCCAGGAGTATTCCTCTCTAGGCTCTTACTGTCCTCAGAGGGATTTTGGGCAGTGGTTTGGTTATCCTCTATCAATTGTTCCTTTCTTGGCTTTTTGCCACTTTGAGCAGTGTTATTCAATGTCTTCCCACTCCTCAGTTGAACTGCTTGGCATTCTTCTGTTATCTGTATAGATAACTGCTGTTTTGTCTGATTCAACTGTGATTGTATGTTCTTGTTGGCAATTTTAGTTTCTTGGAGCATCTCTTTAAATTCTGCCAACTGTTTTGTCATCAGAAGTAATTGCTGATTAAGTTCAACAATTTGTTCTTGAGGATTAGAATCAGTAGCTACTACCATGGCTTCTTCTTTTGTAGAGGACTCACTGCTAGAGTACAAATGTTGATTTCTAGCAATAGTATCTATCAGTTATTGAGCCTCTTCAATCGTCTTCCTCATATGTATAGATCCACCAGCTGAGTGGTCTAGAGACATCTGAGCTTTTTCTGTAAGCCCATAGTAAAAGATGTCTAACTGTACCCACTCTGAAAATATTTCAGAGGGGCATTTTCTTAGCATACCTCTATACCTCTCCCAGGCATTATAAAGGGATTCATTATCCTCATGTTTAAAGCCTTGGATGTCCAGCCTAGCTGTGTCATCCTTTTTGGAGGGTAAAATTAATTCAGGAATTTGTCTGATAACTGTCTCCATGTTTTTATGCTTGCTGTGGGTTGGTTATTCAACCACCTCTTAGCTTGATCTTTTACAGCAAATGGAAACAGCAATAATCTGTAGACATCCTGATCCACCTCTTTATCACGTACTGTGTCAGTAATTTGTAAGAACTGTGCTAGAAACTCAGTAGGTTCTTCCTGTGGAAGACCAGAATACTGGCAATTTTGCTGCACCATGATAATGAGTTGAGGATTTAGCTCAAAGCTGCTTGCTTTAATGGGAGGTATACAAATGCTACTCCCATATGCAGTTGTAATGGGGTTAGCATATGACCCCAGAGTCCTTCTGGACTGCTCAATTCCACTTAGATCCATGATGGAGAAAGGGAATATGATATGGATTCACAAGTAATAGTAAATTTTTTTTTTATTAAAGGTGACCGAAAAAAAAATTAAAATAAAATAAATGAAAAATAAAATAAAATTTCAAAAACTAAAAGAAAATAAGATCAAAACAAATTGAAAACTAAATCAATAAGTTAATTAAAAAGATTGTGGAATTAGCAATTGAAAAGATATGATTGAAAATTATTTTGAAAAAGATTTGATTTTTGAAATGAGGAAAGAGAAAAACAACAAAGTGACACCAAACTTAAAATTTTTAGAAAATCAAACACAAATTTTCAAAACTTTAAAGGAAAACACAAAGAAGACACCAAATTTAGAATTTTTAAGGATCAAGAAAGGACTAAGGACATGCAAATTCGAAAAAAATAAAAGAAAACAAAAGCATGCAATTGACACCAAACTTAAAATATGAAACTAGACTCAAATAAAAGACTCTAAACCAACAAAAATAAAACAGTCCTAATCTAAGCAATAAGATAAACCGTCAGTTGTCCAAACTCGAACAATCCCCGGCAACGGCGCCAAAAACTTGGTGCACGAAATTGCAATCACACTTTTGCAATTCCGCACAACTAACCAGCAAGTGCACTGGGTCGTCCAAGTAATACCTTACGTGAGTAAGGGTCGATCCCACGGAGATTGTCGGCTTGAAGCAAGCTATGGTTGTCTTGTAACTCTTAGTCAGGATATCAATAATTATTAGGGTTGATTGTAAAAAGTAAAAGAACATGAAATAAGTACTTGTTATGCAGTAATGGAGAACAGGTTGAGGTTTTGGAGATGCTCTATCTTCTGAATCTCTGCTTTCCTACTGTCTTCTTCTTCAAGCACGCAAGGCTCCTTTCATGGCAAGCTGTATGTAGGGTTTCACCATTGTCAATGGCTACCTCCCATCCTCTCAGTGAAAATGTTCAACGCGCTCTGTCACAGCACGGCTAATCATCTGTCGGTTCTCAATCAGGTCGGAATAGAATCCAGTGATTCTTTTGCGTCTGTCACTAACGCCCAGCCTTCAGGAGTTTGAAGCTCGTCACAGTCATTCAATCATTGAATCCTACTCAGAATACCACAGACAAGGTTTAAACTTTCCAGATTCTCTTGAATGCCGCCATCAATTCTAGCTTATACCACGAAGATTCTGATTAAAGAATACAAGAGATATCTACCCAATCTAAGGTAAAACGGAGGTGGTTTTCAGGTACACGTTCATAGGTGAGAATGATGATGAGTGTCACGGATCATCACATTCATCAAGTTTAGGAACAAGTGATATCTTGGAATAGAAACAAGCGTGATTGAATGAAAAACAGTAGTAATTGCATTAATCCATCAAGACACAGCAGAGCTCCTCACCCCCAACCATGGGGTTTAGAGACACATGCCGTAGAAGATACAATCAAAAATGTGTAATGTGTCATAAGGTCTAGATACAATATCAAAAGGTCCTATTAATAGTGAACTAGTAACCTAGGGTATACAGAAATGAGTAAATGACGTAAAAATCCACTTCCGGGGTCCACTTGGTGTGTGCTTGGGCTGAGCATTGAAGCTTTCAAGTGTAGAGACTTTTTCTGGAGTTAAACACCAGCTTTTATGCCAGTTTGGGCGTTTAACTCCAATTTTTGTGCCAGTTCCGGCGTTAAACGCCGGGAATTCTGAAGCTGATTTGCAACGCCGGTTTGTGCCATCAAACCTCCTGCAAAGTATGGACTATTATACATTGATGGAAAGCCCAGGATGTCTACTTTTTAACGCAATTGAGAGCGCGCCAATTGGGCTTCTGTAGCTCTAGAAAACCTACTTCGAGTGCAGGGAGGTCAGAATCCAACAGCATCTACAGTCCTTTTCAGCCTCTAAGTCAGATTTTTGCTCAGGTCCCTCAATTTCAGCCAGAAAATACCTGAAATCACTGAAAAATACACAAACTCATAGTAAAGCCCAGAAAAGTGAATTTTAACTAAAAACTAATGAAAATGTAATAAAAACTAACTAAAATATACTAAAAACATACTAAAAACAATGCCAAAAAGCGTATAAATTATCCGCTCATAACCCACGCGGCCGCGTGCCCTGATTTTCGACGTCAAAAAGGTGCATGGCCAAAAGTTGTGCTGGAATTGGGCTGGACTCGTGCTAGAAGCCCAAGCCCTCCCACGCGACCGCGTGCCCCACGCGGCCGCGTCGTTTTCCAAAAATGGCCATCCACGCGATCGCGTCATCCCAATTTTGGCAAATAAATTAATTTGAACAGAGAGTTGTGCTGGCACGAAGCTGCACTCGCGCCAGAAGCATAACATGGGTCACGCGACCGCGTGACTGACGCGACCACGTCCCCTTACTTAAAGCGCAATCGCGCGAACGCGTGCCCTACGCGTCCGCGTCGCTTACGCCACACACCTTATCCTAATTTGCCAAATATCTTATCTTTTCTTCCCCAATCCTAATTTTTCCTCCCTCCTTTCTTCTTCCCTTCTTTCCTTTCTAATTCTTCTTATTTTTATTTTTATTTTATTTTAATTTATTTGCATACTTTCATTCATTGCATTATTTTCATTGGTGTTGGAATTTTATTTGGGTCATTGTGGATTGTTGCAAAATTGTTCGGCAATTATATTTTTAAAGGGTTGCTTGCATGTTCACTTTAATACTTTCTATACCGTATTCACCATGCGTGCTATGTGTTTGTGAAAAATCCCATATAGCATTATGCACTTCTCTATTTTACTTTATACTATTCAATGCTTGCTTTTCATAAACTCCCTTTACTATTTTATTAATTGAACATAATTGTCAATACAAACATGGTGATTTATTACCAGTAATGCTTGGTCTATGCTACTCATGCCCTTTGCCGGCATGCCAATAAACACCTTGCATTCACTTGTCCTTATATGCACTAGCTATTTTCCATTAATGGCTTTTCACATGTACTCGCGAGCATGTGTTAATGTCAGTTACATCCTAATGTGCATCCATCACCACCTTTTCCATTCTCTTCCTTGCTATAGTTATCTCTTTGAATTTAATTTACTTTCTCTTTCCTTTTTCAGGATGGCCACCAAGAAAGGAAAAGAGAAAGATACTCCCAAATCACCGGCAAGGAAAGGAACAGAAAGAGCCCCACCTGAGGCTCTACAACCACCCGCCCAATTGTACATCTCAGCATGCATCGAGGACGGTACAATTTTTAAGTGTGGGGAGGTCGATACCGATCTCCGCGGGTCAGTTAGTCCCTTCTTAACACCAATCTTTGTTTTTCATTGTTGCATTTGCATGTTTGATTGAATGTCTGTTTTATTTGTGCATATTTTACCACTTGGTTGAAGCAATATTTTCTTTTTCAAGAGACTTTTTAGAGTATTTCACTAATTTGAATAAAACTTTTTGAAAAACTTGTATGAAAGAAATATTATTTTGGAACATGGTTTAAAGATTGAACACACAAAACCAATGAAATTTTGAGCCTATTTGATTGGTTGCATTTTATCAACCAATATTTTTTTTTAGTGTGTGTTGTTCTCTCTAAAATTGTGATCTTTGTCTTGCTTAATTCTATATTTCCATTGTTTGATGTATGCATACACTTATATGATTGAGGCCTTTGTTTCACTAAGCTTACATACCCATATGACCTTAACCCTTCATTATCCCTTGCAAACCAATTTGAGCCTATTTTTACCCCTCTGTTCTTTATTTTAGCACATCTTTAACTCTAAGCAAAAAGCAATAATGTCCTTAATTTGAATCCTTGGTTAGCTTAGATTAGTGAGAATGCTTATGAATTAAAAGTGGGAAAAAATGGGTTTGGAAACATCTGGTTTGAGAATTGAGTATGTTAGAATTTTCTGAAAATGTGAAAAAAATGTTTAGGACATGTTCATGCATTCAATAAATTAATCATATGCATTGAGAAAAAAAAGTATAAAAAAAAGAAAAAAAAGAGCAAAATAAGTGAAAGGGGACAAAATGCCCCAAAGTAAGTGGTGAAAGCAATGCATATGAGTTGTACTTGAAATTAGAATGCATGAATATGTGGAAAATATAGTTAATGGGAAGTCAGATTTTATATTATGATTACATGGATTGTCCTAAGTTAGGTGGAATAGTTTATGTTAATTAAGGATTCAAATTTTAGTCCACTTGGCCAAATACAATCCTACCTTGACCCTAACCCCATTACAACCCTTAAAAGACCTCTTGATTTGTGTATTGGTGCATTAAATTTTTGTTGACTGTTAGATGAAGAGCAAGCTATAGAAAGCAAGATTAGTAGAGAATTGAGAGATTTGACCCTAGACACTTGAGAGTTAGAATGATATACACTACCAGTAAGGGTTCAGTGTTCTGCTTTCATGAGCTATTTTCTTCTACAAGTCTATTTGTACTTCAATTTTATGATTTGAATTAGTGAAATCCAGTTCATATTTATTCTTGGGGATTTATTTGCTTTTAACCAAGTAAGTAGAAACATTTTTCATTTAGTTGCATTCATAGGTTGCATCTCATACATTCTATCATTCCTCTTCATCTTTATAGTTTCTCTTGAGCTTAGCATGAGGACATGCTAATGTTTAAGTGTGGGGAGGTTGATAAACCCATATTTTATGGTTTATCTTGTGCTTAATTGAGTGGATTTTATCAACTCTTTACCCACTTATTCATACAACTTCGCATGTTTTACATTTGCCTTCCTAATTATGTGCTTTGATTGAAAACATGCTTCTTTGATCTTATATTTGCTTATTATTAATCCTCTCTTATTACCATTAGATGCCTTGATATGTATGTTAAGTGTTTTCAGATATTATAGGGCAGGAATGGCTTGGAGGATGGAAAGGAAGCATGCAAAAGTGGAAGGAATACAAGAAGTTGGAGAAACTGCTAAGCTGTCCAGCCTGACCTCTTCGCGCTCAAACGGCTATAACTTTAGCTACAGAGGTCCAAACGACGTGGTTCCAGTTGCGTTGGAAAGCTAATGTCCGGGGCTTCGATTTGACATATAATTTGCTCTAGCTTCCCCGACGCCAGGCGACGCGGATGCGTGAGTCACGTGGACGCGTGACCTGGTAGGAACGCAACCCGCGCAGCCGCGTGAGCCATGTGGCTGCGTCACTTTTTCGCGACCTGTACGGACCAGAAAGTGCTGGAAGTGACTTCTGGGCTGTTTCTGACCCAGTTTTTGACCCAGAGAACACAGATTAGAGGTTATAAAGTGGGGGAATGCATCCATTCATAATCATGCTTTCATAATTCACTTTTTATGTTTTAGATGTAGTTTTCAGAGAGAGAGGTTCTCTCCTCTCTCTTAGGATTAGGATTAGGATTAGAAATTAGGATTTTTAGAAACTAGGATTTAGGACTTCTCTTGGTTTTTAAGAGTGACTCTCGATCCCAGGTTTAATATTCCTTTTACTTTATATTTTTTCTTCCATTTGGAATATTCTAATGCTTTTACTTGTATCTGATTTATGTTGCCCAACTAGCTTGTGAACCTTTCATGTTATGATTTTCTTTGAATTAATATTATTTGAGGTATTTCAGTTATTATTGCTTTCTTTTAATTACATGATTATTGCTTCCCATCTGAAGATATTGTTATTCCAGTAGACTTAGTTTCCTTCCTTTTGGTTTTGGGTAAGAAATCAGTAACTCAGGAAGTTATCCAACTCAACAGCATAACTGATAATTGTTATCTCCTCTAATTGAATTGAACCTCAATACTCCCAATCTTTTCTTAGGAATTAACTCGGATTTGAAGATCAAACTAGTTAGTCACTTGACCTTCCTCTGCTTTAAGTAAGGGTTAACTAAGTGAAATTAAGATTCAATTGTTATTATCATTGATAAGGATAATTCGGTCTGGACTTCCAATTTCTCATACCTTGCCAAAAGTTTATTTTACAGTTATTTATTTATTTTAATTGCAATTTAAATTACTTACTTCCTATTCTCAAAACCCCAAATTTACAATCTCCATAACCAATAATAAGAACATACTTCCCTACAATTCCTTGAGAAGACGACCCGAGGTTTGAATACTCGGTTAACAATTTTTAAAGGGGTTTGTTACTTGTGACACCCAAACATTTGTACGAAGGGATTTCTATCAGTTTAGAGACTATATCTACAACGCGACTGTTTTTATGAACTTCTTTACTGGCAAAAATCCCAACGTCAGGCACAATGCAACGTTATTGGAAAAGGTGATTCCCAATAAAGTTTACGAAGGACCATTTTGGGTTGGAACATTAGTGAAAAAGGTGATTGTCACTAACGTTCTCGAACCCACATTTTCACTTAAAGTTAACACCACTAACGTCCTAACTAACGCCCATGCCTAACTCACACTTTTCTGCAAGCTGATCCCACTGAAGATTGTAACTGCTTCAACTCAAGATCTAAGGCCCATATATATGACTTGAAGAACTCACTAGAAGATCAAGAAGAATAATATATATAGGAGTAGTTTTGAACTATAGAGAAGCTTGGCACTTTGGAAAACTACCCTCTGTATATTTACTTTTCTGCATTTTCTAGTTAAGCATGTATTCTTTACTATCATTTTCCATTTCCAGAGCTATGAACAACTAAACCCCTTTCATTGGGTTAGGTAGCTCTATTGTAATTTGATGGATCAATTATAGTTTTCATTCTTCTTCCTCTTTCTTTTCTATTGATTTACTAGAAAGCTTTCGATCTTAATCTAATTGGTTAGTTGTCTTGGAAAAGAAACTCTCCATAATTGGATCTCCTCTGAGCCTTGGAAAAAGGATGAGGAGATCATGCTAGAAATGCTTTCTCATGTTGGACCAAATTGGGGTTTGGGCAGATATAGTGACATGTAATCCTCCCAACACTTTGATTTGGAAATACATGTGGTATAATCAGTGACCATACTTCATCTCTCATGGGCAATTGTTCAAGCTTAGAGAGATTAGATTGCCAAGGAATTGGGATCCAATCACTTAAGATTGCTAACGAGATCAATGAATGCATTGATTGAGGAAGAGATGAGAATGAACTTGATCCGGAGAATGCAATATCTCCTAAGCCCAATGAACCCCCCATCTCTGATCTTACCCATTCTCTTTACTTTCTGCCATTTATTTCCATGTTCATCTTCCCAAATCCTCATTTAAGATTTTGCACTTTACTTTCCATACTTTATTTTTCTGCCATTTAATTTTCTGCACTTTCAACTCAAATTCTGTTAGCTCAACTAGCACACTTTTCCAACTAAAGTTGCTTGACCAATCAATCCCTGTGGTATTCGACCTTACTCTATTGTGAGTTTTTACTTGATGACAATTCGATATACTTGCCGAAGGGAAATTTGTTGAGAGACAAGTTTTTGTGCATCAAGTTTATGGCGCCGTTGCCGGGGATTGATTTTGTATCAACAATGATTAAGTTGGAAGTTCACTAGATTAAGCATTTTTCTTTTGTTTGTTTATTTTATCTAGTCATTTACCTTCAGTTTTTTAGTTTCTTCTTCATCCCCTCACCCCTCGTTGTTTTCTTTTTTCTTTGTTATTATCTACAATTCTACTCACTAATCCACTAACTGTTTGATAATTTGCACCACTCACACTAACAGCCACTCTAACAAGAATAATCACTTCATTCTATTTCTTACTATGTGCTCTATTAGTTATATAACAGGGAGAAGAAGTGGAGCTTCAACTTCCTTTGATTCTGAACCTGAGAGGACCCTCCATAGATTAAGAAGGGAAGCAAGAGGGAAAATAGTTGTTGGTACTGAGGAAGAGGAAGAGTATTTTGAAACAAACATGGAGGAGAACTTGGAAAACAACCATGAAGAAAAAGTTCACAACCATGCCAGAGAAGGCCCTGTAAATCATGCTGGGCAAGAGAGGAGAGTTCTAGGCTCTTACATCAATCCAAACCGAGGAAATTATGGAAGTAGCATCCAAAAGCCCACCATACATGCCAACAACTTTGAATTAAAACCCCAGCTCATCACCCTTGTTCAGAACAACTCCTCATTTGGAGGAAGTGCCCAAGAAGACCCCAATCAACATCTAACCACCTTCCTGAGAATATGTGTCACTGTGAAGTCTAATGGTGTCCATCTGGATGTCTATAGACTGCTTTTATTCCCTTTCTCACTCAGGAACAAAGCATCTAAGTGGCTTGAGTCCTTTCCGAAGGAGAGCTTAACAAATTGGGAAGATATGGTGAACAAATTTTTGGCAAGATTCTACCCTCGTCAAAGAATTAAGAGGTTGAGAGCTGAGGTGCAAACTTTCAGGCAACAAGATGGTGAAACTCTCTATGAGGCATGGGAGAGGTTTAAAGACTTAACAAGAAGGTGCCCACTGGACATGTTCAATGAATGGGTTCAACTTCACATTTTCTATAAAGGTCTTTCTTATGAGTCAAAGAAGGCTGTAGACTATTCATCAGGGGGCTCTCTAAACAAGAAAAAAACCATTGAAGAAGCCATAGATGTCATTGAGACTGTCGCTGAGAACGACAACTTCTATGCTTCTGAAAGAAGCAACACTCGAGGAGTAATGGAGCTGAACCACATGGATGCATTGCTAGCTCAAAATAAGATGATCACCAAGCAGCTAGCAGATCTCACCAAGAAGGTGGAAGAAAACCAAGTCGCAGCAGTCATCATTTCATCACCAGCTTAAGAAGGAGTGAATGTAGGAGAAGAAGGTGACTGGGAACAAGCCAACTATGTTGGAAACTCACCCAGACAGACCCATGATCCATACTCCAAAACTAATAACTCTCGATGGAGAAATCACCCTAACTTTGGGTGGGGAAATCAGCAAGACCAAGGCCAAGACCAGAGATGCCACAACCACAATCCCAACAACAATGCAACTCACCAACATACCTCACAGAGATCCTATCAACACCCACCTAATCACCCTTCTCAACCACCTAACCTCAACCCACCATCACTAACCAAGGATATACTCTCCAGAATTGAGACTTTACTTGAAGACATATATAAAGAAGTCCAAGACAACAGAGTGTTCAAGGATGAACTGCGAGCCAATATCAAAAACCAGGGGGAAACCATCAAGAGGCTGGAGTCCCAAGTAGGGTATCTATCTCAATAGTTTCCCAAATCTACTGATGGTTTTCTAAGTGACACAAAGAAGAACCCAAGAGGGGAAACAAAGAAGGTAAGGTGGGAAGAATGTAAGATGATCACTATAAGTGATGAGAGGAGTGTGGAGGGAGTGCACACACAAACAGAACTTCTCCAAGACATTCCAAAGGAAAATCTGGAAGAAAGAAACCATACACCCCAGCCCACACACAGGGAGGAGCTACAAAAAGGGGAGACACTAAACCCATATGCACCCTTTCTCCAAAGGCTCAAAGGTGGTGTAGCAAGGAGAATGAATTCAAGGTTCCTAGACATGTTTGCATCTCTTGATGCAAATATACCATTTATTAAGGCCCTCCAGCAAATGCCCTCCTACATCAATTACATAAAGGAGCTGCAGGCCAAAAAGAGTTCATTGAAGGGTGAGCTAACAATAAAGATGAATAGGGAGTGCAGTGCTCTCATTCAAATAGAGCCACCTACAAAGAAGAAGGATCCAGGGGGTTTTCATATTCCCTGTGCTATAGGAGAGACAATGATTGATAAAGGGCTCTGTGACCTGGGAGCAAGTATCAACTTAATGCCTATGTCCCTCATGAAAAAGCTTCAAATCAATGAGCTAACACCCACATACGTAATCATCAAATTGGCGGACAAAACTCAAAAACAGGCAATAGGAGTGGTTGAGAACGTGTTAGTGAAGATTGGGAACTACTTCATGCCCACGGACTTTGTTATCCTGGAAATGGAAGAGAATCCCATCCATCCCATTGATGAGCGGATAATTTGTACGCTTTTTGGCATTGTTTTTAGTATGTTTTTAGTAGATTTGGTTTAGTTTTTAGTATATTTTTATTAGTTTTAGTTAAAATTCACTTTTCTGGACTTTACTATGAGTTTGTGTGTTTTTCTGTGATTTCAGGTATTTTCTGGCTGAAATTGAGGGACCTGAGCAAAAATCTGATTCAGAGACTGAAAAGGACTGCAGATGCTGTTGGATTCTGACCTCCCTGCACTCGAAGTGGATTTTCTGGAGCTACAGAAGCCCAATTGGCGCGCTCTCAACGGCGTTGGAAAGTAGACATCCTGGGCGTTCTAGCAATATATGATAGTCCATACTTTGCCCAAGATTTGATGGCCCAAACCGGCGTTCAAAGTCACCCTCAGAAATTCCAGCGTTAAACGCCGGAACTGGCACCTAAATGGGAGTTAAACGCCCAAACTGGCATAAAAGCTGGCGTTTAACTCCAAGAAGAGTCTCTACACGAAATTTCTTCATTGCTCAGCCCAAGCACACACCAAGTGGGCCCGGAAGTGGATTTTTATGTCATTTACTCATCTCTGTACACCCTAGGCTACTAGTTTTCTATAAGTAGGACCTTTTACTATTGTATTAGAGAGCTTTTGATCATGTTTTTATGATTGAACTCACTTTGGGAGGCTGGCCATTCGGCGATGCCTAGACCTTGTTCTTATGTATTTTCAACGGTGGAGTTTCTACACACCATAGATTAAGGTGTGGAGCTCTGCTGTACCTCGAGTATTAATGCAATTACTATTGTTCTTCTATTCAATTCCGCTTGTTCTTTATCCAAGATATCACTTGTTCTTCAACTTGATGAATGTGATGATCCGTGACACTCATCATCATTCTCACTTATGAACAAGGTGACTGACAACCACTTCTGTTCTACAAGCAAACAAGGCTCTAGTGTTTATCTCTTGGATTCCTGATACACGATGCATGGTTGATCGCCTGACAACCGAGTGCTCGCCTGACAAACGAGCCAGCCACTCCATGAGATCAGAGTCTTCGTGGTATAGGCGAGAACTGATGGCGGCATTCAAGAGAATCCGGAAGGTCTAACCTTGTCTGTGGTATTCTGAGTAGGATTCGATGATTGAATGACTGTGACGTGCTTCAAACTCCTAGCAGGCGGGGCGTTAGTGACAGACGCAAAAGAATCACTGGATTCTATTCCGGCCTGACCGAGAACCGACAGCTGATTAGCCATATGCTGTGACAGAGCATAGGAACATTTTCACTGAGAGGATGGGAGGTAGCCACTGACAACGGTGAAACCCTTGCATAAGCTTGCCATGGAAAGGAGTAAGAAGGATTGGATGAAGACAGTAGGAAAGCAGAGAGACGGAAGGGAAGGCATCTTCATACGCTTATCTGAAATTCCTACCAATGAATTACATAAGTACCTCTATCTTTATCTTTATGTTTTATTCGTATATCACTATACCCATTTGAGTCTGCCTGACTAAGATTTACAAGGTGACCATAGCTTGCTTCATACCAACAATCTCCGTGGGATCGACCCTTACTCGCGTAAGGTTTATTACTTGGACGACCCAGTGCACTTGCTGGTTAGTTGTGCAAAGTTGTGTTTATGCCATGGTATTGAGCACCAAGTTCTTGGGGCCATTACTAGGGATTATTTGAGTTGTGAAAAGTAGTGATCACAATTTTGCACACCAAGTTTTTGGCGCCGTTGCCGGGGATTGTTTTGTGTATGGACAACTGACGGTTCATCTTGTTGCTTAGATTAGGTATTTTTCTTCAGAGTTCTTAAGAATGAATTCTAGTGTTTCAAGGTGATGTTCTTATCATCACCAAAGCTGATTGATCTTCATCAATTTAGCTCTTGAATGCAATGTCCTGCTGAAGCTTGGCTAGCCATGTCTAATTCCTTTAGACTGAAGCTTTAGACTAACATTGCATGATTCCTGGAATTCTCATTAAGAATTTTGATACCTTTATTTTCTTTTCCATATAATTTTCGAAAAAGCACAAAAAAAATTACAAAATCATAAAAACCAAAAATATTTCATGTTTCTTGTTTGAGTCTAGTGTCTGATTTTAAGTTTGGTGTCTTGCATGTATTGTTTATTTGATCTTGGTTCTATTTTCAAGTCAATAGTACAGGGAACTGAAGATTCAGAACATGCAGCAGAGAAATTACACAGAAAAAGCTGGGCGTTCAAAACGCCTAGTGAAGAAGGACAGACTGGCATTTAAACGCCAGCCAGGGTACCTGGTTGGGCGTTTAACGCCAAAAAAGGTAGCATTTTGGGCGTTAAACGCCAGAATGGATACCATTCTGGGCGTTTAACGCCAGGATGGCACAAGGGGGAAGATTTTGTTTTCAAACCAATTTCTTTTCCAAGTTTTCAAAGTTTCTCAAAATCAAATCTTTTTCAAATCATATCTTTTCAATCAAATGTTTTCAAAATCAAATTCTTTCTTTTTTTAAGATACTTACTAACAATTAATGATTTGATTGAACATCTCAAGTATATTGCCTTTTCTGTTGAGAAAGGTTTAATGTTTGAATCATATCTTTTCTTGTTAGGCAAGTCATTAATTTTTAAAATCATATCTTTTAAAATTGTTTTCAAATCATATCTTTTCAATCATATCTTTTTAATCACATCTTTTTCAAAATAGTTTTCAATCAAATCTTTTTAATTTCTAATTTCAAATCTTTTTCAAAAATCACTTGATTCCTTTTCCACTTTGAGTTTTCGAAAATTATCAATCAATTTTTCAAAATGTTTTTTAAAAAAAACTTTTTAATTAATTTTCAAAAATTCTCTTCCCCTCTTCCCACATCCTTCTATTTATGGAGTACCACTCCTTCTCAATGCACAATTCGAACTCTCTCTGATTAAGTTCGAATTCTTCTACCTCTTTCTTCTATTTTTCTGTTCTTCTGACACCTCAAGGAATCTCTACACTGTGACATAGAGGATTCCACATTTTCTTGATCTCTTCTCTTTCATATGAGCAGGAACAAAGACAAAAGCATTCTTGTTGAAGCTGACCCTGAACCTGAAAGGACCTTGAAGCGAAAGCTAAGAGAAGCTAAGGCACAATTCTCTGTAGAGGACCTAACAGAAATCTTCAAAGGAGAAGAACACATGGCAGCCGAAAACAACAACAATGCCAACAATGCAAGGAAGGTGCTGGGTGACTTTACTGCACCTACTCCCGACTTTTATGGGAGAAGCATCTCTATCCCTGCCATTGGAGCAAACAACTTTGAGCTTAAGCCTCAATTAGTTTCTCTAATGCAACAGAATTGCAAGTTCCATGGACTTCCATTGGAAGATCCTCATCAGTTTTTGGCTGAGTTCTTGCAAATCTGTGACACTGTCAAGACTAATGGGGTTGACCCTGAGGTCTACAGACTTATGCTATTCCCTTTTGCTGTAAGAGACAGAGCTAGGACATGGTTGGACTCACAACCTAAAGAAAGCCTGGACTCATGGGAAAAGCTAGTCAATGCCTTCTTGGCAAAGTTCTTTCCACCTCAAAAATTGAGTAAGCTTAGAGTGGAAGTCCAAACCTTCAGACAGAAGGATGAAGAATCCCTCTATGAAGCTTGGGAAAGATACAAACAATTGATCAGAAAATGTCCTTCTGACATGCTTTCTGAATGGAGCATCATAGGTATTTTCTATGATGGTCTCTCTGAACTATCCAAGATGTCTTTGGATAGCTCTGCTGGAGGATCTCTTCATCTGAAGAAGACGCCTACAGAAGCTCAAGAGCTGATTGAAATGGTTGCAAATAACCAATTCATGTACACTTCTGAAAGGAATCCTGTGAACAATGGGACTAATCAGAAGAAAGGAGTTCTTGAGATTGATGCTCTGAATGCCATTCTGGCTCAGAACAAGATATTGACTCAACAAGTCAATTTGATCTCTCAAAGTCTGTCTGGAATGCAAAATGCACCAAGCAGTACTAAGGATGCTTCATCTGAAGAAGAAGCCTATGATCCTGAGAACCCTTCAATGGAAGAGGTGAATTACCTAGGAGAACCCTATGGAAACACCTATAATTCTTCATGGAGAAATCACCCAAATTTCTCATGGAAGAATCAAGAGAGACCTCAACAAGGTTTCAACAACAATAATGGTGGAAGAAACAGGTTTAGCAATGGCAAGCCTTTTCCATCATCTTCTCAGCAACAGACAGAGAATTCTAAGCAGAACCCCTCTGACTTAGCAACCATGGTCTCTGATCTAATCAAAACCACTCAAAGTTTCATGACTGAAACAAGGTCCTCCATTAGGAATTTGGAGGCACAAGTGGGACAGCTGAGCAAGAAAGTTACTGAACTCCCTCCTAGTACTCTCCCAAGCAACACAGAAGAAAATTCAAAAGGAGAGTGCAAGGCCATCAACATGGCCGAATTTGGAGAGGAAGGAGAGGAAGTGAACGCCACTGAGGAAGACCTCAGTGGGCGTGCACTGACCTCCATTGAGTTCCCTAATGAGGAACCATGGGAATCTGAGGCTCAAAATGAGACCATAGAGATTCCATTGGACTTACTTCTGCCTTTCATGAGCTCTGATGAGTATTCTTCCTCTGAAGAGGATGAGTATGTCACTGAAGAGCAAGTTGCTAAATACCTTGGAGCAATCATAAAGCTAAATGACAAGTTATTTGGAAATGAGACTTGGAAGAATGAACCTCCTTTGCTCACCAAAGAACTGGATGACTTGTCTAGGCAGAAATTACCTCAAAAGAGACAAGATCCTGGGAAGTTTTCAATACCTTGTACCATAGGCACCATGACCTTCAAGAAGGCTCTATGTGACTTAGGGTCAAGTGTAAACCTCATGCCTCTCTCTGTAATGGAGAAGCTAGGGATCTTTGAGGTGCAAGCTGCAAGAATCTCATTAGAGATGGCAGACAACTCAAGAAAACAAGCTCATGGACTTGTAGAGGATGTTTTGGTGAAGATTGAAGACCATTACATCCCTGCTGATTTCATAGTCCTAGAGACTGGGAAGTGCATGGATGAAACCATCATCCTTGGCAGACCCTTCCTAGCCACAGCAAAGGCTGTGATTGATGTTGATAGAGGCGAACTGATCATTCAAGTGAATGAAGAATCCTTTGTGTTTAAGGCTCAAGGATATCCCTCTGTCACCATGGAGAGGAAGCATGAAGAGCTTCTCTCAAATCAGAGTCAAACAGAGCCCCCACAGTCAAACTCTAAGTTTGGTGTTGGGAGGCCACAACCAAACTCTAAGTTTGGTGTTGAACCCCCACATTCAAACTCTAAGTTTGGTGTTGGGAGGTTCCAACATTGCTCTGAGAAAATGTGAGGCTCCATGAGAGCCATCTGTCAAGCTACTGACATTAAAGAAGCGCTTGTTGGGAGGTAACCCAATATTATATTTTATTTATTTTCTTTTGTTATTTTATGTTTTTTGTAGGTTGATGATCATGAGAAGTCACAAAATCAATTGAAAAAGCAAAAACAGAATGAAAAACAGGAAGAAAAATAGCACACCCTGGAGGAAGAACTTACTGGCGTTTAAACGCCAGTAAGGCTAGCAGGTGGGCGTTTAACGCCCAGTCTGGCACCATTCTGGGCGTTTAACGCCAGAAAGGGGCACCAGACTGGCATTAAACGCCTGAAAAGGGCAAGAACCTGGCGTTAAACGCCAGAAAGGGGCACTAGCCCGGCGTTTAACGCCAGAATTGGCTCAAAACGTGATTTTGAATGCCATTTGGTGCAGGGATGACTTTTCCTTGACACCTCAGGATCTGTGGACCCCACAGGATCCCCACCAACCCCACCACTCTCTCTCTCTTCTTCACCCATTCACCAATCACCTCCATACCTCTTCCCCAAAAACCCTTCACCTATCAAATCCCTTCTTTCTCTTCACCACTCACATCCATCCTTCATAAAACCCAACCTACCTTACCCTTCAAATTCAAACCACCTCCCCTCCCAAACTCACCCTCCCATAGCCGAACCATAACCCTTCCCCCACTCTTATATCTACCCATTTTCACTCCTTCATTTTCCCACAACCTAACCTCCACTTCTTCCCCTTTTTGGCCGAACACAAAGCCATTCCCTTCTTCCTCATTTCTTCTTCTTCTACTCTCTTCTTTCTTCTTTTGCTCGAGGACGAGCAAACCTTTTAAGTTTGGTGTGGTAAAAGCAGTGCTTTTTGTTTTTCCATAACCATTTATGGCATCCAAGGCCGGAGAAACCTCTAGAAAGAGGAAAGGGAAGGCAAAAGCTTCCACCTCCGAGTCATGGGAGATGGAGAGATTCATCTCAAGGGTGCAACAAGACCACTTCTATGAAGTTGTGGTCATGAAGAAGGGTCAACTTTGATCAAAGGTTGGACCAAGTCCTCACAGACATTTGTGAAGAGGGTGCTCAATGGAAGAGAGATTCAAGAGGAAAGCCGGTTCAACTGAGAAGGCGTGACCTCAAGCCCATCACTAAGAAAAGGATGGAGCAAACAAGAGACCCTACTCATCATGAAATCCCTGAGATACCTCAAGGGATGCACTTTCCTCCACAAAACTATTGGGAGCAAATTAACACCTCCCTAGGAGAATTGAGTTCCAACATGGGACAACTAAGGGTGGAGCACCAAGAACATTCTATCCTCCTCCATGAAATTAGAGAAGATCAAAGAATCATGAGAGAGGAGCAACAAAGGCAAGGAAGAGACATTGAGGAGCTCAAGCACTCCATAAGACCTTCAAGAGGAAGAACAAGCCGCCATCACTAAGGTGGACCCGTTCTATAATCTCCTTGTTCTTCATTTTTCTGTTTTTCGAAAATTTATGCTTATGTTTGTCCATGTTTGTGTCTTATGATCATTAGTGTCTTAGTGTCTATGCCTTAAAGTTATGAATGTCCTATGAATCCATCACCTTTCTTAAATGAAAACTGTTTTTATTACAAAAGAACAAGAAGTACAGGATTTCGAATTCATCTTTAAAACTAGCTTAATTAGTTTGATGTGGTGACAATACTTTTTGTTTTCTGAATGTATGCTTGAACAGTGCATATGTCTTTTGAATTTGTTGTTCATGAATGTTAAAATTGTTGGCTCTTGAAAGAATGATGAGAAAGGAGACATGTTACTGAGGATCTGAAAAATCATAAAAATGATTCTTGAAGCAAGAAAAAGCAGTGAATACAAAAAAAAAACGAAAAAAGGAGAAAGAGAAAAAGAAAAGAAAAAGAAAGAAATAAAGTTGTGATCCAAGGCAAAAAGAGTGTGCTTAAGAACCCTGGACACCTCTAATTGGGGACTCTAGCAAAGCTGAGTCACAATCTGAAAAGGTTCACCCAATTATGTGTCTGTGGCATGTATGTATCCGGTGGTAATACTGGAAGACAGAGTGCTTTGGGCCACGGCCAAGACTCAATAAGTAGCTGTGTTCAAGAATCATCATACTTAACTAGGAGAATCAATAACACTATCTGGATTCTGAGTTCCTAAAGAAGCCAATCATTCTGAATTTCAAAGGATAAAGTGAGATGCCAAAACTGTTCGGAGGCAAAAAGCTACTAGTCCCGCTCATCTAATTTGGAGCTAAGTTTCATTGATAATTTGGAGTCTATAGTATATTCTCTTCTTTTTATCTTATTTGATTTTCAGTTGCTTGAGGACAAGCAACAATTTAAGTTTGGTGTTGTGATGAGCGGATAATTTGTACGCTTTTTGGCATTGTTTTTAGTATGTTTTTAGTAGATTTGGTTTAGTTTTTAGTATATTTTTATTAGTTTTTAGTTAAAATTCACTTTTCTGGACTTTACTATGAGTTTGTGTGTTTTTCTGTGATTTCAGGTATTTTCTGGCTGAAATTGAGGGACCTGAGCAAAAATCTGATTCAGAGACTGAAAAGGACTGCAGATGCTGTTGGATTCTGACCTCTCTGCACTCGAAGTAGATTTTATGGCGCTACAGAAGCCCAATTGGCGCGCTCTCAACGGCGTTGGAAAGTAGACATCCTGGGCTTTCCAGCAATATATGATAGTCCATACTTTGCCCAAGATTTGATGGCCCAAACCGGCGTTCAAAGTCACCCTCAGAAATTCCAGCGTTAAACGCCAGAACTGGCACCTAAATGGGAGTTAAACGCCCAAACTGGCATAAAAGCTGGTGTTTAACTCCAAGAAGAGTCTCTACACGAAATTTCTTCATTGCTCAGCCCAAGCACACACCAAGTGGGCCCGGAAGTGGATTTTTATGTCATTTACTCATCTCTGTACACCCTAGGCTACTAGTTTTCTATAAGTAGGACCTTTTACTATTGTATTAGAGAGCTTTTGATCATGTTTTTATGATTGAACTCACTTTGGGAGGCTGGCCATTCGGCCATGCCTAGACCTTGTTCTTATGTATTTTCAACGGTGGAGTTTCTACACACCATAGATTAAGGTGTCGAGCTCTGCTGTACCTCGAGTATTAATGCAATTACTATTGTTCTTCTATTCAATTCCGCTTGTTCTTTGTCCAAGATATCACTTGTTCTTCAACTTGATGAATGTGATGATCCGTGGCACTCATCATCATTCTCACTTATGAACAAGGTGACTGACAACCACTTCTGTTCTACAAGCAAACAAGGCTCTAGTGTTTATCTCTTGGATTCCTGATACACGATGCATGATCGCCTGACAACCGAGTGCTCGCCTGACAAACGAGCCAGCCATTCCGTGAGATCAGAGTCGAGAACTGATGGCGGCATTCAAGAGAATCCGGAAGGTCTAACCTTGTCTGTGGTATTCTTAGTAGGATTCAATGATTGAATGACTGTGACGTGCTTCAAACTCCTAGCAGGCGGGGCGTTAGTGACAGACGCAAAAGAATCACTGGATTCTATTCCGGCCTGACCGAGAACCGACAGCTGATTAGCCATATGCTGTGACAGAGCATAGGAACATTTTCACTGAGAGGATGGGAGGTAGCCACTGACAACGGTGAAACCCTTGCATAAGCTTGCCATGGAAAGGAGTAAGAAGGATTGGATGAAGACAGTAGGAAAGCAGAGAGACGGAAGGGAAGGCATCTTCATACGCTTATCTGAAATTCCTACCAATGAATTACATAAGTACCTCTATCTTTATCTTTATGTTTTATTCGTATATCACTATACCCATTTGAGTCTGCCTGACTAAGATTTACAAGGTGACCATAGCTTGCTTCATACCAACAATCTCCGTGGGATCGACCCTTACTCGCGTAAGGTTTATTACTTGGACGACCCAGTTCACTTGCTGGTTAGTTGTGCAAAGTTGTGTTTATGCCATGGTATTGAGCACCAAGTTCTTGGGGCCATTACTAGGGATTATTTGAGTTGTGAAAAGTAGTGATCACAATTTCGCACACCACCCATCATCCTGGGGAGGCCATTCTTAGCCACAGCCAGGGCGCTTATAGATGTGGAGCGAGGATAGCTAGTATTGAGGATACACAATGAACAACTCAGCTTCAACGTTTTCAAACCCTTACAAAAAGAAGATCATGATAACAAAGAGTCAAAGGAAGAGCACAATGAAGAGTTGATGGAAGAGCCAAACATGGGAGCACAAGCACCACACCTAAAACCCCCTACGGTTGACAAGCAATGTGGTCAGAAGGAGCAATAGCCAAGTGTAATCCAAGAGGAACTAGACCCACCAGAGTCATATGAGACAAGCAACAAAACCCTCCTGAAAGAAGAAGCCACAAGGAGCAAAGTAACATCAATGAACACAAAGAAAAAGGCCCCAAGGGGTTAGAGAAACAAGAAAATCCCTACAGAGGATTTCTCTCTAGGAGATGAAGTGGTCTCTTCCTATTTTCCATCTATCCTACCTCATCTCAGCTGCCTCAAGTGTACACCATCAACAAAGTCTTGTCCTTAGAACATGTGGAACTTCTTAACAAAGCCAATAGAAGCAGGTTCACTGCAAGGGGGGAAGATTTGAAGCACCACCAACCACCCTGACAAAGGCTAAACGTCAAGCTAATGACGCTAAAGAAGTGCTTCATGGGAGGCAACCCATGCTCTATACCCTTTCTTTTTAATCTCTAATAGTAGTAATAAAGCAAAGTTCATGAATTCTAAATCAACTCTGACAAATACCTATAAGAATCTCCACATGCAGCATATGGTAAATGATAAATTTGGTGTTCAAAGCACACTAAGAGGGCTTGAACACAACCCATATCATGTTAATCTTAGAGTCTTGATCAAACCCTTTCACGCCACATGATCACAAACCAAGTTTGGTGTCACCAATGTTGCATACATAAACACTAAATAAGTCAGTTGGTTCGTTTTCATGAATAGCACTTAGTTATTTAAAAACAAAAAATTAATAGTAGCCATCTCGTACTTTAATTTTTCCCACCAAAAATTCAATTGACTTTTTGCATTCTTTTTATCTTGTAGAGGAGATTAAAAAGGGGATTGGTGGAACTTGATAAGACAACCAAAGAAAGGAGGTTCGGCCACTATACCAAGGGAACTACACCCTTGTCTTCAAGGGGTGCACCTTGGGAAGTGTCACCATGCAACATTGGGAGTTAGATAGGCTTGGAGACCGAACCAATCAATTCACAATTGTGGTGATCCTTGTGCTCATCCAATACCAAACCCCAACCGTCTACCATTGAGTCTTTCTATCAATCTACACCCTTCAATCACCTATCATTCTCCTATATAAACCACTTCACACAACACCCTTCTATTCCAATTTGTCACCTTCGAAATATACACCATACACTCCATCCTCCACCAAAAGTTTCATACACACTCTCATAGCCACATCTTGTGAGCCACAATCATACCAACTTGCCTTCATGGCATCATCAAGCTCCAAGAGGCAAAAGGGGAAGGAACCTATGGAGCAGCCTCCTTTTGATGAAAAGAAATTTAGAACCTTTTACCATGCACTACAATTTGGGTGGATGACTGAGAAAGAAGTCATATATGAGTTAGGCTTCCAAGTCACAAAAACTGAGTGCCCTGAAATCACAGAGAAGGTAGAAAAACGACGATGGGAGCTCCTCACTGATCCGGTCACAAAGGTGAACGCAACTCTGGTAAGAGAGTTTTATGCAAACGCGGTTAGATATAATAAGGCAGATGAATCCTATACAAGCTTCATAAGAGGGATGAGAGTGGATTTTAGTCCCATGAGCATCATGAGGATGTTAAAGCTGCAAACCATACCCTTTGCAGAAGAGAGCTATCAATCGAGAATAGATAACAGTCTCAACCACGATCAGATTGTGGAAGACATCTGCGTGCAAGGAGCGGATTGGGACAGAGATCCCCATGGGAAACCCAGATTTATAAAAAGAGGAGACCTTCTTCCTGAGGAAAAGGGTTGGTTCGAAATTGTAAGGAGATCCATCCTCCCAGCCGAAAACAACTTAGAGGTAAACCTTAAGAGAGCAACAATGGTGCAATGCCCAATGAAGGGAGGAGAAATCAAGGTTCATGAACTAATAGCCCAAGGTATTTGAAAGTTTGCTGAGAAAAGTGATTCTGGAAGAAGGTTAGGCTACCCCAGTACTATTCTCCATCTTTGCAACAAGGCTGGGGTGGTGTTCGAAGATGGAAACTCCGAGTGGATAAAAGTCGGCATCCCAATTACTCTTCGACGGATGCATGCCGCTGCACCTCCCTTACCTCAATGAAGACTAAGGAAAAGAGCAGCTCATCAAGCTGCAAAAGGACAAAACCCAGAGGAACAAGCCCCAACCACTTTGAAGGCCATATATAACCTATCCAGGTAATACATGGAGAACCAAGGGGCACAAAAAAAGCTTTAACTACAGATGATGAATCATCAAGAAGAATCATTTTCTAATTGGATGAATCAGCAAGGTGAGTGGCAGAAGAAATTGATGGAGCAGCAGCTAGAACAAGGAAGACAGTGGGGAGAATCCTTCCACTTGATGAATCAGAAGCAGGATCGACAGCAAGAAGCCATCCAAAAGCTAATCAACATCCAAGCACACTAAGGTGCACACATTCATGATATGCATCGAAAGCAAAAAGAACAGGTAGATATCTTTGATGAGTACAGAGCATTCTCAGAGGGAGTGTATATGAGCGAGACGGGATATCACATAAACACTCAAGCTAGGCTCGGATATTTAGTCAAACAACTGCCTGTGTTGCACCCTGGGATCACAAGATATGAGGATGTAAAAGATGAATTAGCACGAGAGGAAAGAGAAAGGGCTGAAAAGAGCCATGAATCTGTAAGGAAGGAACTAAAAGATTGGAAGAAAGCCAGAATGAATCGGATGCAAGGAAGTGCAAGTGGACATAAAGAGGACAAACAAGAGAAAGAGCATGAGCATTCCAATAAGTAAAAGGTGGTGGAGTTCCCTCTTTGTTCCATCTTTTTCAAGTTTTAAATAAGAAAAATCATGTGTGAAATAGAACATGCTTCCATAGTAGTTTAGAATTTTCAATTATGCCTTTAGAGTTTTCATTGCTTAGGTCTATGCTTACTAGTCTAATGTCCCTACTGCATTTTCACCTTGCTTACTTGTATGCTTGTCCCTTAAGTCAATCAAAAAGAAGATGTTATGAAAAACAAGACTGGAGTTGTCTTGAGAAGTAAATTCTTAAGTTTGTGGTATGGTCATTGATCAGCTAAGTTGGTTCACCCACAAGGTATATAGGCAACTATGTGCTCTAAACCACATGCTTGAAACACATTCTATGAGACTAACCAAAAAAATATAAGATCCTAATAAGAAAAGAGAAAGTGCAATAAGAGTTGAAAAGGAAAGAAAAACAATAAGAAATAATGCTAGGCACCAAGGGTTTGAATGTTGAGGCATGTGTCTGTGGTGTTCTTGTGCAAGGAATATGCTTGGATGAATAAGCTCTTAGGGGTGCCTTATCACTTGGTAACTTGGTTAACTTATCCGGGATTATCAGCTGAAAGTCCACTATCAAGAGTAACCTTTGCTACAGAGCACTTAGTGACCTAAAGAGGTGCTGGACACCAAGGTCTCAAGAAAGAAAAATAACAAACCATATGCCTGTGGTGTGTATGTATGGGCGAAGGAGACTTGAGGGATGATGAGCGGATAATTTATACGCTTTTTGGCATTGTTTTTAGGTAGTTTTTAGTAAGTTCAAGGTACTTTTAGGGATGTTTTCGTTAGTTTTTATGTTAAATTCACATTTCTGGACTTTACTATGAGTTTGTGTGTTTTTCTGTGATTTCAGGTAATTTCTGGCTGAAATGGAGGGACTTGAGCAAAACTCTAAAAAAGGCTGACAAAAGGACTGCTGATGCTGTTGGAATCTGACCTCCCTGCACTCGAAATGGATATATAATAGTCCATACTTTATTCGGAAATTGACGACGTAACTTGGCGTTGAACGCCAAGTACATGCTGCTGTCTGGAGTTAAACGCCAGAAAAACGTCATGATCCGGAGTTGAACGCCCAAAACACGTCATAACTTGGAGTTCAACTCCAAGAGAAGCCTCAGCTCGTGAATTGATCAAGCTCAGCCCAAGCATACACCAAGTGGGCCCCGGAAGTGGATTTATGCATCAATTACTTACTCATGTAAACCCTAGGAGCTAGTTTATTATAAATAGAACTTTTTACTATCATATTATCATCCTGGATTGTATTTTGAATCTAGTGATCACGTTTTGGGGGCTGGCCTCTCGGCCATGCCTGAACCTTTTACTTATATATTTTCAACGGTGGAGTTTCTGCACACCATAGATTAAGGGTGTGGAGCTCTGCTGTACCTCAAGTATTAATGCAATTCTATTTTCTTTTATTCAATTCTATCTTATTCTTATTCCAAGATATTCATTCGCACCCAAGAACATGATGAATGTGATGATTATGTGATGCTCATTATCATTCTCACTTATGAACGCGCGTGATTGACAACCACCTCCGTTCTACATGCAACCGAGCTTGAATGTGTATCTCTTAGATTCCCCAACAGAATCTTCGTGGTATAAGCTAGATAGATGGCGGCATTTATGAGGATCCGGAAAGTCTCACCTTGTCTGTGGTATTCCGAGTAGGATCCTGGGAATCCGAAAAGTCTAACCTTGTCTGTGGTATTCCGAGTAGGATTCCGGTAATGAATGACTGTGACGTGCTTCAGACTCGCAAGTGCTGGGCGTTAGTGATAGACGCAAAGGAATCAAGGGATTCTATTCCAGTAGGAGCGGGAACCAACCAGTGATTAGCCGTGCTGTGACAGAGCGCGTGAGCGTAGTTTTCACTGCGAGGATGGGATATAGCCTTCGGCCAGTGTGATGCCTCCAGACGATTAGCCATGCGAGTGACAGCCGCAGAGGACCATTTTCCCAAGAGGATTCAAAGTAGCCATCGTCGAACGGTGAACCCCTATACACAGCTTGCCATGGAAAGGAGTAAGAAGGATTGAGTTGAAGCAATAGGAAAGTAGGCGTTCTTGAGCCATACAGTATCTCCATATGCTTATCTGAAATTCCTACCAATGAATCTGCATAAGTATCCCTTTTATTATTTCTTTTTATTATTTGATTTTCTAAATTCCATAATTTTATCTGCCTAACTGAGATTTACAAGGTGACCATAGCTTGCTTCATACCAACAATCTCTGTGGGATCGACCCTTACTCACGTAAGGTTTATTACTTGGACGACCCAGTACACTTGCTGGTTAGTTGAACGGAGTTGTGAAAACAACCGATGCCATAATAATGATTTCATACAAATACAAAGAACATGGATCACAATTTCGTCCACCAAGTTTTTGGCGCCGTTGCCGGGGATTGTTCGAGTATGGACAACTGACGGTTCATCTTGTTGCTCAGATTAGGTAACTTTCTTTTCAAAAAAACTTTTTCAAAATTTTTCTTTTCTTTTTCGTTTTTCCAAAAATATTTTCGAAAAAATTTTTGAAAATACAAAAAAAAAATCATAAAATCATAAAAACCAAAAATATTTTGTGTTCCTTGTTTAAGTCTTGAGTCAATTTTAAGTTTGGTGTCAATTGCATGCTTTTAAAATTTTTTTCTTGCATTTTTCGAAAATTCCATGCATTCATAGTGTTCTTCATGATCTTCAAGTTGTTCTTGATAAGTCTTCTTGTTTGATCTTGATGTTTTCTTGTTTTGTGTCTTTTCTTGTTTTCCATGTGCATCTTTGCATTCATGTTTTCCAAGCATTAAAAATTTCTAAGTTTGGTATCTTGCATGTTTTCTTTGCATCAAAGATTTTTCAAAATTATGTTCTTGATGTTCATCATGATCTTCAAAGTGTTCTTGGTGTTCATCTTGACATTCATAGCATTCTTGCATGCATTCATTGTTTTGATCTAAAAATTTCATGCATTGAGTAATTTTGTTGTTTTTCTCTCTCATAATTAAAAATTCAAAAATAAAAAAAATATCTTTTCCTTATTTCCCTCCAAATTTTCGTAATTTTGGGTTGACTTGGTCAAAAATTTTCAAAATTAGTTGTTTCTTACAAGTTAAGTCAAAATTTCAATTTTTATCTTTTCAAAATCTTTTTCAAAAATCATATCTTTTTCATCTTTTTTCTATTTTTCGAAAATTTCAAAAATATTTTTCAAAATATTTTCAAAATCTTTTTCTTATCTTTATATCATATTTTCGAAAATTCACTAATAATTAATGGGATTGATTCAAAAATTTGAAGTTTGTTACTTTCTTGTTAAGAAAGGTTCAATCTTTAAGTTCTAGAATTTTATCTTGTAGTTTCTTGTTAGTGAAGTAAGTAATTTCAAAATTTTTAAATTAAATCTTTTTATCTTTTATCTTATCTTTTTCAAAAATTTTATCTTTTTCAAAAATTTGATTTCAAAAAAAAATATCTTATCCAACTTCTTATCTTCTTATCTTTTCAAAATTTGATTTCAAATCTTTTTCAATCAACTAACTAACTTTTTGTTTGTTTCTTATCTTTTTCAAAACCACCTAACTACTTTTTCCTCTTCAATTTTCGAAAATGCCTTTCTCTTTTTCAAAAATTATTTTTAATTAATTAATTGTTTCAAATTTCAATTTCAATTATATTTTATCTCTAATTTTCGAAAATCACTAACCCCTTTTTAAAATTATTTTCGAAATCTCCCTTCTCTTTTCTTCTTCTATTTAATTATTTAATTACTAACACTTCTCTTCACCTCTCTTCATCTAAAAATCCGAATTCTTCTTCATTCTTCTACTCCCTTCTTTTTCTACTAACATAAAGGAATCTCTATACTGTGACATAGAGGATTCCTCTTTCTTTTCTTGTTTTCTTCTCTTTCATATGAGCAGGAACAGGGAAAAAGGCACTCTTGTTGAAATTGATCCAGAACCTGAAAGGACTTTGAAGAGAAAATTAAGAGAAGCTAGATTACAACAATCCAGAAACAACCTTTCAGAAATTTTCGAACAAGAAAAGGAGATGGCAGCCGAAAATAATAATAATGCAAGAAGAATGCTTGGTGACTTCACAAAGCCAACGTCCAAATTTGATGGAAGAAGCATCTCTATTCCTGCCATTGGAGCCAATAACTTTGAGCTGAAACCTCAGCTAGTTGCCTTAATGCAACAAAACAGCAAGTTTTATGGACTTCCATCTGAAGATCCTTATCAGTTTTTAACTGAGTTCTTGCAGATCTGTGAGACTATAAAGACAAAAGGAGTTGATCCTGAAGTCTACAGACTCATGCTTTTCCCTTTTGCTGTAAGAGACAGAGCTAGAATATGGTTGGATTCACAACCTAAGGATAGCCTGGACTCCTGGGATAAGCTGGTCACTGCCTTCCTGGATAAATTCTTTCCTCCTCAAAAGCTGAGCAAGCTGAGAGTGGATGTTCAAACCTTCAAACAAAAAGATGGTGAATCCCTCTATGAAGCTTGGGAAAGATACAAGCAGCTGACCAAAAGATGTCCATCTGACATGTTTTCAGAATGGACCATATTGGATATATTCTATTATGGTCTATCTGAATTTTCGAAAATGTCATTGGACCATTCTGCAGGTGGATCTATTCACCTGAAGAAAACGCCTGAAGAGGCTCAAGAACTCATTGACATGGTTGCAAACAACCAATTCATGTACACTTCTGAGAGGAATTCCGTGAACAATGGGATACCTCAGAAGAAAGGAGTTCTTGAAATTGATGCTCTGAATGCCATATTGGCTCAGAACAAAGTGTTGACTCAACAGGTCAACATGATCTCTCAAAATCTGAATGGATGGCAACATGCATCCAACAGTACTAGAGAGGCAGCTTCTGAAGAAGCTTATGATCCTGAGAACCCTGCCATGGCAGAGGTTAATTACATGGGTGAACCTTATGGAAACACCTATAACTCATCATGGAGAAATCATCCAAATTTCTCATGGAAGGATTAACAAAAGCCTCAACAAGGCTTTAACAATGGTGGACGCAACAGGCTGGGCAATAGCAAGCCATATCCATCATCTTCTCAGCAACAGACAGAGAATTCTGAACAAAATACTTCTAATTTAGCCAATGTAGTCTCTGATCTGTCAAAAGCCACTTTTAGTTTCATGAGTGAAACAAGATCCTCCATCAGAAATCTGGAGGCACAAGTGGGCCAGCTGAGTAAGAAAGTCATTGAAACTCCTCCCAGTACTCTCCCAAGCAATACAGAAGAGAATCCAAAAGGAGAGTGCAAAGCCATTGACATAGTCAATATGGCCGAATGCACAAGGGAGGAGGAGGACGAAAATCCTAGTGAGGAAGACCTCCTGGGACGTTCCTCAAGCAAGAAGGAGTTTCCTATTAAGGATCCAAAGGAATCTGAGGCTCATACAGAGACCATAGAGATTCCATTGAATCTCCTTCTGCCATTCATGAGCTCTGAAGACTATTCATCCTCTGAAGAGGATGAAGATGTAACTGGAGAACAAGTTGCTCAATATTTAGGAGCTATCATGAAGCTGAATGCCAAGTTGTTTGGTAATGAGACTTGGGAAAGTGAACCTCCCTTGCTCATTGATGAACTGGATACTTGGATTTAGAAAATTCTACCTCAAAAGAAACAAGATCCTGGCAAGTTCTTAATACCTTGTACCATAGGCACCATGACCTTTGCAAAAGCTCTGTGTGATCTGGGGTCAGGGATAAATCTTATGCCACTCTCTGTAATGGAGAAGCTGGGGATCATTGAGGTACAACCTGCCTTGTTCTCATTACAACTGGTAGACAAGTCATTGAGACAAGCTTATGGAATAGTAGAGGACGTGTTAGTAAAGGTTGAAGGCCTTTACATCCCTGCTGATTTCATAATCTTAGACACTAGGAAGGAAGAGGATGACTGCATCATCCTTGGAAGACCTTTCCTAGCCACAGCAGGAGCTGTGATAGATGTCAACAGAGGTGAATTAGTCCTTCAATTGAATGGGGAATACCTTGTGTTTAAGGCACATGGTCATCCCTCTGTGACAAAAGAGAGTAACCATGAAGAGCTTCTCTCAGTTCAGAGTCAAGAAGAGCCCACACAGTCAAACTCTAAGTTTGGTGTTGTGAGGCCACAACCAAACTCTAAGTTTGGTGTTAAGACCCCATATCCAAACTCTAAGTTTGGTGTTGACAACTATACAACATTGACCTGATCACCTTGTGGCTCCATGAGAGCCACTGTCAAGCTATTGACATTAAAGAAGCGCTTGTTGGGAGGCAACCCAATTTTATTTATCTAATTTTATTTTATTTTATTGTTATTTTGTGTTTTATTAGGTACATGATCATGAGGAGTCACGAAAAAATCATAAAAATTAAAAACAGAATCAAAAACAGCAGAAGAAAAAATTCACACCCTGGAGGACGCACAGGCTGGCGTTCAACGCCAGTAAGATGCATCTGGCTGGCGTTCAACGCCAGAACAGAGCATCATTCTGGTGCTGAACGCCAGAAACAAGCAACATTCTGGCGCTGAACGCCATAAATGTGCCCAGAGAGGAAAAACTGGCGCTGAACGCTAGTAACAAGCATGAAACTGGCGTTCAACGCCAGAAACATGCTTTACATGGGCGTTGAACGCCCAGAATGTGCACCAATGGGCGTTTAAATGCCAGAATGATGCACGAAGGCATTTTACATGCCTATTTGGTGCAGGGATGGAATTCCTTGACACCTCAGGATCTGTGGACCCCACAGGATCACCTCAGGATCTGTGGACCCCACAGGATCCCCACCTAACATATTCCCACCTTACCTTTTAATCCTAATCACACTCTCCTATTCCCCATGCCACACTTCCCAACACTCTTCACCAATCACCTCAATTCCTCTTCCCAATTACCCCATTCATCACTCACATCCATCCACTCTTCCCCATAAACCCCACATACCTTCAAAAATTCAAAACCAATTTCCCACCCATTCCCACCCAAAATGGCCGAACATACCTCCTCCCTCTCCCTATAAATACCCTTCCTTTCTACTTCATTTTCACACAACACAAACCCCTTCTTCTTCACCTTAGCCGAACCTACCTCTCTCCTTCTTTACCATATTTTCTTCTTCTTCTTCTTTTCTTCTTTCTTCTCTTGCTCGAGGGCGAGCAATATTTTAAGTGTGGTGTGGTAAAAGCATAAGCTTTTTTTTGTTTTTCCATTACCAATGGCACCTAAGGCCGGAGTATCCTCTAGAAAAGGAAAAGGGAAGACAAAAGCTTCCACCTCCGAGTCATGGGAGATGGAAAGATTCATCTCCAAGAGCCATCAAGACCACTTCTATGATGTTGTGGCAAAGAAGAAGGTGATCCCTGAGGTCCCTTTCAAGCTCAAGAAAAATGAGTATCCGGAGATCCGACATGAAGTCCGAAGAAGAGGTTGGGAAGTCCTAACCAACCCCATGCAACAAGTCGGAATCTTAATGGTTCAAGAGTTCTATGCCAATGCATGGATCACTAGAAACCATGATCAAGGTATGAACCCGAGTCCAAAGAACTATCTCACAATGGTTCAGGGGAAATACTTGGATTTTAGTCCGGAAAATGTGAGGTTGGCGTTTCACTTGCCCATGATGCAAGGAGATGAACGCCCCTACACTAGAAGGGTCAACTTTGATCAAAGGTTGGACCAAGTCCTTATGGACATTTGTGTGGAAGGAGCTCAATGGAAGAGAGACTCCAAAGGCAAGCCAGTCTAACTAAGAAGACTGGACCTCAAGCCTATAGCTAGAGGATGGTTGGAGTTCATTCAATGCTCCATCATTCCCACTAGCAACCGATCTGAAGTTACTGTGGATCGGGCCATCATGATTCATGGCATCATGATTGGAGAGGAAGTAGAAGTTCATGAGGTCATCTCCAATGAAATCTACAAAATAGCCGACAAGCCTTCACCCATGGCACGGTTAGCTTTTCCTCACCTTATTTGCCATCTATGTTACTCAGCTGGAGTCATCATAGAAGGAGACATCTTCATTGAAGAGGATAAGCCCATCACCAAGAAGAGGATGGAGCAAGCAAGAGAAGCCCCTCACGGTTCTCAAGAGATGCATGAGGAAGCTCATCATCAAGAAATCCCTAAGATGCCTCAAGGGATGCACTTTCCTCCAAACAACTATTGGGAGCAACTCAACACTTCCTTAGAAGGTTTGAGCCACAATGTGGAACAATTAAGGGTGGAACATCATGAGCACTCCATCATTCTCCAAGAAATAAGAGAAGATCAAAGAGCAATGAGGGAGGAGCAACAAAGGCAAGGAAGGGACATAGAAGAGCTAAAGAACATCATTGGTCCTTCAAGAAGAAGACGCCACTAGAGGTGGATTCATTCCTTGTTCTTTATTTCTTTCTGTTTTTTGGTTTTTAATATTGTGTTTATCTATGTTTTGTGTCTTTATTTCATGATCATTAGTATGTAACTGTTCATACCCTGACAGAGCTCTCCAAACTCGGGAAGTTCGCAGAAGGTCCGACCTCGTCCCAAAGGCCCACGCCTAAGGTCGGACCTCGGACAAATAAAGAAGAAGGCCCATCAAAAGGAACGAAGCCCAAAACCTAAAGGCCGAAAAAGGCCTAGGAAAGGCGGTTCCACAAAAGATAGAGATAAGACTCCCAAAGATAAGATAAGATAAGAATATCTTATCCAGGGAAGATCACGACCAACCACTATAAATACACTGGAGCACCCAGGTATAACTCATACTCTAATTCTACTCAATATCTGCTTGGACCCATGCTAACTTAAGCATCGGAGTGTCATTGCAGGTACAACCCCCAGCCGCTCAGCACACCAAGCTCGGGTCACGGAACCCCTACCTCGGGTCTTGCCAGACGACCGAGCTACACGTTTCAGGTAACCCTCGGAACATTGGCGCCGTTGCCGGGGACCCTGGAAGTCATCCCTTTACCATGGCGGACGACCCTCCCAACAATAACCACGCTACATCAGAACAAGAAGAGGAAATTGACACCGGAGAACGACCGGACAGCCCTCTATCACCACGCACTCCAGGAGGAAACAAACAGAATCGCCCAAAGACATCACTTCCAAACAAAAATCCACAAAATCCCGAAAAAGAAGAGAGCTCAGAAATTCTAGAAGCAGTACGGGCACAGCAAAACCGACTGAAACAACTCGAAGAGGACATAAAAAAGCAGAAAGAAACTGAACAAGATTTGAGAAGGGAGGCTCGCAAGCGCAGAGAGTTAGAAGAAAAGCTGCGGAAGATAGAGGCCGAGTTGAAAGACCGGACGGAACGCGGCACCACCCCCGAAAACAACCATGATCCCTTCACGCAAGAGATCATGAAGGAGAAGGTACCGCGAAACTTCAAACCACCTGATATGGATCTCTACGACGGCACCACCGACCCAAGTCACCACCTCAGCAACTTCCGAAGCAGAATGTACCTGGTCGACGCCTCCGACGCGATTCGGTGCAAAGCCTTCCCCACCACTCTCACCAAGTCGGCCATGAAGTGGTTCGACAACCTGCCACCAAGATCAATCTCCAGCTTCGAGGACCTAACCAAAAAATTCCTAACAAGGTTCTCTATTCAAAAGGACAAGGCAAAACATGCCCCCAGTCTACTCGGGATCAAACAGGGTAACCAAGAAACTCTCCGAGAATACATGGAGCGATTCAACAAAGCCTGCCTGGACATACAACACTTGCCCACTGAAGCAGCCATCATGGGACTAGCAAACGGCCTAAAAGAAGGACCATTTAGCCAATCCCTATCCAAACGATACCCGACCTCCTTATACGAGGTGCAAGAGCGGGCAGAAAAATATATCAACATGGAGGAAACCTCCCAGCTAAGAGACTCTTCTAGGAAGGAATCAACCTACCCACTCCGAGACCGAGATCGAGAACAGAAAAAGAAAGAAGAGTCCAACTCGGACAAACCACGGAAGTACCATAGCTACACTCCCCTCCGAGTTTCCCTGGTAGACGTCTACAGAGAAGTATGCCACACCGAAAAAATCCCACCGCCCCGACCTTTAAAACACAAGAGAGCGGGGAGAGATCGGTCCGAATACTGTGAATACCACAAGCTCTACGGTCATTCTACTAATGACTGCCACGACCTGAAGAATGTTATAGAAAAGCTAGCCAGAGAAGGAAAACTCGACAGATACATAGCGGAAAAAGGAGAAGAGACCAAAAAGAGAAGGAGGGGAGATAACGAGGATCGGGCCGAACAGACCCTGCGAACCCCTGAAAGGCACATACACATGATAAACGGAGGTTTTGCAGGTGGAGGAACATCCAGATCCTCGCGAAAAAGACACCTCAAAGAGATCTATCATGTCCGAGAAGACAATCCCCTGCCCGAGCTGCCAACCATCTCATTTACCTAAGAAGATGCTCAGGGGATAATACCCGGCCACGACGATCCTATGGTGATCACCATTATCCTAGCAAACGCCAACTTACATCGAACCCTGATTGACCAAGGAAGCTCAGCAGATATCCTGTTCAAAGCGGCCTTCGACAAGCTCGGACTTGAAGAAAAAGAGCTAAAGGCCTATCCCTCTGACCTATTTGGGCTAGGGGACACCCCGATCCACCCCTTAGGATACATCTCGCTACACACTACCTTCGGAAGAGGCGAGCAATCTAAAACGTTAAGCATCGACTACATTATAGTCGACGTTACCTCAGCATACAATGCCCTCATTGGGCGACCAACCCTAAACAGACTGGCAGCTGTGGTCTCAACCCACACCTCTGTATGAAGTTCCCTACCGCAAAGGGAATCGCCACCCTAAAAGGTGACCAAAAATTAGCACGGCGATGCTACAACGAAAGTCTAAGCCTAAAAGGGAAAGAAGTCAACACAATAGAACTCGGGCGAGTTCAAACCCGAGAAGACCTTCGGCCACAACCAGAGGGAGAAACCGAAAGGATCCAAATCGGGAACACACCTGAAAAAGTAACAAACATTGGAGCAAACCTCGAAGCAGGCCTAAAGGAGGAACTCATAACCCTCTTAAGGGAGAATTCCGACCTCTTCGCCTGGAAGGCCTCCGACATGCCAGGCATAAGTCCCGACCTGATGTGCCATAAGCTATCAGTATACCCGGGATCCAGACCCGTCCAACAGAGACGCCGGAAGCTCGGACCCGAGCGCATGCAGGCAATAGAAGAACAGGCACAAGCACTGCTAGATGCAGGATTCATTAGGGAAGTAAAATATCCCCTATGGCTCGCAAACGTGGTCCTGGTAAAAAAGCCCAACGGAAAATGGAGGATGTGCGTCGATTACACGGATCTCAACAAAGCCTGCCCCAAAGACCCATATCCACTACCAAACATCGACGCCTTAGTCGACGCAGCCTCAGGCTACAGATATCTCTCCTTCATGGATGCATACTCGGGATACAATCAAATCCCGATGTACGGACCCGACCAAGAAAAGACCTCGTTCATAACCCCAAGGGCAAACTACTGCTACGTAGTAATGCCCTTCGGGCTGAAGAACGCCGGGGCAACCTACCAGAGGCTAATGAACAAAATATTCTCAGAGCACATCGGGCTACAGCTAGAAGTGTACGTCGACGATATGCTGGTAAAGACACAAGAAGACAGAAACTTGGTTCCCGACCTCACAAGTGTCTTCGGCACCCTCAGGAAACACAACATGAGACTTAACCCGACCAAGTGCACCTTCGCCGCAGAAGCCGGAAAGTTCTTAGGCTTCATGCTGACTCAAAGAGGCATCGAAGCAAACCCGGACAAATGCCAAGCGATACTCAAAATGAAGAGCCCGACGTGTGTCAAAGAAGTACAACAACTAAATGGAAGGCTAGCCGCCCTATCAAGATTCTTGGCAGGATCAGCGATAAAATCACTACCTCTCTACTCACTCCTAAAGAAAGGGAAACCCTTCTCATGGACCCCGGAGTGCGAAAAAGCCTTCCAAGAATTTAAGGAATTCCTCGGGCAGCCACCAATCCTAACCCGACCTTTAAAAGGGGAAGAGCTCGTATTATACCTCTCGGTCGGACATCGGGCAGTTGCTTCAGCATTAATACGAGAAAATGACCAAGGACAACACCCCATATACTTCGTAAGCAAGGCACTACAAGGGGCCGAATTAAACTATCAGAAAATAGAGAAATTCGCCTACGCCCTAGTATTCACGGCTCGGAGGCTCCGTCCCTACTTTCAAGCCCACACCATCAAAGTCCGAACGAACCAACCCATGAGACACATCCTACAAAAAACAGACATGGCAGGACGAATCCTACAATGGGCGGTGGAACTGTCCGAGTTCGACCTCCACTATGAAGCCCGGACTGCCATAAAATCTCAATATCTAGCCGACTTCATCGCAGAATATACTGAGACCCCGGGAACCCCACTCTCGTGGAATCTGTATGTCGACGGGTCCTCAAACAAAACAGGAAGCGGAGCCGGTGTTATACTCGAAAGCGACCAAGGAACACGGATAGAGCTATCCTTAAAATTCGAGTTCCAGGCTTCAAACAACCAAGCCGAATACGAGGCCCTACTAGCAGGACTAAAGCTAGCCGAAGAGGTCGGAGCCCAGAGAATCACGATCTTCAGCGACTCCCAGGTCGTCACATCACAAGTAAATGGAAGTTACCAGGCCAAAGACCCTACTATGAAAAAATACCTAGACCAAACACAGGCACAATTACGACACTTCCCGGAAATACAAATCCAGCACATACCTCGGGAACAAAATGCCCGGGCAGACGCCCTCTCGAAGCTCGCTAGCACCAAGCCCGGAGGCAACAACAGAAGTCTTCTCCAAGAAACCCTACAATCTCCCTCCGTGCTAAGAGAGGAAGAAACGTTAAATATATCCAACCAACAGCAAGGATGGATGACCCCCATACTCAACTACCTGAAGTCAGGAACTCTCCCCATAGAAAGAAAAGAAGCTAAAAGGCTTACAAAGGACGCCCAGAATTGTACGCTAATTCACGACGTATTATACAGAAGAGGATTCTCAAACCCCCTCCTTAGGTGCGTTCCGACCTCAGAAACAAAGGGCGTCCTCGAAGAAGTCCACGAAGGCATGTGTAGGAACCATCTCGGAGCTCGGGCACTATCCAAGAAAGTAGTCAGGGCCGGGTTCTACGGGCCGACCTTACAAAGAGACGCGACAGAGTTTGTGAAAATATGCCCCCCCTGCCAAAAACACGCCAATTTTCACAAGGCACCGCCCGAAGACCTTATCAGCATCACTGCGCCATGGCCCTTCGCAAAATGGGGACTCGACCTACTCGGCCCGTTTCCACAAGGACCGGGGCAAGTCAAATACCTCATAGTAGGGGTCGACTACTTCACAAAGTGGATCGAAGCCGAACCCTTAGCCACTATTACGGCTCAGAAAAGCCGTAAATTCCTATACAAAAACATCGTCACGAGGTTCGGAGTCCCCTACTCCATCACAACAGACAATGGAACACAGTTCACGGACACAAGTTTTCAGAACTTGGTGGCCGAACTAAAAATCAAACAGCAATTCACATCGGTCGAGCACCCACAAGCCAATGGACAAGCAGAGGCTGCAAATAAAGTCATCTTGGCCGGGTTAAAGCGAAGACTCCAAGAGGCCAAAGGGGCGTGAGCCGACGAACTCCCCCAGGTACTATGGGCATATCGGACAACCCCGCACTCTACAACGGGAGAATCCCCATTCCGGCTAGCTTACGGGATGGAGGCAATGATTCCTATCGAAATAGATGAAGGGTCGCCCAGAGTCATCTTCTACAACGAAAGAGGCAACCCACAGGCACAAAGGGAAGAACTCGACCTCCTCCCCGAGGTCCGAGAAAGAGCCCGAATCCGAGAAGAAGCCTTAAAACGGCGAACGGCCCTCAGATACAATCAAAAGGTAATAAAGCGAAGCTTCTCCAGTCACGACTTGATTCTAATCCGAAATGACATCGGAACACAAAAGTCGGGAGAAGGAAAGCTAGCCGCAAATTGGAAAGGGCCCTACAAGGTAACAGAAGTCTTAGGGACAGGCTACTACAAAATATCCGACCTAGAAGGCAATGAGCTGCCCAGGACCTGGCACGCCTGTAATCTAAGACGGTACTACAGCTAGAAAAACTTAACCCGAGGTGTACTCTTTTTCCCTACAAGGGTTTTTTAATGAGACACCCGGTTAAGTAGGATACCCGACCTAAAGGGTAAACACTTTGTAAATATTCTTTCTTTTTAATACTAATCAAATTTCTCTATTTTCTCTTCCTCATGATGAAGCAAATCCTAGAAAGTACCCCACCAAGGCGCATTAATTTATGCTCGGCAAAACGCAAAAAATCATTTGCCAAGAGACCATACAAGGTCGGCAAAGATAAAGCGACGAGGTTCAAATTAATGTGAGAAGTTATAAAGTAACTCTGAAATGGCTCGAAAAGCCAAATAAAAAAGAGGTTACAAAAATAACTTGAAAAGGCCGACCAAACGACGAAGTCGGACCCAACAAAGGGAAAAGTTATAAAGTAACTCTAAAATGGCTCAAAAAGCCAAATAAAAAGAGATTACAGAAATAACTCAAAAGAACCGACCAACGACAAAGTCGGACCTAACAAAAAGGAGGTACTCGAGCACCCGATGTCCGAGAAAAAGCTCGGCCAGAGAAAGAAGCCTTAAAACGGCAAGAACCAGGATTTCGAAAAACGCTTACTAAAAAGTTGCTTTACAAAAAGCAACTAAAAAGTACAAAGCGAAAAGAACGAAATCGAAAGAAGTTTCAAAACGCTAGCTAAAAAGTTGTTATCCGAAAAACAACTAAAAAGCACGAAAGCGGAGACATAAAGTCAAAACGCTAGCTAAAAAGTTGTTATCCGAAAAACAACTAAAAAGCACGAAAGCGGAGACATAAAAAACGCTAGCTAAAAAGTTGTTATCCGAAAAACAACTAAAAAGCACGAAAGCGGAGACATAAAGTCAAAACGCTAGCTAAAAAGTTGTTATCCGAAAAACAACTAAAAAGCACGAAAGCGGAGACATAAAGTCAAAACGCTAGCTAAAAAGTTGTTATCCGAAAAACAACTAAAAAGCACGAAAGCGGAAACATAAAGTCAAAACGCTAGCTAAAAAGTTGTTATCCGAAAAACAACTAAAAAGCACGAAGGCAGAAACCAAAGGTCAAAACACAAACACCGCATAATAAAGTCACCACAAGTGGCTAAATAAAAGCAAAAGGTGTCCAAAAGTGTTCACAAAAGCCATCCAACAAAAAGCCCACAGGCCGGGCAAACCACTAAAAAGATCACAGAGGATCAAGGTCCTTTCCGGTCTCCGCATCAACAGAAGGCTGCGGAGGGAACATCGAAATCGGGACCACATCGACAGCACCATCATCCCGGCTTGAAACCTCCACACCAGATCTATCCTCAGCCAAAGGTGAAGTCGGGTTCACAACCGGAACCTCGGGGTCGGACACCGGAGCCTTGTGGTCGGACACCGGAACCTCATCCTCGGCAGGAGCAGGAACAATCTTTCCCTCCACAACAATGTTTTCCGTACTGAATAAGCTCAGATCCAGGTCGGGAGCAAGAACCCGGACCTGATCCCTCAAATTCACAAACATAGCATCCATACCCTTGGCCACATTATCTTCCAGCTCGTAAAAATCATCCCGAGCAGACTGCAACTTCTCCTTCGTCTCCACAAGCTCGGCATACAGCTTAGTATAGTTCTCCGTCGCCACCCTCGCCATCTCCTCAGATGTCTTCGCCGCCGCCACAGCCGCGGTGGCCCTAGTTTTCTCTTCCTCCAAAGAGGCCTCCAGCTCAGTAATCCTGGCAGCCTTCAGTTGACTAATCTTATCAAGCTCGGACCGTGCCTTCTCAAGTCGGGAGCTGGTCGCCCCAAGGGGAGCTTTCTTGAACTCCCGAGCAATAGCGGCATGAAGACTAGCCATCCGAACACAGCTCCGCGCCATATACTGAAAGTGATGCTCCATAGACGCATCATCAGTAGAAATAAAGGTCTGGGGGAGAATGTGCTGCTCAATCCAACCAAGAGCGTCAAAATCCTTATCATTGAAACCGGCAAGCTCTTGAGAGGTCTTCTGTTTCTTGGGGGGAGGACCCGAGGTCGAAGACGGGAAAGGTGACCGGGTCCGGAGGTCGGAGGATCTTGAGTTATAGCTCGGAACTGAGGAGTCGGAATGGTCTTCGACCGAGTCTGAACACCCACGGTAGTCTTCTGCGGAGAAGATCGGGCAGAAGCCTCAGCCTCGATATTCCGAGCAGCCGCAGACTTCTTCGACCGACGAAGGAACTTCATGGAATCAGCCTGAGAAGACATCTCTGCAGAAACAAAAGAAAGGGATTATCACAACAGAAAAACCTCCTAAACGAAGCCAAAATACTAAGATGAAATCTCAAAGAGGTCGGGAACTACCTAACTCGGAACGGAGAAGGCTTGGATCTCCCAACATTTTCTTCGTATCCAAGTGAGGTGCCCGACCCCATAAACTGCTCAACACACCCACAAAAGCCTGCTCCACCTCATCTAGACTCTCAAAAGTATACTTAACCGACACTACATTCTCCTGCCAACAAAGAGGAAAAGAAGGCTCCCCACTCTCATCTAGAAAGAAAGGTCGGACATCTCCAGCAGCCCGGACCTTGAAATAGTAGTTCTTGAAATCATGAAATGACTCATCATACAAGGTACAAAACTTCTTTCCCTGGTTAGCCCTAAAAGAGACCCAGGACACCTTCCCAGCACCCGACCCCGGCTTTGTCAACACGAACAGATAGGAAAAAAGAGAAACAGAAGGGGAGACACCCAAAAACTGACACAAAAGTTGAAACAGCTTTAAAAACGCCCAAGAATTTGGATGGAGTTGCGTAGGGGCAAGGTTACAAGACCAAAGGACCTCGGACTCCAAGTCGGTAAAAGGAAGTCGTACACCCAGCTTAGAGAAAAAACAATCGTAAGCATAAAAGAATAGCTTCTTGGAACTTTCTAAAGGCGGGAAGCACACTCTCTCCTCGGACTCCGGGGCTACTAGCTCATAATCCCGCTCAGACTCCCTGTTCTCACAAATACTACACTCCCTACGGAACCTAACTAGATACTCAGAATCTACAACAGAAGGGACCCTTAGAGGAACAGGATCTACCCAACCAAGACCACTCGGAATCTTGGTCGACATTGCTTGAAACACCTTTCGAGACATAAAAAATCTTGCCTACAAAGAAGAATACAACAGCATGCCAAAAATCACATAATAGGCAGACAGCAAAAAACCCATTCAGCAGAAGCAAGAAAACAAAAGTTCTTTTAGAAGAAAAAATGCAGTAACCCGAAAACAAAGTACCAAGAGAAAAGAGCCCCCCCCCACATACAAACAACCAAAACAATGGCGGCGCCTCTTTTCGGGGCAACCCCAGCATAGAAGAAAAAGAAACAAAAGCATATGTGCACAGCAAAAGTAAAGATGAGAAACAAACCTGGAAGAAAGGAAGAAGACGACGAGCTCCGATGCAAGAAGAACGAAAACAGCGGCGCAGAGGAAACCCCGAAAAACAACGCACAGAAAGAATCGGAGAAGAAGAACAGAGAGAAAGAAGGAAGATGCTCGAAAGAGAGGTGGCGAAAAACCCAGAAAAAGGGAAAGGGAACAGAATAAACAAAGAAAATGAGGAAAGGGGCAAATAAATAATACCTTCACAGAGCCCGAACGGAAATCGAGGAGAAACGGTAAAAAGCAATAAATGCTGAAACGGCCATTTTCAAATTTTGAAAAGACGACTATGCCCGAGCTCGACCTCTCAAAAGGACGAACTCGGACAGGGGCACTGTTCATACCCTGACAGAGCTCTCCAAACTCGGGAAGTTCGCAGAAGGTCCGACCTCGTCCCAAAGGCCCACGCCTAAGGTCAGACCTCGGACAAATAAAGAAGAAGGCCCATCAAAAGGAACGAAGCCCAAAACCTAAAGGCCGAAAAAGGCCTAGGAAAGGCGGTTCCACAAAAGATAGAGATAAGACTCCCAAAGATAAGATAAGATAAGAATATCTTATCCAGAGAAGATCACGACCAACCACTATAAATACACTGGAGCACCCAGGTATAACTCATACTCTAATTCTACTCAATATCTGCTTGGACCCATGCTAACTTAAGCATCGGAGTGTCATTGCAGGTACAACCCCCAGCCGCTCAGCACACCAAGCTCGGGTCACGGAACCCCTACCTCGGGTCTTGCCAGACGACCGAGCTACACGTTTCAGGTAACCCTCGGAACAGTAACCATGCCTTAAAGCTATGAATAAATTCCATTAATCCTTCACCTCTCTTAAAAGAAAAATGCTTTAATTCAAAAGAACAAGAAGTACATGAATTTCGAATTTATCCTTGAATTTAATTTAATTATATTGATGTGGTGACAATACTTTTTGTTTTCTGAATAAATGCTTGAACAGTGCATATGTCTTTTGATCTTGTTGTTTATGAATGTTAAAACTGTTGGCTCTTGAAAGAATGATGAACAAAGAGAAATGTTATTGATGATCTGAAAAATCATGAAATTGATTCTTGAAGCAAGAAAAAGCAGTGAATGGCGAAAAAAAATTGGCGAAAAAAATAGAAAGAAAAAGAAAAAGCAAGCAGAAAAAGCCAATAGCCCTTAAAACCAAAAGGCAAGGGTAAAAAGGATCCAAGGCTTTGAGCATCAATGGATAGGAGGGCCCAAGGAAATTAAATCCAGGCCTAAGCGGCTAAATCAAGAGGTCCCTAACCATGTGCTTGTGTCATGAAGGTCCAAGTGAAAAGCTTGAGACTGAGTGGTTAAAGTCGTGATCCAAAGCAAAAGAGTGTGCTTAAGAGCTCTGGACACCATTAACTGGGGACTCTAGCAAAGCTGAGTCACAATCTGAAAAGGTTCACCCAGTTATGTGTCTGTGGCATCTTTGTATCCGGTGGTAATACTGGAAAACAAAGTGCTTAGGGCCACAGCCAAGACTCATAAGTAGCTGTGTTCAAGAATCAACATGCTTAACGAGGAAAGTCAATAACACTATCCGAAATTCTAAGTTCCTAGAGAAGCCAATCATTCAAAACTTCAAAGGAAAAAGTGAGATGCCAAAACTGTTCAGAAGCAAAAAGCTACAAGTCCCGCTCATCTAATTAGACTTAATATTCATTGATATTTTGGAATTCACAGTATATTCTCTTCTTTTTATCCTAATTGATTTTTAGTTGCTTGGGGACAAGCAACAATTTAAGTTTGGTGTTGTGATGAGCGGATAATTTATACGCTTTTTGGCATTGTTTTTAGGTAGTTTTTAGTAAGTTCAAGCTACTTTTAGGGATGTTTTCATTAGTTTTTATGTTAAATTCACATTTCTGGATGAGTTTATGTGTTTTTCTGTGATTTCAGGTAATTTCTGGCTGAAATTGAGGGACTTGAGCAAAACTTTGAAAAAGGCTGACAAAAGGACTGCTGATGCTGTTGGAATCTGACCTCCCTACACTCGAAATGAATTTTCTGGAGCTACAGAACTCCAATTGGCGCGCTCTCAACGGCGTTGGAAAGTAGACATCCAGAGCTTTCCAGCAATATATAATAGTCCATACTTTATTCGGAAATTGACGACGTAACTTGGCGTTGAACGCCAAGTACATGCTGCTGTCTGGAGTTAAACGCCAGAAAAACGTCATGATCCGGAGTTGAACGCCCAAAACACGTCATAACTCGGAGTTCAACTCCAAGAGAAGCCTCAGCTCGTGGATTGATCAAGCTCAGCCCAAGCATACACCAAGTGGGCCCCGAAAGTGGATTTATGCATCAGTTACTTACTCATGTAAACCCTAGGAGCTAGTTTATTATAAATAGAACTTTTTACTATCATATTATCATCCTGGATTGTATTTTGAATCTAGTGATCACGTTTTGGGGGCTGGCCTCTCGGCCATGCCTGAACCTTTTACTTATGTATTTTCAACGGTGGAGTTTCTGCACACCATAGATTAAGGGTGTGGAGCTCTGCTGTACCTCAAGTATTAATGCAATTATATTTTCTTTTATTCAATTCTATCTTATTCTTATTCCAAGATATTCATTCGCACCCAAGAACATGATGAATGTGATGATTATGTGACGCTCATTATCATTCTCACTTATGAACGTGCGTGATTGACAACCACCTCCGTTCTACATACAACCGAGCTTGAATGTGTATCTCTTAGATTCCCCAACAGAATCTTCGTGGTATAAGCTAGATAGATGGCGGCATTTATGAGGATCCGGAAAGTCTCACCTTGTCTGTGGTATTTCGAGTAGGATCCTGGGAATCCGGAAAGTCTAACCTTGTCTGTGGTATTCCGAGTAGGATTCCGGTAATGAATGACTGTGACGTGCTTCAGACTCGCAAGTGCTGGGCGTTAGTGACAGACGCAAAGGAATCAAGGGATTCTATTCCAGTAGGAGCGGGAACCAACCAGTGATTAGCCGTGCTGTGACAGAGCGCGTGAGCGTAGTTTTCACTGCGAGGATGGGATGTAGCCTTCGGCCAGTGTGATGCCTCCAGACGATTAGCCATGCGAGTGACAGCCGCAGAGGACCATTTTCCTGAGAGGATTCAAAGTAGCCATCGTCGAACGGTGAACCCCTATACACAGCTTGCCATGGAAAGGAGTAAGAAGGATTGAGTTGAAGCAATAGGAAAGTAGGCGTTCTTGAGCCATACAGTATCTCCATATGCTTATCTGAAATTCCTACCAATGAATCTGCATAAGTATCCCTTTTATTATTTCTTTTTATTATTTGATTTTCTAAATTCCATAATTTTATCTGCCTAACTGAGATTTACAAGGTGACCATAGCTTGCTTCATACCAACAATCTCTGTGGGATCGACCCTTACTCACGTAAGGTTTATTACTTGGACGACCCAGTACACTTGCTGGTTAGTTGAACGGAGTTGTGAAAACAACCGATGCCATAATAATGATTTCATACAAATACAAAGAACATGGATCACAATTTCGTCCACCAAGGGAGTAAGTCCTTAGGGGTGCCTTAACACCTAGTACCTTGAACCAACTGGTTCGGGAGTGTTGGCTGAAAGCTTATCATAAAGAGTCTCCCTCTTACAAAGCACTTAGCCTAAAAAGAATGCAATAAAACTTGGAAAGGAAGGAAGCATCAACAATTAGGAAGTCTCAAAGGATGCAATCAAGTGATTGTTCAAGGGCATGATAAAGGCCTGAAAACCAGTAAGGGAATGAACCTAAGTTGCTATGCATGAAACCCCATAAACCAGGAATTTTACTTTTATATTACTTATCTTGTTCTTTCATTCATTCTTCCTATGTTTTAGTACTTGCTTAGGGACAAGCAAGCTTTAAGTTTGGTGTTGTGATGCCAAGGCATCTAGGTCAGTTTCACTGACCATTTCTTTAATGTTTTAGGGTAGTTTCATGCATTTTCTTAGGAAATAAGTAAGTTTTGGATGAAATTACATTTACATCTTAATTCAAGCAACTATTGTGAATTTTACATGATTTCATGAGGATTATGCAAGGATTGAATGACAAATTGATGATGCATAATCTCATGACTTGGACTAGAGCTTTGATGCACTTTATTTACTTGATTTCAGGACAAAGGAAGCAAGGAAGAACCACGTTAGTAGCCATGTTAATCTAATTAACGTGTCCACTAACGTGGAATGGAAATGAACTTGCAGCGTTAATGAGAAAAGTGATCGCCAATAACATCTTCGAAGCCATCATAGCCCATGTTAATTGCCACGTTAACTACATTAGTGTGGTAGTTAACGTGGAGGAAAAGGGAGCTCCAGCGTTAGTGGTAAAAGTGAATACCACTAACGCTCCAAATTGGCAATTGGCCACATTAAGAGTCACGTTAACTTAGTTAACGTGAACTCTAACGTGGAAGGGGAAGACAATGCCAATGTTAGTAACACTCACCTTTGTCACTAACGTTGGATTAAGCCAACATTGCCCACGTTAGTGGTCACGTTAAGACCACTAACGTGAAAGATAACGTGGAGCTAAGCATGATGAGCCAACGTTAGTGACACTCACCTTTGTCACTAACGTTGGAGATGGCATTCACTACCACGTTAGTGGCTGCGTTAATCCAATTATCATGAGCTCTAACGTGGGAAGGAAGGGCGTTTGGAGTGTTAGTGACAAAGGTAAGTGTCACTAACGCTCTCGAAGCTTAGGCATGCCCACGTTAAGAGTCATGTTAGTTATACTAACGTGAACTCTAACGTAGGGAAAGGGGGCACAATGCAATGTTATTGGAAAAGGTGATTCCCAATAACGTTTGCGAAGGACCATTTTGGGTTGGAACGTTAGTGAAAAAGGTGATTGTCACTAACGTTCTCGAACCCACATTTTCACATAAAGTTAACACCACTAACAACCTAACTAACGCCCATGCCTAACTCACACTTTTCTGCAAGCTGAGCCCACTGAAGATTGTAACTGTTTCAACTCAAGATCTAAGGCCCATATCCAAGACTTGAAGAACTCACTAGAAGATCAAGAAGAGTGGTATATATAGGAGTAGTTTTGAACTATAGAGAAGCTTGGCACTTTGGAAAACTACCCTCTGTATATTTACTTTTCTGCATTTTCTAGTTAAGCATGTATTCTTTACTATCATTTTCCATTTCCAGAGCTATGAACAACTAAACCCCTTTCATTAGGTTAGGGAGCTCTGTTGTAATTTGATGGATTAATTATAGTTTTCATTCTTCTTCCTCTTTCTTTTCTCTTGATTTACTAGAAAGCTTTCAATCTTAATCTAATTGGTTAGTTGTCTTGGAAAAGAAACTCTCCATAATTAGATCTCCTCTGAGCCTTGGAAAAGGGATGAGGAGATCATGCTAGAAATGCTTTCTCATGTTGGACAAAATTGGGGTTTGGGCAGATATAGTGACATGTAATCCTCCCAACACTTTGATTTGGAAATACATGTGGTATAATCAGTGACCATACTTTATCTCTTCCCATGAGCAGTTAAATCAAGGAATTGGGCAATTGTTCAAGCTTAGAGAGATTAGATTGCCAAGGAATTGGGATCCAATCACTTAAGATTGCCAAGGAGACCAATGAATGAATTGATTGAGGAAGATATGAGAATGAACTTGATCCGGAGAATGCAACATCTCCTAAGCCCAATGAATCCCCCATCTCTAATCTTACCCATTATCTTTACTTTCTGCCATTTATTTCCATCTTCATCTTCCCAAATCCCCATTTAAGATTCTGTACTTTACTTTTCACACTTTATTTTCCTGCCATTTAATTTTCTGCACTTTCAACTCAAATTCTGTTAGCTCAACTAGCACACTCTTCCAACTAAAGTTGCTTGACCAATCAATCCCTGTGGGATTCGAAAATTAGAGGAAGAAGAAGAATAAAATTAAAATTTAAAACAATTAGTTAATTAAAAAGAATTTTTTTTGAAAAAGGGTGAGGAATTTTTGAAAATTAGAGAGAGAAAAGTAGTTAGGTGGTTTTGAAAAAGATAAGAAATAGTAAAACAAACAAAAAGTCAATTAGTTAGTTGAAAAAGATTTGAAAATCAATTTTGAAAAGATAAGAAGTTAGAAAAGATTTTGAAATTGATTTTGAAAAAGATATGATTTGAAAAAGATATGATTAAAAGGATATGATTGAAAAGATTCGATTAAAAAGATATGATTGAAATTTATTTTGAAAAAGATTTGAAAAAGAAATTTTAAAAAGATTTGATTTTAAAATTAAAATTGATTACTTGACTAACAAGAAACCAAAAGATATGATTCTAGAATTTAAAGATTGAACCTTTCTTAACAAGAAAGTAACTGTTCCGGGGGTTACCTGAAACGTGTAGCTCGATCGTCTGGAGATGCCCGAGGTGGGGGTTCAGGGACCCGAGCTTGACATGCAGAGTGGTTGGTGGTTGTACCTGCAATGACACTCCGATGCTTAAGTTAGCATGGGTCCAAGCAGATATCGTGTAGAATCAGAGTCTGAGTTATACCTGGGTGCTCTAGTGTATTTATAATGGTGAGAAGTGACCTTCTTAGATAAGATAAGTTAGTTATCTTATCTTATTTTTATCTTATCTTTGGGTGAGGTCAGCTTATCTTCAACGGAACCGCCTTTATCTTTCTGGGCTTTGGCTGCCTTTAGATTGGGCTGCGTTCCTTCGTTTTGGGCCTGCTTTGGGCTCCTTTGGCGAGTTGGCCGAGCTCTTTGAGAAGAGGTCGGGCATTTAGCCGAGCTCTTTGAGAAGAGGTCGGGCATTTAGCCGAGCTCTTTGAGAAGAGGTCGGGCATTTGGCCTGAAGAGGTCGGGCATTTGGCCTGAAGAGGTCGGTCGGCTTGTCGCTAAACATCCCGGGTCGGACAGCTTGACCCAGGGTATGAACAGTGCCCCTGCTTGAGTTCGATCTTTCCATGAGATCGTGCTTTTCAGAGCTTCGATCTCTTTGGAAGTAGTGCTCAAGCATCTGTCTTGCTTGTTTCTTCATTGATTTGCAATCTTTTGCAGATTTTCTAGAGGTTTGGTACTTCACAGTCCGTCCTCTTTTAAGTAGTAGTGTGGGTTTTCTACCCTTGCTTTCTGGATCACGCCTTGCTTTTGTGTTGACAACCCTCTGCTTTGGTGAAGTTATCCTTGCGGCTTGATATTCGGACTCTTAGTAACTTGTCTGATGACTTTTTAGTGTTCTTTGTATAGAACCTTTTTAGTCTCAGATGACATACGTAGCCCTGTTTGAGATTGTGCCTTTTTTGAGTGGAGTTGTATCCCTTTTAGCTAAGCACTTTTGAGCCTTAAGGTTTTTTCTTAACCTTTTGGCTTGTTCTTTTTTGAGATTGTACTTGCGCCTCTTCTTAGCTGACGTCGACCTGTACGACTTTGCCCCTGCTTGAGTTCGATCTTTCCGTGAGATCGTGCTCTCTTTGGGGGAAGTCGTACTCAAGCATCCTGATTTTGGTCGATCTTGAGTAGTTTTATTTTGTGCGAGTTTGGCATTGCCTTTTTTAGTTGGTCTGAACAATTTTGATAGCCTTGTCATGGAGCTGTGGCCTTTTGGGCAAAGCTATGTCCCTTTTAGCGCACGCTTTTCGTTGGTCCAATTTCTCGTGTCGACGAGCTGTAGCTTTCGTTGGTCCGACTTCTTGTCGGTCCAAGTTGTGGTTTTCGTTGGTCCGACTTCTTCTTGTCGGTCCAAGCTGTAGCTTTTGTTGGTCCGACTTCTTGTCGGTCCAAGCTGTGGTTTTCGTTGGTCCGACTTCTTCTTGTCGGTGCAAGCTGTAGCTTTTGTTGGTCCGACTTTTTCTTGTTGTTCCAAGCTGTAGCTTTGGGCCGACTTTTTCATGTCGGTCGCTTTTAAGTTATTTCTAGTAATCCTCTTTATTGGACCTCTGTCAGGTCTCTTTCAGGGATTACTTTTTATAACTTTTTGTTTATGGGATGACTTCTTTACGTCAGTCCCTTCTCCAAGTTATTTTTGTAATCCTCTTTCTTGGACCTTTGTCAGATCTCTTTCAGGGATTACTTTTATAACTTGTCCGTTGTAGGAGACCGACTTCTTTATGTCGATCTCTTCTAAGTTATTTCGTAACCCTCTTTCTTGGACCTTTGTCAGGTCTCTTTCAGGGATTACTTCTATAACTTTATTATTGTAGAAGACCGACTTCGTCATGTCGATCTCTTCTAAGTTATTTCATAATCCTCTTTCTTGGACCTTTGCCAGGTCTCTTTCCAGGGATTTGCTGATAACTTGGGTTGACTTGGTCCGACTTCTCAACGTCGGCCAGTCTTTAAGTTACTATTTTAGCAATCCGTAAGACCTCGTCAGGTTCTTTTTTGGATCACTTTCGATAACTTCTTACATTATTCTGTGTTCATCTTTGCCGATTTTGTCGTGATCGGGCGATGATTTTGGTGTTTCACCTTGCCGACCTGCTGTAGTCGGGCGTCTTGGTAGGAAACTTTTTAGGGAATCTGCAATCTTTTAAACAATAATATAAAGATAAGAGTGTGTACATGTTAGTACTTTACCTTTCTAGGTCGGGCAATTTTTTTGGATCTCGGCCTGGCGCCTTTTTTAGATTGCAGGCATGCCATGACCTTGGTAGCTCTTGCCCTTCAAGTTCGGGCAGTCTGTAGCAACCTTTCCCCAGTTCTTCTAAACAACTTGGTATGGTCCTTTCCAGTTGGGTGCTAGCTTTCCTTCTCCAGGTTGAGTTGTTCCGATATCATTTCGGATTAGGATAAGGTTGTTGTTGGCAAAGCTTCGCTGTACTGTCTTCTGATTGTATCTTGAGGCCATTCGACGTTTTTAACGCCTCTTCCTTGATCGGAGCTCTCTCTCGGACTCTTGGAAGTAGGTCGAGTTCTTTCCTTTGGATTTGGGATTTGACCTCTTCATTGTAGAAGATCATTCTTGGGGGGTCCTTCTTCGATCTCTACTGGGATCATTGCCTCCATTTCGTAAATCAATCGGAAGGGTGATTCCCCCGTGGTGAAGTGTGGAGTTGTCCGATATGCCCATAGGACTTGTGGGAGCTCTTCAGCCCAAGCTCCCTTTGTGTCCTTTAGTCTCCGTTTTAACCTAGCAAGTATGACTTTGTTGGCAGCTTCTGCTTGTCCATTGGCTTGTGGGTGTTCTACGGATGTGAATTTGGTGCTTTATTTTCAAGTTAGCCACTCTTTTCTTGAAACCTGTGTCCGTGAATTGAGTGTCATTGTTTGTGGTGATGGAGTAAGAAACCCCAAACCTTGTAATAATGTTCTTGTACAAGAATTTCTGACTTCTTTGAGCAGTGGCATTAGCTAGGGGCTCTGCCTCAATCCATTTTGTGAAGTAATCCACCCCTAAAATGAGGAACTTGACTTGTCCCGATCCTTGGAAAAATAGTCCAAGGAGGTCGAGTCCCCTCTTTGCGAACGGCCAAGGTGATGTTACACTGATGAGCTCCTCTGGTGGGGCAATGTGGAAGTTGGCATGCTTTTTGATGTAAAGCTTTGACTTTGTATTTGGGTTTTTGCTCTGTTGTTGCCTCCAAAGGGTGCCCTTGGACTTTTGTGTGAGTCCTGGGGTTTCCCTTTTACTGCCACGTCTGTCACTTTATGTTTTACTGTTATTGTCCGAGTTGTTTCCTTATTTGCCCGAGTTGTTTGGTAGTAATTCCATAGTCGACCTATGTCTTTGAGATGTCTACTAAGATCCCGGACAGCGTGTCTGATTAGCTGGATTTCATAGTTTAAATGCGTGTTACTGTGGCTGACCCTGAGTACATCCCTTATACCGCCTTCGAGACCGATTTGTTGTGGTCTTGTAATGTAGCTCGGATGAGGCTTCTGTTATTGCCCCTTGGTTGGCTAGTTTTGAAAATGCATCAGCTCGGGCATTCTGCTCTCAGGGTATGTGTCGGACCTCATATCCCCGAATTGTCCGAGCTGTTGGTGCTGGCTGCATTAGCTCGGGCATTCTATGTGTCAGACTTCATTTTCCCCGATTTGTCCGAGCTATTTTCTGTTTTTGTCCAGAGTCCCCCGGATTGTCCGAGATGTTCTCTGGTTTTGTCCAAGGTCTCCCGAATTATCCGAGCTGTCCTCTGTAGGATTCTTCCAGCTAAGTTTGTTTTCTGCAGGATGCCCTTTATTGGCTGGTTGGTTTGGAACTCTGATAGTGTGAGCTTGAAAGTATGGGTGGAGTCGTCGAGAGGTGAGTATGAGGGTGTAGGCGAACTTTTTCTATCTGTTGATAGGTTAGTTCGGTCCCTTGTAAAGCTTTGCTGATGAAGTAGACGGGTTGTTTCCCACTTTCGTCTTCTCTGACTAGTGCTGAGGCTATTGCCTGACTTCCCACTGCGAGGTATAATGAGTTCTTCATTTTCCCGTGGTCTGGAAAGGATGGGTGGTTGCCCCAAGGATTTCGAAATCTCGGAAGGCTTGTTCGTACTCCGTTGTCCTTTTCAACTCGTCTGACCTCCTTGGTGTGAGGTGGACGTTCAACTCGTCCGACCTCTTTGGGGTGAGGTAGATGTTTAACTCGTTCGACCTCTTTGGTATGAGGTGGACCTTCAACTCATCCGACCTCTTGGTTGTGAGGTGGACCTTCAACTCGTCCGACCTCTTTGGTGTGAGGTGGACCTTCAACTCGCCCGACCTCTTCGGTGTGAGGTGGACCTTCAACTCGTCCGACCTCTTTGGTGTGAGGTGGACCTTCAACTCGCCCGACCTCTTTGGTGTGAGGTGGACCTTAACTCGCCCGACCTCTTCCGTGTGAGGTGGACCTTCAACTCGTCCGACCTCTTTGGTGTGAGGTGGACCTTCAACTCATCCGACCTTTTGGTTGTGAGGTGGACCTTCAACTTGTCCGACCTCTTTGGTATGAGGTGGACCTTCAACTCATCCGACCTCTTGGTTGTGAGGTGGACCTTCAACTCGTCCGACCTCTTTGGTGTGAGGTGGACCTTCAACTCGCCCGACCTCTTCGGTGTGAGGTGGACCTTCAACTCGTCCGACCTCTTTGGTGTGAGGTGGACCTTCGACTCGCCCGACCTCTTTGGTGTGAGGTGGACCTTAACTCGCCCGACCTCTTCCGTGTGAGGTGGACCTTCAACTCGTCCGACCTCTTTGGTGTGAGGTGGACCTTCAACTTGTCCGACCTCTTTGGTGGTGAGGTGGACCTTCAACTTGTCCGACCTCTTTGGTGTGAGGTGGACCTTCAATTCGCCCGACATCTTCGGTGTGAGATGGACCTTCAACTTGTCCGACCTCTTTGGTGGTGAGGTGGACCTTCAACTTGTCCGACCTCTTTGGTGTGAGGTGGACCTTCAATTCGCCCGACATCTTCGGTGTGAGGTGGACTTTCAACTTGTCCGACCTCTTTGGTGTGAGGTGGAGCTTAAACTCGCCCGACATCTTCAGTGTGAGGTGGACCTTAACTCGCCCGACCTCTTCCGTGTGAGGTGGACCTTCAACTTGTCCGACCTCTTTGGTGTGAGGTGGACCTTCAATTCGCCCGACATCTTCGGTGTGAGGTGGACCTTCAACTTGTCCGACCTCTTTGGTGTGAGGTGGAGCTTAAACTCGCCTGACATCTTCAGTGTGAGGTGGACCTTCAACTCGCCCGACCTCTTCGGTGTGAGGTGGACCTTCAACCTGGCCAATTCTTTGTTATGAGGTGGGCCTTCAACTCGTCCGACCTCTTTCTCCTTTTTGCTTTTGATTGGGCGAGGTGGTGGGATCTTCTCCGATTGATCTTCTCTTTTCTTGGACTCTTTATCCTTGTCCCGTGGTGGGTTAGGAGAATTCGGTTTTTTAGCTTTCTCCTAGTCGAGAGTTCTCTTCCATGTTGATGTATTTCTGTTCCCGTTCCTGTACCTCGTTCAGAGATGTTGGGTGCTTCTTGGATATTGAGTGGCTGAGAGGTCCTTCTCTTAGGCCATTGATGAGTCCCATGATGGCCGCTTTTGTTGGAAGACTTTGTATGTCAAGGCATGCGTTGTTGAATCTTTCCATGTAGCTGTGAAGGCTTTTCTGATCTCCTTGTTTAATTCCCAGCAAGCTTGAAGTGTGTTTGGCTTTATCCTTCTGGATGGAGAACCTGGCGAGGAATCTTCTTAAGAAGGTCGTCAAACTTGTGATGGATCTTGGAGACAAACTGTCGAAGCACCATATTGCTGTCTTCGTTAGAGTAGTCGGGAATACTTTGCATCGAATGGCGTCCGATGTGTCGGTGAGGTACATTCTTCTGAAATTACTGAGATGATGGCTTGGATCCAAGGTGCCGCCGTACGGGATCATGTCGGGAGCCTTGAAGTCCTTTGGGACTTTAGCTTTCATGATATCTTTGGTGAATGGGTCTTGATCTTTATAGGGGCTGTCTTCGTGACCGGATCGAGTTGTTTTGGCCTTGAGATCTGCTTCGAGTTTTAGGAGCTTGTCCTTTAACTCGTGGAATCACCTAACTTCCCTTCGTAGGTCTTTCTCAGCTTCTTGTTGATGTTCCACCTTTTTTTTCGAGTTGCTTTAAGCGATTTTGAAGTGCCTCCATAGCCTCCTCTTTTGGCGAATTCTCGCCTTTGGTGGGTTGAAGAGTATCTTTTTGGTGTAGTATCCGCGTCTTTGTGCGGTGTTCTATCCTCTAGATCTGAATCATGGTCGTTGTCATGGTTGTCCGCCATGGTGATGGGATGACTTCCAGGTTCCCCGGCAACGGCGCCAATGTTCCGGGGGTTACCTGAAACGTGTAGCTCGGTCGTCTGGAGATGCCCGAGGTGGGGGTTCAGGGACCCGAGCTTGACATGCAGAGTGGTTGGTGGTTGTACCTGCAATGACACTCCGATGCTTAAGTTAGCATGGGTCCAAGCAGATATCGTGTAGAATCAGAGTCTGAGTTATACCTGGGTGCTCCAGTGTATTTATAATGGTGAGAAGTGACCTTCTTAGATAAGATAAGTTAGTTATCTTATCTTATTTTTATCTTATCTTTGGGTGAGGTCAGCTTATCTTCAACGGAACCGCCTTTATCTTTCTGGGCTTTGGCTGCCTTTAGATTGGGCTGCGTTCCTTCGTTTTGGGCCTGCTTTGGGCTCCTTTGGCGAGTTGGCCGAGCTCTTTGAGAAGAGGTCGGGCATTTAGCCGAGCTCTTTGAGAAGAGGTCGGGCATTTAGCCGAGCTCTTTGAGAAGAGGTCGGGCATTTGGCCTGAAGAGGTCGGGCATTTGGCCTGAAGAGGTCGGTCGGCTTGTCGCTAAACATCCCGGGTCGGACAGCTTGACCCAGGGTATGAACAGTAACAAACTTCAAATTTTTGAATCAATCACATTAATTGTTAGTAAGGTTTTCGAAAATGATGAAATAAAAATAAGAAAAAGATTTTGAAAATCAAAATTTTTTTTTTAAATTTTCGAAAATAAATACAAAAATGAAAACGATTTGACTTTTTAAAAGAGTTTTGAAAAGATAAGATTTTTTAAATTGAAATCTTGACTTGACTAACAAGAAACAACTTATTTTAAAAAATTTTGACTAAGTCAACCCAAAGATTTTGAAATTTATGAGGAAAATAAGGGAAAGATATTTTTTATTTTTTGAATTTTTAATGATGAGAGAGAAAAACACGAATATGACCCAAAACATGAAAATTTTGGATCAAAACCAATGATGCATGCAAGAACACTATGAATGTTAAGATGAACACCAAGAACACTTTGAAGATCAAGATGAACATCAAGACTTATTTTTGAAAAATTTTCAAGAAAAGAAAACATACAAGATACCAAACTTAGAAATTTTTAATATTTAGACTCTAAGAATTCAAGAATGCATATGAAAAACAAGAAAAGACACAAAACAAGAAAATATGAAGATCAAACAAGAAGACTTGTCAAGAACAACTTACACTACAAGAAAAAGGCGTATTTGTAACAAAAAATATTGTTACAAAACGTCGATATTTTGACAAAAAAGTTTTTTGTAACAAAAAAAGGGTCCATTGCAGTAAGTCCCGTTACAAAAAATTTTTGTAACGAAAAATGGAACTGCTACAATTCAATACCATATTTTGTAACAATGTTTTCTGATACAAAAAACCAGAAGCCGTTACAAAACTGGTAACAAATTTTGATCTTGAAGGTTTTTTTCGTGACAGAAAATTTTTTTCCTATCAAAAAAATTTGTTACAAAATGTAACATGATTTGGTAACATTTTTTTTCTTCAGTTACGAAAGCGAATAAGTTATTTTGTAACAACTTTATTTTTATTACAAATTACGTGCATAATTTAGTAAATTAGTTTTTAAATTAACTAATATAATAACGCTTTTAATAAGCTAGTTTACATCTATTTAATATGCAAAAACATACATAAGTCAAACAAGATCCTTCTAGCTAAAATTGTCTTGAAACAAAATAACATTAGCTAGTGAGTACATGGATTAGTTCAACCAAAACATAAAAGTTCTAACATAAAAGTTCAACCAAAACATAAAAGTTCTAACATAGATTAGTGTCTCTATGCATCAAAACATTCTTAAGCCCTCAAGGTTGCATATGGTTACCCTTTCAGCACTCCTGTAAATAAGAAAAACCGAAACCAAAAAGTTAGAAACAAGATATAACACTATCTATAATTTTTCCACTAAGTTTTATCCAAATTGTTTAGAAAAAATTCGGCAGAACCTCCCTTAAAAATTGGATATTTCCACCGTTCACAGTTCCAACAAACACAACCAATATGCAACTTATGTCTCAGCCATACCCAACCAAATTTATCAAAGCAATCAATAGGACATTTGTCATTTTTCAACCATGACACAAGTAAAATGTGATAAAGAGATCCATATACAAATTAAAGTATACTAATATAAAATGGGAATCATCTACGAAAATATATTAAAAACATAAGCAACTTTAGGAGTACCTTTAGGGTCTAGTTTGTTTCATTGTCAAAGCGCGCTATGAGAGAGTTGACAACAGCTTGTTGAGCTTCCAATTGAGCTTTCATTTGAGCTAATTCTTCCTCTTGCCGTGTTCGTTGCTCTTCAAGTTTTTCTTTGAGCACATCTATTTCCTTTGTTAGCTCCTCACAGTCTTCCATTGCCTCTTGAAGTTGTGCTTGAATCCTTAACTTAGACTTTGAAGCCTTTATGCCATAACTTGCACCACTTTTCTCACCTCTCACAATTAGAAAAGCTTCATTTGGAGTGAGAGAATTTTCCAAATCATAGGAGTCATCAAGCATAGTGCTAATGTCATCCTACACAATCTAATTTGTAATTTGAAAATGGAGATAATATTTAACTTCCATGCAACAAAAAGAGGAAAAGGTTAAGAATGTTACATCAATTTGTTTAGCTTTTTCATTCACCCATTCTCCATTACTCTTTTGATGAGTAATTTGCCATAATTCTTGAATGTCAGGCTAGACACCGGTTCTAGGATGGCGCTGCAAATTTTTTGGAAGTGTAAAATATAGCATGTAGTTAAGTGCAAACATGACATAGCAAAAAATAGAAGACCAAATTAAAACTTTAAGACTATTTACCCGATCACGTCTAACAACTTGAAATGTCCTTCGACAAGCAATATGGGGTACAACATGATGCTTTCTATTATCTTTGTTTCTTAAAATTTTTTCCTATAGAAGACCAAACTCACAAAAGACAAAAGGAGGTCAGCTATAATAATTTGCATTGACCTAAAATAGCAAAACAACAAAAAAAAACCTCAATGGTTGTCACAATGAAAATTTCAAACCTAAAAAGAAGGACTTCCAAAGTAAGACACCAAAGTCTCCCATGTCTCCGGTAGAACATTGTTTGGTGGATTTTGAAGGCGCTCCTCGTCAGTTTGATACAACTCATAGTGCTCACGTAATCTTGAGCGCCAACTTCGATAACATATGCTAGCCTTAGCTAAAATCATATTGCGCATTACTTGCGTATCAGCTATATCAAACTTTTCCTACAAATGATTTGTCAAACTTAGTTAGCAGAAATAACTTCTATAATAAACTGAATAACAGAAAATATAAATATCTATTACCAAAACGATGTCGCATATTTTTTGCTTGACATCATCTCCAACTTGGCTCCATTTCTCTACATCCAAAGGAGCATTTTGTCTTGTAACGATACCCACTTCAGATGCAAACAGATCAGCATGGATGCCATTAGGAGCTAAGTTCTCCAAAGAGATCGGCAATTCTAATTTCCCATTTGTCTTTGTTTTGATAACCCTATTTGTTGCAATCCCACGCGAAGGTCCCCTTTTACCAATACGCCTATCAACAGGGGCAGTGGGTGGTGCTGAAGTAGTGTCTGCCGGGGCTGGGACAGATGCTGCTGGGGCTGGGGCAGGGGCTGCATGGGCTGCCAGGGCTAGGGCAGGGTCTGCCGAGGCTGCAGGGGCTGCCGGGGCTGGGACAGATGCTGCAGAAGCTGGGATAGGTGCTGCAGGGGCTGCGGGGGCTAGGACAGGGGCTGCGGGGGCTCGGATAGGTGCTGCAGGGGCTGCCGGGGCTGGGGCGGGGGCAGGGGCACGTGCTGCAGGGGCCGTGGCAGGTGCTCGTGGTGTATAACCAGATGCAGCAGCCCTTGTCAATCTCCGTGTAGCCATTATGTTACGCAATCTACAATAAAGTTAACAGAGATAAAATTAGAAAAATTAAACAAAAAAATAGCAACATCGTTTAATATACAATTACACAAAGGAAAGCACATCAATAAAAGTTGGTACTTGATTCAAAATATATTATAGTTTTCAAAGCAGTTAAACAAGTGGAATAAAGATTGAAGAACTTAGCAAATACAAAAATGATGTAATTCATAAAGTTTAACTACTTTAAAGGCAATCACCATTCCGATACAAAAAGTGGATAAAGTATATTCACAATCCTATACAAAAAATGGATAATTTAGCAATTGCAAATATCTTGTATTCCCCAAAATAAAAATACTAAGAAGTCAATCACTATCATTTGAATATTCTTCTTCTTCTTCTTCTTATTCTTCTTCTTCTTCTTCTTCTTCTTTCTTCTTCTTCTTCTTCTCCTTCTCCTTCTCCTTCTCCTTCTCCTTCTCCTTCTCCTTCTTCCATACACTTAGGCACGTCCACACTTGATCCCTCTATGTCACCTCTACCCAATTCCATCAACAAATTGATATCACCCGAAGATGGTACTTGATTAAAGCTTCCCATTTCAGCTTGTTGGTATGCCTCTTCTGGCATGATATCTTGCTCAGGCACATCATATGTATTGCGAGGCTTAACTCGGACCACAGTACACCAATTAGGCCTTTTAATTGCCTTTACATAGTATACTTGCTCAGCTTGACATGCTAAAATGAAAGGCTCATCCTTATATCTAACACATGTGACATCCACATTTATGAATCCATACTCATCTTTACAATATCCCCTACTTTGATTTCGTCCTATTGGAGGTACATCAAACCACTCACACTTAAATAAGATCACTTTATGTTTTCCGACATAATCTAACTCAATAATATTAGTCAACACGCCATAATAATCCACACCCCAGTCAATTCATCTCCCTTCACAACTACTCCACTATTTTGAGTCTTCAAAGATGCTTCATGGGTTTTGCTTCGAAATGTAAAACCGTTGACAGCACATGTGTTGTAGAAATGTGCACGTCGATCAGGACCTCTTGCTAGAGAAAGCAGTTGATTATTCACCCGTGCACTCCCTATTTTGTGTAGATCTGAAATCTACATTAACGAATTGCAATTAAAACTAAATACTACCAAGATACTCTTCAAGTCTACAACTATGAAAGTTTACTCATTTACCTTCCTTTCAAACCATGTCACAAATTGATCCTTGTGCCTTTTCTGCAGATTTCTTGGATTTTCTCTTGTTAAAACTGCCATATGTTCATCAACCCATGGTTGAACTTCTTCACAATTCTTCAGCACATAGAATTGTGCTTCTCTATGCTCTAAGATACTAAGTTCCTTGTATGCACCTTTACAACTAAACTGGCCAAGTTCTTTGAACACAGCTATGCTTCGCATAGGTTCATTCTCGCCAGGGTCGGAAATCTTAGAATTTTCATCCAAATATCTCCCCACAAGGGTCATTGCTTCTTCAGAGATATAACCCTCAGATATTGACCCCTCAGGACGTGCTTTGTTTCCCACATAACTCTTTAGTGTGCGCAAATATAATTTAAAAGAGTTATATAAACAATTTTTTTAATTTCTGAAACAAAATACAATTATTTTAAAAAAATATATAGACAATTTTTTTAATTCTTAAAGTTTTTAACATTTTGAAAAAAAATTATAAATTATACATATATTTTGTGACACAAAAAAAAATTATTACAAACAATGTTGAATTTGGTGACAAATTAATTTTTTGTTACAAAATAATTTGAGTTTTTCAGACAAAAAATATTTTGTTACAAAATATTTGGATTTTTTGAAATAAAAAACTATTTTGTTACAAAATACTACGAGTTTTTGCAACTATTTTACTTTTTGTTACAAAATATTATAATATTTTGTAACAACACAATACGGCGTTACGAAAACTACCATAATTTGTAACAAAATAAAAAGAATTGTTACAAAATATCTGGATGTTTTGTAACAATTTGTAATATTGTTACAAAATATTTTTTTTTGTAACAATCAGCAACTATTATTACAAAAAAATAGTTTTTTGTAACAAATTTAATTTTGATACAAAATTTTTGTTACAAATGTTCCATTTTCTTGTAGTGTTAAAGATCATGAAGAATGCAATGTATGAATTTTTCAAAAAAAATGCACAAATTTTAAAAACATACAATTGACACCAAACTTAAAAATTGACACTAGACTCAAACAAGAAACAAAAAATTATTTTTTTGATTTTTATGATTTTATTAATTTTTTTGGATTTTTTGAAAATTATTTTTGGAAAAACGAAAAAGAAAAAATTTTGAAAATAAAATAAAGGTTGAAACAAAAAGAAAATTACCTAATCTGAGCAACAAGATGAACCGGCAGTTGTCCAAACTCGAACAATCCCCGACAACGGTGCCAAAAACTTGGTGCACAAAATTGTGATCTCAACTGCGCCAACAACTTGGTACACACGTTCGTAATCTCAATTCCTTTTCACAACTTCGCACAACTAACCAGCAAGTGCACTGGGTCGTCAAAGTAATAAACCTTACGTGAGTAAGGGTCGATCCCATGGAGATTGTCGGCTTGAAGCAAGCTATGGTCACCTTGTAAATCTCAGTCAGGCAGATTCAAATGGTTATGGAGTTTTGGTAATTAAACTATAAATAAAACATAAAATAAAGATAGAGATACTTATGTAATTCATTGGTGGGAATTTCAGATAAGTGTATGGAAATGCCTCATTCCTTTTGAATCTCTGCTTTCCTACTGCTTTCATTCAATCCTTCATACTCCTTTCTTTCGCAAACTGTATACTGGGTGTCACCATTGTCAATGGCTACTTCCCGTCCTCTCAGTGAAAATGGTCCTCTACAATTTCTGTACGGCTAATCAACTGTCGGATTGCTCGTCTCGGATGAAAAATACCAAGCACAGATATCGTATGGCTAATCAGCTATTGGTTCTCGATCGTGTAGGAATAGGATTTACTATCTTTTTGCGTCTGTCACCATGCCCTACAGTCACAAGTTTGAAGCTCGTCACAGTCATCCCTTCCCAAATCCTACTCGGAATACCAGAGACAAGGTTTAGACTTTCCGGATCTCCGGAATGCTGCCAATAGATTCTAGCTTATACCACGAAGACTCTAATCTCGGATTCAGATGCCCCAATGTCAGAGGGGAGTCGATGTGAATTGTTGATTAGAAATCCAAGAGATATACATTCAAGCTTGTCTTCATGTAAAACGGAAGTGGTTGTCAATCATGCGTTCATAAGTGAGAATGGTGATGAGTGTCACATAATCATCACATTCATCATGTTCTTGTGTACGAATGATTATCTTAGAATAAGAATAAGCATGAATTGAATAGAAAACAGTAGTAATTGCATTAATACTCGAGGAACAGCAGAGCTCCACACCTTAATCTATGGTGTGTAGAAACTCCACTGTTGAAAATACATAAGTGATAATGGTTCAGGCATGGCCAAATGGCCAGCCCCCATAAAAGTCTAAGATAGCATAAAACTGATCAAAGATCTGGTCAAAGACATCTAATACACTAGTAAAAAGTTCTATTTATACTAAACTAGTTACTAGGGTTACAGAAATAGGTAAATGATGCAGAAATCCACTTCCGGACCCACTTGGTGTGTGCTTGGGTGCTTGGGCTGAGCATTGAAGCTTTCACATATAGAGGTCTTCCTTGGAGTTAAACGCCAGTTTGTAACTTGTTTCTGGTGTTTGACTCTACTTTGCAACTTATTTCTGGCGTTTTAACGCTAGAACAGGGCAGAAAGCTGGCGTTAAACGCCAGTTTGCATCATCTAAACTCGGGTAAAGTATGGACTATTATATATTGCTGGAAAGTCCTGAATGTCTACTTTCCAACGCAGTTGAGAGCGTGCCATTTGGACTTCTGTAGCTCCAAAAATTTCATTTTGAGTGCAGGGAGGTCAGAATCCAACAGCATCAGCAGTCCTTTGTCAGCCTTTGAATCAGATTTTTGCTCAGGTCCCTCAATTTAAGCCAGAAAATACCTGAAATCACAGAAAAACACAGAAACTCATAGTAAAGTCCAGAAATGTGAATTTTGCATAAAACTAATGAGAATATACTAAAAAGTAACTAAATCATACTAAAAACTATGTAAAAACAATGCCAAAAAGCGTATAAATTATCCGCTCATCAGAAGGGTTTGCCAAGGATGATGGATTCATCCTCATCCTTCCCAATCTCTAGGATTATGAAGTCAGCAGGGATGTAAAGGCCTTTAACCTTTACCAAGACATCCTCTACAAGTCCATAAGCCTGTTTCTTTGATTTGTCTGCCATCTCTAGTGAGATTCTTGCAGCTTGTACCCCAAAGATTCCCAGTTTCTCCATTACAGAGAGTGGCATGAGGTTTATGCCTGACCCCAGGTCACACAAAGCCTTCTCAAAGGTCATGGTGCCTATGGTGCAAGGTATTAAGAACCTTCCGGGATCCGGTTTCTTTTGAGGTATCTTCAGCTGAGCCAAGGCATTCAATTCATTAATGAGCAATGGAGGTTCATCCTCCCAAGTCTCATTAACAAACAATTTGGCATTCAGCTTTATGATTGCTCCTAGATACTGAGCAATTTGCTCTTCAGTAGTAACTTCATCTTCTTCAGAAGAAGAATATTCTTCAGAGCTCATGAATGGTAATAGAAAGTTCAGTGGAATCTCTATGGTCTCTAGATGAGCCTTAGATTCCTTTGGTTCCTCAGGTGGGAACTCCCTAGTGGTCAATGAACGTCCCATGAAGTCTTCCTCACTGGGAATCACTACCTTTCCCTCCTCTACAGTTTCGGCCATGTTGGTCATGGTTATGGCCTTGCACTCTCTTTTTGGATTCTCTTCTGTATTACTTGGGAGAGTGCTAGGAGGAGTTTCAGTAACTCTTTTACTCAGCTGACCCACTTGTGCCTCCAAATTTCATATAGAGGACATTGTTTCATTCATGAAACTAAGAGTGGTCTTATATAGATCAGAGACTATGTTTGCTAAGCTAGAGAAGATCTGCTCAACATTCTCTGTCTGTTGCATAGAAGATGATGGGAACGGTTTGCTATTGCCAAACCTGTTTCTCCCACCATTATTGTTATTGAAGCCTTGTTGAGGCTTCTGTTGATCCTTCCATGAGAAATTTGGGTGATTCCTCCATGAAGAATTGTAGGTGTTTCTATAGGGTTCTCCCATGTAATTCACCTCTTCCATTGCATGATTCTCAGGGTCATAAGCTTCTCCTTCAGAGGTTGCTTCTTTAGCACTACCAAATGCAGCTTGCAATCCAGTCAGATTCTGAGAAATTATATTGACTTGCTGAGTCAGTATTTTGTTCTGAGCCAATATGGCATTCAGAGTATCAATCTCAAGAATTCCTTTCTTCTGAGTTGTCCCATTGTTCACAGGATTTCTTTCAGAATTGTACATGAACTGGTTATTTGCAACTATTTCAATGAGTTCCTGGGCTTCTGCAGACGTTTTCTTCATATGAATAGATCTGCCTGTAAAATGGTCCTAATGACATCTTGGATAACTCAGACAGACCATCATAGAAGATACCTATGATGCTCCATTCTGAAAGCATGTCAGAAGGACACCTTCTGATCAATTGCTTGTATCTTTCCCAAGCTTCATACATGGATTCACCTTCCTTCTGTTTGAAGGTTTGAACTTCCACTCTAAGCTTACTCATCTGTTGAGGTGGAAAGAATTTAGCTAAGAAGGCATTGACCAGCTTTTTCTAAAAGTTCAGGTTGTCTCTAGGTTGTGAGTTTAACCATATACTAGCTCTGTCTCTTACAGCAAAAGGGAAAAGCATAAGTCTGTAGACCTAGGGATCAACTCCATTGGTCTTAACAGTGTTGAATATTTGCAAAAATTTAGCCAAGAACTGATGAGGATCTTCCAATGGAAGTCCATGAAACTTACAATTCTGTTGCATCAGAGAAACTAATTGAGGCTTAAGCTCAAAGTTGTTTGCTCCAATGGCAAGAATAGAGATGCTTTTCCCATAGAAGTCAGGAGTTGGTGCAGTAAAGTCACCAAGCACCTTCCTTGCATTGTTGGCATTGTTGTTATTTTCGACTGCCATGTCTTCTTCTTTTTCGAAAATTTCTGTCAGGTCTTCTCCAGAGAGTTGTGCTTTAGCTTCCCTTAACTTCCTTTTCAGAGTCCTTTCAGGTTCAGGATCAGCTTCAACAAGAATGCCTTTATCTTTGTTCCTACTCATATGAAAGAGAAGAAAACAAAGAAATTATGGAATCTTCTATATCATAGTATAGAGATTCCTTGATGTGTCAGAGGAAAAGGAGAATAGAAGGATGAGGTAGAGAGAAGAATTCAAACTTATAGAGAGAGATGGGGTCCGAATTATTAATAGAGGATGAGTGTTAGTGATTAAATAGAAAGAGATGAGAGAGGGAATTTTCGAAAATTTTTAAATAAAATAAAATTAGAGTTTAAAACAATTAGTTATTTAAAAAGATTTTTGAAAAAGTTGTTAATGGTTTTCAAAAATTAGAGAGACAGAAGTAGTTAGGTGGTTTTGAAAAAGATAAGAAATAATGTTAGTTGAAAAAGATTTGGAAATAATTTTGGAAAGATAAGAAGTTAGAAAAAGATTTTGAAATTAGAATTTAAAAAGATGTGATTTGAAAAATATATGATTTTAAAAAAAAATATGATTGAAAAGATATGATTGAAAAACAATAAAAAAATATTTGATTTTTAAGATTGATGACTTGACTAACAAGAAATTAAAAAATATGATTCTAAAATTCAAATATTTAACCTTTCTTAACAAGAAAGTAACAAACTTGAAATTTTTGAATCACAACATTAATTGTTAGCAAGGATTTTTGAAAATATTAAAAGAAAAAGCAAAAATATTTGATTTTGAAAAAGATATGTTTGATAAGAGAGGATATGAAAAAGATAAGACTTTGAAAAATTAGTTTCAGAACTTGAAAAATTGAAAAAGATTTTAATTGAGAACAAAACTACCTCCTTGGTGCTATCCTGGTGTTAAACACCCATAATGGTATCTATTTTGGCGTTTAACACCCACTTGTCTACCTCCTTGGGCGTTAAACACCCAGCCAGGTACCCTGGCTGGCGTTTAAATGCCAGAATTCCTTATTCACTGGGCGTTTTGAACACCCAGCTTTTTCTCTGTGATTCCTCTGTTGTATATTCTGAATCTTCAATTCTCTATATTATTGACTTGAAAAGACATAATTTTGAATTTTTTTTTAATTTTTAATGATGAGAGAGAAAAACAACAAAATGAAACTAATCATGAAAAACTAAGATCAAATAAACAATGTATGCAATAACACTTTGAATGTCAAGATGAACATCAAGAACATATTTTTTTTTTGAAAATTTTTAAAAAAAGAAAGACATGCAAGATACCAAACTTAGAAATTTTCATACTAGAGACACTAACAAATTGAGAATGCACATGAGAAATAACAAAAGACACAAAACAAGAGACTTTAAAGATCAGATAAAGAAAATAATCAAGAACAACTTGTAGATCATGAAGAACACCATGCATGAGTTTTCGAAAATTTGCAAGAAAAATAAAAACATGCAATTGACACCAAACTTAAAAATTGACACTAGACTCAAACAAGAAGCACAAAATATTTTTGATTTTATGATTTTATAAAATTTTTTTTGTAAATTTTCTTCGAAAATTATTTTGAAAAAGAAAATAAGAAACTCAAAATTTTTAATACGAATTCCAGGAATCATGCAATGTTAGTCTAAAGCTTCAGTCTAAAAAGATTAGACATGGCCAGCCAAGCTTTAGCAGGACATTACATACAACAGCCAAATCGATGTGAATCAACTAGCTCCTGTGATGATAAAAGCATCATCTGAAACTCTAGAATTTGTTCTTAAAAATTCTGAAGAACAAAATAAAAAGAAAAAAAAATACCTAATCTAAGCAACAAGATGAATCGTCAGTTGTCCCAACTCGAACAATCCCCGGCAACGGCGCCAAAAACTTGGTACACGAAATCGTGAGCTCACACTTTTCTCACAACTCCGCGCAACTGACCAGCAAGTGCACTGGGTCATCCAAGTAATACCTTACGTGAGTAAGGGTCGATCCCACGGAGATTGTCAGCTTGAAGCAAGCTATGGTCACCTTGTAAATCTCAGTCAGACAGATTCAAATAGTTATGGGGTTTTAATAATTAAAAGATGAATAAGACATAAAATAAGATTGAGATACTTGTGTAATTCATTGGTGGGAATTTCAGATAAGCATATGGAGATGCTTTATTCCTTCTGAATCCCTGCTTTCCTACTACTTTCATCCAATCATGCGTACTCCTTTCCATGGCAAGCTGTATGTTAGTGGATCACCGTTGTCAATGGCTACCATCTGTCCTCTCAGTGAAAATGGTCCTCTACGGTTTCCCGCATGGCTAATCAGCTGTCGGTTCCCGATTGAGTCGGAATAAGATCCATTGATCCTTTTGCGCACTGTCACTGCGCCCCACAGTCGCGAGTTTGAAGTGCGTCACAGTCATCCCATCCCAGATCCTACTCGGAATACCACAGACAAGGTTTAGACTTTTCGGATCTCAAGAATGCTGCCCATTTGATTCTAGCTTATACCACGAAGACTCTGATCACACGGAATGGAAGGCTCTGTTGTCAGGAGAGGCAACCATGCGTCGTGAACCAGGAGGCCAAGAGATACACACTCAAGCTTTCACAAATAGAACGGAAGTGGTTGTTAGGCACGCGTTCATAAGGGAGGATGATGATGAGTATCACGAATCATCACATCCATCAGGTTGAAGTACGAGTGAATATCTTAGAACAAGAATAAGCATGAATTGAATAGAAGAACAATAGTACTTTGCATTAATTCATGAGGAACAGCAGAGCTCCACACCTTAATCTATGATGTGTAGAAACTCCACCGTTGAAAATACATAAGAATAAGGTCTAGACATGGCCGAATGGCCATGCCTCCCAAATAACATGAAACAATCAAAAAAGGGTTCAAAGACCTGATCCCAAGATCAAAGATGATCAAAAGATGAAAATACAATAGTAAAAGGTCCTATTTATAGTGAACTAGTAACCTAGGGTTTGCAGAAATAAGTAAATGATGCAGAAATCCACTTCCGGGGCCCACTTGGTGTGTGCTTGGGCTGAGCATTGAAGCTTTCACGTGCATAGGCCTTTCTTGGAGTTAAATGCCAGCTCTGGTGCCACTTTGGGCATTTAACTCCAGCTTTTATGCTAGTTCTGGCGTTTAACGCCAGAAAAAGGTCTCTGACTGACATTTTGACGCCAATTTGGGCCATCAAATATCGGGCAAATTATGAACTATTATACATTACTGGAAAGCCCATGATGTCTACTTTCTAACGCAATTGAGAGCGCGCCAATTGCGCTTTTGTAGCTCCAGAAAATCCACTTCGAGTCCAGGGTGGTCAGAATTCAACAGCATCTTCAGTCCTTTTTCAGCCTCTGAATCAGATTTTTGCTCAGGTCCCTCAATTTCAACCAGAAAATATCTAAAATCACAGAAAAACACACAAACTCATAGTAAAGTCCAGAAATGTGATTTTTGTATAAAAACTAATAATTATATACTAAAAACAAACTAAATCATACTAAAAACTACCTAAAAATAATGCCAAAAAGCGTATAAATTATCTACTCATCAGTCACGTCGCAGATTTTCTTCCCATATATACGCATGGGCCACGTATACGCGTCGCCATGAATTCAGCAAATCCTCATTTTTTCATGAATTCTCCATTTTTACATGCTTTTTCTTCATTCCTTTAATCCAATCTTTGCCTTCTAAATCTGAAATCACTTAACAAACATATCAAGGCATCGAATGGAATTAAAGTGAATTAAATTTATCAATTTTTGGGCCTAACAAGCATGTTTTCACTCTTAAGCACAATTTAAGGAGAATTTACAAAACCATGCTATTTTAGTGAATAAATATGGGAAAAGTTAATAAAATCCTCTAAATTCAACACAAGATAAACCCTAAAAATGGGATTTATCATCAAGTATCAATTCCAATCTCAACACATATACATTGATCTTTTTATTGAACTTCACATTGGGGTGTCCCCTATTTATTTTTTTTCTTTTCTTTCTTTTCTTTTCTTTTTTCTTCTTCTTTTTTTGTATTTATGAAAGCATAATATATACAATGGACATCAATGCATATGGTTTCTATACCATTACATGAGTATACACCCAAATTCTCAATATTTATCAATAAAAACAAAACACATTCTCATCAACCATAGTTTCCAAATTTTCCCACACTTAATCAACACACACCTCACCATCTTAAGCTAACCAAAGATTCAAATAGGACAATTAATTATTTTTTTACTTAAGACTAGTGATGTGGTAACATAAGGAACAAAAGAGGGTTAAAAAGGCTCAAAGTGGCAAACAAAGGTAAATGAAATGGTAGGCTATTTGGGGTAAATGAGCTATAATCAAATGATGGCCTCAATCACATAATGGCATGAATATACACTAAATAATGGACATATAGAATGAAACAGACCAAAGATTGCAATCATAGAGAAGAAAACACACAAGAATCAGAATCATGGTTAAATGATGTAACCATATAATTAGGCTTAAAAACTCACAGGTTGTGTGTTCATAGCTTAAAAACCATAATCCAAACTATATATATACATCATGCAGGTTTCAAAAATTTCAAACTCAAATCAATTTGAATCTTAATGCCCTTTTTTAAAAAATTTCTTGAAAATTTCATCAAATTGACCAACATTTATTATATATATACTAAATCATATGATGTGATTGTGAAAAGTTAAAAATCCTTAGTTTATTTCCTATTTTCAACCAAATCAATTTCTCATACGCAACGGAATAAACTAAGCTTAATTATGCGCATTTTTTTCCAATCACAACTAGTAAACCAAAATAACTATATATATATATATATATATACACTATCAAACTAAAAAGATGCAAATCAAACTAAAATAAACCAAGGTATATACAAGCAAGAGTGCAAAATGCAATAGACTAAAAGGTATCCAAAACAACGAATATATACAAGAATCCAAAAGTGTAGTAAAGTAAAAATGCAAGTACTGAAAATAAAACAAAATAAAGTAAAATAAAACAAGAGTCTGAAATGGGTCACCAAATGGAATCCGCCGATGATGGAGATCTCCCCACACTTAGAAGATTGCATCGTCCTCGATGTTATTAACTCAAGCTGGGTGAGAGAGGTCAACGTCTGAAGTGCTACCATCTTCTGTAGGTGGAGGTGGGTCTGGCTGAGGTTGTGGCTCTGGCTGTGGCTCTACAGAAGTCTGTTGGTCAACAGGAGGCTGAGTTTCTGTGGGGGACTGTGTCTTTGTATGGGCCTCTGCCTGCTGTGCCTCTGCCTCCAGAGCCTCCTCCTCTGCCTCAGACTGGTCGGAAGGAGTATCGGACTCGGAGGGAATGTCGGTGCCAAAAGCTATCATCCGTCCCAGGTGCTGGTAACGTCGCTTCCCGCGACGCTCTATCTGGTCCATGCCCTTGAAGAAGCGCTGCACTAGACGGTACATCAGTTCAGATGATGATGATGTTACCGGTCTAGTAGATGCATATGGTGCTATCGAAGGACCTGCTACCACCGAGGAAGAAGCTGGCTCAGAAGCTACTGCTATGGCAGCTCAGTCTCGACGCTAGACTGCCGGTCGGTCACCAATCCAGCTCCCCCAAGGAAAAACCTTCTCCTTGCCATGAACAGCTAGGGGTGTCTCATCTACTGGCTCCCAAGGTACCTCAGCCCGGTGAGTGAGCTGCGTGACCAAATATGGAAATGGGAGGTTGCCCCTGATGCGGGGCCCGGTATATGAATTGTCTGATGAGTCGGGGAAGGTACAACTCCTTCCCCTCTAGGACGCACCAGATCAACACTAGCATATCCGCTGGGACGTCTGTGAAGTGAGTGCTAGGCATGACATGTGTGGACGGAATCTGCTACCACACCTTAGCCTCCTTCGTCAGGTAGTCAAACTTCATGCCCTTGGGAGTCACTTTAGAGGAACCCATCTCCTAAGGTGCACCTGGCTGGGCAACTGATGAGCAAATATTTTTATACGCTTTTTGGCATCATTTTCATATAGTTTTTAGTATGTTTCATTTAAGTTTTATTATATTTTCATAGGTTTTAGCGTAGGTTCACCTTTTTGGATTCTACTATGAGTTTGTGTGTTTTTATGCAATTTCAGGTATTTTTTGGCTGAAATTGAGGAGCTAGAGCAAAAGTCTATTTCAGAGGCAGAGAAAGTGCTGCAGATGTTGTCTAGATCTGACCTCCTTGCACTCGAAAGGGATTTTCTGGAGCTATAGAAATCCAAATGAAGCGTTCTAATGGCTATCTAAAGCTAACATCCATATCTTTCCAAAAATATATAATTGTCTATACTTTGCTTTAGAATAGAAAGCCCAAAACTAGCATTCAACGCCAGCCTCCTGCCCCATTCCAAGCATCCAGCACCCACAAGGGAGAGACTAGCGTCCAAACGCCCAAAGAGGTGCCCCTACCCAGTGTTCAACACCGTAGAGCCCTCCTAGAATATGGATCTCATTCAAGTCCAGCCTAAACACTCACCAAGTGGGCCCCAAAAGTAGATTTTAGTACTAAAAGACCATTTTACACTTTTTATGTAATCTTTAGTCATTAGTTAGTATTTAAAGAATTTTACACCTCTCATCAGGGGGGACGCACACTTTACACATTTTTATTATTGTATTTTCTATCAGTATGAGTTTCTAAACCTCTTAGGTTGAGGGGAGAAACCCTGTTGAGTTCTATGTATTAATAAAAGTATTACTGTTTCTCTTCACTTTGTGTTTGATTCAATTCTAAGACGTATCTTCGTTGTTTAACATGATAAATGAGATGATCCGTGACAATAATCTTCATTTTTCATAGTAAAACTGCATGCCTGACAACCACCCGTGTCTTCTTGGGTTCGTGTGAATACGTAACTAGAAAGCATCGAACCACCAGCTTGATTATACATCTCTTAGACGGCTAATCCACGACTTCGTTGGGGACTTCTCGAGACACCAGTTCAGCCGAGGTGTGGGGAGATTAGGGGCTTTGCGGTAAAGGCTAGAACCCAAAGGCGCAACATTCTTTGATATGGAAGATCCGACCTTGTCTGTAATATTTTGAGTAGGATCATTAAGGAGAATGGACTGCAAGAGCTTCACCCTCAATCAGAATGGATCCACACTAACCCTGGGGTGCAGATCTGGAGGAGATTGGCGACCGCGACTGTACGGCATTGATCACATATAGCCAGCCATAGAAGAAATCATTTACTGTTGAAGAAGACTGTAAGACCAGAGTTAAACTAGAAGGATAAAGCATCTTCAAGCCTTAACCATCTTCTTATCATTGCAAACAGGTCAACATAGTTTAAATCTCACAAATCCAACAACCCTTCTATCCGGCTGACTAAGATCTATAAGATAGTCATAGCTTTCTTCAAACCACAATCCTCGTGGGATCGACCCTGACTTGCTCAGGTATTACTTAGACAACCCAGTGCACTTGCTGGTGTAGTTGTATTACCTAGACGACCCTCAGAAGACCAAATAGAAGACCAAGAATGAACACTGCTCACAGTCCTTGGAAGGCTCTAAGAAGTTGCACATCAATATTCCTCTTGCTGAGGTTATGAAGCAATGGTCTCTATCTACTGGAAGAAACCTCCCTGATGCTGAGAGAGGCGAATTAGTGCTGAGGTTACAGAAGGATTACATGGTTATCAAGGTCCTTCAACCTCCACTACCCCCAGATAGAGGAGGTGCTTCTATGTAGAGTACAATACTGGAGCCTCCACCCTTGGTGAAAACTCGTACAGTTTTCTCAAACATCAAACTTAAGTTTGGTGTTGGACAGTCATCACCCACCAAGGAGGAAGGTCTTAAGAGGAAGATGCATAGGGGATGGAGAAGCAATTCTGATGACAAGTCATCATATACCCATTTTTCAAGCTAATTTCACTTGTTTCACTAGTCTTTATGCACTTTCTTGCATCCTAAGTAAGTAATTTGGAATGAAAATGCATGACTTCTTTAAATCAAACAACTACCATTAAATTGATGCTAAATCATGAGGTTTGAGCTAAAATTAATTGATTTTTAATGAATTATAAACCTTATGAGTTTGGAGATACTTTGATTGGTTGCTTTGGTTTCTTGTAGGTGCAGAAAGGAAGAAAAGAAGAAAAACGTGGCTTAAGAAGTGTGGCCATGGAAGGAGAAGTGTGGTGCAACATAGAAGGAGGAAGCAAACACTGCTCTCCACAAGAGCACACTGCTCTCTAAGAGAGCAGCATAATGAACCAAGCCTCCAAAATATCACTGCCTTGCCCACAATAAGAGCGGAGAACAATTCTATGCCAAGGACCAAAGGAAGCAAAAATTCTGCCCTGCCCTTCTCAAGAGCAATATCGGGCTTCATCCAAGAAAAATTCAAAGGAAATTGCTCTCCTAGTGTTACCCATGGGTTTCGAACCCAAGAACAAGGAGGAAAGGAGTAGCACTCAAATACAAAGAAAACAAGCAAAAATTGGCTGGTTCTCAATCTCCAAGAATCGAACACAGCACCATGAGGAAGCAAGGAACTAGGCGCTACTTTGGTGCCAAGAAAACCATGGAAAAAGGGGCAGCGTGTGCTTCCACCAGGTTTCGAACCTGGGACCTCACCCTTGGTTGCCTTGCTGCGCTGCCCACAAGGAGAGCAGAGCAGCATTTCTTAGCACAGGCAGCACACAAGTGCGCACACAAGCACGCAAGGCCAAGAGCATCACGCGCAGCTTGGACGCACGGAAGGCAAGCATGCACGCACACTGCCCTGCTCTCCGCATGGGCAGGGCAGCATCCTGATGCTACACACGCTTAGCACGCACGCAATGAGGCCGCATGCACAATTTCCCTGCTCTGCCCTCCACAAGAGCAGAGCAGCCTCCTGGAGCCAACTTCTTCATGGGCTAAAAATTGGATTAAAAATCCAATTTAATTCATTTCTTCACCAAATCAAAAACCCATCCAAATTCCAAAATCCAGGAATAGAAAGTGTATAAATAGGAGATAGTTTGATGTAATTAGGACCTTTCTTTGGATTTTTGAATTTTTACATTTTGAGACTTCATTTTCTTTGAGAGCTTTGAACTGAGATCTGAGAGAATTGGGAAGGAGAATTGATCTCTCTTCTTCCTTGTTCTTACTTGAGCATTTTTTACTTTTCTTGTTTGAATCTTGAGTGTGAAGAATTGAGGAACTTCTGTCTCAATCTCCATTTAAGACCTCTTGGATTTTTCCTACTGCATAATTGAGCTAAATTTCTTTTCCTTACTGCTGCAATCTTCAATTTCTCTTTAATTATTTTGTTAACTTGGATCTGGGAAGGCAGTTGAGATCTAGACTTTGCTATCAAGTCTCTAGAGTCCTGAGATCCAATTTTCCTTTTGGTTCTTCTGTTGAACCCCTACTGCAATCAAATTTCCATTTCTGTTTGAGATCTAGACAATTTCAATTCATCTCTTACTTTGATAATTGCTGCAAGTTAATTTCCCTTGCTTAAATTCTGAATTCCTAGTCTTCAAATCCCTTTTTCCATTCAAGCAATTTATATTTCTTGCACTTTAAGTTACTACAATTTACATTTCTTGCACTTTAAGTTTCAGTCATTTAATTTCTTATTCTTTAAGATTCAGCACCTTTACTTTCAGTTTTCTTTAAGTTTTGCAATTCATCCCTTTCCCTTTACATTTTCTGCTATTTACTTACTGTTGGATACAAAATCACTCAACCAATACTTGATTCGCTTGACTAAATCAACCACTAAACTAAAATTGCTCAATCCTTCAATCCCTGTGGGATCGACCTCACTCCCGTGAGTTTTATTACTTGATGCGACCTGGTACACTTGCCGGTGAGTTTTGTGTTGGATCGTTTTCCACACATCAAGTTTTTGGCGCCGTTGCCGAGGATTGAAATAGATTGACAATGATTAAGTGAAGTGGAGGTCTAGATCAAGCACTTTTTCTTTTCTGTTTCTTTAATTTTTAATTAACCCATTAACTGTTTGAATTTTTGCTTAAACTAACTAAAACTTCATTCTAGCAATAGATTGAAGCTTCACTGGTTTTCTGGTTCTGTGTGTTTCTTGTGGTGTGTTTGTATGTCAGGTACAGGGAGAACTTCTCCTATTTTCTCTAAAACTAACCAAAGAACTCTTCGAAGATTAAGAAGAGCTGAAAGAGGGAAGAACATTGTTGGAGAGGAAGAATTTGAGGAGGAATTCCAAGAGATGGAAGGAGATCCATCAAATCTCAATAAGCCAGAAGGAGGGGCCAACAATAACCCACAACAGAGGAGAGTACTGGCCTCCTATACATTTGCAAATGCTAGACATTGTGGGAGTAGCATTCTTACCCCTAATGTCAATGCAAACAACTTTGAACTGAAGCCACAACTCATCACATTGGTCCAAAATAACTGCTCTTTTGGAGGAGGGCCATTGGAGGACCCAAACCAACATCTATCCACTTTCTTGAGGATCTGTGACACAGTTAAAAGCAATGGAGTGCACCCTGACATATACAAGTTACTGTTGTTCCCATTCTCTCTCAGGGACAAAGCCACTCAATGGCTAAAAACATTTCCAAAGGAGAGCATCAACACTTGGGATGATTTGGTGAGCAAGTTTCTTACCAAATTTTATCCCCCTCAAAGGATCATAAGATTGAAGACTGAGGTGCAGACATTCACTCAAATGGATGCTGAAAATCTATATGAGGCATGGGAAAGATATAAGGCTCTGCTGATGAAATGTCCACCAGAAATGTTCACTGAGTGGGACAAGCTGCAGAACTTCTATGAAGGACTTACTCTGAAGGCTCAAGAGGCACTTGATCACTCAGTTGGAGGATCATTGCAATTGATGAAAACTGCAGAGGAAGCTCAGAACCTCATTGATATGGTGGCCAACAACCAATATTTCTTTGCTCACCAAAGGCAACGCCAACCATCACAGAGGAAGGGAGTGCTAGAATTGGAAGGAGTGGATACAATTTTGGCTCAACACAAAGTGATGCAGCAGCAGATTCAGCAACAATTTGAGCAAATGGCCAAGAGAATTGATAGCCTTCAGGTTGCATCAGTGAGTGCCACAAGCCAACCATCAACTCCTTGGGGGCAGAATAAAGATAACCAATAGAATAGCAACAAGAGCAAGTGCACTATATGCACAACCAAAATTCTGGATCAAATGAGGTGTATGGTGACACCTACAATCCATCTTGGAAAAACCACCCAAACCTTAGGTGGGGAGATAACCACAACCTAAACCAACAACCATGGCAAAGGAACTCAGCTCAAAACACTCCAAGAAACAAGCAAAATCATAACCAGCAGCCAACTAACTAAAATTTTTACACAAAACCCCAAAATAATTACCCCAACTCCAACCATTATCCACCCAATAACCAACCAACTAACCAAAATACTTACCATCATCCATCAACACCCCAAAACCAACCAATCTCACAAGATTCTCAGAGGTTTACTAATCTGGAGATGCTCTTGGAGAAGATAATGAAGAACCAAGAATTGACAACAAAGAACCAAGAAGCTTCCATGAAGAGCCTAGAAAGGCAGATTGGACAAATCTCCAAGCAGATTTCTATTGAAAGACCTTCAAGCTCACTACCAAGTGATACCATCCCTAATCCAAAAGAAGAGTGCAAAGCTGTGCAATTAAGAAGTGGAAAGACATTGGTGGATGGCAACCAAGGGGCAACCAAGAAGCTCATGGAGAGTGACAAAGAACCAACAGAGAAAGATGAAGCTAACAACAAAGACATAACAAACAAGAATGTCCCAAAAAAGCTCACAGAAGAGAACAACCAACAAAAAAAATTTAAAGAAGGGAAAGCAGATCATGGAAGAACCAAATCCAATACAGCAGCAACTGGAGAAGAGTCTTACACCTCCACTACCTTATCCACAGAGATTCCAAAAAGAAGCAAAGGATCAACATTTTCACAAATTCCTTGAGACTTTCAAGAAGCTAGAGATCAACATACCCTTGGCTGAGGCATTTGAGCAAATGCCTCTATATGCCAAGTTCTTAAAGGAGCTCATCAATAAGAAAAGGAGTTGGAATGAGAAGGAAACTGTAATGCTCAGTGAAGAATGCAGTGTACTAATCAGAAAAGGGCTCCCTCCCAAGCTTGAAGATCCTGGAGGTTTCTTCCTACCTTGCACTATTAGAAGTCTATTCATCAACAAGGGGATGTGTGACTTAGGAGCAAGTATAAATCTAATTCCATCTTCTTTAGTGAAAAAGCTTGGCATAGGAGAGGTGAAACCAATACAGATGTCCTTGGAATTGGTGGACCAATCAGTGGTATATCCTAAAGGGTTGATTGAAAACCTTTTAGTTAAGGTTGACAAGTTCATCTTTCCTGCAGACTTTGTTATCCTAGATTCAGCAGAGAATGAGAATGACTCCATAATACTTGGTCGATCATTTTTGGCCACTGCTAGAGCTATTGTAGATAGAGAGCAGGGAGAGCTAACCCTCAGGATGCATAAGGAAAGCATCAATTTGAAAGAGTTTCCAGAATCACAAAGTAATGAAGAAACAAGCAAGACAAGTAGTGACTATCTTCCAAGGCAAGCAACCAACAACACAGTAGAACAGAAGAATGAGCAGGTGCAAGGAGGGGAAGGAATTCAAAAAGAGGTCGGGATGATAAACAAAAAGGGAGGTATCACAACTCAAGTCACTGTCAAGGGAGACAAATCAACAAGAAAGAAAAACAAGAAAAACAAGAAGAAGACCTACAAAGGGTGGAAGAATAAAAAAATCCCAACTGAAGGATTTTCCAAAGGTGACAAGGTGCAATTAGTATATCAGCAGCTGGGAACAAAAGATCATTACACTGTCAACCAAGTACTCTCTCTTGAGCACATTGAAATTGAGCATCAAAGCACACAGAGAAAGCTTACAGTGAGAGGGGACAAGTTGAGACATCACCAGCATCAACCACCCTAAAGGGAGTTCAATGTCAAGCTAGTGACAATAAAAGAGCACTTCATGGGAGGCAACCCATGATTTAAGATTCCTGTCCTTTCTTTTATTCAATAAGCTATGATTACCTAAGCATGATTTTGAACTTTCATACTTGATAAATGCATACATTGTTTTAAAGCATATGTCAGACTTCTAAGTTTAGTGTGCCTTAAGGCACACCCAAAATTTGTTTTCAAAAAAAAAAGAGAGGGAAGGGGTATTCTTGGAACATATGCATAGTCATTTTGATAAAGCATATGACCAAACACTAAGTTTGGTGCCTGCTTGTGTAACAATGTTCAGAAGATCATTTCCATTCATGGAATCAAAATCATACATGGATCATGCATTATTACATTTTGGAATAAATTCCCATCTTATGATCAAACCACCATATATATTTATGTGCTAAGGCCAGCTGTTTTGGTTTAATTAGGAAAAGGAGGTTGAGATAAATACAAGGAGGGGAGGGGCCACAGCTAGGACAAGCCAAGTGAGGAGTGGCATGTGCCTAGAGAAGTGTGCTCCTTGGGAAGCAGAATCTGCATGCATGCACCATCGAACACCTAAATACATGCAACCAATGAGAAGAGGATCCTCGTCAAGCCTTAACAATGCATGCAAGCCGTTCAATTCATGAGCCCTCTATATGTTCAACTCAATCTCAACCCTTCATGATCACCAACGAACTCCCCCCTCATTTATTGTGGTTTTGTTAGAAAGTTTGAAGAACCTGCCTATAAATAGCCGTTAGCACTAAATGGCTTACACATTCATACAAACTACCTTCACTTGTAAACCATAATCTCTTCTACTCCCAAAACTAAGGCCATCAATTCCCTTCTCTTACACAACAAAACTGAACATCATCCCAAATACAACCCACTTCTCCCTTCTTCACACCACTTCTAATGGCCTCTTCGAGCTCAAAAAGAAGGCCAGGAAAGGAACCAATGGTGACCGAACCCCCATCTTATGATGCAAGAAAATTTAGGTCCCAATTCCACGAAGGAAGATATCACAAACTCATAAAGACAAGGCATGTCATTTACGAGAATGGTCTTGAGCTGAAGGAAGGGGAATATCCCATCATGAGGCAAATCACTAAAGAGAGAAGGTGGGAGCTTCTATGTGATCCTCTCGCCAACATGAGTGCAGTCATGATCAGGGAATTTTATGCAAACGCTGTAAAAGAGAACAAAGACAGCACCTCCTACAAGAGTTATGTCATAGGAGTTGAAGTAGATTTCAGTCCAGCAGCCATCACAAGAGCTCTGAAGTTGAGGACAATAAAATATGCAGAGCCCAGTTATGAGACCAGATTGAAGATAGAAAATAATCCTGATGAGATCTTACAAGGGCTATGCATAGAAGACATAGACTGGGAACGAGATTCAAAAGGAGTCCCAAGCCATTTAAAAAGGATGAATCTCACCCCTGTGGCCAGGGGATGGTACGAGATAGTAAGGAGATCCATCTTTCCCACTGGAAACTCATCATGGGTCACAATCAAGCGAGAACTTTTGACATACTGCATCATATATGGAGGTGAAATCAATCTTGCATAACTCATAGCTGACAGAATTCAAGAAATAGCCGACAGCACAAGAAAATCAAGTAGACTTGGTCATCCAAGCACCATCCTCAGGCTATGCAACAAAGCTGGAGTCATATTTGAGGATGAGGATACAGAAAAAGTGAAGAAAGGGAAAGGAATCACCAAGAGGAGCATGGAGGGGTTGAATGAAGAAGATGATCAAGAGGGAGTGGTAGCTCCCAGACCAAAAAGATCTCAAAGAGAGGAAGAGCAAGAGCAAGCTCATGGTGCCATAGACATGAGCCAGCTACAAAGAGCAATTGAAGAGCTATCTCAGCAACTCATGCAAACTCAACAAGAGCAAAATCAAGGGCGCCAAGAGCAATATCTAGAGCCCCATCCAGAGTTTCGGGAGCAATATTTGAGGGATAAAGAGGAGCGAGAAGCTTGGCAGCGTCAAATGGAGGAGAGGCAAGAGAGCTGGCAACAACAGATGATGACTCAACAGCAAGAATTTCAAACAAAGATTCTTGAAGAACAAAGGGAGCAATACAAAGAATTCAAAGAATCATATGATAAGTTGTACTTTAGTCAAGCTTAAGCAGGGAAATATAGTCACAACCTGTATCAATGGAAGAATATTCATCACACCATGGGAGAAGCTAGATATGTGCAAAGAATGGAGAGTGATGAATACATACAAGCAAGGTTGGAGTACTTGACCCATAATTTGCCAACACTCAATCCACATATCAAGCCATTTGAGCAATGCCCTGAATTTGAAGCCAAGCAGCAAGCAAAGTCTCATCACTATACGGAGGTAACACTTAACAGATTGGAAGAAGTTGGGCTCTCAGGACTCTTAGATTCTGTCTGGGATAGAAGATGCCCTGGTGAAGAAGCCTGAGACTATTCCAAGCTAGGGAAGAGAAAGAAGAAAAAGGGAGAATCAAGTAGCAGCCACAATCATTAGAAGGTGGCAAAGTTCTTTCATACTTCTAATAAGGAGATACATGTCTGAAACATGATATGCCTCCACTGTTTATTTCCTTTTATTCCATTTTGATGCACTTTTTATTGTTCAATAAGTAGCTAGAGAAATGATCTGCATGATGCTTGTCATTCATCACTTAGCTAAATTTTGTTTGTTTCCCATATGCTTGAATAAAAGAGAATTGTTTGAATTAGAAAGTAAATATCCAACGTTGCATACGTTAGAATGGAGGTTAATGGTGGTGTATGTGTTTGATTAAATGCATAACTCATGAAATAATTGCTGCATAATGTCATTTTCATTGAAGTGTGAGCTAGCTTGCTGTCATAAAGGTTCCTATCAGTAAAGAAAAAAAATCCCTTGAGAACAAAATAAAATAGAAAGAAAAGGAAGAAGAAAAAGCCAATGTGGCAAGAAAAACAAAGAATAAAGGCTGGACACCAATAGCTTGGACCCTAGGACACATGCCTGTGGTGTTCTTGTACTAGGATATGCTTGGACAAGTAAATTCTGAGGGGTATTTCAAAACCCGGTCACTTAGATCAACTGATTTGGGATGGCCAATTGAAAGTCCACAATAAAGAGCAACTTAGATACAGAACATTTAGTTATCCAAAGAGATGCTGGGCATCAATGATCCTAGGAGGAAATAGTGAGCCATGTGTCTGTGGTGGAAAGATGTTGAGTAAAAATAAAGCCAAAGGCTACTGCAACATTTGACACCAAGCCTTCTAAGAAGAATAAGCTTGTTAAGTAAAAAAAGAAAAGAAAAGTTAGCAAGGGAGCAAGTAAAAAGTATACCTTATAACAACAAGCTTAGTAAGCCTTTAAGGAAAAGTGTATATTATGTAACAGCAAACAATAACTGAGTTATCATTGTCTGCATAAAAACTCCATGAATCAAGTTCTGCTATATGCCTAATAAGGATATGTTTGCTCTTCTCGTTCATTTCATTTTCTCTTAGTTTTGATACTTGCTTGGGGACAAGCAAGATTTAAGTTTGGTGTTGTGATGACAAGTCATCATATACCCATTTTTCAAGCTAATTTCACTTGTTTCACTAGTCTTTATGCACTTTCTTGCATCCTAAGTAAGTAATTTGGAATGAAAATGCATGACTTCTTTAAATCAAACAACCACCATTAAATTGATGCTAAATCATGAGGTTTGAGCTAAAATTAATTGATTTTTATTGAATTATAAACCTTATGAGTTTGGAGATACTTTGATTGGTTGCTTTGGTTTCTTGTAGGTGAAGAAAGGAAGAAAAGAAGAAAAAAGTGGCTTAAGAAGTGTGACCATGGAAGGAGAAGTGTGGTGCAACATAGAAGGAGGAAGCAAACACTGCTATCCACAAGAGCACACTGCTCTCCAAGAGAGCAGCATAATGAACCAAGCCTCCAAAATATCACTGCCCTGCCCACAATAAGAGCGGAGCACAATTCTATGACAAGGACCAAAGGAAGCAAAAATTCTGCCCTGCCCTCCTCAAGAGCAATATCGGGCTTCATCCAAGAAAAATTCAAAGGAAATTGCTCTCCTAGTGTTACCCACGGGTTTCGAACCCAATAACAAGGAGGAAAGGAGTAGCGCTCAAATACAAGGAAAACAAGCAAAAATTGGCTTGTTTTCAATCTCCAAGAATCGAACACAGCACCATGAGGAAGCAAGGAACTAGGCGCTACTTTGGTACCAAGAAAACCAAGGAAAAAGGGGCAGCGCGTGCTTCCACCAGGTTTCGAACCTGGGACCTCACCCTTGGTTGCCTTGCTGCGCTGCCCACAAGGAGAGCAGAGCAGCGTTTCTTGGCACGGGCAGCACACAAGCGCGCACACAAGCACGCAAGGCCAGGAGCATCACGCGCAGCTTGGACGCACGGAAGGCAAGCATGCACGCACACTGCTCTGCTCTCCGCAAGGGCAGGGCAGCATCCTGATGCTACACACGCTTAGCACGCACGCAATGAGGCCGCATGCACAATTTCTCTGCTCTGCCCTCCACAAGAGCAGAGCAACCTCCTGGAGCCAACTTCTTCATGGGCTAAAAATTGGATTAAAAATCCAATTTAATTCATTTCTTTACCAAATTAAAAGCCCATCCAAATTCCAAAATCCAAGAATAGAAAGTGTATAAATAGGAGATAGTTTGATGTAATTAGGACCTTTCTTTGGATTTTTGAATTTTTACATTTTGAGACTTCATTTTCTTTGAGAGCTTTGAACTGAGATCTGAGAGAATTGGGAAGGAGAATTGATCTCTCTTCTTCCTTGTTCTTGCTTGAGCATTTGTTACTTTTCTTGTTTGAATCTTGAGTGTGAAGAATTGAGGAACTTCTGTCTCAATCTCCATTTAAGACCTCTTGGATTTTTCCTACTGCATAATTGAGCTAAATTTCTTTTCCTTACTGCTTCAATCTTCAATTTCTCTTTAATTGTTTTGTTAACTTGGATCTGGGAAGGCAGTTGAGATCTAGACTTTGCTATCTAGTCTCTGGAGTCCTGAGATCCAATTTTCCTTTTGGTTCTTCTGTTGAACCCCTGGTGCAATCAAATTTCCATTTCTGTTTGAGATCTAGACAATTTCAATTCATCTCTTGCTTTGATAATTGCTGCAAGTTAATTTCCCTAGCTTAAATTCTGAATTCCCAGTCTTCAAATCCCTTTTTTCCATTCAAGAAATTTATATTTCTTGCACTTTAAGTTACTGCAATTTACATTTCTTGCACTTTAAGTTTCAGTCAATTAATTTCTTGTTCTTTAAGATTCAGCACCTTTACTTTCAGTTCTCTTTAATTTCTGCAATTCATCCCCCTCCCTTTACATTTTCTGCTTTTTACTTACTGTTGGATACAAAATCACTCAACCAATACTTGATTTGCTTGACTAAATCAACCACTAAACTAAAATTGCTCAACCCTTCAATCCCTGTGGGATCGACCTCACTCCCGTGAGTTTTATTACTTGATGCGACCCGGTACACTTGCCGGTGAGTTTTGTGTTGGATCGTTTTTCACACATCAAATTCAACCCCTACCCTAACAAGCAATGAGAATCAAACTCATCATACTAAAAGAAAGCGTGTTAGGAGGAATTCAAATCTGAGGGCACTAATCTCCTCCTCTTCTCCCATGCCATCATTTCTGTTAACCAACTGGAAGAAGAGAAAGAAAGTCAGGAATCAAATGTCAAGCTAATGACATTAAAAAATCGCTTGTTAGGAGGCAACCCAACCATGAGTAGAGTATTTCTGTTCTTATTTCTATTATTTATTTTCATTTAACCTTATTTTAGTTTATTTTTAGAAATTTCCCTTGATTTTTAATGTTTGTGATCATGTGTAGTAGTAAGAATAGAGAACAGAAAGGTTCAGCAATGAAAACTGGATGGAGTGTTTTGCTAGCATTGAACGCCAGCTAGGGGCAGACCTTGGGTGTTCAATGCCCCAATTGGTAGCAATGCTGGCGTTAAACGACAGCCAAGGGCAGAGGCATGGCGTTCAATGCCCAAGGAAGTAGAAGACCTGGCATTGAATGCCAGGAAAGAGTCCCTCCTGGTCGTTCAACGCCATAACTGGGAGGAAAGCTGGCGTTGAACGCCAGCCATGGTGTAGCAACTGGGCGTTCAACGCCTATATGGAGGGCAAGAAAATTCAATTGCCCTAGACTTTCAGGACCAGTAGGTTCCACAAAAGCTCCACCGACACCACCCTCTTCTACTCTATTCTTCCCCATTGTTCATATTTTCTCGAGGACGAGCAAAACTCTTAAGTTTGGTGTTGCAAAAGCTTTGCTTTTTGACTTCTACCACTCCTAGGTATGGCCCCAAAGACTAGTTAAACCTCAAGGAAGAGGAAGGGAAAGGCACTTGCCTTCACTTCCCTCACCTCATTTGTCATCTATGCAATTCAGTTGGAATTGTCATAGAAGAGGACAAGCCCATCACTAAAAGAAGGATGGAGCATGATAGAGAGTCGGCACATGGACCACAGCAATAGCATGTGGAGCCGCCTTAATAGAAATTTCTGAGATGCCTCAAGGGATGTATTTTCCTCCCTAAAATATTTTGGGATCAACTGAATACCTCTCTAGGAGAGTGTGGAGCAACTAAGGTTGGAACATCAAGAGCACTCCCTCTTCCTCCATGAAATAGAGAAGATCAGAGAGCTATGAGGGAAGAAGAACAGATTCAAGGGCATGACATTTAAGAGAGGCAAAGCTAAGTCACAATCTGAAAAGGTTCACCCAGTTATGTGTCTGTGGCATTTATGTATCTGGTGGTAATACTGGAAAACAAATGGCTTAGGGCCACGGCCAAGACTAAAAAAGTAGCTGTGTTCAAGAATCAACATACTGAACTAAGAGAATCAATAATACTATCTGAAACTCTGAGTTACTATAGATGCCAATTATTCTTAATTTCAAAGAATAAAGTGAGATGCCAAAACTGTTCAGAAGCAAAAAGCTACTAGCCCCGCTCATCTAATTAGGACTAAGTTTCATTGATATTGTGAGACTCATTATATATTCTCTTCTTTTTATCCTAATTTGTTTTCAGTTGCTTGGGGACAAGCAACAATTTAAGTTTAGTGTTGTGATGAGCGGACAATTTATATGCTTTTTGGCATTGTTTTTATATAGTTTTTAGTATGTTTTATTCACTTTTTAGTATATTATTATTAGTTTTTAAGCAAAATTCACATTTTTGGACTTTACTACGAGTTTGTGTGTTTTTCTGTGATTTCAAGTATTTTCTAGCTGAAATTGAGGGACTTGAGCAAAAATCTGATTCAGAGGCTGAAAAAGATGCCAAAAAGCTGTCTGTGGCATTTATATATCCGGTGGTAATACTGGAAAACAAAGTACTTAGGGCCACAACCAAGACTCTAAAAAGTTGTTTTCACGAATAAAAAAGAACTAAAATAGGTAATTCGAAAATATCTTTTCGATTCTAAGTTCCTAAAGATGCTAACACTTCTGAGTTTCAATGGATAGTGAGATGCCAAAACTATTCAGAAGCAAAAACTACCAAGTCCCGCTCATCTAATTGAAACTGAGCTTCATTGAAAACTCTGAGATTTATTGTGTCTTACTCTTCTTTTTTATTCTACTTTGTTTTTATTTGCTCGGAGACAAGCAACAGTTTAAGTTTAGTATTCTGATGAGCGGATATTTTATATGATTTTTGGCATCATTTTTATATTATTTTTAGTATGTTTTATTTAAGTTTTATTATATTTTCATAGGTTTTAGTGGTAAATTAATATTTTTGGATTCTACTATGAGTTTGTGTATTTTTATGCAATTTCATGTATTTTCTGGTTGAAATTGAGGAGCTGGAGCAAAAGTCTGTTTCAAAGGCAGAGAAAGTGCTGCAAATGCTGTCTAGATCTGACCTCCTTGCACTCAAATGAGCTTTTATGGATCTACAGAAGTCAAAATGGAGCATTCTTAATGACTATGGAAAGCTAATATCCAGAGCTTTTCAAAAATATATAATAGTTTATACTTTGCTTCATAATATAAGGACCAAAACTGGCATTCAATGCCAGCCTCCTGCCCCATTCTAGGCGTCCAATGCCCACCAGGGAGAGACCAGTGTCCAAATGCCCAAAGAGGTGCCCGAGTGTTTAATGCCCTAGAGCTCTCCTAGAACATGGATCTCAATCAAGCTCTGCCCAAACACTCACCAAGTGAGCCCCAGAAGTGGATTTTCGCACTAAAAGACCGTTTTAGCCTTTTTATGTAATCCTTAGTCATTAGTTAGTATTTAAAGACTTTTACACCTCTCATCAAGGGGGGACGCATACTTTACATGTTTTCATCATTGTATTTTCTATCAGTATAAGTTTCTAAACCTCCTAGGTTGAGGGGCGGAGCCCTGCTGAGTTCTATAGATTAATAAAAGTATTACTATTTCTCTTCAATCTGTGTTTGATTCAATTCTAAGATGTATCTTTATTCTTCAACATGATGAATCAGATGACCCGTGATAATCATCTTCGTTCTTCATACCAAGACCGCATGTCTGACAACCACCCGTGTCTTCTTAGGTTCGTGTTAATACGTAACTGGAAAGCATCGAACCACCAGCTTAATTATACATCTCTGATGAGCGGACAATTTATACGCTTTCTGGCATTATTTTTATATAGTTTTTAGTATGCTTTATTCACTTTTTAGTATATTTTGGCATTTCTAGATTTTACTATGAGTTTATGTGTTTTTCTGTGGTTTCAGGTATTTTTTGGCTGAAATTGAGGGACCTGAGCAAAAATCTGATTCAGAGGCTGAAAAAGGATTGCATATGCTATTGGATTCTGACCTCCCTGCACTCAAAATGAATTTTTTAGAGCTACAGGAGTCCAAATGGCGCGCACTCAATTGCGTTGGAAAGTAGACATCCAGAGATTTCCAGCAATATATAATAGTCCATACTTTGTACGAGTTTAGACGACGTAAATTGGCGTTCAACGCCAGTTTTCTGCCCTATTCTGGCGTTAAACGCTAGAAACAAGTTGCAAGCTAGAGTCAAATGCCCAAAACAGGCTGCAAACTGGCATTTAACTCTAAGAAAATTCTCTACAAATGAAAGCTTCAATGCTCAGCCCAAGCACACACCAAGTGGGCCTGGAAGTGGATTTCTGCATCATTTACTTATTTCTGTAAACCCAAGGTTACTAGTTTAGCATAAATAGGACTTTTTACTATTGTACTGACATCTTTGGACGTTTAGTCCTTGGATCGGTGTTGGTTATTCTGGTTCCTTCCCTGGGGCCAAAGCCAATGAACACCATTATCACTTATGTATTTTCAAAAGTGGAGTTTCTACACACCATAGATTAAGGTGTGGAGCTCTGCTGTTCCTTGAGTATTAATGCAAAGTACTATTATTCTTCTATTCAATTCATGCTTATTATTATTCTAAGATATCCATTCGCACACAAGAACATGATGAATGTGATGATTATGTGACACTCATCACCATTCTCACTTATGAACGCGTGATTGACAACCACTTCCGTTTTACATGAAGATAATCTTGAATGTATATCTCTTGGGTTTCTAATCAATGATTCACATCGACTCCCCTCTGACAATGGGGCATCTGAATCTGAGAATAGAGTCTTCGCGGTATAGGCTAGAATCCATTGGCAGCATTCTTGAGATCCAGAAAGTCTAAACATTGTCTGTGGTATTCCGAGTAGGATCTGGGATGGGATGACTGTGACGAGCTTCAAACGCACGACTGTAGGGCGTAGTGACATACGCAAAAGGATAGTAAATCCTATTCCTACACGATCGAGAACTAATAGCTGATTAGCCATACGATATCTGTGCATGGTATTTTTCATCCGAGACGAGAAATCCGATAGTTGATTAGCCATACAGAAATCGTAGAGGACCATTTTCACTAAGAGGATGAGAAGTAGCCATTGACAACGGTGACACCCAATATACAGCTTGCCATGGAAAGGAGTATGAAGGATTGGATGAAGGCAGTAGAAAAGCAGAGATTCAGAAAGAACAACGCATCTCCATACGCTTATCTGAAATTCCCACCAATGAATTACATAAGTATCTCTATCTTTATTTTATGCTTATTTATCTTTTAAATTATTAAAACTCCACAACCATTTGAATTCGCCTGACTGAGATTTACAAGATGACCATAGCTTGCTTCAAGCCGACAATTTCCGTGGGATCGACCCTTACTCACGTAAGGTTTATTACTTGGATGACCCAATGCACCTGCTGGTTAGTTGTGCGAAGTTGTGAAAAAGAGTTGAGATTACAATTGTGTGTACCAAGTTGTTGGCGCCATTGTGTATCACAATTTCGTGCACTAATCTCTTAGATAGCTATTCCACGACTTCGTTGGGGACTTTTCGAGACACCAGTTCATCCGAGGTATGGGGAGATTAGGGGCTTTGTGGTAAAGGCTAGAACCCAAAGGGATAGCATTCTCTCATCCGGGAAGTTCCGACCTTGTCTATGGCATTTTGAGTAGGATAATTAAGGAGAATGGACTGTAGGAGCTACACCCTCAATGAGAATGGATCCATTCTAACCCTGGGGTTCAGATCTGGAGGAGATTGGCGACTGCGACCGTATGGCGTTGATCACATACAGCCTGCCATAGAAGAAATCATTTACATTTGAAGAACACAGTAAGACCAGAGTTAATCCAAAAGGATACAGCATCTCCAAGCCTTAACCATCTTCTTATCATTGCAAACAGGTCAACCTAGTTTAGATCTCACAAATCCAACAACTATTCTATCCACCTAATTAAGATCTACAAGATAACCATAGCTTGTTTCAAACCACAATCCTCGTGGGATCGACCCTGACTCACTCAGGTATTACTTGGATGACCCAGTGCACTTGTTGGTACAGTTGTTCGAAGTGTGGGGATTTGTGCACCAGCAACTATACTACGCAATGCATCCCAATCAAAGCTCATGTAGTGCACTGATGCCTAGGCATCTTTGGCTAGTTTCACAAGCTATTTTCTATAGATTTTACTTGGTGTCATGCATTATCTTCACCAATAAGTAAGAATTTGGATGAGTTATCTATGCATACCTTGATTCATCAAACATTAGTGAATTATAATCATTTTCATGAGATTTATGCATGAACTACTTGATGCATTGAATGATGCATTGTCTTGTGATTATAGCAAAGCTTTGATACACTTGTTTGATTGCTGATAGGCAAACAGAAGCAGAGGAAAAGCAGAGGAAAGTAAGGAGGCTGTGGCATTCGTGGCCAATTTAGCACACTAACGCCATGGTCAATGCTAAACCAAGGAGGGAGCTGGCATTAGTGGAAAAGTTAGCCCACTAATGCCAGCGATAACGCTTGCCCAAGGAAGGAGAAGAAGCTGGCGTTAGTGGCCAAGTTAGCTCACTAACGACAGTGCTAACGTTGCCAAGGAAAAAGAAGAAGTTTGTGTTAGTGGCAAAGTTAGCCCACTAACGCCAGTACCAACGAGACTCAAGAAGAAGGCAACGCTAGTGACCAAAGTTAGCTCACCAACACCACTACACAAGGTGGAAGGTGCCAACGTTAGTGTGCTAACACCAAAAATGTTAGCATACTAACGTCTTCGATCATTGTACGAAGTTGGGGCTAGAAGATTTGGCTAGTGTGCATACGCACCAGAGGAAAATTGGTCAGTGTGTGCACGCACAAAGCAGTGTGCGTACGCACAAGTGGAAAAACTCACCGGGATGTGCACGCACGAAGCAATATACGCACGCACAAGAGACAAAAATTACAAGGATGCACACGCAAGTCAACATGTGTACGCACAACAGGTGCTAACGTTAGTGGCAGTGACGGAGGAAAATTGTCGGTAAAGAATTTCACAAAAATGTCACGTTGCAAGTATAGTTCTAAACCAAAAAATTGTCCTCGGTCAATGTTTAAATTGTTTGTCACTTAAGCAAACCCAATAAAATTAACCGAAGTATTAAACCTCGGGTCGTCTCTCAAGGAATTACAGGGAAGTGTATTTATTATTGGTTATAAGATTGTATCTTTTTGGGTTTTGAGTTTAATAAGCAAGGAATGTAAATGACAAAAAAATAAACTAACAACTAAGAAACGTCCTAGCAAGGGTTGAGAATCGGAATTCTTATCCTCATTATCATTGTCAATTGTAATGGTAATTGCAAATTGCTCTCACTTAGTTAACCTCTAACAATTGAAGAAAAGTCAAGTGCGCAAATCAACTTGAGTTCACAAGTCTTAATCAAAGACTAGAGTTAGTAAAGCTCAAGCCAAGTAGCAAATTTCAATTACCAACCAACAAGAGACTTTGACAATTCAAGAGTCTCTAAATTACTCAATCTAAGCTAAGAATATAAAAATCTAATTTAAAATCCATCCAAGCATTTTATTAAACACTTGGAAGGAACAAAATAAAAACATAGAGAATTAACAAGGAATATTAAATCTAAACAACCAATTACAAGCATCAATGACTAACTATTAAAGAGAGCAACAATAAAGATTGAAAACATAAATTGCATTAAAAGATATCAAATGTAACAAGAGCACATAAACATAAAAATGGCAAAAAGGGGAAATTAACAAGAGAAAAAGATGAACTAAAGCGCTTAAACAAATAAAAGTAAGAGAAAATTAAATTAAAGGAAGATTGAACCTGAACTTAAGGAGAAATAGGAAGAAGAAACCCTAAACCTAGAGAGAGGAGAGAGCCTCTCTCTCTAGAAACCTACATCTAAACCTAAAATTGTGTTAATGAAAGAATGAATGATTCCCCCCTTCTGGCTCCACTCTGCAGCCTCTTGTCTAAGTTTTCAGGCCTGAAATAGCATCAAAAGTAGGCCAGAAATTGCCCGAGTGAATTCTCACAATTGAGGCACGTGACGCTCGTCACGCGTTTGCGTCAGCCACATGTATGCATCGTTGAACCTTACAGCTGGCCACGTGTAGGCGTCAGCCATGCGTGCGTGTCGTATGTCTGCTTCACTAGTCACGCGTACGCGTCGTTCATGCGTACGCGTCGCTACCAGCTTCTCCAAACTTTTTGTGTTCCTTTCACTTTGGCATGCTTCCTTTCAATCCTCTAAGCCATTCCTGCCGTATAAAACCTGAAAACACTTAACACACATATCACGTCATTGAATGGTAATATGAGAGGATTAAAAATTAGTAATTTAAGGCCAAAGAAGCATGTTTTCAATTGTAGCACAAAATTAGGAAGGAAAATATAAAACATGCAAATTATATGCATAAGTGTGAGAATAATGGATAAAATCCACTCAATTCAATATAAAATAAACCATAAAATAGTGGTTTATCAATCTCCCCACACTTAAACATTAGCATGTCCTCATGCTAAGCTCAAGAGAAGCTAAAAAGGGGTGAAGAGGGATGGTAGAATTTATTAAATGCAACCTGTCTATATGAATGCGACTAAATGCAAAATGCTTTTACCTACTTGGTTAAAAGTAAATCAATTTCTCGATGAAGAAATATGAATTGGATTCCACTAATTCAAATCATAAAATAAAGTACAAGTAGACTTGCAAGAAGAAAGCTCGTGAAAGCCGGGAACAAAGAATCGAGCATTGAACCCTCACCGGAAGTGTATACACTCTACTCACTCAAGTGTTTAAGGTTCGATTCTCTAAATTCTCTACTAATCTTACTTTCTAAGACTTGCACTTGTTCTACCAATCAACAAAAATTTAAAGCACAAATACACATATCAAGAGTTCTTTTCAAGGGTTGTAATGGGGTTACAGTCAAGGTAGGATTGTATTTGGTTAAGTGGACTAAAATCTGAATCCTTGATTAACCTAAGCTTGCCACCTAACTTCAAACAATCCATGTAATCAAAATATAAAATCTAACTACCCATTAACTATGTTTTCCACATATTCATGCATCCGAAATTTGAGTATAATACATATGCATTGCTACCATCATTTACTTTGGGGCATTTTGTCCCCTTTTTATTTCTTGATATTTTTTTCTCTTTTTTTCTTTTCTTTTTATTTTTCTTTTCTTTTGTTTTTCTTAAAGCATATGATTAAGGTATTGAATGTAAGAATATGTGCTCAACTATCTTTTTCACATTTTCACAAAAATATATAATACCCAATTCCTGAACTAGATGTTTTCAAACCCTACTTCCCCACACTTAAATCATGAACACTCCCACTAATCTAAGCTAACCAAGGACTCTAATTAAGGACATTATTATTTTCTGCTTAGAGTTAATAATTTGCTAAAATAAAAAATAAATAGGGTAAAATATGATCAACGTTGGTTTGCAAAGGATAATGAAAGGGTAAGGCCATATGGGTATGTAAGCTCAGTAAAACAAAGGCCTCAATCACATAAGTGCATGCATACATCAAACAATGGAAATATAGAATCAGGCATGACAAAGATCACAATTTTAGAGAGAACAACACAAACCAAAATAAAGCATTGCTTGATAAGATGCAACCAATCAAATAAGCTCAAAATCTATCTAAGTTTTGTGTGTTGTAGCTCTAAAACCATGTTATAAATTAAATATCTTCAGACAATTTTAACAAAAGTTTTAATTTAAATTAGTAAAATTCTCTAAAATAGTTTCTTGGAAAAGAATTCATCACTTCAACCAAGTAAGACATAAATGCAAGCACCTAATTACACATGCAATCTATGACGCAATGCAATAATTAACTACAAAGAAGAGTCAGAATTGGTATTGAACAGAAAGTAACTAACCCACGGAAGTCGGTATCAACCTTTCCACACTTAAAGATTACACCGTCCTCGGTGCATGCAAAGATGTGCAATCGGACGGGTAGCTACAACTGATGCACTTTCTCCAAAAAGTGTGAGACGGGACTTGTTTGTCGCCCCATTTAGAAGTTTTCCGTTTCCCTTCTTGATGGCCATCTTGAAAGAAGAGAAAAAGGAAGAAGAATAACATACAAACAAAGATATGCAAACAAATAAAATATGGGTGGGCTAATGCCAAATAATAATGAGGTTCTCAACTACATGCTGACTACAACATGTAAGTGAAAAAATAATATAAGCAAAGGGCATGTCAACTAAATAGCAAACAACTCAAGAAGCACCCAAAACAATGCAAGAAATATGCAATAGTTGAGTAAGAACATTCAACACTAAGAGTATAATATCAAACTAAGAAAAGAAAATAAGAACAAGCAACAAAGTTAAAATGCAAAAAAATGAAAGTACACAAATGCAATAAATGAGGGAGAATAAAGATGAGAAGGGAAAGGAATGAAGAAGAAGAAAGGTAGAAAGAAAGAAGAACGAGAGAAGAAACAAGAAGAAAGGAGAGAAGAAAGATGAGGAAAGTAAAAAAGAAGCGACACGTAAGCGTCAACCACGCGTACGCGTGGATTACAGCATGAGGAGGTGATGCATACAGGTCAGTCACGCATACGCGTGGATGTGAATTGTGCTCCACGCGCAACACTTGAACAGTGGCAGCTCAACTCTCTAGTTTTAGTATTGGACCATCAAAATTTTAGCGTCGACGTGCACGCATCGTTGATAATGCAAAAATTATTTCCGGTTTAGAATTAATCAAAATAAGAATCACTTCATTAATAGCATAGTCCAAACCAACAATGAACTCTCACAATCAAAGTTTAAATAAAAAATTATCACAATTCAAATCAAATAACCAAGAGTATTAAACTCCCGGGTCGTTCTCCCTAGGAATTGCAATGAAATGTTCAATTATTGGCTATGGGGAAATGGGGGTTGGATGAGAGCAAAAGGCAAGAAATTTCAATGCAAGAAACTAAAGATGCATGCAAAGAATTAAATGAAAAGCAAATAAAGCAACAAAAATGGAATTTAAATGACAAAAAAGACTCTTGGAAAGGATTGGGGATTAAGGGTTCCTATCATAATCATAGACCACAAACATGATAATTGCTAAGGATTAATCCCAATTAGTCTATCCTAACATCGAGGATAAGTCAAAAGGGCATAATTGATCTCAATCCACAAATCCTAATCAACTCACTAATTGACTTAGTGAAAAACTAGCGTTAGTGGAAACAAAATCAACTAACAATCCTAATCACAATATCGAATGGATATCTATGACTCAAGGTCACCTAAGTATCCAATTCCAAGCCAAGAATGGGAAAAACTAAGTAAAAACTATAAGAGACATTTATCAAACACCTAGCATGCATAAAAGGAAAAATATCGTAAATGGCAATAAAAATAAATTCTATAACTACCAATTGCATGAAAATGGAAATAACAACTCAAATAAATGACAAAAAAGCATGAAACATAAATTGTATTTATTAGAATTAAAAGCAACAAAGTATTCATAAAATGGAAAATTGCATAAAAGAGAAAATGACAAGAAAGATGAAGATGATAAAGACAATAAAGCATAGAAACATAAAGGAAATTAGATGAAAGCAAGAATTAAAAAGGAAAATTACAAGAAAAGTAAACTAAGAACCCTAAATTATAGAGAGAAGGGGGAGCTTCTCTCTCTAGAATACAACCTACATAATGCTAATCTCACCCTAATTGCTCCCCTTCATCCTTCTTCACTTTGGCCTTAAATATCTTCAGAAAATGAGTTGGACTGGGTTTTGGAGGCCCAGTAATCACCCCTAGCGATTTGTATTAATGACCTCATGTGCATGCAGACGTGCGTACACATGACCTACGGTGCGTAGGTGATGAGCGGATGAATTATACGCTTTTTGGTAGTATTTTCACATAGTTTTTAGCATGTTTTACTCACTTTTTATTATATTTTTATTAGTTTTCATGCAAAAATCACATTTCTGGACATTACTATGAGTTTGTGTGTTTTTCTGTGATTTCAGGTATTTTCTGATTCAGAGGCTGTGAAAGGACTGAAGATGATGTTGAATTCTGACCTCCCTGCACTCGAAGTAGATTTTCTGGAGCTATAAAAGCCCAATTGGCGCGCTCTCAATTGCGTTGGAAAGTAGACATTCCTTGGGCTTTCTAGCAATGTATAATAGTCCATACTTTGCCCGAGATTTGATGGCCCAAATTGGTGTCAAAACACCCACCAAAGCTGGAGTTAAAAGCCCAAACTAGCACCAAAACTGGCGTCTACACTCCAAGAACGCTGTGCACGTGAAAGCTAGGAAGCTCAGCCCAAACACATACCAAGTGGGCCCTGGAAGTGGATTTTTGCAGTATCTGCACCTAGTTACTCATTCTCTGTAAACCTAGGTTACTAGTTTAGTATAAAAACTACTTTTAGAGATTCACTTTGTACCTCATGACATTTTTACATTTCTTATTGTACCTTTGATGGCATGAGTCTCTAAACCCTATGGTTGTGGGTGAGGAGCTCTGCTGTGTCTCAATGAATTAATGCAATTACTACTATTTTCTATTCAATCGCGCTTGCTTTTGTTTTAAGATATTCACTCATACTTCAACGTGATGATCTGTGACACTCATCACCATTCTCAACTTATGAACGCGTGCCTGACAACCACTTCCGTTCTACCTGCAACAGCTTGAGTGTGTATCTCTTGGGCTTCTGATTCACAAGTTTGATTGTCTCTCTAGACAACAAAGCATTCAATTCTGTGAGATCAGAACCTTCGTGGTATAGGCTAGAATTAATTGGCAGAATTCCTGAGATCTGAAAAGTCTAAACCTTGTCTGTGGTATTCCGAGTAGGATCTAGGAAGGGATGACTGTGACGAGCTTTAAACTCGCAACTGTTGGGCACAGTGACAGGGTGGAAAACGATCAATGGATCTTATTCCAACACAAGTAAGAACCGACAGATGATTAGCCATGCGGGAAACCGTAGCGGACATGTTTTCACTGAGAGGACGGATGGTAGCCATTGACAATGGTGATCCACCAACATAAAGCTTGCCATAGAAGGAGCCAGGCGTGTTTGAAGAAGAAGGTAGTAGGAAGGCAGAAACTCAGAGGGTAGAGCATCTCCGAATCCTCAACCTGTTCTCCATTACTGCATAACAAGTATTATTTATTTCATGTTCTTTTAATTTTTACAAATAAAACTAAGAATTATTATTGATATCCTAACTAAGAGTTACAAGATAACCATAGCTTGCTTCAAGCCGACAATCTCCGTGGGATCGACCCTCACTCACGTAAAGTATTACTTGGACGACCCAATGCACTTGCTGGTTAGTTGTACAAGTTATGAAAAGTGTGATTTACAATTTCGTGCACCAAGTTTTTGGTGCCGTTGCCGGGGATTGTTTGAGTTTGGACATCTAACGGTTTATCTTGTTACTTAGATTGGCAAAAATTTATCTTCTTGGTTTAGAGTCACTAGAATTGCATCTTCTATTTTCCTGTCAAAAATTTTTCAAAAATAATTTTTCTTTGATTAAATTTTGTGTCAAAACTTTAAGTTTGGTGTTCTCCTGTTATTTTTCTTTAATTTTCGAAAATTATTTTTAGTTTTCTAAAAATTTTAAGTTTGGTGTTCTTTTTGTGTTCTTGTGAGTCTTCAAGGTGTTCTTGAGTCTTCTTTGTGTTTTGATCTTAAGTCTTGTGTCTTTTGTGTGTTTTTCTCTCTCCTCATTAAAAATTTAAAAATAAAAAATATCTTTTCCTTTAATTACTCATAATTTTCGAATTTTTAGTCTTGTTTAATTACGTTGATTGAAAAATTTTAAGTTTGATGTTTTCTTATTAAGAAAGTTTCAATCTTTAAAATTTTAAAATCATATCTTTTTTCAAAAATTTTCAAATCCTTTTAAGTAATTAATTATTTTAGTTTCCAATTTTCTTTTATTTTCATTTTTAAAAAATATATTTATTAAAATAAAATAAAATAAAATTTTATTCACAACTCACATCACCTCCCTTTCTCCATCATGGGCCTAAGTGGAACTGAACAGTCCAGAAGGACTCTGGGGTCATATGCTAACCCCACTGCTACTTCATATGGGGGTAGTATCTGTATACTCCCCATTAAGGCTAGCAACTTTGAGCTAAACCCTCAGGTCATTATCATGGTGCAGCAAAATTGTCAATATTCCGGTCTTCCACAGGAAGAACCTATATGAGTTTCTGGCACAATTCTTACAAATTGCTGACACAGTACGTGATAAGGAAGTAGATCAGGATGTCTACAGATTACTGTTGTTTCTACTTGCTGTAAAAGAGCAAGCTAAGAGGTGGTTAAATAACCAACCCAAAGCAAGCATATGAACATGGAAGCAGTTATCAGAAAAATTCCTGAATCAATATTTCCCTCCAAAAAGGATGACATAGCTAAGGCTGGACATCCAAGACTTTAAACAAGGGGATAATGAATCTCTTTATGATGCCTGGGAGAGGTAGAGAGAGATGCTAAGGAAATGCCCCTCTGAAATATTTTCAGAATAGGTGCAGTTAGACATCTTCTACTATGGGCTTACAGAAAAAGCCCAGATATCTTTAGACCACTCAGCTGGTGGATCTATACACATGAGGAAGACAATTGAAGAGGCTTAAGAGCTCATTGATACAGTTGCAAGAAATCAGTATCTGTATTTAAATAGTGAATCTTCCATGAAATAAGAGGCTAAAGCAGTATCCACTGAAATTAGTCCTATAGAACAAGTTGCTGAACTTAACCAGCAAATACTTCTTCTAACAAAACAGTTAGCAAAGTTCAAAGAAATGTTACAAGATACTAAAAATGCTAACAAAAATATGGAAGCACAATTGGATCAGACAAGACAGCAGTTATCTGAACAGATAACAGAAGAATGCCAAGCTGTTCAATTAAGAAGTGGAAAGACATTGAATATCTCAACTCAAGGCAGCAAAAATCTAAGAAAGGAACAGCTATCAAAGGATGACCAATTCATAGCCCAAAATCCCTCTGAGGACAGTAAGAGCCCAGAGAGGAATGATTCTGGCATTCAAACATCAGAAAAGGGAAGAAACCTGGCGTTAAATGCCCATTTTACTGCCAGTTCTAGCGCTCAAAGGCCAGAAAAGTGCAGTAACCTGGCGTTAAACACCCATTCTACTGCCAGTTCTAGCGTTCAAATGCCAGCAAGGGGTCAGACACCTACAAGTGCTGATAACAATCCCCTTAAGCAGTGTTCTCCAACCACTTCTGTAGGACATAAACCTGCAGCAACTAAGGTTCAAGAATACAAAGCCAAGATGCCTTATCCTCAGAAACTCCGTCAAGAGAAACAGGATAAACAATTTGCCCGCTTTGCAGACTATCTCAGGACTCTTAAAATAAAGATTCTGTTTGCAGAGGCACTTGAGCAAATACCCTCTTATGCTAAGTTCATGAAAGAGATCTTAAGTCATAAGAAGGATTAGAGAGAAACTGAAAAAGTTTTCCTCACTGAAGAATGCAGTGTAGTCATTCTAAAAAGCTTACCAGAGAAGCTTAAAGACCCCGAAAGCTTTATGATACCATGCACATTAGAGGGTACTTGTACCAAGACAGCTCTATGTGATCTAGGGGCAAGTATCAACCTGATACATGCATCCACTATCAGAAAGCTTGGTTTGACTGAAGAAGTCAAACCAACCCAGATATGTCTCCAACTTGCTGATGACTCTATTAAAATGCCATCAGGCGTGATTAAGGACATGATTGTCAAGGTTGGGCCATTCGCCTTTCCCACTGACTTTGTAGTGCTGGAACTGGAGGAGCACAAGAGTGCAACTCTCATTCTAGGAAGACCTTTCCTAGCAACTGGACAAACTCTCATTGACGTCCAAAAAGGGAAAGTGACCCTGAGAGTCAATGAGGATGAGTTTAAGTTGAATGCTGTCAAAGCTATGCAGCATCCAGACACTTCAAGAGACTGCATGAGCATTGCTATTATTGACTCCCTGGTGGAGGAGATCAACATGACTGAGAGTCTCGAATTAGAGCTAGAGGATATCTTTAAAGATGTTCTGCCCGATTTGGAGGAATCAGATAAAACAGAAGAACCTCTGATAACTCCTCATGAGGAGGAGAAGCCTCCTAAACCTGAGCTCAAACCACTACCACCATCCCTGAAATATGCAATTCTGGGAGAAGATGACACTTTTCCAGTGATCATAAGCTCTGCTTTAGATCCACAGGAAGAAGAAGCACTAATTCAAGTGCTAAGGACACACAAGACAGCTATTGGGTGGTCCATAAGTGACCTTAAGGGCATTAGCCCAGCTAGATGCATGCACAAGATCCTATTGGAGGATGATGCTAAGCCAGTGGTTCAACCACAGAGGCAGCTGAATCCATCCATGAAGGAGGTAGTCAAGAAAGAAGTCACTAAGTTACTGGAGGCTGGGATTATTTATCCTATTTCTGATAGTCCCTAGGTGAGTCTGTCCAAGTCGTCCCAAAGAAGGGAGGCATGACAATGATTAATAATGAAAAGAACAAACTGGTTCCTACAAGAATAGTTACAGGGTGGTGTATGTGTATTGACTACAGAAGGCTCAATACAGCCACCAGAAAGGATCATTTTCCTTTACCATTCATAGACCATATGCTAGAGAGACTAGCAGGTCATCCATACTACTGCTTTTTGGATGGCTATTCAGGTTACAACCAAATTGCAGTAGACCCTCAGGACCAAGAGAAAATAGCATTCACATGTCCATTCAGGGTATTTGCCTACAGAAGGATGCCATTTGGTCTATGCAATGCACCTGCCACCTTTCAGAGATGCATGCTCTCTATCTTCTCTGATATGGTAGAGAAATTCCTGGAAGTCTTCATGGATGACTTCTCAGTATTTGGAGACTCATTTAGCTCCTATCTTGACCATCTAGCACTTGTTCTGAAAAGATGCCAAGAGACTAACCTGGTTTTAAACTGGGAGAAATGTCACTTTATGGTGACTGAAGGAATTGTCCTTGGGCACAAAATTCCGAACAAGGGAATAGATGTGGATCAAGCTAAGGTAGAAGTAATTGAAAAATTACCACCACCTGCCAATGTTAAAGCAATCAGAAGCTTTCTGTGGTATGCAGGATTCTATAGGAGGTTTATAAAGGATTTTTTGAAAATTGCCAAACCTCTGAGTAATCTGCTAGCTGCTGATGCACCATTTGTCTTTGACACAAAGTGATTGTAGGCCTTTGAGACTCTAAAAGCTAAGTTAGTCACAGCACCTGTCATTTCTGCACCAGACTGGACATTACCATTTGAACTAATATGTGATGCCAGTGACCATGCCATTGGTGCAGTATTAGGATAGAGGCATGACAAGATTCTGAATGTCATTTATTATGCTAGTCGTGTTTTAAATGACCCACAGAAGAATTACACAACCACAGAGAAGGAGCTGCTTACAGTGGTTTATGGCATTAACAAGTTCAGATCTTATTTAGTAGGATCAAAAGTGATTGTGTACACTGACCATGCTGCTCTTAAATATCTCCTCACAAAGCAGGATTCAAAACCCAGACTCATAAGGTGGGTGTTGCTTCTGCAAGAGTTTGATATAGAAATAAGAGATAGAAAAGGTACAGAGAACCAAGTAGCTGATCACCTGTCCCGGATAGAACCAGTAGTTGGAGCGTCCCTCCCTCCTTCTGAGATCTAGGAAACCTTTCCGGATGAGCAACTCTTTGCCATTCAGGAAGTACCATGGTTTGCAGACATTACAAACTATAAAGCTATGAGATTCGTACCCAAGGAGTACAGTAAGATGCAGACAAAAAAAATTGATATCTGATGCAAAGTACTACTGTGGGATGAACCATATCTCTTTAAGAGATGTGCAGACGGAATAATCCATAGATGTGTGCCTAGAGAAGAGGCGCAGAAAATCCTATGGCATTGTCATGGATCACAATATAGAGGACATTTTGGAGGTGAGCAAATAGCCACAAGGATTCTCCAATGTGGTTTCTATTGGCCTACTCTCTATAGAGACTCCCGAGAGTTTATACGTAACTATGACAGTTGCCAATGAGCTGGTAATCTGCCTCACGGTTATGCTATGCCTCAGCAAGGGATCTTAGAGATTGAGTTGTTTGATGTATGGGGCATTGACTTCATGGGACCTTTCCCACCATCATATTCAAAACTTACCTTCTGGTAGCAGTAGAATATGTATCTAAATGGGTCGAAGCAATTGCAACACCCACAATGATACTAGGACAGCGCTGAAATACATCTAGAAGCATATCTTCAGTAGATTTGGTGTCTCTAGAGTACTAATCAGTGATGGGGCACTCACTTCTATAATAAACAGCTTGACTCTGCTCTGGTCCGATATGGAATTAACCACAAGGTGGCAACTCCGTATGATCCAGAGACAAATGGGCAGGCTGAAGTCTCAAATAGAGAACTAAAATGAATCCTGGAACGGACTGTAAGTACCCGTAGAAGGGATTGGGCAAGAAGCTTGGATGATACTCTGTGGGCATACAGAACAGCATTCAAGACTCCTATAGGGACTTCTCCATACCAGCTTGTGTATGGCAAGGCCTGTCATCTGCTAGTGGAACTGGAACACAAGGCCTACTGGGCAACTAGATTCCTAAACCTTGATGCTATGTTAGCTGGAGAGAAGAGATTACTCCAGCTAAATGAGCTAGAGGAGTTCAGACTCAATGCTTTCAAAAATGCCAAAATTTACAAAGAGAAAGCAAAAAGGTGGCATGATAAAAAGATATCATCTAAAGTCTTTGAACCAGGACAGAAGGTCCTGCTGTTCAATTCTAGGCTCAAATTATTCCCTGGGAAATTGAAATCCTGGTGGAAAGGTCCATATGTGATTACAGGTGTGTCACCATATGGATATGTAGAGCTTCATGATATTGACTCTGATAAAAGGTTCATTGTTAATGGGCAGAGAGTCAAACATTATCTTGAAGGCAATATTGAGCAGGAATGCTCCAAACTAAGACTGGATTAAAGCTCAGTACAGTCCAGCTAAAGACAATAAATAAGAGCTTGTTGGGAGGCAACCCAGCCATTAGCAAGGATTTTTGTTATTTAAATAATAATTATAGGAGTTTGATACAATTTATGGCCAAATATAGAAGTTTATAGAGAGCAGAGTTCTGGGCATAAAAATAGAGAAAAAGAGGTCACTGGCATAAAAACGTCAGTAATGAGTCATTCTGGTCGTTAAACGCCAGAATGGGCAGTATTTTGGGCGTTTAACGCCAGACTGAGTAGCGTCCTGGGCGTTCAGAAAAATGCCCAGTGACAAAGGATTTCTGGCGTCCAGGGTACCTGGCTGGGCATTTAAACGCCCATATTGGCAAGCAAATGGGTGTTAAACGCTAGAATGGATACCATTCTGGGCGTTTAACGCCAGAAGAGCATGGGGAGGAAAATTTCGTTCCCAATTCAAATTTTTTCATGTTTTCTTATTTTAATTCATAATTTTCTGCATAAACACATTACAAATCTTCATTTTCCAAAATCCATTGTCGAAAAAAAAATAGTTAATTATCTTATAAATCCTTTTCAAATCTTTTTAAAACTCATTCATCTTTCCCAATTCTTTCCATATCTTTTCAAATCACCCATATTACCTCCTATTTTATAGATGCATTACAAAATTTCAAATTTAATTTCCCTATATATTTTCCATATCTTTCAAAATTTTAAAATCCTATCTTTTTCATATCATGTTTATCTTTTACAAATCATATATTTCTATCATATCTTTTTCAAAAAAAATTTCGAAACCCACCCTCCTCCCCTTTAAAATCCCATTCGGCCATCCCCATTCATTCCACATTCGAATCCTTCTCTCCTTATATCCCTCTTCTTTCCTTTCTTTTGCTTAAGGACAAGCAAACCTCTAAGTTTGGTGTGTTTTTCCGTGATCACTGAGCTAAAACTCAGCAAGATCATGGCCCCTAAAGGAAAACAAACCACTCCAAGAGGCAAGAAAGAGAACAATCCAAAATCTTGGATGCATGAGAGGTTCTACACCAAAAAACATGCAGACCATTACTTCAAAATCACATGCAGAAGATCAGTGATCCTAGAAGTTAAATTTGATATGAAAGAAGACGAATATCCAGAGATCCAAGAGCAGATTCGAAATAGATGCTGGGAAATCCTAGCTATTCCTGAGATGAATGTAGGAAGAAACATGGTCCAGGAATTCTATGCAAATCTGTGGCTAACAGATAAGCAAAGAATGGAGGGAGCTGCCTTCCACACCTTTCAGACTATGGTCAGGGAGAAGATTATTTACTTTCACCTGGACAAAATAAGAGAAGTCCTCAAACTTCCTCAACTGCAAGATGATCCAGAATCCTTTAATAGGAGAATGGCTAAAGATAAAAAGCTGGATCAAGTTCTAGAGGACATATGCCTCCCTGGAACCAAGTGGATAACCAACACAAAAGGTGCCCCAAACCAACTAAAGAGGAGAGATCTCAAACCAGTTGCTAAGGGCTGGCTGGATTTCATTGGGCATTCTATACTTTCCACAAGTAACCATTCTAAAGTTACTGTAAAAAGGGCAGTGATGATTCACTGTATTATGTTGGGAAGAGAGGTGGAGGTTCATAAGCTAATTCCTTGTGAAATGTAAACCATTGCACAAAAGGAATCTACTGAGGCCAAATTGGCTTACCCAAGCTTGATCTATCTGTTATGTAATGATGCATGGGTACAGATGGGAGTGGATGAGTTCGTCTCAACTGAGCACTCAATCACTAAAAAGATAATGGATGGATCTCAAGCTCAAGACAACCCCACCAAGAGGAGGGCGCATGAGCTTCTCCCAGAAATCCCACAATTTGACTATTGGGCCCGCTTGGAAGCATCTGTCACCAAACTACAAGAAGCTATGGATTAAGTCAAAAAAGAGCAGCAAAACCAGAACAGCATGCTTTGCAAATTGCTCAAGGAACAAGATCTGCAAGGGCGTGAGCTACAGGAGCTGAAGCGCCTCTCCCAAAATCAAGGTTGTTGAGTCCTAACTCTGTGATAACTTCTGTCATTAGAGACCTATATTACGAGTTGCATAAGCATTAGTATTAGGATTGCATGATTATTAGTATTATAATTGCATGAGCATTAGTATTATTTTTATCAATTTGGGTATAATTTAATTTTCTTATCATCATCAAACATGAATAAAATAGCATGTTTTTTTAGAAGAGCAAGGGTGTAAACATTTCGAGTACAAAATAAGAAAAATTCAAATTATTTATATGTGGTGGCATTACTTTAGCTTTCTGAATGAATGCTTGAACAGTGCATATTTTTTATCGTGAAGTTTATGAATGTTAAAATTGTTGGCTCTTGAAAGAATAATGATAAATGAGAAATGTTATTGATAATCTGAAAAAAATTATAAAATTGATTCTTGAAGCAAGAAAAAGCAGTGAAAAACAAAGCTTGCGAAAAAAAAATGTGGCGAAAAAGAAAAAGAAAGAAAAAGAAAAAGCAAGCAGAAAAAGCCAATAGCTCTTTAAACTAAAATGCAAGGGTAAAAAGGATTCCAGGCTTTGAGCATTAATGGATAGGAGGGCCCAAAAGAATAAAATCCTGACCTAAGCAGCTAAATCAAGATGTCCCTAACCATGTGCTTGTGTCATGAAGGTACAAGTGAAAAGCTTGAGACTGAGTGGTTAAAGTCGTGATCCAAAGTAAAAAGAGTGTGCTTAAGAACTCTGGACACCTCTAACTGGGGACTTTAGCAAAGCTGAGTCACAATCTGAAAAGGTTCACCCAATTATGTGTTTGTGGCATTTATGTATCCCATGGTAATACTGGAAAACAAGATGCTTAGGGTCATAGCCAAGACTTATAAGTAGCTATGTTCAAGAATTAACATACTTAACTAGGAGGATCAATAACACTATTTGATTTCTGAGTTCTTATGGATGCCAATCATTCTGAACTTCAAAGGATAAATTGAGATGCCAAAACTATTCAGAAGCAAAAAGCTCTAAGCCCCGCTCATCTAATTTGAATTTGAGCATCATTAAAGACTCTGAGATGTTATTGCACCATAGCCTTCTTCTTTTTATTCTATTTTATTTGTCTAGTTGCTTGGGGACAAGCAACAGTTTAAGTTTGGTGTTGTGATGAGCGGATGAATTATACACTTTTTGGTAGTATTTTCACATAGTTTTTAGCATGTTTTACTCACTTTTTATTATTTTTATTAGTTTTCATGCAAAAATCACATTTCTAGACTTTACTATGAGTTTGTGTGTTTTTCTGTGATTTCGGGCATTTTCTGGCTGAAATTGAGGGACATGAGGAAAAATCTGATTCAGAGGCTGAGAAAGGACTGAAGATGCTGTTAGATTCTGACCTCCCTGCGCTGGAAGTGGATTTCTAGAGCTACAGAAGCCTAATTGGTGTGCTTTCAATTGCGTTGGAAAGTAGACATCTTGGGATTTCCAGCAATCTATAATAGTTTATACTTTGCCCGAGATTTGATGGCCCAAACTGGCATCAAAACGCCCACCAAAGACCCTTTTCTGGCATAAAATGCCAGAACTGGCACCAAATCATGCTTTCTAAAGTTTGTTCTTCATCTAACCAATCAACAACTACTTAATGTACATATGCAAAAATCATGAGGTCTTTTCAAGGTTGTAATGGGGCTAAGGTTAAAGGTAAGGATGTATATCTGGCTAGGTGAGCTTGCATTTGAATCTTTAATTAACCTAAATTATCACCTAACACACACACAACCTATAAACTTCTAATATCAACTTAGCAACCCAAAATCTCACTTTTACATATACACACACTCATGCATCAAATTCAATTCATCACATATGCATTGATTATTATTGAATTTCACATTGGGGTAATTTTGTCCCTTTTTCATTATTATTATTTTTATTATTTTTTATTTTTAAGAACATAATCATCAAAATTCATAAATGCATATGGTTTCTATAATATTACATGAGTATGCACCCCAAATTTCCAAGATTTTTCAATAAGAAAAAAACACATTTTCTTCAACCCAAGTTTCCCACATCTTCCCCACACTTAAACATCACACACACTCACTAACTTAAGCTGCTCAAAGATTCAAATAAAGGACATTTCATTGTTTTTTACTTAAGGTTAATGATGTGGTAAAACAAAGAACAAAAGGGGGTATTCATAGGCTCAAAGTGGCAAACAAAGGTGAATGAACTGGTAGGCTATTTAGGTAAAGTGAGCTATAAAGAAATGATAGCCTCAATCACATAAATGCATAAAAAATACATTAAACAATGGATATATAGAATTAAACAAACTAAAGATTGCAATCATAGAGAAGAGCAACACACAAGAATGAAATAAGTGGTCAAATAGTATAACCACACAATAAGGCTCAAAATCTCACAAGTTGTATGTTCTTCAACTCAAATACCATATTCCACAATGTATAAATCATGCAAGTTTCAATGAAAATTTTGAACTCAATTCAATTTGAATTTCTATGCCCTATATACAAAAGATAAGCTCCTTGGAAATTTCATTAATTGACTAACACTTATTCTATTTATGAATATAGTATGATTGGATGAAAAAGTAAAAAATCCTAAGTTTAATTCCTACTTTCAATCAAACCAAAATAGCAAATTGATGAGCGGATAATTTATACGATTTTGGCATTGTTTTTAGGTAGTTTTTAGTATGTTTTAGTTGCTTTTTAGTATATTTTTATTAGTTTTTATGCAAAAATCTGATTCATAGGCTGAGAAAGGACTACAGATGTTGGATTCTGACCTCCCTGCACTCGAAGTGAATTTTATGGAGCTACAAAAACCCAATCGGCGTGCTATTAATTGCGTTGGAAAATAGACATCATAGGATTTCTAGCAGTGTATAATAGTCCATACTTTACCCGAGCCTTGATGGCCTAAACTGGTGTCCAAATGCCCACCAGAGACTATTTTCTGGCGTAAAACGCCAAAATTGGCACCCAGGCTGGCGTTTAACTCCAAGGGTGGCCTATGCACATGGATGCTTCAAAGCTCTGCCCAAACACACACCAAGTGAGCCCCAGAAGTGGATTCCTGCACTATCTACTCATTTTCTGTAAACCCTAGTAACTAGTTTAGTATAAATAGCACTTTTTTCTATTGTACTAGGGTCTTCTCCCCCCTGTTTTCGAATTCTTATGCCATTTCTGAGGCTGGCAATTTGGCCATGCCTAGACCTTTTTCTCTTATGTATTTTCAACGGTGGAGTTTCTACACCTCATAGATTACGGTGAGGAGCTCTGCTGTTTCTCATGAATTAATGCAAGTACTCTTGTTTTTCCTTCAATTCACGCATACTTCTTCTCCAGGATATACTATTGTACTTAATTCAGTTAAGTCAGACTGAAGGGGTGACCTGTGACCATCACCCATTATCTTCAGTACTCGCTTAGCCAAGATCCGCGTGCCTGATAACCACAAAGCGGTCTACATGATGTTCAACGTAGTCATTGGACGCCAGCCGGAGTATACTCTATTGGGTCTCTGATCCACGGATTTGCATCGTCTCTCCTGGTAAGAGAGCATCCGACCCCGTGATTAGGATCTTCATGGGATAGGCTAGAATCAATAGACAGCATTCCTGAGATCCGAAAAGTCTAAACCTTGTCTGTGGTATTCTGAGTAGGATCTGAGAAGGCATGACTGTGAGGAGCTTCAAACTCACGAATGTTAGGCGCAGTGACAGTGTGCAAAAGGATCAATGGATCATATTCCAACACAAGTGAGAACCGACAGATGATTAGCCCTGCGGTAGCTGTGCCTGGCATCTTTCATCCGAGACGAGAAATCTGACAGTTGATTAGCCGTACAGAGACCGTAGCCGGACCATTTTCATTGAGAGGATCATACAGCTTGCCATGGAAGGGAGCATGCATGATTAGATGAAGACAATAGGAAAGCAGAGGTTCAGGTGTAACAACCGTGATTTTTGAGTACGCGAGATCTTTTCTGAAAGTACGAATTTCTCTGGAAGATCATTAAGGGGAGAACTTCTGCTATATCATCAAGCATCTCAATCCTCATTATCATTATATTATCTTTAACTCAGGACCTTAGTGGAGATAAGCCCGACAATGCAATCACGAAGAACCTAGTTTTTGAAACGTAACGGTTAGGAGTTTTGATTCTAGTTTTCGTAAATAGTCTCTGTTTAATGAACCAGACACGATTTATGAGAGAAGAGAGATAATAGTATAATGTTATCATTATATTAGTATTAGAAGCTTCTTGAATGATATTATAAGGTTACTTGTTCTGTTTTAGTTGAAAACGAAAAATTGGTTAACTAGGTTCACAGTTTACTGGTGCAGCTTAGCACCAGCACTCTCTGATGACTTTAGCAATGCTAAGGCCTCATTATACATATTTTATTATCTTAATAAATATGCTACTAGTTTCATTTATGCTAGTAGCTCAGAAAATAATTTTTAGAGATGTTTTTACAAGTGTTCCGATACACCTAGTTTTAGCAGTTATACACCAAAGATATTTTAATATTATTTTAATTCACTTCCAAGCCAACCAATCACCACTCACCTTACACCCCCAAAACCTCCAAGGCTGTCTCATTTCTTCATTTTGGCTGAAAATAACAAGAGAGAAAAGAGAGAAACTTTCTTGAACACTTAATCTTCAAAGCATGATTTCTTCTGAACTAAAACTCAAATCAAAACTCCGATTTCACCAAAATGATCCTTTCTTCTTTCTCTACATGATCATATGACTTATCAAGGCTGGAAATAAGGTGAGATGGTTGTCTCCCTCCCTCTTTAATTCGGTTTTCAAGGAAAACCATGCAAAACATGTGTTTTCTTGATGTTCTTCTTTAGGAATCCTACTTAACTTGACTTGAGGGCTAAGAAACGTTAATTTCCAATAACTCTAAGGTGAGATATTGATGAGCGGATAATTTATACGCTTTTTGGCATTGTTTTTAGGTAGTTTTTAGTAGGATCTAGCTACTTTTAGGGATGTTTTCATTAGTTTTTATGCTAAATTCACATTTCTGGACTTTACTATGAGCTTGTGTTTTTTTTTATTTCAGGTATTTTCTGGCTGAAATTGAGGAACCTGAGTAAAAATCTGATTTAGGCTGAAAAAGGACTGCTGATGTTGTTGGATTCTGACCTCTCTGCACTCAAAATGGATTTTCTAGAGCTACAGAACTCCAAATGGCGCGCGCTCAACGGAGTTGGAAAGTAGACATCCAGAGCTTTCCAGCAATATATAATGGTCCATACTTTGTTCGATATTAGACGACGCAAACTGGCATTCAACGCCAGTTCCATGCTGCATTCTAGAGTCAAACGGTAGAAACACGTCACAAACCAGAGTTAAATGCCAAAAACACGTTACAACTTGGCGTTTAACTCCAGAAGATGCCTTTGCACGTGAAATGCTCAAGCTCAGCCCAAGCACACACCAAAGTTGGTCCCGGAAGTGGATTTCTGCATTTAGGCTTATTTCTGTAAATCTTAGTAGCTAGTCTAGTATAAATAGAACTTTTTCTCATTGTATTAGACGTCTTGGCTATTCCGGTTCCCTCTCTGGGGCCAAAGCCAATGAACACCATTATCACTTATGTATTTTCAATGGTGGAGTTTCTACACACCATAGATTAAGGTGTGGAGCTCTGCTGTACCTCGAGTTTTAATGCAATTACTACTATTTTCTATTCAATTCAGCTTACTCTTGTTCTAAGATATTCGTTGCACTTCAACATGATGAATGTGATGATCCGTGACACTCGTCATCATTCTCACCTATGAATGCGTGCTTGACAACCACTTCCGTTCTACCTTAGACCGAACGCATATCTCTTGGATTCCTTGATCAGAATCTTCGTGGTATAACCTAGAATTGTTGGTGGCATTCATGAGAATCCGAAAAGTCTAAACCTTCTCCGTGGTATTCCGAGTAGGATTCAGGGATTGAATGACTGTGACGAGCTTCAAACTCGCGATTGTTGGGCATGATGACAAACGCAAAAGAATCAATGGATTCTATTCCAACATGATCGAGAACTGACAGATGATTAGCCGTGCTGTGACAAGAGCATTTGGACCATTGATGAGCGGATATTTTATACGCTTTTTGGGGGTAATTTCATGTAGATTTTAGTGTGTTTTAGTTAGTTTTTAGTATATTTTTATTAGTTTTTAAGTAAAATTCATATTTCTGGACTTTACTATGAGTTTGTATGTTTTTCTGTGATTTCAGGTATTTTCTGGCTGAAATTGAGGGAGCTGAGCAAAAATCTTATTTAGGCTGAAAAAAGATTGCTGATGTTGTTGGATTCTGACCTCCCTGCACTCGGAATGCATTTTTTAGAGCTACAGAAGTCCAATTGGCGCACTCTCAATTGGGTTGGAAAGTAGACATCCAGGGCTTTCCAGCAATATATAATAGTCCATAGTTTGCGCAAAGATAGACGATGTAAATTGGCGTTTAACGCCATTTCCATGTTGCAGTCTAGCGTTCAACGCCAGAAACAGGTTGCAAGTTAGAGTTCAACGCCAGAAACAGGTTACAACCTGGCGTTCAACTCCAGAAACAGCCCAGGCACGTGAAAAGCTTAAGTCTCAGCCCCAGCACACACCAAGTGGGTCCTAAAAATAGATTTCTGCACTATCCATCTTAGTTTACTCATTTTATGTAAACCTAGGCTATTAGTTTAGTATTTAAACAACTTTTAGAGACTTATTTTGCATCTCATGACATTTTTAGATCTGAATTTTGTACCTTTTGACGGCATGAGTCTCTAAACTCCATTGTTGGGGGTGAGGAGCTCTGCAGTGTCTCGATGACTTAATACAATTATTTCTGTTTTCCATTCAAACACGCTTGTTCCTATCTAAGATGTTCATTCACGCTTCACTATGAAGAAGGTGATGATCCGTGACACTCATCACCTTCCTCAATCCATGAACGTGTGCCTGACAACCACCTCCGTTCTACATTAGATTGAATGAGTATGTCTTAGATTCCTTAAACAGAATCTTCGTGGTATTCATTCGCAGCATCCTTGAGAATCTGGAAAGTCTAAACCTTGTCTGTGGTATTCCGAGTAGGATTCTGGGATTGGATGACTGTGACGAGCTTCAAACTCACGAGTGTTGGTCGTAGTGACAGACGCAAAAGGATCAAGGGATCTTATTCCGACATGATCGAGAACCGACAGATGATTAGCCGTGCTGTGACATAGCATTTGGACCATTTTCACTGAGAGGATGGGAAGTAGCCATTGACAACGGTGATGCCCTACATACAGCTTGCCATGGAAGGAGCCTTGCATTTATGAAAGTGAGAAAGCATTATGTTGCAGGAATTCAGAGGACAAAGCATCTCCAAAACTCCAACATATTCTCCATTATTGCATAACAATTATTTATTTTATGCCCTTTCACTTTTTACAATTAAAACTAAGAATCATTATTGATATTACATCCTGACTAACAGTTACAGGATAACCATAGCTTGCTTCAAGCCAACAATCTTCGTGGGATTCGACCCTTACTCACGTAAGGTATTACTTGGACGACCCAGTGCAGTTGCTGGTTAGTTGTGCGGATTGCAAAAGTGTGATTGCAATTTCGTGCACCAAGTTTTTGGCGCAGTTGCTGGGGATTGTTTGAGTTTGAACAACTGACGGTGATTCTTGTTACTTAGATTAGGAAAAATTTGTGTTTTTAGTTTAGAGTCACTAGGATTGCATCTTCTATTATTCCTTTTAAAAATTTTTCAAAAATATTATTTTTATTTAATTGAATTTTCATTTTTTTTACGAGTTTAGTGTCATGTTCTAAGTTTGGTGTCAATTACATGCTTTTATTTGTCTCTCAATTTACGAATTGCATGTTCTTTATTTTTTTCTTGATCTTCAAATTGTTCTTGTCAATTTTTCTTGTTTGATCTTTGGTTTTTCCTGTTATGTGTGTTTTCGTGTTTTACTTGTGCTTTTTCAAAATATCAGTTTTTAAAAATATTAATTTTTTTACAATATTAAAACACGTTAAATTTATAGCTCAATTGGCTAGAGCATTGGGTTATGTTCTTGGCAATTGGGTATCTTCTTTTTAAAACTTTTTCAAAAATAATTTTTTTTCTAATTATATCTTGTGCCAAACTTTAAGTAAGTTTGGTGTTTCTTGGTGTTTTCCCTCCAAAATTTTCGAAAGCAAGGAACATTAGATCTAAAAATTTTAAGTCTTATGTCTTTTGTGTGTTTTTCTCTTTCATCATAAAATTCAAAAATCAAAAAAATTATCTTCTCTAACTATTTTCAAGTAAATTTTTCAAAATTTTCTATAAAATTTCAAATTTCAATTTCAAAAATTTTAAAAATCTTATCCTTTTATGATTTAATATATATATCACATCTTTTTCAAAAATATCCTAACCACTTTTTCTCTCCTCTTTTTTTTTGAAAGTTTTTAAAATATTTTTTAAATTTTATTTTTATTTTTTATTTTGGTTTTTATTTTATTCTATTTTATTATTTCGAAAATAATTTTTTTATATAATAAAATAAATAAAATAAATCCACATCATCTCCCTTTCTCCGTCATGGAACTAAGTGGAAATGAACAGTCCAGAAGGACTCTGGGGTCATATGCTAACCCCACTACTGCTTCATACGGGAGTAGTATCTGTATACCCTCCATCGGAGTCAGTAGCTTTGAGTTGAACCCTCAACTCATTATCATGGTGCAGCAAAGTTGCTAGTATTCCAGTCTTCCACAGGAAGAACCTACAGAGTTTCTAGCACAGTTTTTACAAATTGCTGACACAGTACATGATAAGGAAGTAGATCAGGATGTCTATAGATTGTTACTGTTTTCATTTGCTGTAAAAGACCAAGCTAAGAGGTGGTTAAATAACCAACCTAAGGACAGCATAGAGACATGGAAACAGTTGTCAGAAAAATTCCTGAATCACTATTTTCCTCCAAAACGGATGACACAGCTAAGGCTGAGCATCCAAGGCTTTAAACAAGGAGATAATGAATCCCTTTATGATGCCTAGGAGAGATGCAGAGAGATGCTAAGAAAATGCCCCTCTAAAATGTTTTTAGAATGGGTGCAGTTAGACATCTTCTACTATGGGCTTACAGAAAGAACTCAGATTTCTCTAGACCACTCAGCTTGTGGGTCTATACACATGAGAAAGACAATAGAAGAAGCTCAAGAGCTTATTGATACAGTTGGCAGAAATCAGCATCTGTACCTAAGCAGTGAACCTTCCATCAACGAAGAGGCTAAAACAGTAACTGCTGAACTCAGTCCTACAGAACAAGTTACTGAATTCAATCAGCAACTGGATTTTCTAACAAAACAGCTAGCCGAATTCAAGGAGATACTACAAGAAACAAGAATGGCTAATATGAATATGGAAATACAGTTGAAGCAAACAGAACAGCAGTTATCAAAACAAATAACAGAAGAGTGCCAAGCAGTTCAATTAAAAAGTGGAAAAATATTAAATACCTCACTTCAAGGCAGCAGGAAGCCAAGAAATGAACAGACTGCTACCCAAAATCCCTTTGAGGACAGTCAGAGCCCAGAGAGGAATAATTCTGGCGCTCAAACGTCAGAAAATGGGTGGGAAGCTGGCATTGAACGCCCAACCCATGCTCAGTCCTGGCATTCAACGCCAGAAACAAGCAAGGAATTGGCGTTGAACGCCCAAAGGAAGCACAGTTCTGGCATTCAGACGCCAAAAATAGGTAAGGAGTTGGCGTCTAACGCCACTCCAGCTTCCACCCCTGGCATTCAAATGCCAGTGGGGGATCAGACACATACAAGTGCTGATAGCAACCCCTCTAAAAAGGTTTCTCAACCCACATCTATAGGCGATAAACCTACAGCAACTAAGGTTGAGGAATACAAAGCCAAAATGCCTTATCCTCAGAAACTCCGCCGAGCGGAACAGGATAAGCAATTTGCCCGCTTTGCAGACTACCTCAGGACTCTTGAAATAAAGATTCCATTTGCAAAGGCACTTGAGCAAATACCCTCTTATGCTAAGTTCATGAAAGAGATCTTAAGTCATAAGACGGATTTGAGGGAAACTGAAAAAGTTTACCTCACTGAAGAATGCAATGCAGTCATTCTGAAAAGCTTACCTGAGAAGCTTAAAGATCCCGGAAGCTTTATGATACCATGCACATTAGAAGGTACTTGTACCAAGCAAGCTCTATGTGATCTTGGGGCAAGTATCAACCTAATATCTGCATCTACTATCAAAAAGCTTGGGTTGACTGATGAAGTCAAACCAACCCGGATATGTCTCCAACTTGCTGATGGTTCCATTAAACACTCATCAGGCGTGATTGAAGACATGATTGTCAAGGTTGGGCCATGTGCCTTTCCCACTGACATTGTGGTGCTGGAAATGGAGGAGCACAAGAGTGCAACTCTCATTCTAGGAAGACCTTTCCTAGCAACTGGCCGAACCCTTATTGACGTCCAAAAAGGGAAAGTAACCCTGAGAGTCAATGAGGATGGGTTTAAGTTGAATGTTGTCAAAGCTATGCAGCATCCAGACACCCCAAATGACTGCATGAGCATTGATATTATTGACTCTCTAGTAAAAGAGGTCAATATGACTGAGAGTCTCGAATCAGAGCTAGATGATATTTTTAAAGATGTTCAGTCTAATCTGGAGGAACCAGAGAGAATAATATAACCTCTGAAAATCCCTCAGGAAGAGGAGAAACCTCCCAAACCCGAGCTCAAACCATTACCACCATCCCTGAAATATACATTTCTAGGAGAAGGTAATACCTTTCCTATAATCATAAGCTCTACCTTAGAGCCACAGGAAGAGGAAGCACTAATTCAAGTGCTAAGGACACACAAGACAGCTCTTGGGTGGTCCATCAGTGATCTTTAGGGCATTAGCCCAGCCAGATGCATGCACAAGATCCTATTGGAGGGTGACGCTAAGCTAGTGGTTCAACCACAGAGGCGGCTAAATCCAGCCATGAAGGAGGTGGTGCAGAAGGAGGTCACTAAATTACTAGAGGCTGGGATTATTTATCCCATTTCTGATAGCCCCTGGGTAAGCCCTGTCCAAGTCATCCCTAAGAAGGGTGGTATGACAGTGGTTCATAATGAAAAAAATGAACTGGTTCCTACAAGAACAGTTACAGGGTGGCGTATGTGTATTGATTACAGAAGGCTCAATATAGCTACCAGAAAGGATCATTTTCCTTTACCATTCATAGACCAAATGTTAGAAAGACTGGTAGGTCATGAATACTACTGCTTCCTGGATGGATATTCAGGTTATAATCAAATTGCAGTAGACCCCCAAGATCAAAAGAAAACAGTATTCACATGTCCATCCGGAGTATTTGCATACAGAAGGATGCCATTTGGCCTGTGCAATGCACCTGCAACCTTTCAAAGGTGCATGCTCTCTATTTTCTCTGATATGGTGGAAAAATTTTTGGAAGTCTTCATGGATGACTTTTCAGTATTTGGAAACTCGTTCAGCTCCTTTCTTGACCATCTATCACTTGTTCTAAAGAGGTGCCAAGAGACTAACCTAGTTTTAAACTGGGAGAAATGTCACTTTACGGTGACTGAAGGAATTGTCCTTGGGGACAAAATTTCGAACAAGGGAATAGAAGTGGATCAAGCTAAGGTAGAGGTAATTGAAAAATTACCACCACCTACCAATGTTAAGGCAATCAGAAGCTTTCTGGGGCATGCAGGATTCTATAGGAGGTTTATAAAAGATTTTTCAAAATTGCCAAACCCCTGAGTAATCTGCTAGCTACTGACACACCATTTATCTTTGATAAGGAGTGTCTGCAGGTGTTCGAGACTCTGAAAGCTAAGCTGGTCACAGCACCAGTCATCTCTGCACCAGATTGGACATTACCATTTGAACTAATGTGTGATGTCAGTGACCATGCCATTGGTGCAGTGTTGGGACAAAGGCATGACAAGCTTCTGCACGTCATTTACTATGCAAGTCGTGTTTTAAATGACACACAGAAGAACTACACAACCACAGAAAAAGAGTTACTTGCAATGGTTTACGCCATTGACAAGTTTAGATCTTATTTAGTAGGATCAAAAGTGATTGTGTACACTAACCATGCTGCTCTTAAATATCTACTCACAAAGTAGGATTCAAAACCCAGACTCATTATATGGGTGTTGCTTCTGCAAGAGTTTGATATAGAAATAAGAGACAGAAAAGGGACAGAGAACCAAGTAGCAGATCACCTGTCCCGAATAGAACCAGTAGAAGGGGTGTCCCTCCCTCTTACTGAGATCTCTGAAAACTTTCCGGATGAGAAACTCTTTGCCATCCAGGAAGTGCCATGGTTTGCAGACATTGCAAACTACAAGGCAGTAAGATTCATACCCAAAGAGTACAGTAGGCAGCAATCAAAGAAATTGATCACGGATGCAAAGTACTATCTTTGGGATGAACCATATCTCTTCAAGAGATGTGCAGACGGAGTAATCTGTAGATGTGTGCCTAAAGAAGAAGCACAGAAGATCCTCTGGCACTGCCATGGATCACAGTATGGAGGACATTTTGGAAGTGAGCGAACAGCCACAAGAGTCTTCCAATGTGGCTTCTACTGGCCTACTCTCTATAAAGACTCCCGAGTGTTTGTACTTAATTGTGACAGTTGCCAAAGATCTGGCAATCTGCCTCACAGTTATGCCATGCCTCAACAAGGGATCTTGGAGATTAAGTTGTTTGATGTATGGGGTATTGATTTCATGGGGCCTTTCCCACCATCACACTCAAACACTTATATTCTCGTGGCAGTAGATTATGTATCCATATGGGCTAAAGCTATTGCAACACCCACTAATGATACTAAGACAGTGCTGAAATTCCTCCAGAAATACATCTTCAGCAGATTTGGTATCCCTAGAGTACTAATCAGCGGTGGGGGCACTCATTTCTGCAATAAATAGCTTTACTCTGCTTTGGTTCGGTATGGAGTTAGCCACAGGGTGGCCACTCCATATCATCCACAAATAAATGGGCAAGCTGAAGTCTCTAATAGAGAACTTAAAAGAATCCTGGAATGAACTGTGATTAACTGTAGAAGGGATTGGGCAAGAAGCTTTGATGATGCTCTCTGGGCATACAGAATAGCATTCAAGATTCCTATAAGAACTTCTCCATACCAGCTTGTGTATGGAAAAGCCTATCACTTGCCAGTGGAACTGGAACATAAGGCCTATTGGGCAACCAGATTCCTAAACCTTGATGCCAAGTTAGCTGGAGAAAAATGATTGCTCCAATTAAATGAGCTAGAGGAATTCAGACTCAATGCTTTCGAAAATGCAAAAATTTACAAAGAGAAAGCAAGAAGATGGCTTGATAAGAAGTTGTCATCCAGAGTCTTTAAGCCAGGGCAGAAAGTTCTGCTGTTTAATTCTAGGCTCAGATTATTCCCCGGAAAATTGAAATCCCGGTGGAGAGGTCCATATGTGATTACAAGTGTGTCACCATATGGATACGTGGAGCTTTAGGATAATGATTCTAACAAAAAGTTCATTGTTAATGGACAGAGAGTTAAACATTATCTTGAAAGCAATTTTGAGCAAGAATGCTCAAAACTGAGACTTGATTAAAGCTCAGTAATAGTCCAGCTAAAGACAATAAAGAAGCACTTGCTGGGAGGCAACCCAGCCATTTACAAAGCTTATTTGTTAATTTTAATTGATTTTTACAGGTTTATGTCAATTATCTTCAAGGTAAAATAACAATTGCTTGAATTCACAGAGTTACAGAAGGATTCGCAGGATAAAACAGTAAAAAGGAAGCTCACTGGTGCGAAAAAGCCAGTAAGAACTGTTTTGGACGTTGAACGCCCAAAAGAAGCATCTACTGGGCGTTCAACACCAGTAAGGATAGCCATCTGGGCGTTAAACGCCAGAAAGAAGCATCTTCTGGGCGTTGAACGCCAGAAAGAAGCACCTTCTGGGTGTTTAACACCAGATTTACAGTGTCCGAAAAACGTCCAGTGACAAAGGAGTTCCTGGTGTTCAACGCCAGCTAAAAGCAACAGCTGGGCATTGAACGCCCAGGAGAAGCTGCAAACGGGCGTTAAACGCCCAAAACATGCAGCGTTTGGGCGTTTAACGCCAGGATTGTGGGGAGGAGGTAAATTCGTTTTTACTTCACATTTTTTTCCAATTTTCATATTTCAATTCATGAATTCTTGCATAAACATGTTACAAACTCTCACCCTTCAATTCCAAAAATTTTAATCCTAATTTGTAAAATCCCTTTTACAAAAAAATCAAATGTATCCTAATTCATAAACACCAATCCTTTTCAAATCCCATCTAACTTCTTTTCAAATTTTTTCAAAACTCAATTATCTTTTCAAATTCATCTCAAATCTTTTTCAAAATAAAAATTCAGATTTATCCTTTTTCAAATATCTTTCACAACTTTTTAATTTTAAATTAAATTATATCTTTTTCCTATCATATTTATCTTTTACAAATCATATCTTCTATCTTATGTCTCTTCAAAATTTTCGAAAACCCACCCCCTCCCTTTAAATCCACATTCGGCCTCCCTCCTCTCATCCACCATTTGATACTTGCTCTCCTTCTATCCCTCTTCTTTCCCTTCTTTTGCTTGAGGACAAGCAAACCTCTAAGTTTGGTGTGTTTATTCGTGATCACTAAACCATACCCCCTATGATCATGGCTCCTAAAGGAAAATAACCCACTCCAAGAGGCAAGAAAGAGAGTATTCTAAAACCACTTTGGAATCAAGGGAAGTTCTTAACCAAAGAACATTCAGACCATTACTACAAAATAATGGGTCTAAGGTCAGTGATCCCGGAAGTTAAATTCGATATGAAAGAAGGCGAATATCCGGAGATCCAAGAGCAAATTCAAAACAGGAACTGGGAAGTCCTAGCTAATCCTGAAATGAAGGTGGGAAAAAACATGGTTCAGGAATTCTATGCTAATCTGTGGCAAACAGACAGGAAGAGAATATCTGGAACTGCCCTCTATAACTATCGGACCTTGGTCAGAGGAAAGATTGTTCACATCCACCCTGACAAAATCAGGGAGATCTTTAAGCTACCTCAGCTGAAAGATGACCCAGACTCCATTAATAGGAGAATGATGAGAACAAATAAGGGCCTGGACAAGATTCTAGAGGACATATGCATCCCTGGAACCAGGTGGACCACCAGTACCAAGGGCGTCCCAAATCAACTCAAGAGAGAAGATCTCAAACCAGTTGCCAGAGGCTGGCTGGACTTCATTAGGCATTCTATACTGCCTACTAGCAACCACTCTAAAGTCACCATTAAAAGAGCAGTGATGATCCACTGTATTATGTTAGGAAGAGAAGTGGAAGTTCATCAGCTAATTTCGTGTGTACTTTACATAATTGCAAACAAGAAATCCAAAGATGCCAAATTGGCTTATCCTAGCTTAATATCTATTCTATGTAAAGATGCTGAAGTAAAGATGGGAATAACTGAGTATATCTCAGTTGAGCGACCAATCACCAAAATATCAATGGAAAAACAAGTGCAGGATGACCCCATCAAGAGGAGAGCACAGGAATTCCTCCCAGAAATCCCTCAATTTAAATACTGGGAGCATCTTGAAGCATCGGTTACCAAGTTGCAAGAAGCGATGGACCAAATAAAGGAAGAACAGAATAATCAAAATAGCATGCTTTGCAAACTGCTTGGGGAACAAGAAGAGCAAAGGCGTGACTTGAAGGAACTGAAGCGTCATAAATTATCTCTTAAAGGTCCAAGCACCCCACAGACTAGAGGAACATCCACTTCCCAAAATAAAGGTTGTTGAGTCCTAATCTTAGCTTTACCTCTGTGATAGTTGTTCTTATGAGAATTTACCTTAGAAGTTATATAGGAGTAGTAGTAATTAGTATATCTATTTTAATTTTATTTCCAATTAAGTTATAATTTATTTTTCTCATCATCATCAAACATGAATAAAATAGTAGATTTTTAGAATAAAGAGGCAATTTAATTTTTTCGAGTTCTTAATAAGGAAAATTCTAATTATTTATATGTGGTGGCAATACTTTTTGTCTTCTGAATGAATGTTTGAACAGTGCATATTTTTTATGTTGAATTTCATGAATGTTAAAAGTGTTGGCTCTCAAAAGAACGATGAACAAGAGAAATATTACTGATGATCTGAAAAATTATGAAATTGATTCTTGAAGTAAGAAAAAGCAGTGAAAAAAAAAGGAATCATTGGATAAAGAAAAAGAAAAGTCAGTAACCCTTAAAACCAAAAGGCAAGGGTGAAAAGGATCCAAGGCTTTGAGCATCAATGGATAGGAGGGCCCAAGGAAATAAATCCAGGCCTAAGCGGCTAAATCAAGCTGTCCCTAACCATATGCTTGTGGTATGCAGGTTCAAGTGAAAAGCGTGAGACTGAGTGGTTAAAGTCGTGATCCAAAGTAAAAGAGTGTGCTTAAGAACTCTGGACACCTCTAATTGGGGACTTTAGCAAAGCTAAATTAAAATCTGAAAAGGTTCACCCAGTTATGTGTCTGTGGCATTTATGTATCCGGTGGTAATACTGGAAAACAAAGTGCTTAGGGCCACGGCCAAGACTCATCAAGTAACTGTGTTCAAGAATCAGCATACTAAACTAGGAGAATCAATAATACTATCTGAATTCTAAGTTCCTATGGATGCCAATCATTCTGGATTTCAAAGGATAAACTGAGATGCCGAAACTGTTCAAAAGCAAAAAGCTACTAGTCCCGCTCATCTAATTAGAATCTGAGCTTCACTTGAAACTTTGAGATATTATTACTTCTTAATTTCTTTTTATTCAATTTTATTTATCTAGTTGCTTGGGGACAAGCAACAGTTTAAGTTTGGTGTTGTGATGAGCGGATATTTTATACGCTTTTTGGGGGGTAATTTCATGTAGATTTTAGTGAGTTTTAGTTAGTTTTTAGTATATTTTTATTCTTTTTTAAGCAAAATTCATATTTCTGGACTTTACTAAGAGTTTGTGTTTTTTTCTATGATTTCAGGTATTTTTTGGCTGAAATTGAGGGAGCTGAGCAAAAAATTGATTTAGGCTGAAAAAGGACTGTTGATGTTGTTGGATTCTGACCTCCCTGCACTCAGAATGAATTTTTTGGAGCTACAGGTGTCTAATTGGCATGCTCTCAATTGGGTTGGAAAGTAGACATCCAGGGCTTTCCAGCAATATATAATAGTCCATACTTTGCGCTAAGATAGATGACATAAATTGGCGTTTAACGCCAGTTGCATGTTGCAGTCTGGCGTTCAGCGTGAGAAACAGGTTGCAAGTTAGAGTTCAACGCCAGAAACATATTACAACCTGGCGTTCAACTCCAGAAACAGCGCAGGCACGTGAGAAGCTTAAGTCTCAACCCCAGCACACACCAAGTGGGCCCCAGAAATGGATTTCTGCACTATCCATCTTAGTTTACTCATTTTCTGTAAACCTAGGCTATTAGTTTAGTATTTAAACAACTTTTAGAGACTTATTTTGTATCTCATGACATTTTTAGATCTGAATTTTGTACCTTTTGATGGCATGAGTCTCTAAACTCCATTGTTGGGGGTGAGGAGCTCTGTAGCATCTCGATGACTTAATGCAATTATTTCTGTTTTCCATTCAAACACGCTTGTTCCTATCTAAGATGTTCATTCGCGCTTCACTATGAAGAAGGTGATGATCCGTGACACTTATCACCTTCCTCAATCCATGAACGTGTGCCTGACAACCACCTCCGTTCTACATTAGATTGAATGAGTATCTCTTAGATTCCTTAATCAGAATCTTCGTGGTATAAGCTAGAATCCATTGGCAGCATCCTTGAGAATCCAGAAAGTCTAAACCTTGTCTGTGGTATTCCAAGTAGGATTCTGGGATTAGATGACTGTGACGAGCTTCAAACTCGCGAGTGTTGGGCATAGTGACAGACGCAAAAGGATCAAGGGATCTTATTCCGACATGATCGAGAACCGACAGATGATTAGCCGTGCTGTGACAGAGCATTTGGACCATTTTCACTGAGAGGATGGGAAGTAGCCATTGGCAATGGTGATTGCCCTACATACAGCTTGCCATGGAAGGAGCCTTGCATTTATGAAAGTGAGAAAACATTATGTTGCAGGAATTCAAAGGACAAAGCATCTCCAAAACTCCAACATATTCTCCATTATTGCGTAACAATTATTTATTTTATGCCCTTTCACCTTTTACAATTAAAACTAAGAATCATTATTGATATTATATCTTGACTAAGAGTTACAGGATAACCATAGCTTGCTTCAAGCCAACAATCTCCGTGGGATTTGATCCTTACTCACGTAAGGTATTACTTGGACGACCTAGTGCACTTGCTGGTTAGTTGTGCGGATTGCAAAAGTGTGATTGCAATTTCGTGCACCAACCATTTTCACTGAGAGGATGGGATGTAGCCATTGACAACGATGATGCCCTACATACAGCTTGCCATAGAAAGGATTATGAAGGATTGAAAGTAAGAAAGCAGTATGTTGTAGAGATTCAACAGGGACAAAGCATCTCCATACACTTATCTGAAATTCCGGCCAATGATTTACATAAGTATCTCTATCTTTATTTTATGCTTTATTTATCCTTATATTCGAAAACCGTGATAACTATTTAAATCTGCCTAACTAAAATTTACAAGATGATCATAGCTTGCTTCATACCAATAATCTCCGTGGGATCGACCCTTACTCATGTAAGGTATTACTTCGACGACCCAGTGCACTTGCTTGTTAGTTGTGCGAAGTTGTGACAAAGTGTGATTCACGTTTGAGAGTGCTACCAAGTTTTTGGCGCCTTTGCCGGGCATTGTTCGAGTTTGGACAACTGACAGTTCATCTTGTTGCTCAGATTAGGTAATTTTCTTTTCAAAAAGTTTTTCACAAATCTTTCAAAAAATTTTTCTTTGTTTTCGTTTTTCTAAATATAATTTTCGAAAAAAAATTATATACACAAAAATTAATAAAATCCTAAAAACCAAAAATATTTTGTGTTTCTTGTTTGAGTCTAGTGTCAATTTTTAAGTTTGGTGTCAATTGCATGCTTTAAAAATTTGTGCTTTTTTTGAAAATTCATGCATGGTATTCTTCATGATCTTCAAGTTGTTCTTGACAAGTCTTCTTGTTTGATCTTCATATTTTCTTGTTTTGTGTCTTTTCTTGTTTTTCATATGCATTTTTAGTTTGTTAGTGTCTAAGCATGAAAAATCTCTAAGTTTGGTGTCTTGCATGTTTTTCTTTTCTTGAAAATTTTTCAAAAACTAAGTCTTGATGCTCATCTTGATCTTCAAAGTGTTCTCGGTATTCATATTGACATTCATAGTGTTCTTGCATGCATCATTGGTTTTGATCCAAAATTTTCATGTTGTGTCATTTTTGTGTTTTTCTCTTTTATCATTAAAAATTCAAAAATAAAAAAAAATATTTTTCCTTATTTTACTCATAAAATTCAAAATCTTTGGGTTGACTTAGTCAAAAATTTTTAAAATAAGTTGTTTCTTGTTAGTCAAGTCAAGATTTCAATTTTAAAAATCTTATCTTTTCAAAAATCAAATCTTTTTCATTTCTCTTCTTATTTTTTCAAAAATTTTAAAATTGATTTTCAAAATCTTTTTCTTAATTTTATTTCATAATTTTCGAAAACTTTACTAACAATTAATGTGATTGATTCAAAAATTTGAAGTTTGTTACTTTCTTGTTAAGAAAGGTTCAATCTTTAAATTCTAGAATCATATCTTTTAGTTTCTTGCTAGTCAAGTAATCAATTTTAATTTTAAAAATCAAATCTTTTTCAAAATAAATTTTAATCATATCTTTTCAATCATATCTTTTTCAAAAATTTAATTTCAAATTCTTTTCTAACTTCTTATCTTTTCAAAATTGATTTTTAAATCTTTTTCAACTAACTAATTGACTTTTTGTTTGTCTCTTATCTTTTTCAAAACCATCTAACTACTTATCTCTCTCTAATTTTCGAAAATCATCTTCCTCTTTTTCAAAATTCTTTTAATTAACTAATTGTTTCAAATTTTAATTTTAATTTTATTTCTTCCTTTAATTTTCGAAAATCACTAACCTTTTTTAAAAAACAAATTTCGAAAACTCCTCTCTCTCACCTCTTTCTATTTATTTATTTATCCATTTACTAACACTTCTCTTCATTTTAAAATTCGAACCCTCTCTTCTCCTCTGTGTTCGAATTTTCTCATCCTTCTTCTATTCTTTTCTTTCTTCTACTAACATAAAGGAATCTCTATACTGTAACATAGAGGATTTCTCTTTTTTTTCTGTTCTCTCCTTTTTCATATGAGCAGGAGCAAGGACAAGAACATTGATGACATGTCACCATGTCATGTTTTTCTATGCTTTTTCCTTTGTTTTCAATAGGTTTTATGCACTTTCTTGAGCCATAAGCAAGCCAATTGGGTAGATTTTCATGCTTCCTTTGATTTAATCAACCATGTGTGAATTAATGCAATTTCATGAGGTTTTATGCTATATTTGATACATATTGTGAAAGAATGAATATCTCATGATTTTAAGCATAGCTTTGATGTGTTTGGTTGATTAATGATAGGTGAAGAAAGCTTGGAGAAAGGTTGAAGCAAGAAGGAATGGCTAGGAGTAAAGAGAGGACAATGGAATAAGTAAAATTGAACCAGGAAGCAAAAAGCTGGACCTAAAGTTAGCCTCAAACTTTTGCACAAACTTTTGGGTGAAAAGTTAGCCCCAACGTTAGACCCCTAACTTCTGGGCTAACGTTGGAACTTGAAAATCACTCCCTGGGTACCAAAAGTTTGCGCCAACGTTAGACCCCTAACTTTTGGGCTAACGTTGGCACATGAAAAATACAAAGGGAGTACCAAAAGTTTGCACCAACGTTAGACCCCTAACTTTTGGGCTAACGTTGGCACCACACACCACAACAGCTTGAAGGGGTATACTTCCAACAAGAATAACTTGAGCTACAGAGCTCCAAATGAGGTGATTCAAGAAGCATTGGAAAGTAGGAATCAAGAGCTTTCCAGGCATATATGGCACTGCATGGTGGACACTAAAATTGAGGGAGAAAACTGCCCCGCAATGTGCATAAACGAACATGGTGGCAACCTGCAGTGAAGCCAACTGACCTCTGCACCTTCAACGGAGTATAACTCGAGCTGTAGAGCTCCAATTGATGCGCTTCCAACGGCAATAGAAAGTAGACATTCAGGGCTTTCCAACAATGTATAATAGTATGGGGTGGACAATACGTTTGAGCCTCCAGAACTGGCGTTTTCGCCAACGTTTGAGGCAAACTTTACCTCAAACGCTGCACACCAAAGCCAGCAACCATGCCCTCTTCAAATGATCATAACTTGAGTTGTAGATGTCCAATTGAAGTGATTCCAAGTGGGTTAGAAAGCTGACATTTAGAGCTTTCCAACCATATATCATAGTCTATATTGGGCATAAAATTGGCAACATGACAAGAGGACAAAGTTGGCGCCATAAATGTGCATAAGGGAGGCCAACGTTGGAGCAAAAGTTAGACCCCAAATTTTTGCCCCAACGTTGGTATCAGCAAAAGAGGGTAGCTGATATGAAAAGTTGGAGCAAAAGTTAGACCCCTAACTTTTGCTCAAACTTTTACTCCAACTTTTGCAAAACTCCAACCCGGTTCAATTGGTTCACTTCGGTTCCTCCTCAAACTCCAAGAGCAATCAACCAAGGCCTCTATCAAACCAATTCCATCAAGAGCAAGGGCCCACGATCATCACTCAAAGGCACAAGAAATAGATAAAATAGGAATTTCATTTAATTGTAATTTGTTTTTAATTTCATTTTCATTTCCATTTTGTAAAGCCTATATAAGGCATCATTTTCATATTTGTGAGGAGGCTGGCTCCACTAGGGAGCATTAGGAGTAGAAGTAGAGAGCTCTCTCTTAGTTTTCCTTCCTGTTTTAAATCTTGGATTGAAATTGGAGAAATTCTATTTCAGTTTCTATCTGAGATCTCTCTATTTTTATTTTGCTGCATAATTCAAGGAATTGTGATTTGAATCAAGGCTCTCTTTACTGCTTCCATCTCTATTTCTTCTTCAAATTGTTTCACTGTTGGATCAAGGAAGGAATTGAGATCTAGACTTGTTTTCTAGTCTCATTGATTCCCTGAGATCCTCACTTGTCTCTTTAGATTTCATTATTGAATTGAGTTTTCTTGCTGATTTACTTCTCTGCTACAATTTCCTTCTCTGCAATTTTTACTTTCTGTTGCACTGCCTCCAATTTATTTTTTCTGCAAGTTTAATTTTCTGCAATTGATCTGAGTTCTAATTTACTACTTTCTTTAATTTTCAGCACCCACTCCCCTTTACATTCACTGCAATTTACATTTCTTGTCATTTAAGCTTCTCTCCATTTAAGTTTCTGTCCCATTTAGCTTCTGCACCTTTAATTCTTGCAATTTACTTTCTGTCGGTCACTCATCACACAATTCACCAATGTTAGCTTGACTAAACTAATCACCCACTAAAATTGCTTGATCCATCAATCCCTGTGGGATCGACTTCACTCCCGTGAGTTATTATTACTTGATGCGACCCAGTGCACTTGCCGGTGAGTTTTGTGTCGGATCGTTTTCCACACATCAAACATTCTTGTTGAAGCAGATCCTGAACCTGAAAGGACTCTGAAGAAGAAGCTAAGAGAAGCTAAAGCACAACAATTCAGAGAAAACCTTATAGAGAATCTCGAAAAAGAGAGAGATATGGCCGAACCCAACAACAATGGTGAAGGCACAAGAAGGATTCTTGGTGATTATGCTACACCTACTTCCAATTTTTATGGAAGAAGCATCTCAATCCCTACCATTGGAGCAAACAATTTTGAGCTGAAGCCTCAACTAGTTACTCTAATGCAACAGAACTGCAAGTTTCATGGACTTCCATCAGAAGATCCGTATCAATTCTTAACTGAGTTCTTGCAGATCTGTGACACTGTTAAGACTAATAGAGTAGATCCTGAAGTCTACAGGCTCATGCTTTTCTCTTTTGCTGTAAGAGACAGAGCTAGAATATGCTTGGATTCACAACCTAAAGATAGCCTGGACTCCTGGGATAAGCTGGTCACGGTCTTCTTGGCTAAGTTCTTTCCTCCTCAAAAGCTGAGCAAGCTTAGAGTGGATGTTCAAACCTTCAAACAAAAAGATGGTGAATCCCTCTATAAAGCTTGGGAAAGATACAAACAGTTGACCAAAAGTGTCCTGCTGACATGCTTTCAGAGTGGACCATTTTTGATATATTCTATTTTGGTCTATCTGAATTCTCTAAGATGTCACTGGACCATTCTGCAGGTGGATCCATTCACCTAAAGAAAATGCCTGCAGAAGCTCAAGAACTCATTGACATGGATGCAAATAACCAATTCATGTACACTTCTGAGAGGAATTCTGTGTGTAATGGGACGCCTCAGAGGAAGGGAGTTCTTAAAATTGATGCTTTGAATGCCATACTGGCTCAAAACAAAATGTTGACTTAGCACGTCAACATGATCTCTCAGAGTCTTAATGGATTGCAAAATGCATCCAACAGTACTAAAGAGGCATCTTCTGAAGAAGAAACTTATGATCCTGAGAACCCTGCAATGGCAGAGGTGAACTACATGGGTGAAACCTATGGGAACACATATAACTCCTCATGGAGAAATCATCCAAATTTCTCATGGAAGGATCAACAAAAGCCTCAACAAGGCTTTAATAATGGTGGAAGAAACAGGCTCAGCAATAGTAAGCCTTTTTCATCATCTTCTCAGCAATAGACAGAGAATTCTGAGCAGAGTCCCTCTAGCTTAGCAAACATAGTCTCTGATCTGTCTAAGGCCATTTTAAGTTTCATGAGTGAAACAAGGTCTTCCATTAGAAACTTGGAGGCACAAGAAGGTCAGCTGAGTAAGAAAGTCACTGAAACTCCTCCTAGTACTCTCCCAAGCAATACAGAAGAGAATCCAAAAAGAGAGTGCAAGACCATTGATATAATCAAAATGGCCGAATACAAGGAAGAAGGGGAGGACGTGAATCCCAATGAGGAAGACCTCATGGGATTTCTCCCAGACAGAAAGGAGTTCCCTATTGAGGACCTAAAGGAATCTGAGGCTCATATAGAGACCATAGAGATTCCATTAAACCTCCTTCTGCCATTCATGAGCTCTGAGAACTATTCTTCCTCTGAAGAGGATGAAGATGTAACTGAAGAGCAAGTTGCGCAATATCTAGGAGCCATTATGAAGTTGAATGCCAAGTTGTTTGGTAATGATACTTGGGAAGATGAACCTCCCTTGCTCATTAGTGAACTAAATATAAGGGTTCAGCAAACTTTTCCTCAAAAGAAACAAGATCCTGGTAAATTCTAAATACCATGTACCATAGGCACCATGACCTTTGAGAAGGCTCTGTGTGACCTGGGGTCAAGCATAAATCTTATGCCGCTCTCTATAATGGAAAAACTAGGGATCTTTGAGGTACAGACTACCACACTCTCATTAGAGATGGCAGACAAGTCAATAAGACAAGCTTATGGAATGGTACAGGACGTGTTAGTAAAGGTTAAAGGCCTTTTATATCCCTGCGGATTTCATAATCTTAGACACTTGGAAGGAGAATGATGAATGCATCATCCTTGGAAGACCCTTCCTAGCCACAGCAGGAGATGTGATTGATGTTGACAGAGGAGAGCTAGTCCTTCAATTGAATGGGGACTACCTTGTGTTTAAAGCTCAAGGATCTTCCTCTGCAACCATGGAGAGGAAGCATGAAAAGCTTCTCTCAATACAGAGTCAAACAAAGCCCCCACAATCAAACTCTAAGTTTGGTGTTGGGAGGCCACAACCAAACTCTAAGTTTGGTGTTGAACCCCCACATTCAAACTCTAGGCTTGGTGTTGGAAGGTGCCAACAATGCTCTGAAGATCTGTGAAGCTCCATGAGAGCTCACTGTCAAGCTAGTGACATTAAAGAAGAGCTTATTGGGAGGTAACCCAATTTTTATTTATCTATATTTTTATTGTTCTTTTATGTTTTATTAGGTTCATGATCATGTGGAGTCACAAAATAATTGCTAAAATTAAAAGCAGAATAAAAAATAGCAGAAGAAAAAGCGCACCCTGGAGGAAGAGCTGTCTGGCGTCTAAATGCCAGAAACAAGCATCTATCTAGCGTTTAACGCCAGAAACATGCACCAAGCTGGCATTTAACACCAGAAACAAGCATCAGGCTGGCGTTAAACGCCAAAACATGCTACATTTGGGCGTTTAACGCCAGAAACAGGCATCAGTCTAGCGTTAAATGCCAGGATTGCATACAGAGGGCGTTTTACATGCCTAATGGGTGCAGGGATGAGAAATCCTTGACACCTCAGGATCTGTGGACCCCACAAGATCCCCACCTACCTTCAAATTCAAAATCTCTTTCCCACCCAAACCCACCCTAAATAGCCGAATGCACACCTCTCTCCCTCTCCTCTATATCTTCTTCTTCTTCTTCTTCTTCTATTCTTTCTTCTTTTGCTCGAGGGCGAGCAACATTCTAAGTTTGGTGTGGTAAAAGCATAGCTTTTTTGTTTTTTCATAACCAATTATGGCACCTAAGGCCGGAGAAACCTCTAGAAAGAGGAAAGGGAAGACAAAAGCTTCCACCTCCGAGTCATGAGAGATGGAGAGATTCATCTCAAGGTTCCATAGCTCAGTAATAGAGCATTTGACTGCACATCAAGAGAGCCCACTCATGGACCTCAACAAGAGCATGAGGAATTCCCTCATCAAGAAATCCCTGAGATACCTCAAGGGATACATTTTCCTCCACACAACTATTGGGAGAAACTAAGGATAGGAGCACCAAAATCACTAGGGATCAAGCAACAAAGGCAAGGAAGAGACATAGAGGAGCTCAAAGACATCATTGGTCCTTCAAGAAGAAGGAGCCACCATCACTAAGGTGGACTCATTCCTTAACTTCCTTGTTCTTATCTCTCTGTTTTTCGGTTTTTGAACTTCATGTTTGTCTATGTTTGTGTCTTTATTACATGATCATTAGTATTTAATAACTATGTCTTTCCATGAATCCTTCACCTTTCTTAAATGAAAAATGTTTTTAATTCAAAAGAACAAGAAGTACATGAATTTCGAAATTATCCTTGAATTTAGTTTAATTATATTGATGTGGTGACAATACTTTTTATTTTCTGAATGAATGCTTGAACAGTGCATATTTTTTATCTTGTTGTTTATGAATGTTAAAATTGTTGGCTCTTGAAAAAATGATGAATAAAGAGAAATGTTATTGACAATCTGAAAAATTATAAAATTGATTCTTGAAGCAAGAAAAAGCAGTGAATAACAAAAGCTTGCGAAAAAAAAAAGTGGCAAAAAAAAAGAGAGAAAAAGCAAGCAGAAAAAGCCAATAGCCCTTAAAACCAAAAGGCAAGGGTAAAAAAGATCCAATGCTTTGAGCATCAATGGATAGGAGGGCCCAAGGAAACAAATCCAGGCCTAAGCGGCTAAATCAAGCTATCCCTAACCATGTGCTTGTGGCATGCAAGTCCAAGTGAAAAGCTTGAGACTGAGTGGTTAAAGTCGTGATCCAAACCAAAAAGAGTGTGCTTAAGAGCTTTGGACACCTCTAACTGGAGACTTTAGCAAAGCTGAGTCACAATCTGAAAAGGTCCACCCAGTCATGTGTCTGTGGCATTTATGTATCCTGTGGTAATACTGGAAAACAAAGTGCTTAGGGCCACGGCCAAGACTCATAAAAGTAGCTGTGTTCAAGAATCAACATACTTAACTAGGAGAATCAATAACACTATCTGAAACTCTGAGTTCTTATAGATGCCAATCATTCTAAACTTCAAAGGATAAAGTTGGATGCCAAAACTGTTCAGAAGCAAAAAGCTACAAGTCCCGCTCATCTAATTAGAACTAATATTCATTGATATTTTGAGATTTATAGTATATTCTCTTCTTTTTATCCTATTTGATTTTCAGTTGCTTGGGGACAAGCAACAATTTAAGTTTGGTGTTGTGATGAGCGGATAATTTATACGCTTTTTGGCATTGTTTTTAGGTAGTTTTTAGTAGGATCTAGCTACTTTTAGGGATGTTTTCATTAGTTTTTATGCTAAATTCATATTTCTGGACTTTACTATGAGCTTGTGTGTTTTTCTGTGATTTCAGGTATTTTCTGGCTGAGATTGAGGGACCTGAGCAAAAATCTGATTTAGGCTGAAAAAGGACTGCTGATGCTGTTGGATTCTGACCTCCCTGCACTCAAACTATATTTTCTAGAGCTACAGAACTCCAAATGGCGCGCTCTCAATGGCGTTGGAAAGTAGACATCCAGAGCTTTCCAGAAATATACAATGGTCTATACTTTATTCGAGATTAGATGACGCAAACTGGCGTTCAACGCCAGTTCCATGCTGCATTCTGGAGTCAAACGCCAGAAACACGTCACAAACCAGAGTTAAACGCCAAATACACGTTACAACTTGGAGTTTAACTCCAAAAGAAGCCTATGCACGTGTAAAGCTCAAGCTCAGCCCAAGCACACACCAAAGTGGGCCCTGGAAGTGGATTTCTGCATTTAGACTTATTTCTGTAAACCCTAGTAGCTAGTCTAGTATAAATAGAAGTTTTTCTCATTGTATTAGATGTCTTGGTTATTCCGGTTCCCTCTCTAGGGCTGAATCCAATGAACACCATTATCACTTATGTAGTTTCAACAGTGGAGTTTTAACACACCATAGATTAAGGTGTGGAGCTCTGCTGTACCTCGAGTTTTAATGCAATTACAACTATTTTCTATTCAATTCAGCTTACTCTTGTTCTAAGATATTCGTTGCAATTCAACATGATGAATGTGATGCTCCGTGACACTCATCATCATTTTCACCTATGAACGCGTGCTTGACAACCACTTCCGTTCTACCTTAGACCGAACGCATATCTCTTGGATTCCTTGATCAGAATCTTCGTGGTATAAGCTAGAATTGTTGGTGGCATTCATGAGAATCCGGAAAGTCTAAACCTTGTCTATGGTATTCCGAGTAGGATTCAAGGATTGAATGACTGTGACGAGCTTCAAACTCGCGATTGTTGGGCGTGATGACAAACGCAAAAGAATCAATGGATTCTATTCCGACATGTTCGAGAACCGACAGATGATTAGCCATGCTATGACAAGAGCATTTGGACCATTTTTACTGAGAGGATGGGATGTAGCCATTGACAACGGTGATGCCCTACATACAGCTTGCCATGGAAAGGAGTATGAAGGATTGAAAGTAAGAAAGCAGTATGTTGCAGAGATTTAATAGGGACAAAGCATCTCCATACACTTATTTAAAATTCCTGCCAATGATTTACATAAGTATCTCTATCTTTATTTTATGCTTTATTTATCCTTATATTCGAAAACCGTTATAACTATTTAAATCTGCCTAACTGAAATTTACATGATGACCATAGCATGCTTCATACCAACAATCTCCGTAGGATCGACCCTTACTCACGTAAGGTATTACTTGGACGACCCAGTGTACTTGTTGGTTAGTTGTGCGAAGTTGTGACAAACTGTGATTCATGTTTGAGAGCGCTACCAAGTTTTTGGCGCCATTGTTGAAGATCACAATTTCATGCACCAGATATCTCTTCCTAACATGCTGAGTGAGATTTGGTCAGTTGAGAGTTTTTGGATTTAAAGTTGTTCTTGATGTGATTTAGGAGGAAAAAGTGCTTAAGGACCACCTGAAAGTCTAACCGAATTAAGAGCAGCAAAACCAGGTAGGGTGTGACGAATTTAATCTTGATTGATTGTGTTTGAGATGTGTGATTATGATATGGTTTGGTTATGCTTGATATTGATTGCTTATATGAGTTATTCTTGGTGAAAGTTTGTTGAAATTTTGATGAAATTTGATGATATTCAAGCTATGAATGTTGTTCTTGAGGGCTGCTGGAAAAACGAATCCTAGGCCTTAAATTGGGGTTCAATTTGTGTTAAAATCATGTAGAAAAGATGGGGTTTTAGTGGCTGGAAATTTATTATGAATTATGGTAAAAAATCGGTTGCTGAAAAGATTGAAAAACGGGTAAAAACAGAGAAAGAATCTGAAGAATTTACGAAGAACACAAAGAACATTTTGAGTGTGATGAAGAACATTGAAGAACACCTTTTAGATCTTAGAAAGGGCAAGGAAGTAATTATTTTGGTGTTTGAGGGGTTATTTGGTAATTTTTGAAAGTTAGGGTGGATAATGTAGATATATTAAAAGTTACGGGTGGTAAAAAGTAAATTTTTAAAGGTTAAAGGTTAAAGTGGGGTAATTTTCGAAAATTTAATAATAAAATAATAAATAATAATAAAATATTAAATAATAATATTTAATTAAAAATAATATTTTAATAAAAATAATAAAATAATACGGAAAAGGCAGTTTTCTGTAAAAGCTTTAGAAAGACAACGTTAAGCATAGAATCTCATGATTACCTTCATAAAACACTTAGGGAGTGGTAATAACATGTTAGTGAGGCAAAGATAAAGAAAAGATAAAAAAATTAAAGAAAAGATAAAAACAAAAAAAAAAGTCTGTAAAGTTTTAATGACAGAAACAGACAGAGATTAGTGAACAAACTAGGGCAACATAGTTAGTCCTTGAGTTGCAACTAGGGTTAGGTATTATATGAAAAGTTAAACTGTTTCAGTATAGACTTAGTGAACCTATAGTTGGGACAGGTTAACTATTCATACCGAAATTTACATAAGCTTTAAATACATACGTTAAACAGAGAAATCAAAGCAGAGTAGAGAAACACAGAGAACAGAGTAACCAGAGAAAATTAAAGAGATGTAGAGAAAAGAGTAACCAGAGTAGAATAAAGGGATACAGAAAAAAAGAGTAATCTGATAAAGAGAAATGGTTTGAGTTAAGATGTTGTAAAAATAAAAGCTGTAAAATATGTATAGTATGATTGAACAGAGAAAGAAAGAGGTAATGCATAAGAATGTGAAAGTGATGATGAATAATGAAAATGTTAATGAATGATGGCAATAAGAATGATTATGTAAGAATCTGCTGCAGAAAGGCAGTCAGATAGATGGTGGTACGACCACTGAGAACGGTTTCCTGGGATACCTTGCTATATTGCTTTGCTGTAAGACAGAGGTTGCTTACAGAGGTATCGAATGAGTGTGCTCCTGTAAGACAGAGGTTGCTTACAATGATTGTGTTGTTGCTCCTGTAAGATAGAGGTTTCTTACAGTGACTGTGTTGCTGCTCCTGTAAGACAGAGGATGCTTACAGTGAGTATGTTGTTGCTCCTGTATGACAGAGGTTGCTTACAATGAATCTGTTGGGCTTATATCGGCTAATAAGTGCCGCCCTGCAAGACAAAGGTTGCTTGCAGTGGATACCCTGCAAGACAAAGGTTTCTTGTAGTGGATATTGCCAACAGTAAAGCCTTATCCAGAAAGAGGTTGCTGGGTAATGTCGGGAGCGAGTATGTAACCGACAGATGAGCTCATTACCTGCACTAAGGCTAGACATGCATCATATTTGGTTGCACATTTCCTCTGTTATGATTGTTGTTTGAATGTATGCCTTCTTTGTTTTCATTCTATTCTCTGTGTCTCTGTTTTGTTTTCTTGTATTCTTTTGTTTGTGTTTTTCTTTTTGTTTTTTCTATTTTCTCTATTTATCTGTTTCTTCTGTCTACTGCTTCTCGGTATTCTGCTACTTATCTGTTAAACAACACGAAATTAATGAAGGTAACTAATAACCCCGGCCCTACTAAGAACTCCCCAGTTCTTACCCCTTATCTCTCCCTTCCCCCTTCAGATGGAAGCATGAGTACCCTTCCGTAGTTTGCTGATGACTGTTCTGCAAAGAGGATTCTGCTCTAGGTAGTCTTCTGAGTCTAGAGTGAACTCCGTTACCTGTTTATATGTATATACTGTGAGGCCAGCCAACGTCTGCACCCTGCTTATCTACAAACTTTAGCTTAAGTCCTCCGTACGATGTTGCTGTTTTGTGGCCACTCGATGAAGTACTTGAAAGATGCTCTTTGATGACATATGATAGTGCAAAGGAGTAGTAGACGACCTTCCACCTTTTGATGACGTTCTACCTGACTTGAGTTTTGAAGACCTAGAACGTACTTTCCCTTACTTTAGTAGTTTAGAGGGACTAGGTGATTATAGAGTCTAGACTAGCCTGGGTGCCAGCTTAGGGACTTCTTGAACAGGTCAGGGCCTGGGATGTTGTATGTATATATATGTATATAGTTATTATCTAGTTATATCTAGGGGTGTTCTAACTAAAAGTCTATACCTAAATAAAGGCTGGATCACTGAATTTTATTAACTGCTTGCGATGTATTTATGTGTGGTTGTTTATAACTGTTATATCTGTTATTATTTGCGAATTGATTATGAATGATTCCATTTATTAGTCCAAACGTTTTCAAAAAAAAATACCTCGCTAAAAAACTACGCCTTAACAACGATTCAGGCTCATATAATAAATAATAGATAATAATTAGGAAGACAAGTTGGTAGCGCTCAGTTTCCAGTATGATCTAGACATACTAAAAATTGGGTCGTTACAATTTGGTATCAGAGCAGTTCGTTCCCAATAGAGCCTGGGGAGTGGACTGACTATGCTTCATTGCATACTCTGCTTGTGTGTCTCATGCCGTTAGGGTATCTTTAAGATACATTTGGCATGAATGTCTATGACTGCTCATTTTGGGAATGTTCGTGCTTAACTTGAGATATTAAGACTGATCACCTTAATATTGATTGTTTGGTGCGGATAAGACCTCAATGACTGTCAAAAGGCATGGTTTAATCGAGCTCCGAACGATGAATCAACGTGAGCCACAGCTATCTTCATAGCTGTTACGATCTTCATGGCTATGGCTGCGTGAGATTTGGATGTTGTAAGGAACGAACCGATCTCTTCATTAGGATGGTTTGAAGGAAATAGACTGCTTGAAGAAGGATTCTTGCACACGGCTGAAATTTTGAGGGCAAAATTTTCTTTTAGGAGGGTAGAATGTAACAACCACGATTTTTGAGTACGCAAGATCTTTTCTGAAAGTACGAATTTCTCTGGAAGATCATTAAGGGGAGAACTTCTGCTATATCATCAAGCATCTCAATCCTTATTTTCATTATATTATCTTTAACTCAGGACCTTAGTGGAGATAAGCCCGACAATGCAATCATGAAGAACCTAGTTTTTGAACCGTATCAGTTAGGAGTTTTGATTCTAGTTTTTGTAAATAGTCTCTGTTTGATGAACCGGACATGATTTATGAGAGAAGAGAGATAATAGTATAATGTTATCATTATATTAGTATTAGAAGCTTCTTGAATGATATTATAAGGTTACTTGTTCTGTTTTAGTTGAAAACGAAAAACCGGTTTAACCGGGATCACAGTTTACTGGTGCAGCTTAGCACCAGCACTCTCTGATGACTTTAGCAATGCTAAGGCCTCATTATACATATTTTATTCACTTAATAAATATGTTACTAGTTTCATTTATGCTAGTAGCTCAGAAAATAATTTTTAGAGATGTTTTTACAAGTGTTCCGATACACCTAGTTTTAGCAATTATACACTAGAGATATTTTAATATTATTTTAATCCACCTCCAAGCCAACCAATCACCACTCACCTTACACCCCCAAAACATCCAAGGCTGTCTCATTTCTTCATTTTGGCCAAAAATAACAAGAGTGAAAAGAGAGAAACTTTCATGAACACTTAATCTTCAAAGCTTGATTTCTTCTGAACTAAAACTCAAATCAAAACTCCGATTTCACCAAAATGATCCTTTATTCTTTCTCTACATGATCATATGACTTATCAAGGCTGGAAATAAAGTGAGATGGCTGTCTCCCTCCCTCTTCAATTCGGTTTTCAAGGAAAACCATGCAAAACATGTGTTTTCTTGATGTTCTTCCTTAGGAATCCTGCTTAACTTGACTTGAGGGCTAAAAAACGTTAATTTCCAGCAAGTCTAAGGTGAGATATCCCTTCCTAACATGCTGAGTGAGATTTGGTCAGTTGAGAGTTTTTGGATTTAAAGTTGTTCTTGATGTGATTTAGGAGGAAAAAGTGCTTAAGGACCACCTGAAATTCTAACCGAATTAAGAGCAGCAAAACCAGGTAGGGTGTGTGGTGGACGAAATTGTGATCCATATTCTTTAAGTTGTACTCCTTGTAAAATTATGGAATTTGAAATTGGCACGAGTGAACACAACTCTGTTCAACTAACCAGCAAGTGTACTGGGTCGTCCAAGTAATAAACCTTACGTAAGTAAGGGTCGATCCCACAGAGATTGTTGGTATGAAGTAAGCTATGGTCACCTTGTAAATCTCAGTTAGGCAGATTAAATTTGGTTTATGGTTTCGAAAATAGAAATAAGAAAATAGAAATAATAAAAGGGATAGAATACTTATGCAGATTCATTGGTGGGAATTTCAGATAAGCGAATGGAGAGACTGTATGGCTCAAGAACGCCTACTTTCCTACTGCTTCAACTCAATCCTTCTTACTCCTTTCCATGGCAAACTGTGTATAGGGGTTCACCGTTCGACGATGGCTACTTTGAATCCTCTCGGGAAAATGGTCCTCTGCGGCTATCACTCGCATGGCTAATCGTCTGGAGGCATCACCTGGCCGAAGGCTACATCCCATCCTCGCAGTGAAAACTACGCTCACGCGCTCTGTCACAGCACGGCTAATCACTGGTTGGTTCCCGCGCCTACTGGAATAGAATCCCTTGATTCTTTTGCGTTTGTCACTAACGCCCAGCACTTGCGAGTCTGAAGCACGTCACAGTCATTCATTACCGGAATCCTACTCGGAATACCACAGACAAGGTTAGACTTTCCGGATTCCCAGGATCCTACTCGGAATACCACAGACAAGGTGAGACTTTCCGGATCCTCATAAATGCCGCCATCTATCTAGCTTATACCACGAAGATTCTGTTGGGGAATCTAAGAGATACACATTCAAGCTCGGTTGCATGTAGAACGAAGGTGGTTGTCAATCACGCGCGTTCATAGGTGAGAATGATGATGAGCGTCACATAATCATCACATTCATCATGTTCTTGGGTACGAATGAATTTCTTGGAATAAGAACAAGAGAGAATTGAATAAAAAGTAATAGTAATTGTATTGAAACTTGAGGTACAGCAGAGCTCCACACCCTTAATCTATGGTGTGCAGAAACTCCACCGTTGAAAATACATAAGTGAACGGTTCAGGCATGGCCGAATGGCCAGCCCCCATGATCTGAGAACTAATCGTCCCCAAGATCTCTAATACACTAGTAAAAAGTCCTATTTATAAATAAACTAGCTACTAGGGTTTACATGAGTAAGTAATTGATGTATGCTTGGGCTGAGCCTGATCAATCCACGAGCTGAGGCTTCTCTTGGAGTTGAACTCCGAGTTATGACGTGTTTTGGGCGTTCAACTCCGGATCATGACGTTTTTCTAGCGTTTAACTCCAGACAGCAGCATGAACTTGGCGTTCAACGCCAAGTTACGTCGTCAATTTCCGAATAAAGTATGGACTATTATATATTGCTGGAAAGCCCTGGATGTCTACTTTCCAACGCCGTTGAGAGCGCTCCATTTAGAGTTCTGTAGCTCCAGAAAATCCATTTTGAGTGCAGGGAGGTCAGATTCCAACAGCATCAGCAGTCCTTTTGTCAGCCTTTTTCAGAATTTTGCTCAAGTCCCTCAATTTCAGCCAGAAATTACCTGAAATCATAGAAAAACACACAAACTCATAGTAAAGTCCAGAAATGTGAATTTAACATAAAAACTAATGAAAACATCCCTAAAAGTAGCTTGAACTTACTAAAAACTACCTAAAAACAATGCCAAAAAGCGTATAAATTATCCGCTCATCAGTGTGACAAATTTAATCTTGATTGATTGTGTTTGAGATGTGTGATTATGATATGGTTTGGTTATGCTTGAAATTGATTGCTTATATGAGTTATTCTTGGTGAAAGTTTGTTGAAATTTTGATGAAATTTGATGATATTCAAGCTATGAATGTTGTTCTTGAGGGCTGATGGAAAAACGATCCCTAGGCCTTAAATTGGGGTTCAATTTATGTTAAAATCATGTATAAAAGATGGGGTTTTAGTGGCTGGAAATTTATTATGAATTATGGTAAAAATCGGTTGCTGAAAATATTGAAAAACGGGTAAAAACAGAGAAAGAATCTGAAGAATTTACGAAGAACACGAAGAACACTTTTAGTGTGGTAAAGAACATTGAAGAACACCTTTTAGATCTTAGAAAGGGCAAGGAAGTAATTATTTTGGTGTTTGAGGGGTTATTTGGTAATTTCTGAAAGTTAGGGTGGTTAAAGTAGATATATTAAAAGTTACAGGTGGTAAAAAGTGAATTTTTAAAGGTTAAAGGTTAAAGTTGGGGTAATTTTCGAAAATTTAATAATAAAATAATAAATAATAATAAAATATTAAATAATAATATTTAATTAAAAATAATATTTTAATAAAAATAATAAAATAATGCGGAAAAGGCAGTTTTTTGTAAAAACTTTAGAAAGACAACTTTAAGCGCAGAATCTCATAATTACCTTCATAAAATATTTAGGGAGTGGTAATAACATGTTAGTGAGGCAAAGATAAATGAAAGATAAAAAATTAAAGAAAAGATAAAAACCAAAGAAAAGTCTGTAAAGTTTTATTGACAGAAACAGACAGAGATTAGTGAACGAACTAGGGCAACATAGTTAGTCCTTGAGTTGCGACTAGGGTTAGGTATTATATGAAAAGTTAAATTGTTTCAGTATAGACTTAATGAACCTAATAGTTGGGACAGGTTAACTATTCATACTGAAATTTACATAAGCTTTAAATACATACGTTAAATAGAGAAATTAAAGTAGAGTAGAGAAACACAGAGAACAGAGTAACCAGAGAAAGGTAAAGAGATACAGAGAAAAGAGTAACCAAAGTAGAATAAAGGGATACAGAAAAAAGAGAAATCTGATAAAGAGAAATAGTTTGAGTTAAGATGTTGTAAAAGTAAAAGCTATAAAGTTTGTATAGTATGATTGAACAGAGAAAGAAAGAGGTAATGCATAAGAATGTGAAAGTGATGATGAATAATGAGAATGTTAATGAATGATGGCAATAAGAATGATTATGTAAGAATCTGATGCAGAAAGGCAGTCAGATAGATGGTGGTACGACCACTGAGAACGCTTTCCTAGGATACCTTGCTATAATGCTCTGCTGTAAGACAGAAGTTGCTTACAGAGGTATCGAGATGAGTGTGCTCCAGTAAGATAGAGGTTGCTTACAGTGATTGTGTTGTTGCTCCTGTAAGACAGAGGTTTCTTACAGTGAGTGTGTTGTTGCTCCTGTAAGACAGAGGATGCTTACAGTGAGTATGTTGTTGCTCCTGTATGATAGAGGTTGCTTACAGTGAGTCTGTTGGGCGTACATCGGTTAATAAGTGCCGCCCGGCAAGACAAAGGTTGCTTGCAGTGGATACCCTGCAAGACAAAGGTTGCTTGTAGTGGATATTGCCAACAGGAAAGCGTTATCCAGAAAGAGGTTGCTGGGTAACGTCGGGAGCAGTTATGTAACCGACAGATGTGCTCAGAGACCATCCTTCCAACACAGCCCCAATCCACCATACTCACAAGCTTCTTTTCACCATTCACTACCACATGATCCTTATCCACCCCAATGCCAATTCAATCACTCCCAAGAACCACCACTCTCCTACAAACCATGTTCATATCCATCAAGCCAAGAATCACAGGTTCACTTCAAAGAATCAATAAACCAATTCAATACAACCCTTCAGCAACTGGAGCAAGCAATAAATCAACTATCCTCCAGATATTCAGCCACTCAACAGACTCCCATGGCTTCATGTGGAGAATCTAATGAAGAATGTATTGCAAAGAAGACGCTAGAAGCTCCAGTGAACAGCATAGAGCATAACTTCGTACTAGAACAAGCAGAGGACGCTGTCATTGTAAAAGAAGAAGAGTTGCTTGAACATCTAGGAGATGCTGAACCTCCATGGGAATACAGAGTCATGGAAGACCCCATCAAGGATGTTATAACTGACGCTAAAGAGGGTGTTGCACAACCTCCAATGCAGATATCTTATGAAGAACTAGCCGGAGTAACTCAAGATGCATGTTTCTTTGATGATGATAGTCACCAGTCAAGTCCCCCTCGTGATGAACTTGCATCCGCAAGTGAATCCTTTGAGACAGAAGAATCTTCCCCAAGTGAATACGAAGATGATGCAGAGGTCGACTTTCCTCAACCTCCTGTTTATGACTCAAGCGATGAGGAAGATATGGAAGACTTTGACCAGGACACGACTGGAATGGAAAAGGTTTGCAAGGAAGTGGAGGAATTCACTGAAGACCACAAGGGAGTAAAGCTTGCAAAACCACTGAAAACACCTATCCCAAGGCCACTACCACCTAATATAAACCTCAAGTGGGTAAAATCCTTAGCTTTTATCTTTACTTTTCCACTTGAATATGGTCTGCTTGAAACAGATGGTCAGCTTAGAGCTCTTTGCGGCTTTAAGAGTAAAAGAGAATTGACTCGCACTCAGAGTTGGTATGCAATATTCAATATGGTTTCACACTTCAATTTGAGGTGCAAGGATTGGTGTCAAGCTCAATTGCAAGGATCTCGGAAGCTGATTGGTCACTGCAGTGAGAATTCAGACTACTCACCACCCGGCTAGAAAAATGCAGATCAAGACAAAGATGGGTGTAAAAGTAGAGTTTGGGATCCTGGAATCTATTTTGACATTCAACACCCCGGGACCCTGGAAACCTGTTTGAAACTGCTCAAAGGTTTTATGTGCCTTGTTTGGGACCCCGGAGGATGCTGGCACTCCAAGCACTGGTGGAGATTTCAGGATGAGTTCAAGCACAAGCCACCATGACAAGGAGCTCGCCAAATGTCCAACTTAAGGACTTTAACTAAAAGTGCTGGGTGGGAGACAACACACCATGGTATGATCGTTCCTTTTTCATTTTTATTTAGTTTTAATTGTTTTCAAGTTTTTCATTGAACCTGGAATTACTCATAACATTCATATCATTTTTCATTCTGCATACTACTTATTAAAAAAAAAATTCCACGCGACGCGACCACATCAGCGATGCGTCCGCATCGAAAGGAGAAGGGAGAAAATAAAAATGAACAGAAAGTCACGCTGGAGCGTGGCTGAAGGCGTGCCAGTGGCATAAATCGACCCACGCGACCGCGTCGCTGACGCATCCGTGTCACATGGGAACCATGCCTCCCACGCGTCTGCATCACCCATGCGGCCGCGTGACTTGGTAATCGACGTAAAAGGGGTGCATGGCCGAAAGTTGTGCTGGAGTAAGGCTGGACTGGCGCTAGACGCACAAGCCTTACCACGTGAACGCGTGCCCCACGCGTCTGCGTCATCCTCCAATCTTGGCCACCCACGCGATCGCGTCAACCACGCGACCGCGTCACCCTAAAAATTGGCAAAAAGAGTTTCGAACAGAGAGTTGCGCGAACGCAAGGCTGCACTCGCACCAATCGCACAAATCAGGCCACGTGTTCGCGTGCCCCATGCGTCCGCGTCACCTAAACTTATTATGCCCCATGCGGCCGCGTCACCCACGCGACCGCGTCGCAAGCGTCGCACAACCTATCCAGATCAGTGCCAATTTTCTTATCTTTTCTTCTCTAATCCTAATTTTTTTTCTATCTTTTATTATTCTATCTTCCTCCTCTCTTATTTACTTCTTCTTCCCTTCTTTCTCTTCTCATTCTTTTTATCTTTCATTTTATTTTACTTTATTTATTTGCATATTTCATTCATTACATTTTAATTTTGTGCATATTTTTACTTTCTTTTCTGAATTTTTTATTTTTTCCATTGGTGTTAAAAAATTTTCTTATTCAACTGTTGCTTCTTTTCTTGAATTTATTTTGCTAACTTGTTTTACACTGTGGAATGATATTAATTATCTGCCAATGCCAATCTTTTATGATACTTGCACTCCATTTGCATTGATATAAGCTTGTATTGATACTTCCATTACCCACACTCCTCTCCTATGTTGCAAATTTTATACCACTGGTATGCCATGGCTTCTATTGTTTTCTCACGTACATGTTGAAGCTTCCATGTAAATGAGACCATTATCATTTGGCATTAACCCACCCATACTTCATTTATTTTCTTATCTTTACTATTGGGTTACTTTTTCTTCCCTTTTTCTTTCAGGATGGCCACCCGAAAGGGAACCGGAAGACGTTTACATGGGGAGACAGATAAGTCCATCAGCAAAATCTTGAAGAAAAACATCAGTTGCAACAACCCGTCCACCTGCACATCTCAGCATGCACCGAGGACGGTGCAATCTTTAAGTGTGGGGAGGTCGATACCGATCTTCATGGGTTAGTACTTTCTTGTCTCAACACCAATGTTTAAATCTTCTTTGTAGATTAGTTGTTGCATTTGCATGATTATTTGATTTTGTGCATATTTTACCGCTTGGTTAAAGTAATATTTTCTTTTTCAAGAAAATTTTTTAGAGTAATTCACTAATTTAAATTGAAACTTTTTATTAAACTTGTTTGAAGAAATATTATACTGGAACATGATTTAGAGCTCGAACACACAAAACCTGTGAGATTTTGAGCTTATTTGAATTGGTTGCATTTTATCAACCAATATTTTATTTTTGGTGTGTGATTTTCTCTCTAAAATTGTGATCTTTGTCTTGCTTAATTCTATATTTCCATTATTTAATGTATGCATGCACTTATATGATTGAGGCCTTTGTTTCACTGAGCTTACATACCCATATGACTTAACCCTTCATTATCCCTTGCAAACCAATTTGAGCCTATTTTTTTACCCCTCTGTTCTTTATTTTAGTACATCATTAACTCTAAGCGAAAAACAATAATGTCCTTAATTTGAATCCTTGGTTAGCTTAGACTAGTGAGAATGCTTATGAATTAAGTGTAGGGGAAAAGTGGGTTTGGAAACATTTGGTTTGAAAATTGAGTATGTTAGAATTTTCTAAAAATGTGAAAGAAATGTTTGGGACATAATTCATGCATCCAATAATTTAATCATATGCATTGAGAAAAATAAAAGAAAATATATATATATATATATATATATATATATATATATATATATATAAAAGAGCAAAATAAGTGAAAGGGGACAAAATGCCCCAAAGTAAGTGATGAAAGCAATGCATATGAGTTATACTTGAAATTAGAATGCATGAATATGTGGAAAACATGGTTAATGGATGGTTAGATGTTGTATTATGATTACATGGATTGTTTAAGTTAGGTGGGAAAGTTTAAGTTAATTAAGGATTCAGATTTTAGTCCACTTGGCCAAATACAATCCTACCTTAACCCTAACCCCATTACAACTCTTAAAAGACCTCTTGATATGTGTATCTGTGCATTAAATTTATGTTGATTGTTAAATGAAGAGCAAGCTTTAGAAAGCAAGGTTAGTAGAGAATCGAGAGAATCGAATCTAAAACACCTGAGTGATTAGAGTGATATACACTACTAGTGAGGGTTCGATGCTTGATTCTTTGTTCCAGCTTTCATGAGATATTTTCTTCTACAAGTCTATTTGTACTTCATTTTTATGATTTGAATTAGTGAAATCCAGTTCATATTTATTCTTGGAGATTTATTTACTTTTAACCAAGTAGGTAGAAACATTTTGCATTTAGTTGCATTCATAGGTTGCATCTTATACATCCTACCATTCCTCTTCATCTTTATAGTTTCTCTTGAGCTTAGCATGAGGACATGCTATTGTTTAAGTGTGCGGAGGTTGATAAACCACTATTTTATGGTTTATCTTATGCTCAATTGAGTGGTTTTTATCAACTCTTTACTCACTTATTCATACAATTCGCATGTTTTACATTTTCTTTCCTGATTTTGTGCTATGATTGAAAACATGCTTCTTTGATCTTATATTTACTTATTATTAATCCTCTCTTACTACCATTAGATGCCTTGATATGTGTGTTAAGTGTTTTCAGATATTATAAGGCAGGAATGGCTTGAAGGATGGGAAGGAAGCATGCAAAAGTGGAAGGAATACAATAAGTTGGAGAAATTGCTAAGCTGTCCAGCTTGACCTCTTCGCACTCAAACGACTATAACTTTAGCTACAGAGGTCCAAACGACGCGGTTCCAGTTGCGTTGGAAAGCTAACGTCCGGGGCTTTGATTTGATATAATTTGCCATAGCTGCCCCAATGCCAGGCCACGCGAACACGTGAGTTACATGGACGCGTGACCTGGCAGGAACGCAACCCGCCCGTGTCACTTGTCCACGACCTGTACGGACCAGAAAGCGCTGGAAGTGACTTCTGGGCTGCTTCTGACTCAGTTTTCGGCCCAGAGAACACATATTAGAGGCTATAAAGTGGGGGAATGCGGATGCGAGAGAGAGAGGTAGTTTTCAGATGTAGTTTTCAGAGAGAGAGGTTCTCTCCTCTCTCTTAGGATTAGGATTTAGGACTTCTCTTAGTTTTAGGAGTGACTCTCAATCCCAGGTTCTTTGTATTTATTTATTTTCAATGTTCCATGTTTAGATTGATTTTCTTAATTAATGTTATTTGAGATATTTCAGATTGATGATTGCTGTCTTTTATTTAAATAATTTAGATTTTCCTGTTGCCCAATTGGCTTATGAATATTTTCCATGTTAGATTTTACTGCTTTGAATGAATTGAAGTGTTTTCAGATTTATGATATATTTATGATTTTAATTCAGCTTTTTATATTCTTGGCTTTGGTTAAGAAATTAGTAACTCAGGAGTTATCAGATTCAACATAATTGATAATTGTTATTTATGCTAATTGAATTAAACTTCAATACTCCCAATCTGTTCTTAGGAATTAACTAGGATTCGAAGATCTAATTAATTAGTCACTTGACTTTCCTTTGCTTTAGTAAAGGTCAACTAAGTGGAATTAAGATTCAATTGTCATCATTGTTGATAAGGATAACTAGACTAGGACTTCCAATCTCTCATACCTTGCCAAGAGTTTATTTTACTGTCATTTATTTATTTTACTTGTCATTCATCATAATTGTTCCTCATTCTTAAAACCCCCAATTTACAAACTCATAGCCAATAATAAGAACATACCTCCCTGCAATTCCTTGAGAAGACGACCCGAGGTTTGAATACTCGGTTATCAATTTCAAAGGGGTTTGTTACTTGTGACAACCAAAACGTTTGCACGAAGGGATTTCTGTTAGTTTAGAATCTATATCTACAATGCAACTATTTTTATAAAATTCTTCACTAGCAAAAATCCTAACGTCACACAGTAAGGGCAATTATTGATGTGGAAAAAGGTGAAATAGTTCTGAGGGTACATGACGAACAGATAGTCCTCAACATTTTCAAAGCAATACAGTACACTGCTGAAAAAGAAAATTGCATGAGGATTGAGGATGAAGACCCAGGCGGGAAGGAAAAGCTCAAGGAGTTACCTCTAAAACTCACAAGCTCATCATTGGAGGAGAAGAAAGTAAACAAACAGAGAAAAGGGGTTCAAGAAGTCAGAAACGCTAAAGAAGAACTACAAGTGAAGACTCCAGTGGTGACAACTAATAAGAAAGCTCCTATCATTAAGCCTGCCAAGAAGGAAGAATCATCAAAAAGGGGAAGAATATCAAGAAAATGGCACTTAAAGGTTGGAAGAATAAGAAAATTCCAACTGAAGGATTCTCAACTAAAGATAAAGTAAGGCTAATCTATCAACATGTGAAAACATCACCGCACTTTTCTGGATACTACACAGTGAACAAAATCCTTTCACTTGAGCACGTGGAAATCATCAAGACGGACACTGGAAGAAAGCTTATAGTGAGAGGGGAGAAATTGAGGCACTATGATCATCAACCTCCTTGACAGGGGACAACCGTCAAGCTAGTGGCGTTAAAGAAGCGCTTGTTGGGACGCAACCCAATACGAGGTAATTCTTTCATACTCTTTTCAGAATAAATTGTTAAGTAAATCTCTGTGTATTGTAAGGAATTAAGTTTGGTGTTGCACACTAATGTGATTATGATAACAAGGGAACAAAATCAAGGGTAAATGTATGGTACTAAGTTTGGTGTTCCACCATTAACGTTAATTGAGCACAAAGTAACCCTTGAGACAATCATGAACAATCACAAATTCCAAGCAATTACAAAAGTCAATTAACCTTGCATTTCATTTGTTTACTTTCTAGTTTTATAGTTTTGTTATCTCATAGAAGAAAAGCTCATGATGTTTCTTGCATGTATTCAATTTGCTGCATATAGAGGTAGGCAAGGAACTAAGTTTGGTGTTCATACACCAATTTAAGTTTAGAAAATCACAAGCATACATGCATGCTAACCATCTCTCAAGTTCTTGGGGAACAAGCAACTTTTAATACTCTTGCAGGCTATCATTTCATCTCCAGGGGGTAAGATGCATCATCATGTAGAAAGACAAAAGAAAGAGATAAAAGCCAAAAATGATGATGGATAGGAGTGAGCAAGAAGACACCAAGAGGTTGTATTGTTACTTAACTGTCTCCAGTTTGATATGCTTTAATTGGAAGTGCAATTGCACCCTATTTTCATGACTCTTTGCATTATGTTTACCTTTGTGTTATTCTGGCTTGCTGGTTAAGAACCTACAGCACTGCACCTTATTTGAATTGTATGCTTTGTTCCCTATGCTTCAATAAAAGAAAATGTTATGAACAGAAAAGGGTAAAAGTCCAATTTGGTATAAGATAAATAAAGTCCTAAGGTTATATGGTGGTATATGCTAACCAGTGGTTCTTAAATAAGGTTGAAGGTTAGAGTATCTCCTAAGTAATGGCTTGGTACGCATTCTATGAAACCCATGTGAATAAAAGATCCTTGCAAAAAGAAAGAAAAAGAAAAAATAAGAAAGAAAAAAGAAGAAAGAAGAGAACAATGAATAAGCTAGGCACTAATAGCTTGATCCTAAAGATATATGAATGTGATGCTATTGTACAAGGATATGCTTGGATGATTAGGTTCTAAGGAGTGCTTCATCACTTGATAACTTGGGTTAACTAACCCGGGATTATTAATCAAAAGTCCATTATCAAGAGCAACCTTGCTACAAGGCATTTAGCAACCCAAAGAGGTGTTGGGCATCAATGTCTCAATGTTAAATTACATGTCAAGTACCTGTGGTGTGTATGTGTTGAGGAGAGGCTTGAGTCAGTAAGTCCTAAGGGGTGCTTCAACACCTAACACCTTGAACCAACTGGGTCGGGAGTGTTGACTGAAAGCTTATCTTAAAAAGCTGCCTTAACACATAGCACTAAGCTTCAATAAAAAGAATAAGCCTATAGCTAGGAGAAAAAGAAAGGCAAAAAGTCCAAACCAAGGATCAAAGAATAAAAGGGTCTCATAGAAGCAACAAAGTTAGTACTTAAGAGGATGCTATAACCTAGAAACCAATAAGATTATGAACTTCAAAGATGTCATGCATGAAACCCCATGAACTAGGATTGAAAATCTTGCAATAAGGGCTTATATCTCTCTGTGTTTTCATTCATTCTTCTTATATTTTACTACTTGCTTGGGGACAAGCAAGATTTAAGTTTGGTGTTGTGATGCCTAGGCATATTTGGCTAGTTTCACAAGCCATTTTCTATAGTTTTTACTTGGTTTCATGCATTATCTTCACCAATAAGTAAGCATATGGATGAGTTATCTATGCATACTTTGATTCATCAAACATTAGTAAATTATAATCATTTTCATGAGATTTATGCAAGAATTATTTGATGCATTGAATGATGGATTATCTTGTGATTATAGCAAAGTTTTGATACACTTGTTTGATTAATGATAGGCAAAGAGAAGCAGAGGAGAAGCAGAGGAAAGCAAGGAAGCTGTGGCCTTAGTGGCCAAGATAGCATACTAACTCCATGGTCAATGCTACACCAAAGAGGGAGCTGGTGTCATGGGCAAAGTTAGCCCACTAATGCCAGCGATAATGCTTGCCCAAGGAAGCAGAAGAAGATGGCGTTAGTGGCCAAGTTAGCCCACTAACGCAAGTGCTAATGTTGCCAAGGAAGAAGAAGAAGCTAGCGTTAGTGGCAAAGTTAGCCTACTAACGCCAGTACCAACGTGGCTCAAGAAGAAGGCAACACTAGTGACCAAAGTTTGCTCACTAATGCCACTACATAAGGAGGAAGGTGCCAACATTAGCACACTAACATCTTCGACCATTGTACGAAGTTGGGGCCGGAAGATTTGGCTAGTGTGCGTACGCACGGAGCAGTGTGTGTACGCACCAGAGAAAAATTGGTCAGTGTGCGCACGCACGAAGTAGTGTGCGTACGCACAAGTGGCAAAACTCACCAATATGTGCATGCACAGGAGACAAAAATTAAAAGGATGCGCATGCACGAGTCAACATGCGTACGCACAACAGGCATTGACGTTAGTGGTAGCGTTACCACACCAATGCCAGCTTGGAAGAGAATCGTGGGGTGAGCAATACTATTAACGCCACTACCAATGCCAGTTCTAGGGGCACTCATGCAAGTATGAAAGCGTTAGTGAGCTAACGCCAATGTTAACTTTAGAATGAGCCACTCCTAACTTGCTTCAACTAAGGCCAATGGGCTCACATCCAAGTACTTGAAGACTCATTTGAAGATCACAAAAGTAGTATATATAGGAAGAGTTTTGAACTTGAAAAGAGAATTACCGATTCTTAAACAAGAGCATCCGAATTGGAAAACTCTGAATCAATTTTTCTTTCTTCTTTGTATTTATTTTACTTTTCATGTACTTTCTTTTTCTTTCTATGTTTTCCAGAAAAATGATAAACTAAACTTCACATCATTAGGGGGATGAGCTCTATTGTAATTCAAATGAATGAATGAAACTATTTTTCTTCTCAATTTGCTTGTTGTAGCTAAGTGAAAACTTCTGTGCTTAATGGATCTATTCACTACTGGAAGGGAGTTTAGATCTACTTGAATCTCTGTGTAAGCCTTGGAAGAGGGATCATAGAATTCAGTTTGAAGCTCTTTCCCTCACAACTCTTTTGATCAATAAATTCCTGGTTTGAATTGAGATCCTAAGAGCTTGTGTGGCTTATGGATTAGAGAATTGAACTTAACCTCTTCTCATGAACAATTAGATCAAGGAATTGGCAATTGATTGTGTTAAGAGAAATTGGGTTGCCAAGGAATTGGAACTCAATGAATTACAATCCGCCATAGATCTACTTCATATGATTGAGAATGAAGTTGAGACCCATTGACTCATGAAGGATTATAATATCTCCAATCCCTAATGAATCTCACCCATTGTTGCTCTTCCTTTCAATTACTTTAAATTTCTTGTTATCTTTGATAATTTCCAGCACCCAGAACCCATTTACATTTTATGCAACTTATCTTTCACTGCCATTTACATTCTTGCTTTTACTTTCTTGTCACTTAAGTTTTAATTCTTTAATTTCTTGTCATTTAAGTTTCCGCTATTTACGTTTCACAATTTACTTTCAGCCATTTTTTCTTTAGCAATTTACTTCCTGCAGATTTACTTTCTTTGTAAATCACCATTTTTTTCACTCAATTACACAAAATCATCAAATATTTTCTTGACTAGATAAATAATCTAACTAAAGTTGCTTAATCCGTCAATCCTTGAGGGATCGACCTCACTCAACAATGAATTATTACTTGGCGATTCGGTACACTTGCCGAAGGAATTTATGTTGTGCAAATTTCCAGTCATCATGCATCTCCTCCTCAGCGTTATGGAAGGCATCCTTATCTCTGATCTTAGGTTAAAAGTGGAGGATGTCCTCAATATCTGCTTCTATGATCTTAACCTGTCTGTCTCGGAGGTGAACTGCATCAAGGGTCGCTTTGTAGAAATTGCAATAGAACTCTCGGACCCAAGAGTCGTTCACCCTCACTAGCTCTCTGTCCAAAAAGGCCCAGCCCCTCTCCCCAATCCGATGCTTAGTGTACTGCCTCAGATTAGAGGGGACAACTAGTTTCTTCTCCTTAATGAGCTTCCGATGCTCATAGTATGAAAACTGGAGCTCATAGTATAAGTTGGCAAACTTCACTGAGTTGGTAGAAGGTGTAGCTTAGTCAGCCTTCTCCTTCTCATTAAGATGCCTCTCAGATGTACCGAAGATCATCGTCTCAGTAGATGGTTGCGACCTCTTTCTCTTGCTGGAGGTGGCATTGGCTTTTCCATTACTTCTCTCAGACATCCTGAAAAATAGAAATTATAGGATACGGAATATTAAGCAAAGCAGAGGTATGAAAAGCAAGTATATAATCAAACAGACAGAAAATAGAAAACCGAAGGGTATTGAAGTACACATATGAAGTGAGCAAAAAAGTAAATTTGGAAGAGAAGTAGAATTCACAAATCAATTAGGTTAAAAATCAGTGGCATGATAATTACTGAACTTAACCAAAAGAAATTCAAAAAAGTTTAAGAACAAGCATGCTCACATTCATGAATGCAATGCAAGTCATTGATGATGAAATATGTAATACATATAAGCACAAAAAGAAGTAAGGTCATCATCAATGTGTTTGATCACTAAATTTGTAAGAATTAGTGTGAAATAATTGAAATATGCACTTGGTATAATAAAAAGAGTATTGAAGTCAACTTCCATTCAAAAGGGCTTACACCAGTGAAAAGCACCAATTGTTACAAAATTAAAGAACCTCAATTAAAAGGAAACAAGTTCAAGTCAAATGGCAAAGTTACAAAAATAGCTTCATTGGTTAAGGAAAATGGAAATTGAACTTGAACCAAGAAGACAAAAAGGTTTTGACTTAAACTTGAAAGATTGAAAACACAAAAGAAGTTTACATTGACTTGGTTAACCAAGGTTCTAGTTGACACAGAAATCCGTCAAGTAGTTCCTTGATGTCATCAATGATGTAATTCAAATAAAGGGAACTAAAGAAGAGTGGAAATACTAGCTGACCAATTCATGAGTTGAAATTGGCAATAACCAAATGAAGCCAAAGCTAAAATCTGTTGTATTAAATTTGCCATTGGAAATTAATAGCATAAAGATTTCAGAAAAAGGAAAACAAATTTGGCAGCTTTTTGGCAGTAAATTGAGTGTTCTCGGAATACAAACAAGCATCAAATTCAATCCACATGACCTTAGGATAAATTTAAACAAGAGTAAAACACACTAAACTCGTATGAAAATAGCATTATCAAGCAGAACAGCATCAACAGTAGCAAGCACAATGGCATGTATCAGCAGCATATGAATTGGAATAATAACAACACAATCACCATAAAAAAAAGTCAAAACTCAGCCATCAGCAAGAGTGTAGCAGTAAGCAATAACCAGGCAGCAATACTCATCAAACCTAACCAATCCAGACATCATAAACAACAGGAATCAGACCTAAATCCTCTAACCAAAATCCTAAAAACTTCTTAACCACCTAGAATCAACTAACATACATTTCTAACTAATCTAGTTAAACAGAAATTAAACAATGTAACTAATCCTAACTTAACAGAATAAAAAGAATAGAATGCAGAAAGGAAAGCAGGGGAAACCTGGGAAGGTTTCAGAAGCATAAATGAGAGTTGGATAGGGACACAAGAAATGAGCAATGCAATGCCCCGACAGGAGCAGCGACTCTGACAGTGGTGCAGCAGTGATGGGTTGAAGAAGCAGTAACTTGGCGGAGATGTAGGGGCTGAGCTCCTGGGTTACGGCAATGATGAATGGAGGTGAAGGAATGGGGAAAAGAAAAAAAATGAATGCAGAAGAGAAAAGGAAGGCGAGTGGTTTTGGGTAGAAGGTGGAGGTCACCGACGGCAATGGGTGGCCACGGTGGTGCTTGGTGGTATGGGAGAGGGTGAACGGTGGAGATAGAGAGAAGGAGAAAGAGGAGAAGAGAAAAGGAAGAGAGAGAGAGGTGGTCGGCGGTGGTTCGGGGTTGTCGGAACTAAGTCCTTGCTATGGCGGCTTATGCTTGTGCTCATCCTTGAATCCCCACCAATGATTGCATATCCAATGTCCACCAGGATCCCAAATTAGGCGCACAAGGCCTTCAAGTCGCTTGAGCAAGTGACAAGACCCCAAGATTGTTAATTGTTGAAATGAATTCTGGGGTCCCAAACCTTGTGCTTGCACCCATCTTCTTGTTGACAACCATAGTTCAATTCGGGTGACAAGACTCATGAATTCTCATTTAGGTAACCAAACATCTTCCTAGATCCTATCACTTGAGTACCTGATGAGCGGATAATTTATACGCTTTTTGGCATTGTTTTTAGGTAGTTTTTAGTAAGTTTAAGCTACTTCTAGGGATGTTTTCATTAGTTTTTATGTTAAATTCACATTTCTGGACTTTACTATGAGTTTGTGTATTTTTCTGTGATTTCAGGTAAATTCTGGCTGAAATTGAGGGACTTGAGCAAAACTCTGAAAAAGGCTGACAAAAGGACTGCTGATGCTGTTGGAATCTGACCTCCCTGTACTCAAAATGGATTTTCTGGAGCTACAGAACTTCAATTGGCGCGCTCTCAACGGCGTTGGAAAGTAGACATCCAGGGCTTTCCAGCAATCTATAATAGTCCATACTTTATTCAAATAATGACGACGTAACTTGGCGTTGAACGCCAAGTACATGCTGCTGTCTGGAGTTAAACGCCAGAAAAACGTCATGATCCGGAGTTGAACGCCCAAAACATGTCATAACTCGAAGTTCAACTCCAAGAGAAGCCTCAGCTCGTGGATAGATCAAGCTCAGCCCAAGCACACACCAAGTGGGCCCCGGAAGTGGATTTATGCATCAATTACTTACTCATGTAAACCCTAGTAGCTAGTCTAGTATATATAGGACATTTATCTATTGTATTAGACATCTTTTGACAGTTTAATCTCTTTGAATATTCGGTCACTTGATCATGGAGAGGGTTGGCCATTCGGCCATGCCTGAACCTCTTTCACTTATGTATTTTCAACGGTGGAGTTTCTGCACACCATAGATTAAGGGTGTGGAGCTCTGCTGTACCTCAAGTATTAATGAAATTCTATTTCCTTTTATTCAATTCCTCTTTTATTCTTATTCCAAGATATTCATTCGTACCCAAGAACATGATGAATGTGATGAGTTAGATAACCCTCATTATCATTCTCACTTATGAACGCGCGTGATTGACAACCACTTCCGTTCTACATGCAACAGAGCTTGAATGTGTATCTCTTAGATTCCCCAACAGAATCTTCGTGGTATAAGCTAGATAGATGGCGGCATTTATGAGGATCCGGAAAGTCTCACCTTGTCTGTGGTATTCCGAGTAGGATCCTGGGAATCCGGAAAGTCTAACCTTGTCTGTGGTATTCCGAGTAGGATTCCGGTAATGAATGACTGTGACGTGCTTCAAACTTGCAAGTGCTGGGCGTTAGTAACAGACGCAAAAGAATCAAGGGATTCTATTCCAGTAGGCGCGGGAACCAACCAGTGATTAGCCGTACTGTGACAGAGTGCGTGAGCATTAGTTTTCACTGCGAGGATGGGATGTAGCCATCAACCATGGGTGATGCCTCCAGACGATTAGCCATGCGAGTGACAGCCGCAGAGGACCATTTTCCCGAGAGGATTGAAAGTAGCCACCGCTGATGGTGAACCCCTATATACAGCTTGCCATGGAAAGGAGTAAGAAGGACTGAGTTGAAGCAGTAGGAAAGCAGGCGTCCTTGAGCCATGCAGCACCTCCATATGCTTATCTGAAATTCCCACCAATGAATCTGCATAAGTATTCTATCCCTTCTATTATTTCTTCTGTATTATTTGAATCTAATCAAGTATCATGTTTAATCCACCTGACTGAGATCTACAAGGTGACCATAGCTTGCTTCATACCAACAATCTCTGTGGGATCGACCCTTACTCACGTAAGGTTTATTACTTGGACGACCCAGTACACTTGCTGGTTAGTTGAACGGAATTGTGAATTTAACCAAGAGCCACAATAGTTTTTGTGTACATACCAAAGAGCCAATATTATTGATCATAATTTCGTCCACCAAGTTTTTGGCGCCGTTGCCGGGGATTGTTCGAGTATGGACAACTGACGGTTCATCTTGTTGCTCAGATTAGGTAATTTTCTTTTCAAAAACTTTTTCAAAAATTTTTCTTTTTATTTTTCGTTCTTCCAAACTTTATTTTCGAAAAATTTAATAAAAATACAAAAAATTTAGAAAATCATAAAAAATCAAAAATATTTTGTGTTTCTTGTTTGAATCTTGTGTTAATTTTTAAGTTTGGTGTCAATTGCATGCTTTAAAAATTTTTTGCATTTTTCGAAAATTTCATGCATTCATGGTGTTCTTCATGATCTTCAAGTTGTTCTTAACAAGTCTTCTTGTTTGATCTTGATGATTTCTTGTTTTGTGTCTTTTCTTGTTTTTCATGTGCATTTTTGCATTCATATTTTCCATGCATTAAAGATTTCTAAGTTTGGTGTCTTACATGTTTTCTTTGCATAAAAAATTTTTCAAAATTATGTTCTTGATGTTCATCATGATCTTCAAGGTGTTCTTGGTGTTCATCTTGACATTCATAGCATTCTTGCATGCATCTTGTGTTTTGATCCAAAATTTTCATGTTTTGGGTCATTTTTGTGTTTTTCATTAAAAATTCAAAAATCAAAAAAATATCTTTTCCTTATTTTCCTCCAAATTTTCGAAATTTTGGGTTGACTTGGTCAAAAATTTTTAAAATTAGTTGTTTCTTACAAGTCAAGTCAAAATTTCAATTTTAAAAATCTTATCTTTTCAAAATCTTTTTCAAAAATCATATCTTTTCCATTTTTTTTTCTTATTTTTCGAAAATTTCAAAAATATTTTTCAAAATATTTTCAAAATCTTTTTCTTATCTTTACATCTAATTTTCGAAATTACACTAACAATTAATGTGATTGATTCAAAAAAAAATTTGAAGTTTGTTACTTTCTTGTTAAGAAAGGTTCAATCTTTAAATTCTAGAATCTTATCTTGTAGTTTCTTGTTAGTTAAGTCATTTTAAAAATTAAATCTTTTTCAAAATATCTTTTTCTTAAAATTTTTTTATCTTATCTTTTTATCTTATCTTTTTCAAAAATTTTATCTTTCTCAAAATTTGATTTCAAAATATCTCATCTAACTTCCTATCTTCTTATCTTTTTAAAATTTGATTTCAAATCTTTTTCAATCAACTAACTAACTTCTTATTTGTTTCTTATCTTTTTCAAAACCACCTAACTACTTCTCCCTCTCTAATTTTCGAAAATATCTCATCCCTTTTTCAAACATTCTTTTTAATTAATTAATTGTTTCATGTTTAAATTTTAATTTATTTCTAATTTTCGAAAACCACTAACCCTTTTTCAAAATTATTTTCGAAATCTCTCTTCCCTTTTCTTCTTCTATTTAATTATTTAATTACTAACACTTCTCTTCACTTCTCTTCATCCAAAAATCCGAACCTCCTTCTTCATTCTTCTACCCCCTTTCTTTTTCTACTAACATAAAGGAATCTCTATACTGTGACATAGAGGATTCCTCTTTCTTTTCTTGTTTTCTCCTCTTTCATATGAGCAGGAACAGGGATAAAGGCACTCTTGTTGAAATTGATCCAAAACCAGAAAGGACTCTGAAGAGAAAATTAAGAGAAGTTAAATTACAACAATCCAGAAGCAACCTTTTAGAAATTTTCGAACAAGAGAAAGAGATGGCAGCCGAAAATAATAATAATGCAAGGAGAATGCTTGGTGACTTCACTAAGCCAACATCCAAGTTTGATGGAAGAAGCATCTCCATTCCTGCCATTGGAGCCAATAACTTTGAGCTGAAACCTCAGCTAGTTGCTTTAATGCAACAAAACTGCAAGTTTTATGGACTTCCATCTGAAGATCCTTATCAGTTTTTAACTGAGTTCTTGCAGATCTGTGAGACTGTAAAGACGAATGGAGTTGATCCTGAAGTCTACAGACTCATGCTTTTCCCTTTTGCTGTAAGAGACAGAGCTAGAATATGGTTGGATTCACAACCCAAGGATAGCCTGGACTCATGGGATAAGCTGGTCACTGCCTTCTTGGATAAATTCTTTCCTCCTCAAAAGCTGAGCAAGCTGAGAGTGGATGTGCAAACCTTCAAACAAAAAGATGGTGAATCCCTCTATGAAGCTTGGGAAAGATACAAGCAGCTGACCAAGAGATGTCCATCTGACATGTTCTCAGAATGGACCATATTAGATATATTCTATTATGGTCTCTCTGAATTTTTGAAAATGTCATTGGACCATTCTGCAGGTGGATCCATTCACCTGAAGAAAACGCCTGAAGAGGCTCAAGAACTCATTGACATGGTTGCAAATAACCAGTTCATGTACACTTCTGAGAGGAATTCTGTGAATAATGGGATACCTCAAAAGAAAGGAGTTCTTGAAATTGATACTCTGAATGCCATATTAGCTCAGAACAAAGTGTTGACTCAACAGGTCAACATGATCTCTCAAAATCTGAATGGATTGCAACATGCATCCAACAGTACTAGAGAGGCAGCTTCTGAAGAAGCTTATGATCCTGAGAACCCTGCCATGGCAGAGGTTAATTACATGGGTGAACCTTATGGAAATACCTATAACTCATCATGGAGAAATCATCCAAATTTCTCATGGAAGGATCAACAAAAACCTCAACAAGGTTTTAACAATGGTGGACGTAACAGGCTGGGCAATAGCAAGCCATATCCATCATCTGCTCAGCAACAGACAGAGAATTCTGAACAAAACACTTCTAATTTAGCCAATATAGTCTCTGATCTGTCAAAGGCCACTTTCAGTTTCATGAATGAAACAAGATCCTCCATTAGAAATCTGGAGGCACAAGTGGGCCAGCTGAGTAAGAAAGTCATTGAAACTCCTCCTAGTATTCTCCCAAGTAATACAGAAGAGAATCCAAAAGGAGAGTGCAAGGCCATTGATTTAATCAAAGTGGCCGAATGCACTAAGGAGGAGGAGGACAAAAATCCTAGTGAGGAAGACCTCCTGGGACGTTCCTCAAGCAAGAAGGAGTTTCCTATTAAGGATCCTGAGGAATCTGAGGCTCATCTAGAGACCATAGAGATTCCTTTAAATCTCCTTCTGCCATTCATGAGCTCTGAAGAATACTCATCCTCTGAAGAGAATGAAGATGTGACTGGAGAGCAAGTTGCTCAATACTTAGGAGCTATCATGAAACTGAATGCCAAGCTGTTTGGTAATGAAACTTGGGAAAGTGAACCTCCCTTGCTCATTAGTGAACTAGATACTTGGATTCAGAGAACTCTACCTCAAAAGAAACAAGATCCTGGCAAGTTCTTAATACCTTGCACCATTGGCACCATGAGCTTTGAAAAAGCTCTATGTGATCTTGGGTCAGGGATAAATCTTATGCCACTCTCTGTAATAGAGAAGCTGGGAATCATTGAGGTACAACCTGCCTTGTTCTCATTACAATTGGCAGATAAGTCCATAAGACAAGCTTATGGAATAGTGGAGGACGTGCTAGTAAGGGTTGAAGGCCTTTACATCCCTACTGATTTCATAATCCTAGACACTAGGAAGGAAGATGATGAATGCATCATCCTAGGAAGACCTTTCCTAGCCACAGCAGGAGCTGTGATAGATGTCAACAGAGGTGAGTTAGTCCTTCAATTGAATGGGGACTACCTTGTGTTTCAGGCACATGGCCATCCCTCTGTGACAAAAGAGAGTAAGCATGAAGAGCTTCTCTCAGTTCAGAGTCAAGAAGAGCCCACACAGTCAAACTCTAAGTTTGGTGTTGTGAGGCCACAACCAAACTCTAAGTTTGGTGTTCAAACCCCATATCCAAACTCTAAGTTTGGTGTTGGGACTACACACTAAATTGACCTGATCACCATGTGGCTCCATGAGAGCCACTGTCAAGCTATTGACATTAAAGAAGCGCTTGTTGGGAGGCAACCCAATTTTATTTATCTAATTTTATTTTATTTTGTTTCTTGTTTATTTTTGTGTTTTATTAGGTACATGATCATGAGGAGTCACGAAAAAAATCAAAAAAATTAAAAACAGAGTCAAAAACAGAAGAAAAATTTTTTTACCCTGGAGGCAGCGCAGACTGGCGTTCAACGCCAGTAAGGTGCATCTGGCCGGCGTTCAACGCCAGAACAGAGCACCATTCTGGCGCTGAACGCCCAAAACAAGCAACAACCTGGCGTTAAATGCCAGGATGGTGCACAGAGAGGACAAACTGGCGCTGAACGCCAGGAACAAGCATGAAACTGGCGTTCAACGCCAGAAACATGCATTACATGGGCGTTGAACGCCCAGAACATGCATCAATGGGCGTTTGAACGCCAGAATGATGCATGAAGGCATTTTACATGCCTATATGGTGAAGGAATGGTATTTGTTTTCACCTCAGGATCTGTGGACCCCACAGGATCCCCACCTACCATATTCCCACCTTACCTTTTCACACTCTCCTAATCCAAATCTCATTTCACTCTTCCCCATATCACACTTCCCAATTACCCCATTCACCATTCACATCAACCTCCCCTTCCCCATAAATCCCACCTACCCTCATAAAATTCAAAATTCAATTTCCCACCCCTTCCCACCCAAAATGGCCGAACTCCCACCCTCCCTCTCCCTATAAATAACCTCCCATTCTTCTTCATTTTCACACAACACAAACCCCTTCTTCTCCCATATAGCCGAACCTACTCTCTCCCTCTCTACCATATTCTCTTCTTCTTCTTCTACTATTCTTTTCTTTCTTGCTCGAGGACGAGCAAATTTTAAGTTTGGTGTGGTAAAAGCATAAGCTTTTTTTTTGTTTTTCCATTACCAATGGCACCTAAGGCCGGAGTTTCCTCAAGAAAAGGGAAAGGGAAAGCAAAAGCTTCCACCTCCGAGTCATGGGAGATGGAAAGATTCATCTCCAAGAGCCATCAAGACCACTTCTATGATGTTGTGGCAAAGAAGAAGGTGATCCCTGAGGTCCCTTTCAAGCTCAAAAAGAATGAGTATCCAGAAATCCGACATGAAATCCAAAGAAGAGGTTGGGAAGTCATAACCAACCCCATGCAACATGTTGGAATATTGATGGTTCAAGAGTTCTATGCTAATGCATGGATCACTAGGAACCATGATCAAAGTATGAACCCGAATCCAAAGAACTATCTCACAATGGTTCGGGGGAAATACTTAGATTTCAGTCCGGAAAATGTGAGGTTGGCGTTTCACTTACCCATGATGCAAGGTGATGAACGCCCCTACACAAGAAGGGTCAACTTTAATCAAAGGTTGGACCAAGTCCTAATGGACATTTGTGTGGAAGGCGCCCAATGGAGAATAGACTCCAAAGGCAAGCCAGTCCAACTAAGAAGACTGGACCTCAAGCCTGTAGCTAGAGGATGGTTGAAGTTCATCCAAAGATCCGTCATCCCTACAAGCAACCGATCTGAAGTTACTGTGGATCGGGCCATCATGATTCATAGCATCATGATTGGAGAGGAAGTAGAAGTTCATGAAGTCATCTCCAATGAACTCTACAAAATAGCCGACAAGCCTTCACACATGGCACGGCTAGCCTTCCCCCACCTTATATGCCATCTATGTTACTCAGCTGGAGTCATCATAGATGGAGATGTCTCCATTGAAGAAGACAAGCCCATCACCAAGAAAAGGATGGAGCAAACAAGAGAAGTTCCTCACGGCCTTCAAGAAGAACATGAGGAAGTTCATCATCAACAAATGCCTCAAGGAATGCACTTTCCTCCCAACAACTATTGGGAGCAACTCAACACCTCCTTAGAAGATTTGAGCCATAATGTTGAACAACTAAGGGTGGAACATCATGAACACTCCATCATTCTCCAAGAAATAAGAGAAGATCAAAGAGCAATGAGGGAGGAGCAACAAAGGAAAGGAAGGGACATAGAAGAGCTTAAGAACATCATTGGTCCTTCAAGAAGAAGACGCCACTAAAGGTGGATTCATTCCTTGTTCTTTATTTCTTTCTGTTTTTGGTTTTTAATATTGTGTTTATCTATGTTTTGTGTCTTTATTTCATGATCATTAGTATGTAACCATGCCTTAAAGCTATGAATAAATTCCATTAATCCTTCACCTCTCTTAAAAGAAAAATGTTTTAATTCAAAAGAACAAGAAGTACATAAATTTCGAAAATATCTCTTGAATTTAATTTAATTATATTGATGTGGTGACAATACTTTTTGTTTTCTGAATGAATGCTTGAACAGTGCATATGTCTTGTGATATTGTTGTTTATGAGTGTTAAAATTGTTGGCTCTTGAAAGAATGATGAACAAAGAGAAATGTTATTGATGATCTGAAAAATCATGAAATTGATTCTTGAAGCAAGAAAAAGCAGTGAAAAAGGAAGAAGCATTCGAAAAAAAAAAATGGAGCTAAAAAGAGTATATAGAAAAAGAAGGAGCAGTAGAAAAAGCCAATAGCCCTTAAAACCAAAAGGCAAGGGTAAAAAGGATCCAAGGCTTTGAGCATCAATGGATAGGAGGGCCCAAGGAAATTAAATCCAGGCCTAAGCGGCTAAATCAAGCTGTCCCTAACCATGTGCTTGTGTCATGAAGGTCCAAGTGAAAAGCTTGAGACTGAGTGGTTAAAGTCGTGATCCAAGGCAAAAGAGTGTGCTTAAGAGCTCTGGACACCACTAACTGGGGACTTTAGCAAAGCTAAGTCACAATCTGAAAAGGTTCACCCAGTTATGTGTCTGTGGCATTTGTGTATCCGGTGGTAATACTGGAAAACAAAGTGCTTAGGGCCACGGCCAAGACTCATAAGTAGCTGTGTTCAAGAATCAACATGCTTAACTAGGAAAGTCAATAACACTATCCAAAATTCTAAGTTCCCCAGAGACGCCAATCCCTCTAAACTCCAAAGGAAAAAGTGAGATGCCAAAACTGTTCAGAAGCAAAAAGCTACAAGTCCCGCTCATCTAATTATAATTAATATTCAGTGATATTCTGGAATTTATAGTATATTCTCTTCTTTTTATCCTATTTGATTTTCAGTTGCTTGGGGACAAGCAACAATTTAAGTTTGGTGTTGTGATGAGCGGATAATTTATACGCTTTTTGGCATTGTTTTTAGGTAGTTTTTAGTAAGTTTAAGCTACTTTTAGGGATGTTTTCATTAGTTTTTATGTTAAATTCACATTTCTGGACTTTACTATGAGTTTGTGTATTTTTCTGTGATTTCAGGTAAATTCTGGCTGAAATTGAGGGACTTGAGCAAAACTCTGAAAAAGGCTGACAAAAGGACTGCTGATGCTGTTGGAATCTGACCTCCCTGTACTCAAAATGGATTTTCTGGAGCTACAAAACTCCAATTGGCGCGCTCTCAACGGCGTTGGAAAGTAGACATCCAGGGCTTTCCATCAATATATAATAGTCCATACTTTATTCAAATAATGACGACGTAACTTGGCTTTGAACGCCAAGTACATGCTGCTGTCTGGAGTTAAACGCCAGAAAAACGTCATGATCCGGAGTTGAACGCCCAAAACATGTCATAACTCGAAGTTCAACTCCAAGAGAAGCCTCAGCTCGTGGATAGATCAAGCTCAGCCCAAGCACACACCAAGTGGGCCCCGGAAGTGGATTTATGCATCAATTACTTACTCATGTAAACCCTAGTAGCTAGTCTAGTATATATAGGACATTTATCTATTGTATTAGACATCTTTTGACAGTTTAATCTCTTTGAATATTCGGTCACTTGATCATGGAGAGGGCTGGCCATTCGGCCATGCCTGAACCTCTTTCACTTATGTATTTTCAACGGTGGAGTTTCTGCACACCATAGATTAAGGGTGTGGAGCTCTGCTGTACCTCAAGTATTAATGAAATTCTATTTCCTTTTATTCAATTCCTCTTTTATTCTTATTCCAAGATATTCATTCGTACCCAAGAACATGATGAATGTGATGAGTTAGATAACCCTCATTATCATTCTCACTTATGAACGCGCGTGATTGACAACCACTTCCGTTCTACATGCAACAGAGCTTGAATGTGTATCTCTTAGATTCCCCAACAGAATCTTCGTGGTATAAGCTAGATAGATGGCGGCATTTATGAGGATCCGGAAAGTCTCACCTTGTCTGTGGTATTCCGAGTAGGATCCTGGGAATCCGGAAAGTCTAACCTTGTCTGTGGTATTCCGAGTAGGATTCCGGTAATGAATGACTGTGACGTGCTTCAAACTTGCAAGTGCTGAGCGTTAGTGACAGACGCAAAAGAATCAAGGGATTCTATTCCAGTAGGCGTGGGAACCAACCAGTGATTAGCCGTACTGTGACAGAGTGCGTGAGCATTAGTTTTCACTGCGAGGATGGGATGTAGCCATCAACCATGGGTGATGCCTCCAGACGATTAGCCATGCGAGTGACAGCCGCAGAGGACCATTTTCCCGAGAGGATTGAAAGTAGCCACCGCTGATGGTGAACCCCTATATACAGCTTGCCATGGAAAGGAGTAAGAAGGACTGAGTTGAAGCAGTAGGAAAGCAGGCGTCCTTGAGCCATGCAGCACCTCCATATGCTTATCTGAAATTCCCACCAATGAATTTGCATAAGTATTCTATCCCTTCTATTATTTCTTCTTTATTATTTGAATCTAATCAAGTATCATGTTTAATCCACCTGACTGAGATCTACAAGGTGACCATAGCTTGCTTCATACCAACAATCTCTGTGGGATCGACCCTTACTCACGTAAGGTTTATTACTTGGACGACCCAGTACACTTGCTGGTTAGTTGAACGGAATTGTGAATTTAACCAAGAGCCACAATAGTTTTTGTGTACATACCAAAGAGCCAATATTATTGATCATAATTTCGTCCACCAGTACCACACCATCCCTTGCACTTAGACTTTGAGCTTCCAACCATGATGAACTGACAATTATGATGCCAACCACTAATCAATTCTTTCTTGCTTTTCATTCCACAAAGGGTTCTAAGTTGACCATTCGTTTCAAGCAACCCAAATTCAAGTGGAATAAGAAAGCTAAGGGATATGAATTTTACCCACTTGAATGGTGTAAAGGATGATGGTGACTTAGGAAGGGGGACCTACCCACACTTTGACAATGTAAAGTCCACTCCCTTGTGCTCTTCTTTGACTACCTCCACCTCTTGACATGCATCTTCCATGTCCACTTCTTGACAAAGTTCTTCACATTCAATCAATTCCTCACCAACTTCTTCTTGCTTTTCTCCATCTTTCATGTCATAACTTGGAGGTAATGTGGAACTGATCTCAACATCTACCTCAATTTCAATGGAAGAAGATTCCTCAGACACAAAAGGATCGTCTGTTGGTGTGGGATCATCATCAAGAGGAAGATTTGTTGCTTGCTCAACTTCTTCCTATTCTTGATCATTCATCCTATGCTTTGGAGGTTGCGCCAAAAACTTATGAAATTAAAAATTTTCCGGCAACGGTGCCAAAAACTTGATACATAAAAAATTAATCTTACGTAATAACTACCGGCAAGTGCACCCGGTCATATCAAGTAATAAAAATCACAAGAGTGAGATCGATCCCACGAGGATTAAATGATTAAGCAATCAATAGTTAGTTGATTATTCTAGTTAGACAAGCATAGTTGAATGATGAGCAACAAGAGATGTAAATGACATAAAATTAAAAGAAAGTAATGAAGTGCAAGAAAGTAAATGACATAAATGTAAAGTGCAAGAAAGTAGAGTGCTGGAAAGTAAATTGCAAGGAATAGAAAGTACAAGAAAGTAAAGTGCAAGAAAGTAAATGACGACAAGAAAAATACTAGAAGTAAAAATAAAAGGAAAGCATTGGGATCAGGAGATCTTTCTTTCTTAGGATCAACAATTCTCATCTCCTCTTCAATCATGCAATCCTCAATCTCTTGGTGATTTGATTTCTCATAACTTGATCAATTGCCAATCTCTTGATCAAATTGGTCATGAGAAGAGATGAAGTTCAATTTCTAATTCAAAGGCCATACAACCCGCAATATTTCAATTCAAAGTGGTTACATCTCATATAGCAACTAAGAATGTATTGATCAAGAGGATTATAAGAGAAGAGCCTCAAACTGAATTACATGACTCCTTTTTCAAGTTCATCAAGTGATTCAAGTAGATCGAATCCCTCTCTCGATAGTAATTGGGTCTATAAAGTACAAATACCCTCTTTAAAGAAGCAATAAAAGAAGAATTGAAGATGAAGAGTAAAAATAAATCAGCCCATTAAATTGCAATAGAGCTCTCTCTCCCAATGGAAAGAGTTAGTGATTCATAACTAAAATATTTACAAAGTAGGAAAGAAAGTAGAAGAGAAGAGAAGTGTGCAAGGAAAGAGAGTCTGAAGACCCCTCCTCTAATTGATTGTGTTTTCAACCCCTGCAAAAAACCTAGTTTTTGAGCTATGTCGGTTAGAAATTTTAGATTCTAGTTTTCATAGTTAGTCTTAATTTGATGAGCCGAACTCGATTCACGAGAGAAGAAAATAATAATATAATATTATTATTATATTAATGTTAGAGCTATTTAAATAATATTACTCTATTGTTTGATCTACTTTAGTTGAAAACAGGAGATAAGTTTAACCGGGCTAAATAGTCTACAGGTGCAGGTTAATGCTAGCACACTCTGATGACTTTATCTATGCTAATATCTCATCATATATATTCTATTCTCATGCTTATCATGTTAATAGTGTCATCTATACTAGTAGCTCAGATATTAATCTCTAGATGTATTGTTATTTGTGTTCTAATAGCAAAATGGGCATTTAACGCCCAGTCTGGCAGCATTCTAGGCGTTAAACGCCAGAATTGGTAGCCAGACTGGCGTTTTATGCCAGAAAATGGTGTCTGGTGTCTAGCTAGCGTTAAACACCAGTAAGGATAGCAGAATGGGCATTTAACGCCCAGTTTTGCAGTATTTTAAGCTTTAAACGCCAAAATTGGCAGCTAGACTGGCATTTAACGCCAGAAAGGGGTAGCAGAGCTAGCGTTAAACACCAGAAATGGCACACAGAGGGCATTTAAATGCCAAAAAAGTGCAGGGATCAGAATTCCTTGACACCTCAGGATCTATGAACCCCACAGGATCCTCACCTACCCCAACTCTTTTTCTCTCATTTTCACACCTTTCCATAACACTCTTCCCCAAAATAACCTCCACTAATCACCTCCATTTCTCCTCCAAAACTATCATACAACCTACCTACCCCCACCCATTCAAATTCAGACCATCCCCCTCCCAAACCCAACCCCTATTACAAGAATTACCTCTCCACTCTACTCCTATAGAAGCCCCTCATCACTCCTTCATTTTCACACATCATAAACACCTAAAACCCCCCTTGGCCGAACCATTCTGATGCGTGGAAACTTGTCTCTCAACAAAATTCCCTTCGGCAAGTATACCAAATTGTCGTCAAGTAAAACTCACAGTAGAGTGAGGTCGAATCCCACAGGGATTGATTGGTCAAGCAATTTTAGTTAGAAGAAAGTGCTAGTTGAGCTGAGAAGAAATTGGATTTAGAATTTGCAGAAAATTAAATGATTGGAAAGTAAATAGCAGGAATTAAAGTGCAGAATCTTAAATGGGGAGTTGGGGTAATAAGCATGAAATTAAATGTCAAAAAGTAAAGAGAATGGGTAAGATAAGATATGGGGAAATCATTGGGTTCAGGAGATGTTGCATTCTCCGGATCAAGTTCATTCTCATTTCTTCCTCAATCAATGCATTCATTAATTTCTTTGGCAATTTTATGTGATTGGATCCCAATTCCTTGGCAATCCAATCTCTCTAAGCTTGAACAATTGCCCAATTCCTTGATTTAATTGCTCATGGGAAGAGATGAAGTGTGGTCACTGATTATACCACATGTATTCCCAAATCAAAGTGTTGGTAGGATTACATGTCACAATATCCATCCAAACCATAATTTGGTCCAACATGAGAAAGCTTTTCTAGCATGATCTCCTTATCCCTTTTTCAAGGCTCAAAGGAGATCCAATTATGGAGAGTTTTTTTTCCAAGACAACTAACCAATTGAATTAAGATTGAAAGCTTTCTAGTAAGATCAAGAGAAAAGAAAGAAGAAGAAGAATGAAAACTATAATTGATCCATCAAATTACAATAGAGCTCCCTAACCCAATGAAAGGAGTTTAGTTGTTCATAGCTCTAGAAATGAAAAATAGCAGAAAAGAAGAATCCATGCTAAAGTGCAGAAAAGGTAAATCTATAGAGAGTAGTGCCCAGAAGTTCCAAGCTTCTCTCTAGTTCAAAACTACTCCTATATATACTACTCCTCATGATCTTCTAGTGAGTTCTTCAAGTCTTGGATATGGGCTCTGGACCTTGAGTTGAAGCAGTTCTCATCTTTAGTGGGCCCAGCTTGCAGAGAAATATGAGTTAGGCTTGGGCATTTAGTGAGATTAACATTGAGTCACATTTTTGGGTGCGAGAACGTTAGTGGCATTCACTTTTTCTACTAACGTTCCACCCTTATATACCCACGTTAACTCCAACGTTAGTAGTCTTAACGTGACTACTAACGTCTCCTATTCAATCCTTGGCTAACGTTAATGGGACTCACTTTTCCCATTAATGTTGGCTTGTGCCCCTTTTCGCAAACGTTAATGGGACTCACTTTTCCCATTAACGTTGGCTTGCCTCTTGCCCCTACGTTAAGTCTCACGTTAGCTTAGCTAACGTGGCTCTTAACGTGGGTGTTCTTCACCTTCAAGAGCGTTAGTGACACTCACCTTTGTCACTAACGCTCCAATTGCCTAAAGTTCCTACGTTAGGACTCACGTTAACTAAGTTAACGTGGCTCTTAATGTAGTAAATGAAGCCATCTCCCAACGTTAGTGACAAAAGTGAGTGTCACTAACGTTGGCGTTGTTGCTCCTCTTCCACGTTAGAGTTCACGTTAACTAAGTTAACGTGACTCTTAACGTGGGGCATTGCCTAGTTTCCCAACGTTAGTGGTATTCACTTTTCTCGTTAACGTGGAGTTCCCCTTTTTCTTCTACGTTAACTACCATGTTAACTTAGTTAACGTGGCTATTAACGTGAGCTATGGATGGCTTCGCAGGCGTTATTGGTGATCACTTTTCTCATTAACGTTGCAAGCTCCTTGCCATTCCACGTTAGTGTTCTTGTTAACTAAGTTAACGTGAATGCTAACGTGGTTCTTCCATGCTTCATTTGTCCTGAAATCAAGCAATTAAAGTGCATCAAAGCTCTAGCCAAAGTCATGAGATTATGCATTATCAAGTTATCATGCAATTCTAGCAAAAATCTCATGAAATCATGCAAAATTCACAATAGTTGCTTGAATCAATATGTAAGTGTATTTTCACCCAAAACTTGCCTTATTCACTAAGAAAATGCATGAAACTACCCTAAAACAGTAAAGAAAAGGTCAGTGAAACTGGCCTAGATGCCATGGAATCACAACACCAAACTTAAAGCTTGCTTGTCCCTAAGCAAATACTGAAGCATAAGAAAAATGAAATGAAAGAACAAGAAGATAAAATAAAAGTGGCATTCCTGGTTCATGGAGTTTCATGCATAGCAACTTAGGTTCTTTCTCTTTAGGTTTCAAGCCTTTATCAAATCCCTAGTCACTCTCTTGATTGCATCCCTGGAGGCTTCTTTCTTAGTGATCCTTCCTTCCTTTTCAAAGTTTATTTTTCTTTTTGCTAAGTGCTTTGTAAGAGGGCGACTTTTTATGATAAGCTTTCAGCCAACACTCCCAAACCAGTTGGTTTTAGGGTGCTAAGTGTTAAGACACCCCTAAGGACTTACTCCCTCAAGTCTCTTTCCCTCATACATACACACCACAGGCACATGGTTTGTTATTCTTTCTTTCTTGAGACCTTGGTGTCCAGCACCTCTTTAGGTTAGTAAGTGCTCTGTAGCAAAGGTTACTCTTGATAGTGGACTTTCAGCTGATAATCCCGGATTAGTTAACCCAAGTTACCAAGTGATAAGGCACCCCTAAGAGCTTATTCATCCAAGTATATCCCTTGTACATAAACACCATAGACACATGCTTCAATTTTGAAACCCTTGGTGCCTAGCATTGTTTCTTATTGTGTTCCTTTTCTTATTTTCAATTGTATTGCTCTTTTTCTTTTCTTGTTGGGATCTTATTGTTTAGCTAGCCTCAAAGAATGTATCTGAAACATAGGACTTAGAATGGATAGTTGCTTTCTTTCCTTTCTTGGTGAACCAACTTAGCTTACTAATCAACCTACCACAAACATTCATAATGCACTTCACAAAATGACTCCACTCTTGTTCTTCCCATAACATTTTCTTTTAGATAAACTTAGAGAGACAAGCATACAAGTAAGGAAGATGAAAGTGAGCATTCAAGACATTGGGCTAGCACACTAGGATGTGAATAAAGAAGAACAAGTACAATATGCAGGTTCCATTCAATCAATTTTCACTTAGAGTTCGGTATTTCGAGATGGTTTGATACAACCTCATGATATCTTCCTTGGCGTTATCATCCTAGCAATCACGTCCTTGTCTGTTTCCTTGGATAATGAGGTATGCTCATCCTCTGGGGTTAATTGGAATCTTGTAACACTATTGAAAGTTGCTTGTTCCCCAAGCACTTAGAAAAGAGTTAGCATGCATGTGTATGTGTGAGCTTCTGAGCTTGGCTTGGTGTGTGAACACCAAACTTAGTTCCTTGCTTACGTTGACAAATTGGATGTATGCAATAACTTTGTGTGCTTTTTATTTTGAAACAACTATGAGTTAAAAAGACAATCTATGTATTAGAGGCTAAGCCTCTGTCAAGTGAGCTCTCTAATTGCTAGAGCAATGCTTCATCATTAAGGGCTGCAATGCACTCTTAGGCTGGGGTTTTGGTAGGACACCAAACTTAGAGCCCTATATTCACCCTTGTATTGTTTTTGGTGTGTAACACCAAACTTAGCTCTTCACACTATAGATAACCCAACTTGACATTTTTATCAAAAGACCTATGAAAAGAAAATTACCTCAGGTTGGGTTGCTTCCCAATAAAGCGCTTTTTTAGCGTCGCTAGCTCGACGATTCCTTCCTCAGTTGAGGTTGTACTTCTATTTAGGGGTCTCCCCCATACTACCCAATTAGTGTTTGAGTCTTTGCCCATTCACCGTGAACCTTCTCCTTGAGTTTTCTTCCATTATTTCTGTGTCCATAAGGTGAGACTTTTGTGACTAGAAAGGGTCCCGACCATCTTGATTTGAGTTTTCCAGGAAAGAGTTTCAGTCTAGAGTTGTAGAGAAGCACATGTTGCCCTTCTTCGAAACTTCTGGGTACCAAGTTGAGATCATGTCTCCTTTTTGCTTTTTCTTTGTAAATCTTGGTATTTTCATAGGCTTGAGACCTAAATTCTTCCAATTCTTGAAGCTGTAGGACCCTTTTTTCACCAGCAGCAGTGCTATCTAGGTTCAGTGTTTTAAGGGCCCAGGAGGCCTTGTGCTCCAACTCTAATGGCAGGTGACAAGCCTTACCATACACCAGTTGATATGGGGACATTCCAATTGGTGTTTTGAAGGCTGTCCTGTATGCCCAAAGAGCATCATCTAGCTTCTTCGCCCAATCTTTTCTTGATATCCCCACAGTCTTCTCTAGAATCCTTTTCAACTCTCGGTTGGATATCTCTGTTTGCCCACATGTCTGTGGATGATAAGGTGTGGCAACCTTATGCTTTACCCCATATCGCAGGAGTAAGGCTTCCAATGGTCTATTGCAGAAATGGCTTCCTCCGTCGCTAATGAGAGCTCGTGGGACTCCAAACCTGGTGAAGATATTCTTTCGAAGGAAGTTTATAACTACCTTGTTGTCATTAGCTGGGTGGTGCACGAAATTGCAATCACACTTTCGCAATCCGCACAACTAACTAGCAAGTGCACTGGGTCGTCCAAGTAATACCTTACGTGAGTAAGGGTCGATCCCACTGAGATTATTTGTTTGAAGCAAGCTGTGTTTATTTTATTATTCTTAGTCAGGATTTCAATTAAAATTATCAGTTTGAATTATTAGAAAAATAAAAGAGCGTGAATTAATTACTTGTAATGCAGTAATGGAGAATATGTTGGAGTTTTGGAGATGCTTTGTCTTCTGAATTTCTGTAATGTAATATTCCATCCATGGAAAAGTGCAAAGTTCCCTCCATGGCAAGCTGTATGTAGGGTGTCACCATTGTCAGTGGCTACCTCCCATCCTCTCAGTGAAAATGGTCCAGATGCTCTGTCACAGCACGACTAATCAGCTGTTGGTTCTCGATCATGTTGGAATAGGATCCATTGATCCTTTTGCGTTTGTCATCACGCCCAACAATCGCGAGTTTGAAGCTCGTCACAGCCATTCAATCCTTGAATCCTACTCGGAATACCACAGACAAGGTTTAGACTTTCCGGATCCTCAAGAGTGGCTGCCATCAATCCTAGCTTATACCACGAAGATTCTGATTAAGGAATTTAAGAGAAGCTCATTCAATCTAATGTAGAATGAAGGTGGTTGTCAGGCACACGTTCATGGATTAATTCATCGAGACGCTGCAGAGCTCCTCACCCCCAACAATGGAGTTTAGAGACTCATGCTGCCAAGGAATATAAAATCCAGTTTTATAGACGTCATGAGATACAAAATAAGTCTCTAAAAGTTATTTAAATAGTAAACTAGTAACCTAGGTTTACAGAAAATGAGTAAACTAAGATAATTGGTGCAGAAATCCACTTCTGGGGCCCACTTGGTATGTGCTGGGGCTGAGACTTAAGCCTCTCACGTGCTTGGGCTGTTTCTAGAGTTGAACGCCAGGTTGTAACGTGTTTTGGGCGTTGAACTCCAAATTGTAACCTGTTTCTGGCGCTGGACGCCAGACTGCAACATGGAACTGGCGTTGAAAGCCTGTTTACGTCGTCTATCTTTGCGCAAAGTATGGACTGTTAAATATTGCTGGAAATCCCTGGATGTCTACTTTCCAACCCAATTGAGAGCGCGTCAATTGGAGTTCTGTAGCTCCAGAAAATCTACTTTGAGTGCAGGGAGGTCAGAATCCAACAGCATCAGCAGTCCCTTTTCAGCCTGAATCAGATTTTTGCTCAGCTCCCTCAATTTCAGCCAGAAAATACCTGAAATCACAGAAAAACACACAAACTCATAGTAAAGTCCAGAAATGTGATTTTTAATTAAAAACTAATAAAAATATACTAATAACCAACTAAATCATACTAAAAACTAAGTAAAAACAATGCCAAAAAGCGTATAAATTATCCGCTCATCACAACACCAAACTTAAATTGTTGCTTGTCCCCAAGCAACTAAAAACAAAGTAGGATAAAAAGAAGAGAATATACAATGAATTCCAAAAACATCTATGAAGATCAGTGTTAATTAGATGAGCGGGGCTATTAGCTTTTTGCTTCTGAACAGTTTTGGCATCTCACTTTATCCTTTGAAGTTCAGAATGATTGGTATCTATAGGAACTCAAAATTCAGATAGTGTTATTCATTCTCCTAGTTCAGTATGTTGATTCTTGAACACAGCTACTTTATGAGTCTTGGCCGTGGCCCTAAGCACTTTGTTTTCCAGTATTACCACCGGATACATAAATGCCACAGACACATAACTGGGTGAACCTTTTCAGATTGTGACTCAGCTTTGCTAAAGTCCCCAATTAGAGGTGTCCAGGGTTCTTAAGCACACTCTATTTTTTTTTGCTTTGGACCTCGACTTTAACCGCTCAGTCTCAAGTTTTCACTTGACACCTTCACGCCACAAGCACATGGTTAGGGACAGCTTGGTTTAGCCGCTAAGGCCAGGATTTTATTCCTTTAGGCTCACCTATCCACCGATGCTCAAAGCCTTGGATCCTTTTTATTACCCTTGCCTTTTGGTTTTAAGGGCTATTGGCTTTTTCTGCTTGATTTTCTTTTTCTTGCTCTTTTTTTTTTCTGCAAGCTTTGTTCTTCACTGCTTTTTCTTGCTTCAAGAATCAATTTTGTGATTTTTCAGATTATCAAATAACATTTCTCCTTCTTCATCATTCTTTCAAGAGCCAACAATTTTAACATTCATAAGCAACAAATTCAAAAGACATATGCACTGTTCAAGCATTCATTCAGAAAACGAAAAGTATTGCCACCACATCAAAATAATTAAACTATTTTAAAATTCGAAATTCATGTACTTCTTTTTCTTTTTTAGAAAACAATTTTCATTTAAGAAAGGTGATGGATTCATAGGACATTCATATCTTTAAGACATAGACACTTAGATACTAGTGATCATATAGTAAAGACACAAACATAATTAAACATGAAGCATAGTAAACGAAAAATAGGAAAATAAGAACAAGGAGATTAAGGAATGGGTCCACCTTAATGAGGGTGGCGTCTTCCTCTTCTTGAAGGACCAATGGTGCTTTTGAGCTCCTCTATGTCTCTTCCTTGCCTTTGTTGCTCTTTCCTCATAGCTCTTTGATCTGCAGTCAATTGCTCTACCACTGAATTATGGAAAAACAAAAGCAATGCTTTTGCCACACCAAACTTAAAAGGTTTGCTCGTCCTCGAGCAAAAGAAGAAAGAAGTGGAGAAGATGGAGGAGATGGAAGTGTGTGAATAGGTGGGTTTGGGAGGGAAATGGTTTAAATTTGAATGGTGAGGTAGGTTGGGATCCTGTGGGGTCCACATATCCAGTGGGGTCAAGGATTTAGCATCCCTGCTCCAATTAGGCGTACCAAATGCCCTTACTGTGCAATCCTGGTGTTTAACGCCAGACTGCTGCATGTTCCTGGCGTTAAACGCCCAAATGTAGCCTGTTTCTGGCGTTTAACGCCAGACTGATGCTTGTTTCTGGTGTTAAATACCAGCTTGGTGCTTGTTTCTGGCGTTAAATGCCAGACAAATCCTTGTTTCTGGCATTTTAAACGCCAGAATGATCTTCCTCCAGGGTGTGCTGTTTTTCATGCTGTTTTTCATTCTGTTTTTGATTTTCCATTTGTTTTTGTGACTTCACATAATCATCAACCTAAAGAAAACATAAAATAGCCATGGAAAATAAATAGATATAATTAAATAATATTGGGTTGCCTCCCAACAAGCGCTTCTTTAATGTCAATAGCTTGACAGTGAGCTCTCATGGAGCCTCACAGATAATCAGAGCAAGGTTGGGACCTCCCAACATCAAACTTAGAGTTTGAATGTGGGGGTTCAACACCAAACTTAGAGTTTGGTTGTGGCCTCCCAACACCAGACTTAGAGTTTGACTGTGGGGGCTTTGGTTGACTCTGCAGTGAGAGAAGCTTTTCATGCTTCCTCTCCATGGTTACAGAAGGAAAACCTTGTGTCTTATAGTTTGCAATGTCTGCAAACCACAGAGCTTCCTGAATAGCAAATAATTGCTCATCCAGAAAGGTTTCAGAGATCTCAGTAGGAGGGAGGGATGCTCCTGCTACTGGTTCTATCTGGGACAGGTGATCAGCTACTTGATTCTCTGTTCCTTTTCTGTCTCTTATTTATATATCAAACTCTTGCAAAAGCAACAGCCATCTTATAAGCCTGGGCTTTGAATCCTGCTTTGTGAGTAGATATTTAAGAGCAGCATGGTCAGTGTACACAATCACTTTTGTTCCTACTAAGTAGGATCTAAACTTGTCAATGGCATAAACCACTGCAAGTAATTCTTTTTCTATGGTTGTGTAATTTTTCTGGGCATCATTTAAAACACTGCTAGCATAATAAATGACATGCAGAAGCTTGTTATGCCTCTGTCCCAATACTGCACCAATGGTATGGTCACTGGCATCACACATTTGTTCAAAGGGTAATGTCCAGTCTGGTGCAGAAATAACTGGTGCTGTGACCAGCTTAGCTTTCAGGGTCTCAAACGCCTGCAAACACTTTGTGTCAAAAATAAATGGCATGTCAGCAGCTAGCAGATTCCTCAGAGGTTTTGAAATTTTTGAAAAATCCTTTATAAACCTCCTATAGAATCCTACATGCCCTAGAAAGCTTCTGATTGCCTTAACATTGGCAGGTGGTGGTAATTTTTCAATTACTTCAACTTTAGCTTGATCCACCTTTATTCCTTAGTCTGAAATTTTATGCCTAAGGACAATCCCTTCAGTCACCATAAAGTGACATTTTTCCCAGTTTAAAACTAGGTTGGTCTCTTGGAATCTTTTCAGAACAAGTGCTAAATGGTTAAGGCAGGAGCTGAATGAGTCTCTAAATACTGAAAAGTCATCCATGAAGACTTCCAGAAACTTCTCTACCATATCAGAGAAGATAGAGAGCATGCACCTCTGAAAGGTTGCAGGTGCATTGCACAGACCAAAAGGCATCCTTCTGTAGGCAAACACTCCAGAAGGACATGTGAATGCTGTTTTCTCTTGGTCCTGAGGATCTACTGCAATTTGGTTGTAACCTGAATAGCCATCCAAAAAGCAGTAATATTCATAACCTGCTAGTCTCTCTAGCATCTGGTCTATGAATGGTAAAGGAAAATGATCCTTCCTGGTGGCTGTATTGAGCCTTCTGTAGTCAATACACATATGCCACCCTGTAACTGTTCTTGTAGGAACCAGTTCATTCTTTTCATTATGAACTACTGTCATTCCTCCTTTCTTAAGGACAACATGGACAGGGCTCACCCAGGGGCTATCAGAAATAGGATAGATAATCCCAGCCTCTAGTAACTTAGTGACCTCTTTCTGCACCACCTCCTTCATGGCGGGATTTAGCCGCCTCTGTCGTTGAACTACTGGCTTAGCATCATCCTCCAATAGGATCTTGTGCATGCATCTGGCTGGGCTAACGCCCTTAAGATCACTTATGGACCACCCAAGAGCTGTCTTGTGTGTCCTTAGCACCTGAATTAGTGCTTTCTCTTCCTGTGGCCCTAAAGCAGAGCTTATGATTACAGGAAAGGTGTCACCTTCTCCCAGAAATGCATATTTCAGGGATGGTGGTAGTGGTTTGAGCTCGGGTTTAGGAGGTTTCTCCTCTTCCTGAGGAGTTTTCAGAGGTTCTTTTATTTCCTCTGGTTCCTCCAAATCAGGCCGAACATCTTTAAAAATGTCCTCTAGCTCTGATTCGAGACTCTCAGTCATACGGACCTCTTCCACCAGGGAGTCAATAATATCAATGCCCAGGCAGTCGTCTGATGTGTCTGGATGTTGCATAGCTTTGACAACATTCAACTTAAACTCATTCTCATTGACTCTCAGGGTTATCTCCCCTTTTTGGACGTCAATGAGGGTTCGTCCAGTTGCTAGGAATGGTCTTCCTAAAATGAGAGTTGCACTCTTGTGCTCCTCCATTTCCAGCACTACAAAGTCAGTAGGGAAGGCAAATAGCCCAACCTTGACAATCATGTCCTCAATTATGCCTGATGGGTATTTAATGGAGCCATCAGCAAGTTGAAGACAGATCCAGGTTGGTTTGACCTCTTCAGTCAAGCCAAGCTTTCTGATAGTGGATGCAGGGATTAGGTTGATGCTTGCCCCAAGATCACATAGAGCTGTCTTGGTGCAGTTACCCTCTAATATGCATGGTATCATAAAGCTCCCGGGATCTTTAAGCTTTTTTGGGAAGTTTTTCAGAATGACTGCACTGCATTCTTCAGTGAGGTAAACTTTTTCAGTTTCCCTCCAATCCTTTTTATGACTTAAGATCTCTTTTATGAACTTAGCATAAGAGGGTATTTGCTCAAGTGCCTCTGCAAATGGAATCTTTATTTCAAGAGTCCTGAGGTAGTCTGCAAAGCGGGCAAATTGCTTATCCTGTTCCGCTTGGCAGAGTTTTTGAGGATAAGGCATCTTGGCTTTATATTCCTCAACCTTAGTTACTGTAGGTTTATTGCCTACAGATGTGGATTGGGAAGCCTTTTTAGAAGGGTTGTTATCAGCACTTGTGTGTGTCTGATCCCCCACTGGCATTTGAATACCAGGGGTGGAAGCTGGAGTGGCGTTAGACGCCAGCTCCTTATCTGTTTCTAGCGTCTGAACGCCAGAACTGTGCTCCCTTTGGGCGTTCAACGCCAAATCCTTGCTTGTTTCTGGCGTTGAACGCCAGGAATCAGCCTGGTGTGGGTGTTCAGCGCCAGCATTATTCCTCTCTGGGCTCTGATTGTCCTCAGGGGGATTTTGAGTAGCCATTTGTTCATTTCTTGGCTTCCTGCTGCTTTGAAGTGAGGTATTTAATGTTTTCCCACTTCTTAATTGAACTGCTTGGCATTCTTCTGTTATTTATTTTGACAGTTGTTTTTCTGTTTGTTTTAACTGCACTTCCATATTCCTGTTAGCCATTCTTGTTTCTTGTAGTATTTCCTTGAATTCGGCTAGCTGCTGAGTTAGAAAATCCAGCTGCTGATTGAGTTCATTAGCCTGATCTACAGGACTGAGTTCAGCAGTTACTGTTTTAGCTTCTTCTTTCATGGAAGATTCACTGCTTAGGTACAGATGCTGATTTCTGGCAACTGTATCATTGAGCTCTTGAGCTTCTTCAATTATTTTTCTCATATGTATAGATCTACCAGCTGAGTGATCTAGAGAAATCTGAGCTTTTTCTGTAAGCCCATAGTAGAAGATGTCTAATTGCACCCACTCTGAAAACATTTCAAAGGGATATTTTCTCAGCATCTCTCTGTATCTCTCCCAAGCATCATAAAGAGATTCATTATCTCCTTGTTTGAAGCCTTGAATGCTCAGCCTTAGCTGTGTCATCTGTTTTGGAGGAAAATAGTGATTCAGAAATTTTTCTGACAGCTGTTTCCATGTCCTTATGCTGTTCTTAGGTTGGTTATTTAACCACCTCTTAGCTTGATCTTTTACAGCAAATGGAAACAGTAATAACCTGTATACATCCTGATCTACTTCCTTATCATGTACTGTGTCAGCAATTTGTAAAAATTGTGCCAGAAACTCTGTAGGTTCTTCATGTGAAAGACCGGAATACTGGCAGCTTTGCTGCACCATGATAATGAGCTGAGGATTCAGCTCAAAGCTACTAACTCCAATGGGGGGTATACAGATACTATTCCCATATGAAGCAGTAGTGGGGTTAGCATATAACCCCAGAGTCCTTCTGGACTGTTCATTTCCACTTAGTTCCATGATGGAGCAAAGGAGATGGTATGGATGTTGATATTGTCTATTTTATTTAATTTATTTTATATAAAAAAAATTGATTTTCGAAATAATAAAATAAAATAAAAATCGAAATAAAAATAAAATAAATAAATAAAGAAAATTAAAAATTAAAAATTTGAAAACTTTTATGAAGATTTTCGAAAATTTGAGGAGAGAGAAAGTGGTTAGGATATTTTTGAAAAAATATATTTTTTTTTTAAATCTTAAAAAGATAAGAATTGAAAAATTTTGAAATTGAAATCTGAATTTTTATATAAAAATTTCGAAAATATAGTTTAAAATTAGTTAGAAAAGATATTTTTTTGAATTTTGAATTTTATGATGAAAGAGAAAAACACATAAAAGACACAAGACTTAAAATTTTTAGATCTAATGCTCCTTATTTTCGAATATTTTGGAGGGAAAACACCAAGGAACACCAAACTTAAAAATTTTAAGATCAAAACACAAGAAAGACTCAAGAACACCTTGAAGATTCACAAGAACACCAAGAACAAAAGAAAGAACACCAAACTTAAAGTTTTTAGAAGACTTTAATAAAATTTTCGAAAATTATGAAAAGATTAACAAGAAAACACCAAACTTAAAGTTTGGCACAAGATTAAATCAAGAAAAATTATTTTTGAAAAAAGATTTTAAAAAGAAGATGCCCAATTGCCAAGAACATAAACCAACGCTCTAACCAACTGAGCTAAAAATGTAACGTGTTTTAAAGATGTATTATCTTTATAGATAAGAAAAAATTTTTTTTTGAAAACTAATGTTTTGAAAAAGCACAAGAAAAACAAGAAAAGACACAGAACAAGACAAACCAAAGATCAAACAAGAAAATTGACAAGAACAATTTGAAGATCAAGGAAAAACAAAGAACACTAATTCGAAAACTTAAAGGAAAATACAAGATATGCAATTGACACCAAACTTAGAACAAGACACTAAACTCACGAAAAAAATTAAAATTTGATAAAGAAAAAAAATATTTTTGAAAAATTTTTGAAAAGGGAATAAAGGACTCAGAATTTAATGACTCTATAACAACAAAAATAAATTATTCCTAATCTAAGCAACAAAATAAACCTTCAGTTGTTGAAACTCGAACAATCCCCGGCAACGTCACCAAAAACTTGGTGCACGAAATTGCAATCACACTTTCGCAATCCGCACAACTAACCAGCAAGTGCACTGGGTCGTCCAAGTAATACCTTACGTGAGTAAGGGTCGATCCCATGGAGATTATTGGTTTGAAGCAAGCTGTGTTTATTTTATTATTCTTAGTCAGGATTTCAATTAAAATTATCAGTTTGAATTATTAGAAAAATAAAAGAGCATGAATTAATTACTTGTAATGCAGTAATGGAGAATATGTTGGAGTTTTGGAGATGCTTTGTCTTCTGAATTTCTGTAATGTAATATTCCATCCATGAAAAAGTGCAAAGTTCCCTCCATGGCAAGCTGTATGTAGGGTGTCACCATTGTCAGTGGCTACCTCCCATCCTCTCAGTGAAAACGGTCCAGATGCTCTGTCACAGCACGGCTAATCAGCTGTTGGTTCTCGACCATGTTGGAATAGGATCCATTGATCCTTTTGCGTTTGTCATCACGCCCAGCAATCGCGAGTTTGAAACTCGTCACAGCCATTCAATCCTTGAATCCTACTTGGAATACCACAGACAAGGTTTAGACTTTCCGGATCCTCAAGAGTGGCTGCCATCAATCCTAGCTTATACCACGAAGATTTTGATTAAGGAATCTAAGAGAAGCTCATTCAATCTAATGTAGAATGGAGGTGGTTGTCAGGCACACGTTCATGGATTGAGGAAGGTGATGAGTGTCACGGATCATCACCTTCTTCATAATTAAGCGGGAATGAACATCTTAGATAGGAACACACACGTTTGAATGGAGGAATAAAAATAATTGCATTAATTCATCGAGACGCTGCAGAGCTCCTCACCCCCAACAATGGAGTTTAGAGACTCATGCTGCCAAGGAATATAAAATCCAGTTCTATAGACATCATGAGATACAAAATAAGTCTCTAAAAGTTATTTAAATAGTAAACTAGTAACCAAGGTTTACAGAAAATGAATAAACTAAGATAATTGGTGCAGAAATCCACTTCTGGGGCCCACTTGGTGTGTGCTGGGGCTGAAACTTAAGCCTCTCACGTGCTTGGGCTGTTTCTGGAGTTAAACACCAGGTTGTAACGTGTTTTGGGCGTTGAACTCTAACTTGTAACCTGTTTCTGGCGCTGGACGCCAGACTGCAACATGGAACTGGCGTTGAATGCTAGTTTACGTCATCTATCTTTTCGCAAAGTATAGACTATTATATATTTCTGGAAAGCCCTGGATGTCTACTTTCCAACCCAATTAAGAGCGCGTCAATTGGAGTTCTGTAGCTCCAGAAAATCCACTTCGAGTGCAGGGAGGTCAGAATCCAACAGCATCAGCAGTCCTTTTTCAGCCTGAATCAGATTTTTGCTCAGCTCCCTCAATTTTAGCCAGAAAATACCTGAAATCACAGAAAAACACACAAACTCATAGTAAAGTCCAGAAATGTGATTTTTAATTAAAAACTAATAAAAATATACTAAAAACCAACTAAATCATACTAAAAACTAAGTAAAAACAATGCCAAAAAGCGTATAAATTTTCCGCTCATCACTGGGGTTGCCACTGCCTCCACCAACTTAGATACATAGTCTACTGCCACCAGGATGAATTTGTTTGAATATGAAGATGGGAATGGTCCCATGAAATCGATCCCCCACACATCAAACAGCTCGAGCTCTAGAATGTATTGCTGTGGCATCTCATTTCTCTTAGGTAGGTTGCCAACCCTTTGGCATTTGTTACAGCTTCTCACTAATTCCTTGGCATCTTTGAATATAGTGGGCCAAAAGAATCCACTTTGCAGTACCTTGGCGGCTGTTCTTTTTCCTCCAAAGTGACCTCCATAACTAGCACTATGACAACTCCACAAGACCTTCCGTCCTTCTTCTTCTGAGATGCACCTCCTAAGAATTCCATCTGAGCATTTCTTGAAGAGGTAAGGCTCATCCCAAATGAAGTACTTGGCATCATTGATGAGCTTTCTTCTTTGATATTTGTTGATTCCATGGGGTAAGTCACCAGCTGCTTTAAAATTGGCAATATCTGCAAACCATGGTGCTTTATGAATCATCATTAGCTGCTCATCTGGGATGAATTCATTTACACTTGTATCATAGGCATCATCTTTCTCACAAGGAATTCTGGATAGATGATCTACCACTTTGTTCTCCACACCCTTTTTGTCTCTAATTTCAATGTTGAATTCCTACAACAATGAGATCCATCTGATTAGTCTTGGTTTCAACTCTTGTTTGGCAAATAGATATTTGAGTGCTGTGTGATCAGTGAAAACAATAACTTTGGTGCCAATGAGATATGATCTAAATTTGTCAAATGCAAAAACTATTGCCAACAACTCCTTTTCGGTAGTGGTATAATTCCTTTGAGTGTCATTAAGGACTTTGCTAGCATAGTATATGACATGCACCAAATTTTCTTTTTTCTGTCCTAACACTGCCCCAACTGCGAAATCAGATGCATCACACATTAGTTCGAATGGTAAATTCCAATCAGGTGGGGTGATGATAGGAGCTGAGGATAGCTTCTTTTTCAAGTTTTCAAATGCTAGCATGCATTTCTCATCAAAAATGAATGGTGCATCAAACATTAAGAGATTGCTTAAGGGCTTGGCTATCTTTGAAAAATCTTTAATAAATCTTCTGTAGAAGCCAACATGTCCCAAAAAGCTCCAAATTGCCTTGACATCACTTAGTGGAGGTAACTTTTTAATTAGCTCCACCTTAGCTCTGTCTACCTCAATGCCTTGATTAGAAACCTTATGGCCAAGAACTATTCCCTCTGTCACCATGATATGACATTTTTTCCAGTTCAAGACTAAATTGGTTTCTTGACATCTTTTCAATACCAAGGCAAGATGGTTTAGGCAACTAGGAAAGGAATCTCCAAATACGGAGAAGTCATCCATGAAAACTTCAATGAACTTCTCTATCATATCTGAAAAGATGGAGAGCATGTAGCGTTGAAAAGTTGCAGGCGCATTACATAGCCCAAATGGCATGCGCCTGTAGGCAAACACTCCATATGGGCAGGTGAAGGATGTTTTCTCTTGGTCTCTTGGATCAACCACTATTTGGTTATATTCTGAATAACCATCAAGAAAATAATAATATGCATGTCCCGCAAGTCTTTCCAGCATTTGATCCATGAAGGGAAGTGGGAAATGATCCTTTCTTGTGGCTTCATTGAGCTTCCTGTAGTCAATACACATTCTCCAGCCTGTGATGGTTCTTGTAGGGATTAGCTCATTCCTTTCATTGGGCACCACAGTGATTCCTCCTTTCTTGGGAACTACTTGAACTGGACTGACCCACTGGCTATCTGAAATTGGATAGATTACTCCTCCCTGCCATAATTTCATAACTTCTTTCTGTACCACTTCTTTCATTGCTGGATTTAACCTTCTTTGAGGCTGAATGGAAGGTTTGGCACCTTCTTCCAGGAGTATCTTATGCATGCATATGGCTGAACTGATTCCTTTCAGGTCAGCAAGTGTCCATCCTATGGCATCCTTATGTTTTTGTAAGACTTGAAGCAACTCTTCTTCTTGTTCTTGGCTGAGGGCTGAATTTATGATCACTGGATAACTTTTGTTTTCTCCCAAGTAAGCATACTTGAGAGTGGTCGGCAGTGTTTTAAGCTCCAGTTTGGGTACTTCTTTTCTTCCCTCCTTTTCTTCTAGTATCCCTTGAACATGTGTTTCAACAGCTGCAGCTTTTTCGCTTGATGCTAATTCCTCTTCTGTTGATGCTTCAAATTCTTCTTTGAGAGTTTCTTGTATCAAGACCTCTACGGAATCCAACCTCATGCATTCTCCCAATGAGTTGTGTGGGTAGCTCATGGCCTTAAACACATTGAATGTCAATTTCTCATCATGTAGTCTAAGGACAAGTTCACCCTTTTGGACATCAATTAGGGCTCCGGTAGTGGCCAAGAATGGCCTTCCCAGAATGATGGAAGTATTAGCTGCTTCCTCCATGTCTAATACCACAAAATCTGCTGAAAAGATGAAGTCATCCACATTCACTAACAAATCTTCTACTATCCCATGGCGAAATTTGAATGATCTGTCTGCTAGTTGTAAAGCCATTCTTGTTGGTTTAGCTTCCTCAATCTTCATTTCTTTCATCATTGCTAGAGACATTAGATTTATGCTGGCTCCTAGATCATATAAAGCCTTTTCTACAGTGATTTCCCCAATGATACAAGGGATTTGGAAACTTCCAGGGTCCTTCAATTTTTGGGGCAATTTGTGTTGGATGATGGCGCTGCATTCCTCTGTGAGTACTACAGTCTCATTGTTCTTCCAGCTTCTATTTTTAGTCATCAACTCCTTCAAGAACTTGGCATAGAGTGGTATTTGCTCTATTGCCTCAGCAAAGGGTATGTTTATTTGTAATTTCTTGAAGATTTCTAAGAATCTTGAGAATTGGTTGTCCTCCCCCTTCTTCTTTAATTGCAGTTGTTGGGGGTATGGAGCTTTTGGGAGACATGACCTGAGCGCTTCTCCTTCTTGGTGTGGCTTAGGGGTTGAGGGTTGAGCCTCCTCATGTCCCTTGTTTTCTTCATCCGATTTCTCCTCTTGTGTTTGCTTGTAGGTCTCCTTCAGTTCCTTTCCACTTCTGAGGGTGATGGCTTGACATTCCTCCTTTGGCATTGAGTTAATATTGCTGCAATTGTTGTGTCCAGGAACTTGTTTGAATAAGAATCCAACCTGTGTTTCCAGTTTCTTGATGGCAGCATCTTGATTCTGCATGTTGGATTGCACTTCTTCCCGGAAGGCTTTACTATCTTGAATGTCCTTGCATAGGCTCTCAAGTAGAGCTTCAATCTTTGAGAGTCTATCATCTATCAATGATGGTGGGTTGAGATTAGGGGGTTGTGAAGATTGGTTGGATGGGTGTTGGTAATGTCTCTGTGTAGTGTTTTGATGAGTTGCATGGTTGTTGGAGTTGAGGTTGTGGCGTCTCTGATCTTGCCCTTGATCTTGTTGATTTCCCCATCCAAAGTTGGGGTGATTTCTCCATCCAGAATTGTAAGTTTTGGAGTATGGACCATGGCTTTGTCTAGGTGAGTTTCCAACATAGTTGGCTTGCTCCCAGTCACCTTCTTCTTCTATGTTTGCTCCTTCTTGAGTTGGTGATGAAGTGATGGCTGCTGCAATTTGGTTCTCCTCCATCTTCTTGGTAAGATCTGTTAGCTGCTTGGTGATCATCTTGTTTTGAGCTAGCAAGGCATCCATGTGGTTCAGCTCCATGACTCCTCTGGTGTTACTTCTTTCGGATGCATAGAAGTAGTCATTTTCAGCAACTGTTTCAATGACATCTATGACTACTTCAATGGTTTTCTTCTTGTTTAGAGAGCCTCCTGATGAATGATCCACAGCCTTCTTTGACTCATATGAAAGACCTTCATAGAAGATGTGAAGTTGGACCCACTCATTAAACATCTCTGGTGGGCATCTCCTTGTTAGATCCTTGAACCTTTCCCAAGCTTCATAAAGTGTCTCCCCATCTTGCTATCTGAACGTCTGCACTTCAGTTCTCAACCTATTGATCCTTTGAGGGGGGTAAAATCTTGCCAAAAACTTGTTCACTACCTCTTCCGAATTAGTCAAGCTCTCCTTTGGAAAGGATTCAAGCCACTTGGATGCCTTATCCCTGAGTGAAAAGGGGAACAAGAGCAACCTATAGACATCGGGGTGGACTCCATTGGACTTCACCGTGTCACAAATCCTCAAGAAGGTGGTCAAGTGTTGGTTAGGATCTTCTTGAGCACCTCTTCCAAATGAGTAATTATTTTGCACCAAAGTGATAAGCTGGGGTTTTAGCTCAAAATTGTTGGCATGTATGGTGGGTTTCTGAATGCTGCTCCCACAGTTTCCAGGATTAGGATTGATATAGAATCCTAAGACCCTCCTTTCTTGCCCAGCACGGTTGGCATGGCCTTGATTATGAGCCTCCTCTTCATGGTTGTTCTCCAAATTCTCTTCCATGTTGGGTTCAAAATACTCTTCCTCTGCTTCCTCAGCACCAATAATCCTTTTTCCTCTTGTTTCCCTTCGTCATCTCGAAAGAGTTCTTTCAGGTTCTGAATCAAAGGATGTTGAAGCTCCTTCTCTTCTCCCTGTCATACAACAGATTGCACAGCAGGAGATGAAATGCTAAAACTAGTTTTGTTAGAGTAATTGTTAGTGTGAGTGATGCAAATTATCAAACAGTTAGTGGGTTAGTGAGCAGAATTATAATAAACAAAGAAATGAAGAACGAAACAAAACTAAGGGGGTGCAAGGGTGAGGAAGAAATCAAAACAACTAACAGAAATTGACTGAATAAACTAAATAAAAAGAAAAAAATGCTCAATCTAGTGATCTTAAAACTTAATCATTATTGATTCAAAATCAATCCCCGGCAACAGCGCCATAAACTTGATGCGTGGAAACTTGTCTCTCAACAAATTTCGGCAAGTATACTGAATTGTCGTCAAGTAAAACTCACAATAGAGTGAGGTTGAATCCCACAGGGATTGATTGGTCAAGCAATTTTAGTTAGAAGAAAGTGCTAGTTGAGCTGAGCAGAAATTGGATTTTGAATTTGCAGAAAATTAAATAACTAGAAAGTAAATAGCAGGAATTAAAGTGCAGAATCTTAAATGTGGAGTTGGGGTAATAAGCATGAAATTAAATGTCAGAAAGTAAAGAGAATGGGTAAGATAAGATATGGGGAAATCATTGGGTTCAGGAGATGTTGCATTCTCCGGATCAAGTTCATTCTCATCTCTTCCTCAATCAATGCATTCATTGATCTCCTTGGCAATCTTAAGTGATTGGATCCCAATTCCTTGGCAATCCAATCTCTCTAAGCTTGAACAATTACCCAATTCCTTGATTTAATTGCTCATGGGAAGAGATGAAGTGTGGTCACTGATTATACCACATGTATTCCCAAATCAAAGTGTTGGTAGGATTACATGTCACAATATCCATCCAAACCCCAATTTAGTCCAGCATGAGAAAGCTTTTCTAGCATGATCTCCTCATCCCTTTTCAAAGGCTCAAAGGAGATCCAATTATGGAGAGTTTCTTTTCCAAGACAACTAACCAATTGAATTAAGATTGAAAGCTTTCTAGTAAGACCAAGAGAAAAGAAAGAAAAAGAAGAATGAAAACTATAATTGATCCATCAAATTACAACAGAGCTCCCTAACCCAATGAAAGGGGTTTAGTTGTTCATAGCTCTAGAAATGAAAAATAGCAGAAAAGAAGAATCCATGCTAAAGTGCAGAAAAAGTAAATCTATAGAGAGTAGTGTCTAGAAGTGCCAAGCTTCTCTCTAGTTCAAAACTACTCCTATATATACTACTCCTCATGATCTTCTAGTGAGTTCTTCAAGTCTTGGATGTGGGATCTGGACCTTGAGTTGAAGCAGTTCTCATCTTTAGTGGACCCAGCTTGCAGAGAAATATGAGTTAGGCTTGGGCATTTAGTGAGATTAACATTGAGTCACATTTTTGGGTGCGAGAACGTTAGTGGCATTCACTTTTCCCACTAACGTTCCACCCTTATATACCCACGTTAACTCCAACGTTAGTAGTCTTAACGTGACTACTAACGTCTCCTATTCAATCCTTGGCTAACGTTAATGGGACTCACTTTTCCCATTAACGTTGGCTTGTGCCCCTTTTCGCAAACGTTAATGGGACTCACTTTTCCCATTAATGTTGGCTTGCCTCTTGCCCCTACGTTAAGTCTCACGTTAGCTTAGCTAACGTAGCTCTTAACGTGGGTGTTCTTCACCTTCGAGAGCGTTAGTGACACTCACCTTTGTCACTAACGCTCCAATTGCCTAAGGTTCCTACGTTAGGACTCACGTTAACTAAGTTAACGTGGCTCTTAATGTAGTAAATGAAGCCATCTCCCAACGTTAATGACAAAAGTGAGTGTCACTAACGTTGGCGTTGTTGCTCCTCTTCCACGTTAGAGTTCACGTTAACTAAGTTAACGTGACTCGTAACGTGGGGCATTGCCTAGTTTCCCAACGTTAGTGGTGTTCACTTTTCTCGTTAACGTGGAGTTCCCCTTTTTCTTCTACGTTAACTACCACGTTAACTTAGTTAATGATGAGCAGATAATTTATATGCTTTTTGGCATTGTTTTTAGATAGTTTTTAGTATAATCTAGCTACTTTTAGGGATGTTTTCATTAGTTTTTATGCTAAATTCACTTTTCTGGACTTTACTATGAGTTTGTGTGTTTTTCTGTGATTTCAGATAATTTCTGGCTGAAATTGAGAGACCAAAGCAAAACTCTAATAAGGAGGCTGACAAAGGACTGCAGATGCTGTTGGAATCTGATCTCCCTGCACTCGAAATAGATTTTCTGGAGCTACAGAACTCCAATTGGCGCTCTCTCAACGGCGTTGGAAAGTAGACATCCACAGCTTTCCGGCAATATATAATAGTCCATACTTTATTCGTGATTAGACGATGTAAACTGGCGCTCAACGCCAGTTCCATGCTGCATTCTGGAGTCAAACGCCAGAAACACGTCACGAACCAGAGTTGAACGCCAAAAACACGTTACAACTTGGCGTTCAACTCCAAAAGAAGCCTCTGCACGTGTAAAGCTCAAGCTCATCCCAAGCACACACCAAGTGGGCCCCGGAAGTGGATTTCTACATCAATTACTTACTTCTGTAAACCCTAGTAGCTAGTCTAGTATAAATAGGACGTTTTACTATTGTATTAGACATCTTTGGTCTCGATTTTATTCCGTTATTCATCTTAGGAGACTATTGATCATTCATGGGGGCTGGCCATTCGTCCATGTCTGAACCTTCATCACTTATGTATTTTCAACGGTGGAGTTTCTACACACCATAGATTAAGGGTGTGGAGTTCTGCTGTACCTCAAGTTTTAATGCAATTACTACTATTTTCTATTCAATTCAGCTATTCCTATTCTAAGATATTCGTTGTACTTCAACATGATGAATGTGATGATCCGTGACACTCATCATCATTCTCACCTACGAACGCGTGACTGACAACCACTTCTGTTCTACTTTAGACTGGGCGCATATCTCTTGGATTCCTTAATCAGAATCTTCGTGGTATAAGCTAGATTGATGGCGGCATTCATGAGAATCCGGAAAGTCTAAACCTTGTCTGTGGTATTCCGAGTAGGATTCAGGGATTGAATGACTGTGACGAGCTTCAAACTTGCGATTGTTGGGCGTGATGACAAACACAAAAGAATCAAGGGATTCTATTCCAACATGATCGAGAACCGACAGATGATTAGCCGTGCCGTGACAGAGCATTTGGACCTTTTTCATTGAGAGGATGGGATGTAGCCATTGACAACGGTGACGCCCTACATACAACTTGCCATGGAAAGGAATAAGAAGGATTGAAGGAAGGTAGTAGAAAAGCAGAGATCCAACAGGGACAAGCATCTCCATATACTTATCTAAAATTCCCACCATTGAATTACATGAGTAGCTCTATCTTTATTTTCTGCTTATTTATTATTATTATTCGAAAACTCCATAACATTTACTATCCACCTAACTGAGATTTACAAGATGACCATAGCTTGCTTCATACCAACAATCTCCGTGGGATCGACCCTTACTCACGTAAGGTATTACTTGGATGACCCAGTGCACTTGCTGGTTAGTTGTGCGGAGTTGTGACTAAGTGTGATTCACGTTTGAGAGTGCTACCAAGTTTTTGCCGCCATTGTTGATGATCACAATTTCGTGCACCAAGTTTTTGGCGCCGTTGCCGGGGATTGTTCGAGTTTGGATAACTGACGGTTCATCTTGTTGCTCAGATTAGGTAATTTTCTTTTTGTTTTGTTTTCAAAAATTTTTTCAAAAAAAAATTTATCCCTATTTTCGAAAAAGTTTTTAAATAAATCATTCTATGGCTTTAGAATTTTTAAGAATGGATTCTAGAGTTTCATGAAGCATGTTGAATCCTAGCTGGCTGTAAAGCCATATCCAAATCCTTTTGGAATGAGATTTCAACTAATCACCTCAATGCATGTAATTCCATCCTAAAGTGGGCTGGCTATTAAGCAATGTCCAACCCTTGGATTGGAGCTTTAGGCTGACATTGAAAGATTTCTGGAATTCTTCTTAAAAATTCTAAATTTCTTATTTTCCTTTTCCTATATATTTTTCGAAAATAATAAAAGAAAATACAAAAAAAATCAGAAAATCATAAAAACCAAAAATATTTTGTGATTCTTGTTTGAGTCTTGTGTCATGTTTTAAGTTTGGTGTCAATTGCATATTCATCTTGTTCTTGTATTTTTCAAAAATTCATGCATTCATAGTGTTCTTCATGATCTTCAAGTTGTTCTTGGTAAGTCTTCTTATTTGATCTTGATGTTTTCTTGTTTTGTATCTTTTGTTGTTTTTCATGTGCATCTTTGCATTCATATTGTCTAAGCATTAAATATTTCTAAGTTTGGTGTCTTGCATGCTTTCTTTGCATCAAAAAATTTTCAAAAATATGTTCTTGATGTTCATCATGATCTTCAAAGTGTTCTTGGTGTTCATCTTGACATTCATAGTGTTTTTGCATGCATCATTGGTTTTGATCCAAAATTTTCATGTTTTGGGTCATATTTGTGTTTTTCTCTCTCATCATTAAAAATTCAAAAATCAAAAAAATATATTTTCCTTTTTTCTCTCAAAATTTCGAAAATTTGGGTTGACTTAGTCAAAGATTTTTAAAATTAGTTGTTTCTTGTAAGTCAAGTCAAATTTTCAAGTTTTAAAAATCTTATCTTTTCAAAACTTTTTCAAAAATCAAATCTTTTTCATTTTTTATTTAATTTTTGAAATTTATTTTTGAAATTATTTTTCAAAAATCTTTTTCTTAATTTTATCTTTATTTTCAAAAATTATGCTAACAATTAATACGATTGATTCAAAAATTTGAAGTTTGTTACTTTCTTGTTAAGAAAGGTTCAATCTTTAAATTCTAGAATCTTATCTTTTAGTTTCTTGTTAGTTAAGTAACTAATTTTAATTTTAATTTTAAAAATTAAATCTTTTCTAACCATATCTTTTTAATCATATCTTTTTATTTTATCTTTTATATCATACCTTTTTTCAAAATTTTATCTTTTTTTTCAAAAATTTTGATTTTAAAATATCTTTTCTAACTTCTTATCTTCTTATTTTCTTATCTTCTTATCTTTTCTAATTTGATTTTCAAATCATTTTCAACTAACTATTTGACTTTTTGTTTGTTTCTTATCTTTTTCAAAACCACCTAACAACTTTTCTCTCTCTAATTTTCGAAAATACCTCCCTCTTTTTCAAAAATTATTTTTTTAATTAATTAATTATTTTAAATTTTAATTTTAATTTTATTTCTTATCTTAATTTTCGAAAATCATTAACTCCTTTTCAAAATTGTTTTCGAAAACTTCTCCCTCATCTTATTTTATTTATTCATTGAGTTACTAACACTTCTCTTCATCTCAAATCACTGCCCCTATCCTTACCCTTGTGTTTGGATTCTCCTTTCTTTATCCCCTTTCTTCTTCTACTAATAATAAGGAACCTCTTTACTGTGACATAGAGGATTCCTCTTCTTTTTCTGTTCTCTTCTCTTTCATATGAGTAGGAACAAGGAAAAAGGCATTCTTGTTGAAGCTGATCCAGAACCTGAAAGGATTCTGAAGAGGAAACTAAGAGAAGCTAAATTACAACAATCCAGAGACAACCTTGCTGAAATTTTCGAACAAGAAAAGGAGATGGCAGCCAAACCCAACAACAATAATGCAAGGAGGATGCTTGGTGATTACACTACACCTACTTCCAAGTTTGATGGAAGAAGCATCTCAATTCCTGCCATTGGAGCCAACAATTTTGAGCTGAAACCTCAATTAGTTGCTCTAATGCAACAGAACTACAAGTTTTATGGACTTCCATCAGAAGATCCCTACCAGTTCTTAACTGAGTTCTTGTAGATCTGTGAGACTGTTAAGACTAATGAAGTAGATCCTGAAGTCTACAGGCTCATGCTTTTCCCTTTTGCTGTAAGAGACAAAGCTAAAGCATGGTTGGACTCTCAACCTAAAGATAGCCTGGACTCCTGGGATAAGTTGGTCACAACCTTCTTGGCTAAATTCTTTCCTCCTCAAAAGCTGAGCAAGCTTAGAGTGGATGTTCAGACCTTCAAACAAAAAGATGGTGAATCCCTCTATGAAGCTTGGGAAAGATACAAGAAGATGACCAAAAGATGTCCATCTGACATGTTTTCAGAATAGACCATGATAGATATATTCTATTATGCTCTATCTGAGTTCTCTAAGATGTCACTGGATCATTCTGCAGGTGGATCCATTCACCTAAAGAAAACGCCTGCAGAGGCTCAAGAACTTATTGACATGGTTGCAAATAACCAGTTCATGTACACTTCTGAGAGGAATTCCGTGAACAATGGGATGCCTCAGAGGAAGGGAGTTCTTGAAATTGATGCTTTGAATGCCATATTAGCTCAGAACAAAATGTTGACTCAGCAAGTCAACATGATTTCTCAAAGTCTGAATGGATGGCAAAATGCATCCAACAGTACTAAAGAGGCATCTTCTGAAGAAGAAGCTTATGATCTTGAGAACCCTGCAATGGCAGAGGTAAATTATATGGGTGAACCTTATGGAAACTCCTATAATTCATCATGGAAAAATCATCCAAATTTCTCATGGAAGGATCAACAAAAGCCTCAACAAGGCTTTAATAATGGTGGAAGAAATAGGCTCAGCAATATCAAGCCTTATCCATCATCTTCTCAGCAACAGACAGAGAATTATGAACAGAGTACCTCTAACTTAGCAAATTTAGTCTCTGATCTGTCTAAGGTCACTTTAAGTTTCATGAGTGAAATAAGGTCCTCCATCAGAAATCTGGAGGCACAAGTGGGCCAGCTGAGTAAGAAAATCACTGAAACTCTTCCTAGTACTCTCCCAAGTAATACTGAAGAGAATCCAAAAAGAGAGTGCAAGACCATTGATATAATCAACATGGCCGAACCTAGAGAGGAAGGAGAGGACGTGAATCCCAATGAGGAATACCTCATGGGACGTCTCTCAAGCAAGAAGGAGTTCCTTATTGAGGACTTAAAGGAATCTGAAGGTCATATAGAGACCATAGAGATCCCATTAAACCTCCTTCTGCCATTCATTAGCTCTGAAAACTATTATTCCTCTGAAGAGGATGAAGATGTAACTGGAGAGCAAGTTGCTCAATATTTAGGAGCTATTATGAAGCTGAATGCCAAGTTATTTGGTAATGAGACTTGGGAAGGTGAACCTCCCTTGCTCATCAGTGAACTAGATACATGGGTTCAGCAAACTTTACCTCAAAAGAGACAAGATCCTGGCAAATTTGTAATACCCTGCACCATAGGCACCATGATCTTTGAAAAAACTCTGTGTGACCTGGGGTCAAGCATAAATCTTATGCTACTCTCTGTAATGAAAAAGTTGGGGATCATTGAGGTACAACCTGCCATATTTTCATTGCAAATGGCAGATAAGTCAGTAAGAAAAGCTTATAGATTGGTAGAGGACGTGTTGGTAAAGGTTGAAGGCCTTACATCCCTGCTGATTTCATAATCTTAGACACTAGGAAGGAGGAGGATGAATGCATCATCCTTGGAAGACCTTTCCTAGCCACAGCAGGAGCTGTGATAGATGTTAACAGAGGAGAATTAGTCCTTCAATTGAATGGGGACTACCTTATGTTTAAGGCTCAAGGGTCTTCTTCTTTAACAATGGAGAGGAAGCATGAAAAGCTTCTCTCAATACAGAGTCAAACAAAGCCCTCACAATCAAACTCTAAGTTTGGTGTTGAGAGGCCACAGCCAAACTCTAAGTTTGGTGTTGAATCCCCACATCCAAACTCTAAGTTTGGTGTTGGGACTATACAACATTGACCTGATTACCTGTGTGACTCCATGAGAGCCCACTGTCAAGCTATTGACATTAAAGAAGTGCTTATTGGGAGGCAACCCAATTTTTATTTATCTAATTTTATTTTTCTTTTTTTATGTTTTATTAGGTTCATGATCACGTGGAGTCACGAAAAAAATACTAAAATTAAAAAACAGAATCAAAAACAGCAGAAGAAAAATCACACCATGGAGGAAGGACTTACTGGCGTTCAAACGCCAGTAAGGAGCATCTGGCTGGCGTTCAACGCCAGAACAGAGCATGGATCTGGCGTTGAATGCCAGAAACATGCAGCAATCTGGCGTTTAAACACCAGGATTGCATACTGAGGAAAGCTGGCGTTCAATGCAAGAAATATGCTGCAGATGGACATTGAACGCCCAGAACAAGCTTAGAGCTGGCGTTTAACGCCAGAAATAAGCACCAATCTGGCGTTAAATGCCAGGATTGCATGCAGAGGGTGTTTTACACGCCTCATTGGTGCAGGGATGTAAATCCTTGACATCTCAGGATCTGTGGACCCCACAGGATCCCCACCTACCTCAACTCACCTTCTATCTTCTTTACCACTCACATCCATCCTTAACACCAAAACCCACTCTACATGGCCGAAACACAAACATCTCTCCCTCTCCCCCATATCTTCTTCTCCTTCTTCTATTCTTTCTTCTTTTGCTCGAGGGCGAGCAACATTCTAAGTTTGGTGTGGTAAAAGCATAGCTTTTTTGCTTTTCCATAACCATTGATGGCACCTAAGGCCAGAGAAACCTTTAAAAAAAAAGAAAAGAAAGAGAAGAGAAAAGAGAAGACAAAAGCTTCCACCTCTGAGTCATGGGAGATGGAGAGATTCATCTCAAGGATCCATAGCTCAGTAATAGAGCATTTGACTGCACATCAAGAGAGCATGAGAAATTCCCTCATCAAGAAATCCCTGAGATACCTCAGGGGATACATTTTCCTCCACACAACTATTGGGAGCAATTAAGGATAAGAGCACCAAAATTACTAGGGATCGAGCAACAGAGGCAAGGAAGAGACATAAAGGAGCTCAAAAAGCACCATTGGTCCTTCAAAAGGCGCCACCCTCACTAAGGTGGACTCATTCCTTAACTTCCTTGTTCTTATCTCTCTGTTTTTTTAGATTTTTATGCTATATGTGTGTTTATGTTTTGTGTCTTTATTACATGATCATTATTATGTAGTAACTATGTATTAAGGCTATGAATAAATCCATAAATCCTTCACCTCTCTTAAATGAAAAATGTTTCTAATTCAAAAGAACAAGAAGTACATGAATTTCAAAATTATCCTTGAATTTAGTTTAATTATATTGATGTGGTGACAATAATTTTTGTTTCCTGAATGAATGCTTGAACAGTGCATATTTTTGATCTTGTTGTTTATGAATGTTAAAATTGTTGGCTCTTGAAAGAATGATGAACAGAGAGAAATGCTATTGATAATCTGAAAAATCATAAAATTGATTCTTGAATCAAGAAAAAGCAGTGAAAAAGCAAAGCTTGCGAAAAAAAAAAGTGGCGAAAAACAAATAGAAAGAAAAAGAAAAAGCAAGCAGAAAAAGTCAATAGCCCTTAAAACCAAAAGGCAAGGGTAAAAAGGGTCCAAGGCTTTGAGCATCAATGGATAGGAGGGCCAAGGAAATAAAATCCAGGCCTAAGCGGCTAAATCAAGCTGTCCCTAACCATGTGCTTGTGGCATGCAGGTCCAAGTGAAAAGCTTGAGACTGAAAAGCTAAGTCACAATCTGAAAAGGTTCACCAGTCATGTGTCTGTGGCATTTATGTATCCGGTGGTAATATTGGAAAACAAAGTGCTTAGGGCCACGACCAAGACCCATAAAAGTAGCTGTGTTCAAGAATCAACAAAATCAATAACACCATCTGAAATTCTAAGTTCCTAGAGATGCCAATCATTCTAAACTTCAAAGGAAAAAGTGAGATGCCAAAACTGTTCAGAGGCAAAAAGCTACAAGTCCCGCTCATCTAATTAGGACTAATATTCATTGATATTCTGGAATTTATAGTATATTCTCTTCTTTTTATCCTAATTGATTTTCAGTTGCTTGGGGACAAGCAACAATTTAAGTTTGGTGTTGTGATGAGCAGATAATTTATACGCTTTTTGGCATTGTTTTTAGATAGTTTTTAGTATAATCTAGCTACTTTTAGGGATGTTTTCATTAGTTTTTATGCTAAATTCACTTTTCTAGACTTTACTATGAGTTTGTGTGTTTTTCTGTGATTTCAGGTAATTTCTGGCTGAAATTGAGGTACCAGAGCAAAACTCTGATAAGGAGGCTGACAAAGGACTGCTGATGCTGTTGGAATCTGATCTCCCTGCACTCAAAATAGATTTTCTAGAGCTACAGAACTCCAAATGGCGCGCTCTCAACGGCGTTGTAAAGTAGACATCCACAGCTTTCCAGCAATATATAATAGTTCATACTTTATTCGTGATTAGACGATGTAAACTGGCGCTCAACGCCAGTTCCATGCTGCATTCTGGAGTCAAACGCTAGAAACACATCACGAACCAGAGTTGAACGCCAAAAACATGTTACAACTTGGCGTTCAACTCCAAAAGAAGCCTCTGCACGTGTAAAGCTCAAGCTCAGCCCAAGCACACACCAAGTGGGCCCCGGAAGTGGATTTCTGCATCAATTACTTACTTCTGTAAACCCTAGTAGCTAGTCTAGTATAAATAGGACGTTTTACTATTGTATTAGACATCTTTGGTCTCGGTTTTATTCCATTATTCATCTTAGGAGACTATTGATCATTCATGGGGGCTGTCCATTCGGCCATGCCTGAACCTTCATCACTTATGTATTTTCAACGGTGGAGTTTCTACACACCATAGATTAAGGGTGTGGAGCTCTGCTGTACCTCAAGTTTTAATGCAATTACTACTATTTTCTATTCAATTCAGCTATTCCTATTCTAAGATATTCGTTGCACTTCAACATGATGAATGTGATGATCCGTGACACTCATCATCATTTTCACCTATGAACGCGTGATTGACAACCACTTCCGTTCTACTTTAGACTGGGCGCATATCTCTTGGATTCCTTAATCAGAATCTTCGTGGTATAAGCTAGATTGATGGTGGCATTCATGAGAATCCGGAAAGTCTAAACCTTGTCTGTGGTATTCTGAGTAGAATTCAAGGATTGAATGACTGTGACGAGCTTCAAACTCGCGATTGTTGGGCGTGATGACAAACGCAAAAGAATCAAGGGATTCTATTCCAACATGATCGAGAACCGACAGATGATTAGCCGTGCCGTGACAGAGCATTTGGACCTTTTTCACTGAGAGGATGGGATGTAGCCATTGACAACGGTGATGCCCTACATACAGCTTACCATGGAAAGGAATAAGAAGGATTGAAGGAAGGCAGTAGGAAAGTAGAGATCCAACAGGGACAAGCATCTCCATACACTTATCTAAAATTCCCACCATTGAATTACATGAGTAGCTCTATCTTTATTTTCTGCTTATTTATTATTATTATTCGAAAACTCCATAACATTTACTATCCACCTAACTGAGATTTACAAGATGACCATAGCTTGCTTCATACCAACAATCTCCGTGGGATCGACCCTTACTCACGTAAGGTATTACTTGGACGACCCAATGCATTTGCTGGTTGGTTGTGCGGAGTTGTGACTAAGTGTGATTCACGTTTGAGAGCGCTACCAAGTTTTTGGCCATTGTTGATGATCACAATTTTGTGCACCAGTTAACGTGGCTATTAACGTGAGCTATGGATGGCTTTGTAGGCGTTATTGGTGATCACTTTTCTCATTAACGTTGCAAGCTCCTTGCCATTCCACGTTAGTATTCTCGTTAACTAAGTTAACGTGAATGCTAACATGGTTCTTCCATGCTTCATTTGTCCTGAAATCAAGCAATTAAAGTGCATCAAAGCTCTAGCCAAAATCATGAGATTATGCATCATCAAGTTATCATGCAATTCTAGCAAAAATCTCATGAAATCATGCAAAATTCACAATAGTTGCTTGAATCAATGTGTAAGTGTATTTTCACCCAAAACTTGCCTTATCCACTAAGAAAATGCATGAAACTACCCTAAAACAGTAAAGAAAAAGTCAGTGAAACTAGCCTAGATGCCCTAGCATCACATTCACACACCTACATCTCCTTCATCTCTTCTTCCTCTAATCCTTTCTTTCTTTTTTTACTCGAGGACGAGCAAACCTTTTAAGTTTAGTGTGGAAAAAAGCTATGCTTTTTGTTTTTCCATAACTATTAATGGCACTTAAGGCCGGAGAAACCTCTAGAAAGAGGAAAGGGAAGGCAGTTGCTTCCACCTCCGAGTCATGGAAGATGGAGAGATTCATCTCAAAAGCCCATCACTAGAAAGAGGATGGAGCAAACAAGAGAGCCCACTCATGGACCTCTACTTGAGCATGAGGAAGTCCTTCATCAAGAAATCCCTGAGATGCCTCAAAGGATGCATTTCCCTCCACACAACTATTAGGAGAAACTCAACACCTCTTTAGGAGAATTGAGTTCCAACATGGAGCAACTAAGAGTGGAGCACCAAGAGCACTTCATCATCCTCCATGAAATTAGAGAGGACCAAAAGGCCATGAGAGAGGATCAACAACGACAAGAAATAGACATAGAGGAGCCCAAGAACTCCATCGGTTCTTCAAAAGGAAGAAGAAGCCACCATCGCTAAGGTGGACCCGTTGTTTAATCTCCTTGTTTATTTTCTTTTCTGTTTTCGGTTTTTATGCTTTATGTTTTGACTATGTTTGTGTCTTCATTACATGATCATTAGTGTTTAGTGTCTATGTCTTAAAGCTATGAATGTTCCATGAATCTTTCACCTTTCTTAAATGAAAAATGTTTTCTGAAAAAGAAAAAGAAGAACATGAATTTCGAATTCTATCTTGAAAATAGTTTAATTATTTTGATGTGGTGGCAATACTTTTGTTTTCAGAATGAATGCTTGAACAGTGCATATTTTTTATAGTGAAGTTTATGAATGTTAAAATTGTTGGCTCTTGAAAGAATAATGAAAAAAGAGAAATGTTATTGATGATCTGAAAAATCATAAAATTGATTCTTGAAACAAGAAAAAGCAGTGAAAAACACAAAGCTTGCGAAAAAATGGCGAAAAATAAAGAAAAAGAAAGAAAAAGAAAAAGCAAGCAGAAAAAGTGGTGCATGGAATTGTGATTCACACTTTTCACAACTCCGGTGCCACTAGTAGCCCACTACCCAGCAAGTGCACTTGGTCGTCCAAGTAATAGCTTACGTGAGTAAGGGTCGATCCCGCAGAGATTGTCGGCTTGAAGCAAGCTATAGTTATCTTGTAGCTCTTAGTCAGAATATCAATAATGGTTCATAGTTTTAATTGGAATAAGTAAAAGAACAGTGATACTTGTTATGTAGTAATGGAGAATAGGTTGAGGTTTTGGAGATGCTCTATCTTCTGAATTTTTGCTTTCCTACTGTCTTCTTCTTCCCGCACGCAGGTCTCCTTCCATGGCAAGCTATATGTTGGTGGATCACCGTTGTCAATGGCTACCAGCCGTCCTCTCAGTGAAAAGGGTCCATGTATATGGCCAATCATCTGTCGGTTCTCACTAATGTTGGAATAGGATCCATTGATCCTTTTGCACACTGTCACTATGCCCAGCATTCATGAGTTTGAAGCTTGTCACAGTCATCCTTTCCCAGATCTGATGATTGGATTTTTGACGGTTTAGAATTTCACTAATGAAATCTTGTTGTAAAGTATAGTTTCTAAACCAAACAATAATCCTTTCATACAAAAAGTTGTTTGTCACTAGTACAAACCCCTAAAATTTATAAACCGAAGTATTTAAACCTCGGGTCGTTCTCCCTAAGATTTACAATAAAGTGTCTTGTTATTGGTTGTACGTTATTTTGGGGTTTTTGAGATTATAGACAAGAATTATAAATAGCAAAGGAAATAAACTAACAACTAACAAAGCTCTTGGCAAGATATGAGAACTAGAAGTCCTATCCTAGTTATCCTTTTCAATTGTGATGAGAATTGTGTATTGCTCCCACTTAGTTAACCTCTAACCATGGAGGAAAGTCAAGTGGATGAATCAATTTGATTCCTTAAGTCCTAATCAACTCCTAAAGGAATGACTAGCTTTAGAGATATTCAAATTAATTAGCAACGTCTAATTATCAATCAACAAAGGAATTAGATAACTCAAGAGTCACTAATTACTCTACCTAGGCCAAGAGGAACAAAACCTACACTATATCTAGAAGAGACATTTCATCAAACACATAGAGTGCAATACAAGTAAACATTATTAAATGCAAGAATTAAAGGAATCTATAACTACAAAAACAAGAGATCAACAATAGGAAAACAATGAAGAACATTTATTATGAATTACCTCTTATTGAATTGAAAGAAAATGGAAGTAGCAATAGTGGATCTATAACAAAGTATAAGAACAATATAAAGGAAATTGCAACAAAGGAGTAGAAGAATGATGAATGTAACAACAATGGATTGGGAAAGTAGAAGTAGAAGAGAGAATGAATCAAAACCTAGATCTAAGAACTAAACCTAATCCTAATTCTAGAGAGAAGTGAGAGCTTCTCTCTCTAAAACTCTAAACTAATCCTATGTCTATCCTCTATGCTTTTTCTAATTGACTAACTAATTGATTGTATATCTTCCCCTTAATCCTTTATCCTTATATTCCTTTCCCTTGGCCATTAGCGCCAAAATTGTGTTCAGAAACCCTCTCAAATCGCCAGGCACGTGTTGCATTAGTGAAGTCATGTGCCGTCATCGACGCGTGCGCGCACGGTACGCGTGCGCGTCTCTGACTTGTTTCACAATGTGCGCGCGAGCGCCTTGTGCGCGTACGCGTGCATGGCCTAGATCAATTCTTTGGCTTTTTGTGCTTCTCTCCACTTGCATGCTTCCTTCCTTGCTCCTTTGATCCGTGCCTAGCCTATTTCAATCCTGGAATTACTAGCAAACACATCAAGGCATCTCATGGAATGAAAGAGGAACTAGAATTCATCAAAATAAGGTTTAAAAAGCATGTTTTTACACTTAGGCACAAATACGGGAGAGATTACAAAACCATGCCAATTCATAGGTTAAATGCAAGAAAAGGTTGTCAAAATACCCTAAATTCAATACAAGATAAACCCTAAAAATGGGGTTTATCAACCTCCCCACACTTAAACCTTAGCATGTCCTCATGCTAAAATAAGAAGGAACTAAGGGTTATGACATTTATTGAATGCAACTAGACTACATGAATCCTATCTAAATGTAATTATCTAAGCAAATGGAAATGCTTAATTCAAACAAGTCGATTCCCAAGAGAGCATGTGTAAGCACAAGAGCTAGGCAATAGGAATTAAGTCCAAACTACAATTGGATTGAATTATCAAAAAGAGTTCAAACTTGCAAGAATATAGATAATATGGGTGAACACATGTGATTGAATTTTTGAACCCTCACCGGATGTGTATCCGCTCTATTCACTCAAGTGTTTAAGGGTTAATTCACTCAATTCCCTCCTAATCATGTTTTCCAAAATTTGATTTTCTTCTAACAATCAACACTTATTCAATGCATGCATACATTCATCATGAGGTCTTTCATTTAGGTTGTAATGGGGTTAGGGTCAAGGTAGGGTCATTTATGGTTAAGTGGACTAGAATTTGAATCTTTGATTAACATAGACTTTCCCACCTAACCTATATAATGACCTATACAATTAAGTACTAATCTAACTACCCATTCTTCACCTTTCCACATACTCATGCATTTTCTTTTTACTTCACTACACTTATGCATTGATTCTTATTGAGCTTCACTTTGGGGCATCTTGTCCCCTTTATTGCTCTTCTCTTTTTTTTTCCTTTCTTTTCTATATACATTATTTTCTTTTCTTTTCTTTTTTTTCTTTTTCACTTTTATTTCTTTTTCTTTTCATTTTTCTTTTTCTTTCAAACTATACACAAGAACATCAATGCATAAGGTCCATACATTTAGTCAATACATGAATATATACCCAATTCCTAAACATAAAAGTGTACTACCCTTTTTATCCCATCCAATGTTCCCAAGCCTCACCAACTTTGAATAATAAACACTCTCACTGGCCTAGGTTAATCAAAGATCCAAACAAGGACTTTTCATTGGTTTTCCGCCTTGGCTTGTAATGTGCTAATAATGAGAATAAATTGGTTAATCATAGGCTCAAATTGGCTAACAAAGGAATATAAAAGGGTTGGCCATTTGGATAAGTGAGCTAATGAAGTGATGGCCTCAATCATATAAATGCATAAATACAAGAAATAAATGGACATATAGAATCAAGCAAATCAAGGATCATAATCATAGAAAGAGAACAATTTCACACAAGAATGGAAGATAAATGGTCATAAAATGTAACCACATCAATAGGCTCAAGTCTCACAAGCTTGTGTTCTCAATTCAATACATGCTTCACAAAGTATGAAATTCAAGCAAGTCTCACCAAAATTTTCTTCAATCAATTGGGTTAGTACCCTACAATTAAACTTCTTGAAAAATCTCAATGTTTGACTAAGCATTGTTGTGATTGAAAAATCCAAAAATTTCCTTAGTTTATCCTTTCCTTTTACTTAAAACCAATTTCTTATGCAAAAGGGTGACACTACGTCTGCAATTCAAACTATGTTTTCTAATCACAACCACAAACTAAAAAGAAAGATAAGCAAAATGCATAAAGAAAAATCCAACTAAAAGTATGAAATCTAAAAATATCCAAAAGCATCAAGATGTCTAAAATCTAAAATAAGCAATAAAAGTATCCAAAGTAAACTAAAAATACATCAAAATATATACAAAAGATGTGCAAAATAAGATAACTAGGAGAGTAGCTGAAAAGTTCACCGGTCCCCAAGTAATGCTACCGGTGCCCTCCCCACACTTAAGACCAAGCATCGTCCTCGATGCTAAACCGGAGGATCAGTGGGAGGTACAACGATAGGCTCTGGCTGTGGCTGTGGGATTGGCTCCGCATGAGGCTGAGCTGTCTCTGTAGTGTCTGTAGCAACTGGAGGGGCATCCTGCTGAATCGGTGCCTCCGCATCCTCCTCCTGATCATCCTGCTCATCGGAGGCCGGAGAATCGGGAAGCGGAGGTAACTCAGCGCCAAGAGAGATGAGCGCCTGATCCATCCGATCCAGTCTGCATCTGACATGGAGCCTCTCGCGCTCTAAAAACCGAAACAAACGCTGGACCAGTAGGTAAGTAGGCTTAGGTACTGAAGGTGTAGCTGTTGATGAAGATGGAGTTGCTGGTGTAGAAGCGGATGGGGCTGCTGAAGGTCCAGCTGTCCCGACCACTGCCCTAGCTTTCGATCGACGTCTAGCCGGGGGTCTCTCAGTCACCCAAGTGCCCCAAGGAATTGTGATCTCCTTAGCACCGTCCTTTGGCGCCGGTGGTATCACATCATCATCGTGGCTAGGAACATCCGCCAGTGATGCCATGCTGGTAATCAGGACAGGAAAAGGCAGGAGGCCACGAATGTGGGCTCGCCACATGCTCTGTCGGATCAATCGGGGAAAATAAACTTCCTTTCCCTCCATAACACAGCCAATCAAGAGTAGCATCTCCATAGGGATCTCAGAAAGGTGAGTCGTGGGCAAGACGTAGTGAGCGAAGATCATCTACCAAGTCTTGGCCTCCTTGTTTAAGTGTGCAAAGAGCATCCCTTTGGGCTTTGTGTTGCCCGAGTCCATGACCCAAGTGGCATCTGGTAACCCAATCACGCGCCTAAGCGCCTCATAGTCAAAGGTCATGGTATGGATAGCTATCTCTGCCTGCTGATGGGCACACATGTCATCAGTAATGTGCCGACACTGTAATGCCCCCTCTATCGCAGTCTCAGTGATCATAACCTCTCTACCCCTCACATGAACTAAATCCAAAGTAGGACGGAAAAAGTTGCAATAGAATTCTGATGAGCGGATAATTTGTACGCTTTTTGGCATTGTTTTTAGTATGTTTTTAGTAGTTTTAGTTGAGTTCTTAGTATATTTTTATTAGTTTTTAGTTAAAATTCACTTTTCTGGACTTCACTATGAGTTTGTGTGTTTTTCTGTGATTTCAGGTATTTTCTGGCTGAAATTGAGGGACCTGAGCAAAAATCTGATTCAGAGACTGAAAAGGACTGCAGATGCTGTTGGATTCTGACCTCCCTGCACTCGAAGTGGATTTTCTGGAACTACAGAAGCCCAATTGGCGCGCTCTGAACGGCGTTGGAAAGTAGACATTCTGGGCTTTCCAGCAATATATGATAGTCCATACTTTGCCCAAGATGTGATGGCCCAAACCGGCGTTCAAAGTCACCTTCAGATTTCCCAGCGTTAAACGCCGGAATTGGCACCAAAATGGGAGTTAAACGCCCAAACTGGCACAAAAGCTGGCGTTTAACTCCAAGAAGAGTCTCTACACGAAAAATGCTTCATTGCTCAGCCCAAGCACACACCAAGTGGGCCCGAAAGAGGATTTTTATGTCATTTACTCATCTTTGTAATCCTTAGGCTACTAGTTCCCTATAAGTAGGACCTTTTACTATTGTATTTGACATCTTGAGATCTTTGAATCTTTTGATCACTGGGTGCTGGCCTCACGGCCATGCCTAGACCTTGTTCTTATGTATTTTCAACGGTGGAGTTTCTACACACCATAGATTAAGGTGTGGAGCTCTGCTGTACCTCGAGTATTAATGCAATTACTATTGTTCTTCTATTCAATTCCGCTTGTTCTTTGTCCAAGATATCACTTGTTCTTCAACTTGATGAATGTGATGATCCGTGACACTCATCATCATTCTCACCTATGAACGTGTGACTGACAACCACCTCCGTTCTACCTTAGATTAGGTGAATATCTCTTGGATTCCTGATACACGATGCATGGTTGATCGCCTGACAACCGAGTGCTCGCCTGACAAACGAGCTAGCCATTCCGTGAGATCAGAGTCTTCGTGGTATAGGCAAGAACTGATGGCGGCATTCAAGAGAATCCGGAAGGTCTAACCTTGTCTGTGGTATTCTGAGTAGGATTCAATGATTGAATGACTGTGACGTGCTTCAAACTCCTGAGGGCGGGGCGTTAGTGACAGACGCAAAAGAATCACTGGATTCTATTCCGGCCTGATTGAGATCCGACAGATGGATAGCCGTGCCGTGACAGGGTGCGTTGAACATTTCCACTGAGAGGATGGGAGGTAGCCACTGACAACGGTGAAACCCTTGCATAAGCTTGCCATGGAAAGGAGTAAGAAGGATTAGATGAAGACAGTAGGAAAGCAGAGAGACGGAAGGGAAAGCATCTTCATACGCTTATCTGAAGCTCTCACCAATGATATACATAAGTATCTCTATCTTTATCTTTATGTTTTATTCATATATCATCTATACCCATTTGAGTCTGCCTGACTAAGATTTACAAGGTGACCATAGCTTGCTTCATACCAACAATCTCCGTGGGATCGACCCTTACTCGTGTAAGGTTTATTACTTGGACGACCCAGTGCACTTGCTGGTTAGTTGTGCAAAGTTGTGTTTATGCCATGGTATTGAGCACCAAGTCTTTGGGGCCATTACTAGGGATTATTTGAGTTGTGAAAAGTAGTGATCACAATTTCGCACACCAAGTTTTTGGCACCGTTGCTGGGGATTGTTTTGTGTATGGACAACTGACGGTTCATCTTGTTGCTTAGATTAGGTATTTTTCTTCAGAGTTCTTAAGAATGAATTCTAGTGTTTCATGATGATCTGTTGAAATCTGGTTGGCTGTGAAGCCATGTCTAATCTTATTGGACCGAGGTTTCAACCTATCATCACAAGAGCTTGTTGATTTCTATCAATCTTGCTATTGGAGCAATGATCTGCTAAGGCTTGGCTGGCCATTGGCCATGTCTAGTGTTTTGGACCGAAGCTTTCTTTGAAAGCTTGGCTGGCTGTGAAGCCATGTCTAATTCCTGGACCGGAGTCTTAGACTAGCATTGCAATGATTCCTAGAATTCAAATTAAGAATTCTGAAACCTTTATTTTCTATTTTCATATAATTTTCGAAAAAGCACAAAAAAATTACAAAACCATAAAAACCAAAAAAGATTTTATGTTTCTTGTTTGAGTCTAGTGTCTAAATTTAAGTTTGGTGTCTTGCATGCATTGTTTATTTGATCTTGGTTCTATTTTCAAGTCAATAGTACAGGGAACTGAAGATTCAGAACATGCAGTAGAGGAATTACACAGAAAAAGCTGGGCGTTCAAAACGCCCAGTGAAGAAGGACAGATTGGCGTTTAAACGCCAGCCAGGGTGCCTGGTTGGGCGTTTAACGCCCAAAAAGGTAGTGCATTGGGCGTTAAACGCCAGAATGTGCACCATTCTGGGCGTTTAACGCCAGGATGGCACAAGAGGGAAGATTCTGTTTTTAATTCAGATTTTTTTCAAGTTTTCAAAGTTTTTCAAAATCAAATCTTTTTCAAATCAAATCTTTTCAATCAAATGTTTTCAAAATCAATTTCTTTCCTTTTTCAAAGATACTTGCTAACAATTAATGATTTGATTGAACATTTCAAGTATGTTGCCTTTTCTGTTGAGAGAGGTTTAATGTTTAAATCATATCTTTTCTTGTTAGGCAAGTCATTAATTTTTAAAATCAAATCTTTTTAAAATTGTTTTCAAATCATATCTTTTCAATCATATCTTTTTCAAAAAAAATAGTTTTCAATCATATCTTTTTAAATTCTAATTTCAAAATCTTTTTCAAAAATTACTTGATCTCTTTCTCACTCTTGGTTTTCGAAAATCAAATTAAAGTTTTTCAAAATGTTTTTAAAATCTTTTTAATTAATTTTCGAAAATTTCTTCCTCTCTTCTCACATCCTTCTATTTATGGAGTACCACTCCTCCTCAATGCACAATTCGAACTCTATCTGATTAAGTTCGAATTCTTCTCCCTCTTTCTTCTATTATTCTGTTCCTCTGACACCTCAAGGAATATCTATACTGTGACATAGAGGACTCCACATTTTCTTGTTCTCTTCTCTTTCATATGAGCAGGAACAAAGACAAAGGCATTCTTGTTGAAGCTGACCCTGAACCTGAAAGGACCTTGAAGCGAAAGCTAAGAGAAGCTAAGGCACAACTCTCCGTAGAGGACCTAACAGAAATCTTCAAAGAAGAAGAACCCATGGCAGCCGAAAACAACAACAATGCAAACAATGCAAGGAAGGTGCTGGGTGACTTTACTGCACCTACTCCCGACTTCTATGGGAGAAGCATCTCTATCCCTGCCATTGGAGCAAACAACTTTGAGCTTAAGCCTCAATTAGTTTCTCTAATGCAACAGAATTGCAAGTTCCATGGACTTCCATTGGAAGATCCTCATCAGTTCTTAGCTGAATTCTTGCAAATCTGTGACACTGTCAAGACTAATGGGGTTGACCCTGAGGTCCACAGACTTATGCTATTCCCTTTTGCTGTAAGAGACAGAGCTAGGGTATGGTTGGACTCACAACCTAAAGAAAGCCTGGACTCATGGGAAAAGCTAGTCAATGCCTTCTTGGCAAAGTTCTTTCCACCTCAAAAATTGAGTAAGCTTAGAGTGGAAGTCCAAACCTTCAGACAGAAGGATGGAGAATCCCTCTATGAAGCTTGGGAAAGATACAAACAATTGATCAGAAAATGTCCTTCTGACATGCTTTCTGAATGGAGCATCATAGGTATTTTCTATGATGGTCTCTCTGAACTATCCAAGATGTCTTTGGATAGCTCTGCTGGAGGATCTCTTCATCTGAAGAAGACGCCTACAGAAGCTCAAGAACTAATTGAAATGGTTGCAAATAACTAATTCATGTACACTTCTGAAAGGAATCCTGTGAACAATGGGATAAATCAGAAGAAAGGAGTTCTTGAGATTGATACTCTGAATGCCATTCTGGCTCAGAATAAGATATTGACTCAACAAGTCAATTTGATTTCTCAAAGTCTGTCTGGAATGCAAAATGCACCAAGCAGTACTAAGGATGCTTCATCTGAAGAAGAAGCGTATAATCCTGAGAACCCTTCAATGGAAGAGGTGAATTACCTAGGAGAACCCTATGGAAACACCTATAATTCTTTATGGAGGAATCATCCAAATTTCTCATGGAAGAATCAAGAGAGACCTCAACAAGGTTTCAACAACAATAATGGTGGAAGAAATAGGTTTAGCAATGGCAAGCCTTTTCCATCATCTTCTCAGCAACAGACAGAGAATTCTAAGCAGAACCCCTCTGACTTAGCAACTATGGTCTCTGATCTAATCAAAACCACTCAAAGTTTCATGACTGAAACAAGGTCCTCCATTAGGAATTTGGAGGCACAAGTGGGACAGCTGAGCAAGAAAGTTACTGAACTCCCTCCTAGTACTCTTCCAAGCAATACAGAAGAAAATCCAAAAGGAGAGTGCAAGGCCATCAATATGGCCGAATTGGGAGAGGAAGGAGAGGAAGTGAACGCCACTGAGGAAGACCTCAATGGGCGTGCACTAGCCTCCACTGAGTTCCCCAATGAGGAACCATGGGAATCTGAGGCTCAAAATGAGACTATAGAGATTCCATTGGACTCACTTCTGCCTTTCATGAGCTCTGATGAGTATTCTTCCTCTGAAGAGGATGAGTATGTCACTGAAGAGCAAGTTGCTAAATACCTTGGAGCAATCATGAAGCTAAATGACAAGTTATTTGGAAATGAGACTTGGGAGGATGAACCCCCTTTGCTCACCAAAGAATTGGATGACTTGTCTAGGCAGAAATTACCTCAAAAGAGGCAGGACCCTGGGAAGTTCTCCATACCTTGTACCATAGGCACCATGACCTTCAAGAAGGCTCTGTGTGACTTAGGGTCAAGTGTAAACCTCATGCCTCTCTCTGTAATGGAGAAGCTAGGGATCTTTGAGGTACAAGCTGCAAGAATCTCACTAGAGATGGCAGACAACTCAAGAAAACAAGCTCATGGACTTGTAGAGGATGTTTTGGTGAAGATTGAAGACCATTACATCCCTGCTGATTTCATAGTCCTAGAGACTGGGAAGTGCATGGATGAAACCATCATCCTTGGCAGACCCTTCCTAGCCACAGCAAAGGCTGTAATTGATGTTGATGGAGGTGAACTGATCATTCAAGTGAATGAAGAATCCTTTGTGTTTAAGGCTCAAGGATGTCCCTCTGTCACCATGGAGAGGAAGCATGAAATGCTTCTCTCAAATCAGAGTCAAACAGAGCCCCCACAGTCAAACTCTAAGTTTGGTGTTGAACCCCCACATTCAAACTCTAAGTTTGGTGTTGGGAGGTTCCAACATTGCTCTGAGAAAATGTGAGGCTCCATGAGAGCTCTCTGTCAAGCTACTGACATTAAAGAAGCGCTTGTTGGGAGGCAACCCAATGTTATATTTTATCTATTTTCTTTTGTTATTTTATTTTTTTTTGTAGGTTGATGATCATAAGAAGTCACAAGATCAATTGAAAAAGCAAAAACAGAATGAAAAACAGGAAGAAAAATAGCACACCCTGGAGGAAGAACCTACTGGCGTTTAAACGCCAGTAAGGCTAGCAGATGGGCGTTTAACGCCCAGTCTGGCACCATTCTGGGCGTTTAACGCCAGAAAGGGGCACCAAACTGGCGTTAAACGCCAGGAAAGGGTAAGAACCTGGCGTTAAACGTCAGAAATGGGCACCAGCCCGGCGTTTAACGCCAGAATTGGCTAAAAACGTGGTTTTTCATGCCATTTGGTGCAGGGATGACTTTTCCTGGACACCTCAGGATCTGTAGACCCCACAGGATCCACACCTACCCCACCACTCTCTCTTCTTTTTCACACATTCACTAATCACCTCAACACCTCTTCCCCAAAAACCCTTCACCTATCAAATCCCATCTTTCTCTTCACCACTCACATCCATCCTTCATAAAACCCCACCTACCTCACCCTTCAAATTCAAACCACTTTCCCTCCCAAACCCACCCATACATGACCGAACCATGAACCCCCCTCTCCTATATAAACCCTTCTTCACCCCTTCATTTTCACACAACCTAAACACCACTTCTCCCCCTCTTTGGCCGAACACAAAAGCCATTCCCTTCCTCCTCATTTCTTCTTCTTCTACTCTTTTCTTTCTTCTTTTGCTCGAGGACGAGCAAACCTTTTAAGTTTGGTGTGGTAAAAGCGTTGCTTTTTCGTTTTTCCATAACCATTTATGGCATCCAAGGCCGGAGAAACCTCTAGAAAGAGCAAAGGGAAGGCAAAAGCTTCCACCTCCGAGTCATGGGAGATGGAGAGATTCATCTCAAGGGTGCATCAAGACCACTTCTATGAAGTTGTGGCCTTGAAGAAGGTGATCCCCGAGGTCCCTTTTTCACTCAAAAAGGGTGAATATCCGGAGATCCGACATGAGATCCGAAGAAGAGGTTGGGAAGTCCTCACCAACCCCATTCAACAAGTCAGAATCTTAATGGTTCAAGAGTTCTATGCCAATGCATGGATCACCAAGAACCATGATCAAAGTGTGAACCCGGATCCAAAGAATTGGCTTACTATGGTTCGGGGGAAATACTTGGATTTTAGCCCGGAAAATGTAAGGTTGGCATTCAACTTGCCTATGATGCAAGGAGATGAACATCCTTACACAAGAAGGGTCAACTTTGATCAAAGGTTGGACCAAGTCCTCACTGACATTTGTGAAGAGGGCGCCCAATGGAAGAGAGATTCAAGAGGGAAGCCGGTTCAATTGAGAAGGCATGACCTCAAGCCCGTGGCTAGAGGATGGTTGGAGTTTATCCAACGCTCAATCATTCCCACTAGCAACCGGTCCAAAGTTACTCTAGACCGGGCCATGATTGGAGAAGAAGTGGAAGTTCATGAGGTTATAGCCCAAGAACTCTATAAGGTGGCGGACAAGTCCTCTACCTTAGCAAGGTTAGCCTTTCCTCATCTCATTTGTCACCTCTGTTATTCAGTTGGAGTTGACATAGAGGGAGACACCCCCATTGATGAGGATAAGCCCATCACTAAGAAAAGGATGGAGCAAACAAGAGACCCCTCTCATCATGAGATCCCTGAGATTCCTCAAGGGATGCACTTTCCTCCACAAAACTATTGGGAACAACTGAACACCTCCCTAGGAGAATTGAGTTCCAACATGGGACAACTAAGGGTGGAGCACCAAGAACATTCCATCCTCCTCCATGAAATTAGAGAAGATCAAAGAATCATGAGAGAGGAGCAACAAAGACAAGGAAGAGACATTGAGGAGCTCAAGCACTCCATAAGACCTTCAAGAGGAAGAACAAGCCGCCATCATTAAGGTGGACCCGTTCTTTAATCTCCTTGTTCTTTATTTTCTTGTTTTTCGAAAATTTATGCTTTATGTTTATCCATGTTTGTGTCTTATGATCATTAGTGTCTTAGTGTCTATGCCTTAAAGTTATGAATGTCCTATGAATCCATCACCTTTCTTAAATAAACAATGTTCTTAATTGAAAAGGAGAAGAATTGCATGAATTTTGAATTTTATAACAGTTTAATTATTTTGATGTGGTGGCAACACTTTTGTTTTCTGAATGTATGCTTAAACAGTGCATATGTCTTTTGAATTTGTGGTTCATGAATGTTGGCTCTTGAAAGAATGATGAAAAAGGAGACATGTTACTGAGGATCTGAAAAATCATAAAAATGATTCTTGAAGCAAGAAAAAGCAGTGAATACAAAAAAAAAAGAAAGAGGCGAAAAAAAACAAAAGAAAAAGAAAAAGAAAGAAAAAGAAAGAAATAAAGTTGTGATCCAAGGCAAAAAGAGTGTGCTTAAGAACCCTGGACACCTCTAATTGGGAACTCTAGCAAAGCTGAGTCACAATCTGAAAAGGTTCACCCAATTATGTGTCTGTGGCATGTATGTATCCGGTGGTAATACTGGAAGACAGAGTGCTTTGGGCCACGGCCAAGACTCATAAAGTAGCTGTGTTCAAGAATCATCATACTTAACTAGGAGAATCAATGACACTGTATGGATTCTAAGTTCCTAAAGAAGCCAATCATTCTGAATTTCAAAGGATAAAGTGAGATGCCAAAACTATTCAGAGGCAAAAAGCTAACAGCCCCGCTCATCTAATTAATACTGATCTTCATAGATGTTTTTGGAGTTCATTGCATATTCTCTTCTTTTTATCTTATTTGATTTTCAGTTGCTTGAGGACAAGCAACAATTTAAGTTTGGTGTTGTGATGAGCGGATAATTTGTACGCTTTTTGGCATTGTTTTTAGTATGTTTTTAGTAGTTTTAGTTGAGTTCTTATTATATTTTTATTAGTTTTTAGTTAAAATTCACTTTTCTGGACTTCACTATGAGTTTGTGTGTTTTTCTGTGATTTCAGGTATTTTCTGGCTGAAATTGAGGGACCTGAGCAAAAATCTGATTCAGAGACTGAAAAGGACTGCAGATGCTGTTGGATTCTGACCTCCCTGCACTCGAAGTGGATTTTCTGGAGCTACAGAAGCCCAATTGGCGCGCTCTCAACGGCGTTGGAAAGTAGACATCCTGGGCTTTCCAGCAATATATGATAGTCCATACTTTGCCTAAGATGTGATGGCCCAAACCGGCGTTCAAAGTCACCTTCAGATTTCCCAGCGTTAAACGCCGGAACTGGCACCAAAATGGGAGTTAAACGCCCAAACTGACACAAAAGCTGGCGTTTAACTCCAAGAAGAGTCTCAACACGAAAAATGCTTCATTGCTCAGCCCAAGCACACACCAAGTGGGCCCGGAAGAGGATTTTTATGTCATTTACTCATCTTTGTAATCCTTAGGCTACTAGTTCCCTATAAGTAGGACCTTTTACTATTGTATTTGACATCTTGAGATCTTTGAATCTTTTGATCACTGGGGGCTGGCCTCACGGCCATGCCTAGACCTTGTTCTTATGTATTTTCAACGGTGGAGTTTCTACACACCATAGATTAAGGTGTGGAGCTCTGCTGTACCTCGAGTATTAATGCAATTACTATTGTTCTTCTATTCAATTCCGCTTGTTCTTTGTCCAAGATATCACTTGTTCTTCAACTTGATGAATGTGATGATCCGTGACACTCATCATCATTCTCACCTATGAACGTGTGACTGACAACCACCTCCGTTCTACCTTAGATTGGGTGAATATCTCTTGGATTCCTGATACACGATGCATGGTTGATCGCCTGACAACCGAGTGCTCGGCTGACAAACGAGCCAGCCATTCCATGAGATTAGAGTCTTCGTGGTATAGGCAAGAACTGATGGCGGCATTCAAGAGAATCCGGAAGGTCTAACCTTGTCTGTGGTATTCTGAGTAGGATTCAATGATTGAATGACTGTGACGTGCTTCAAACTCCTGAGGGCGGGGCGTTAGTGACAGACGCAAAAGAATCACTGGATTCTATTCCGGCCTGATTGAGAACCGACAGATGGATAGCCGTGCCGTGACAGGGTGCGTTGAATGGTGCGCGAAATTGTGAACAATACTTTTCACAACTCTCATAATCCCTGGTCATGAACTCCAAAAACTAGGTAGTTCAATTCCATGGCATTACACAACTTCGCACAACTAACCAGCAAGTGCACTGGGTCGTCCAAGTAATACCTTACGTGAGTAAGGGTCGATCCCACGGAGATTGTTAGTATGAAGCAAGCTATGGTCATCTTGCAAATCTTAGTCAGGCAGACTCAAATGTATAATGCTGATGAACGCATAAAACATAAAGATAAAGATAGAGATACTTATGTAATTCATTGGTAGGAACTTCAGATAAGCGCATGAAGATGCCTTCCCTTCCGTCTCTCTGCTTTCCTACTGTCTTCATCCAATCCTTCTTACTCCTTTCCATGGCAAGCTTATGCAAGGGTTTCACCGTTGTCAGTGGCTACCTCCCATCCTCTCATTGGAAATGTTCAACGCACCCTGTCACGGCACGACTATCCATCTGTCGGTTCTCAATCAGGCCGGAATAGAATCCAGTGATTCATTTGCGTCTGTCACTAACGCCCCGCCCTCAGGAGTTTGAAGCACGTCACAGTCATTCAATCATTGAATCCTACTCAGAATACCACAGACAAGGTTAGACCTTCCGGATTCTCTTGAATGCCGCCATCAGTTCTCGCCTATACCACGAAGACTCTGATCTCACGGAATGGCTGGCTTGTTTGTCAGGCGAGCACTCGGTTGTCAGGCGATCAACCATGCATCGTGTTATCAGGAATCCAAGAGATATTCACTGGAGCTTTGATTGCTTGTAGAACAAAAGTGGTTGTCAGTCACCTTGTTCATGAGTGAGAATGATGATGAGTGTCACGGATCATCACCTTCATCAAGTTGAAGAACAAGTGATATCTTGGATAAAGAACAAGCGGAATTGAATGGAAGAACAATAGTAATTGCATTAATACTCGAGGTACAGCAGAGCTCCACACCTTAATCTATGGTGTGTAGAAACTCCACCGTTGAAAATACATAAGAACAAGGTCTAGGCATGGCCGAATGGCCAGCCTCCCAATGATCTAAGATAGCATAAAACGAAGATAGCTACCAAAAGTCTCTAGATACAATAGTAAAAGGTCCTACTTATAGATAACTAGTAGCCTAAGGTGTACAGAAATGAGTAAATGACATAAAAATCTACTTCCGGGCCCACTTGGTGTGTGCTTGGGCTGAGCAATGAAGCAATTTCGTGTAGAGACTCTTCTTGGAGTTAAACGCCAGCTTTTATGCCAGTTTGGGCGTTTAACTCCCATTTGGGTGCCAGTTCCAGCGTTTAACGCTGGGATTTCTTGAGGTGACTTTGAACGCCGGTTTGGGCCATCAAATCTTGGGCAAATATGGACTATCATATATTGCTGGAAAGCCCAGGATGTCTACTTTCCAACGCCGTTGAGAGCGCGCCAATTGGGCTTCTGTAGCTCCAGAAAATCCACTTCGAGTGCAGGGAGGTCAGAATCCAACAGCATCTGCAGTCCTTTTCAGTCTCTGAATCAGATTTTTGCTCAGGTCCCTCAATTTCAGCCAGAAAATACCTGAAATCACAGAAAAACACACAAACTCATAGTAAAGTCCAGAAAAGTGAATTTTAACTAAAAACTAATAAAAATATACTAAGAACTCAACTAAAACTATCAAAAACATACTAAAAACAATGCCAAAAAGCGTACAAATTATCCGCTCATCACAACACCAAACTTAAATTGTTGCTTGTCCCCAAGCAACTGAAGATCAAATAAGATAAAAAGAAGAGAATATGCAATGAACTTCAAAAACATCTATGAAGATCAGTATTAATTAGATGAGCGGGGCTTTTAGCTTTTTGCCTCTGAATAGTTTTGGCATCTCACTCTATCCTTCGGAATTCAGAATGATTGGCTTCTTTAGGAACTCAGAATCCAGATAGTGTTATTGATTCTCCTAGTTAAGTATGATGATTCTTGAACACAGCTGCTTATTGAGTCTTGGCCGTGGCCCAAAGCACTCTGTCTTCCAGTATTACCACCGGATACATACATGCCACAGACACATAATTGGGTGAACCTTTTCAGATTGTGACTCAGCTTTGCTAGAGTCCCCAATTAGAGGTGTCCAGGGTTCTTAAGCACACTCTTTTTGCCTTGGATCACAATTTTATTTCTTTCTTTTTCTTTCTTTTTCTCTCTTTTTTTTCGGTTTTTTTCTTTTTTTTTTTTTGTATTCACTGCTTTTTCTTGCTTCAAGAATCATTTTTATGATTTTTCAGATCCTCAGTAACATGTCTCCTTTTTCATCATTCTTTCAAGAGCCAACCTTCATGAACCACAAATTCAAGATACATATGCACTGTTTAAGCATACATTCAGAGAACAAGAGTATTGCCACCACATCAAATTAATTAAACTATTATAAAATTCAGAATTCATGCAATTCTTTCCTTTTCAATTTAAGCACGTTTTTATTCAAGAAAGGTGATGGATTCATAGGACATTCATAACTTTAAGGCATAGACACTAAGACACTAATGATCACAAGACACAAACATGGATAAACATAAGCATAAAATTCGAAAAACAGAAGAATAAAGAACAAGGAAATCAAAGAATGGGTCCACCTTAGTGATGGCGGCTCTTTCTTCCTCTTGAAGATCCTATGGAGTGCTTGAGCTCCTCAATGTCTCTTCCTTGTCTTTGTTGCTCCTCCCTCATGATTTTTTGGTCTTCTCTAATTTCATGAAGGATGATGGAGTGTTCTTGATGCTCCACCCTTAGTTGTCCCATGTTGGAACTCAGTTCTCCTAGGGAGGTGTTTAGTTGCTCCCAATAGTTTTGTGGAGGAAAGTGCATCCCTTGAGGAATCTCAGGGATCTCATGATGAGTGGGGTCTCTTGTGTACTCCATCCTTTTCTTGGTAATGGGCTTGTCCTCATCAATAGGGGTATCTCCTTCTATGTCAACTCCAACTGAATAACAGAGGTGACAAATGAGATGAGGAAAGGCTAGCCTTGCCAAGGTGGAAGACTTGTCCGCCACCTTGTAGAGTTCTTGAGCTATGACCTCATGAACTTCCACTTCTTCTCCAATCATGATGCTATGAATCATGATGGCCCGGTCTAGAGTAACTTCGGACCGGTTGCTAGTGGGAATGATTGAGCGTTGAATGAACTCCAACCATCCTCTAGCCATGGGCTTGAGGTCATGCCTTCTCAATTGAACCGGCTTGCCTCTTGAATCCCTCTTCCATTGTGCGCCCTCTTCACATATAACTGTGAGGACTTGGTCCACCCTTTGATCAAAGTTGACCCTTCTTGTGTAAGGATGTTCATCTCTTTGCATCATAGGCAAGTTGAATGCTAACCTTACATTTTCCGGACTAAAATCCAAGTATTTCCCCCTAACCATAGTAAGATAATTCTTTGGATCCGGGTTCATACTTTGATCATGGTTCTTTGTGATCCATGCATTGGCATAGAACTCTTGAACCATCAAGATTCCGACTTGTTGAATGGGGTTGGTAAGTACTTCCCAACCTCTTCTTCAGATCTCATGGCGGATCTCCGGATATTCACCCTTTTTGAGTGAAAAGGGGACCTCGGGGATCACCTTCTTCAAGGCCACAACTTCATAGAAGTGGTCTTGATGCACCCTTGAGATGAATCTATCCATCTCCCATAACTCGGAGGTGGAAGCTTTTGCCTTCCCTTTCCTCTTTCTAGAGGTTTCTCCGGCCTTGGATGCCATAAATGGTTATGGAAAAATGAAAAAGCAATGCTTTTACCACACCAAACATAAAAGGTTTGCTCGTCCTCGAGCAAAAGAAGAAAGAAGAGAGTAGAAGAAGAAGAAATGAGGGAAAAAGGGATGGCTTTGTATTCGGCCAAAGAAGGGAAGAAGTGGTGTTTAGGTTGTGTGAAAATAAAGGAGTGAAGAAGGGTATTTATAGGAGAGAGGGGAGAAGGTTGTTCGGCCATTTGAGGGTGGGTTTGGGTGGGAAAGTGGTTTGAATTTGAATGGAAGGTTAGGTGGGGTTTTATGAAGGATGGATGTGAGTGGTGAAGAGAAAGATGGGATTTGATAGGTGAAGGGTTTTTGGGGAAGAGGTATTGAGGTGATTGGTGAATGGGGGAAGAAGAGAGAGGGTGGTGGTGGGGTAGGTGGGGGTCCTGTGGGGTCCACAGATCCTGTGGTGTCAAGGAAAAGTCATCCCTGCACCAAATGTTGCTCAAAATCACGTTTTGAGCCATTTCTGGCGTTAAACACCGGGCTGGTGCCCCTTTCTGGCGTTAAACGCCCAGAATGGTGCCAGACTGGGCGTTAAACGCCCATCTGCTAGCCTCACTGGCGTTTAAACGCCAGTGAGTTCTTCCTCCAGGGTATGCTATTTTTCTTCCTGTTTTTCATTCTGTTTTTGCTTTTTTCATTGATTTTGTGACTTCTTATGATCATCAACCTACAAAAAACATAAAATAGCAAAAGGAAATAGTTAATTATAAAACATTGGGTTGCCTCCCAACAAGCGCTTCTTTAATGTCATTAGCTTGACAGAGGACTCTTATGGAGCCTCACAGATACTCAGAGCCATGTTGGAACCTCCCAACACCAAACTTAGAGTTTCAATGTGGGGGTTCAACACCAAACTTAGAGTTTGGTTGTGGCCTCCCAACACCAAACTTAGAGTTTGACTGTGGGGGCTCTGTTTGGCTCTGTTTTGAGAGAAGCTCTTCATGCTTCTTCTCCATGGTGATAGAGGGATATCCTTGGGCCTTAAACACCAAGGATTCTTCATTCACTTGGATGATTAGCTCTCCTCTATCAACATCAATCACAGCCTTTGCTGTTGCTAGGAAGGGTCTGCCAAGGATGATGGATTCATCCATGCACTTCCCAGTCTCTAGGACTATGAAGTCAGTAGGGATGTAATGGTCTTCAACTTTTACCAAAACATTCTCTACAAGTCCATGAGCTTGTTTTCTTGAGTTGTCTGCCATCTCCAATGAGATTCTTGCAGCTTGCACCTCAAAGATCCCTAGCTTCTCCATTACAGAGAGAGGCATGAGGTTCACACTTGACCCTAAGTCACACAGGGCCTTCTTGAAGGTCATGGTGCCTATGGTACAAGGTATGGAAAACTTCCCAGGATCTTGTCTCTTTTGAGGTAATTTCTGCCTAGACAAGTCATCCAGTTCTTTGGTGAGCAAGGGAGATTCATCTTCCCAAGTCTCATTTCCAAATAACTTGTCATTTAGCTTCATGATTGCTCCAAGATATTTAGCAACTTGCTCTTCAGTGACATACTCATCCTCTTCAGAGGAAGAATACTCATCAGAGCTCATGAAAGGCAGAAGTAAGTCCAATGGAATCTCTATGGTCTCATTTTGAGCCTCAGATTCCCATGGTTTCTCATTGGGGAACTCAGAGGAGGTTGGTGCACGCCCATTGAGGTCTTCCTCAGTGGCGTCTACCTCCTCTCTTTCCTCTCCATATTCGGCCATGGTTATGGCTTTGCACTCTCCTTTTGGATTTTCTTCTGTGTTGCTTGGGAGAGTCCTAGGAAGGAGTTCAGTAACTTTCTTGCTCAGCTGTCCCACTTGTCCTTCCAAATTTCTAATGGAGGACCTTGTTTCAGTCATGAAACTTTGAGTGGTTTTGATTAGATAAGAGACCATGGTTGCTAAGTCAGAGTTATTCTGCTTAGAACTCTCTGTCTGTTGCTGAGAAGATGATGGAAAAGGCTTGCTATTGCTAAACCTGTTTCTTCCACCATTATTATTATTGAAACCTTGTTGAGGTCTCTCTTGATTCTTCCATGAGAAATTTGGGTGATTTCTCCATGAAGAATTATAGGTGTTTCCATAGGGTTCTCCTAGGTAATTCACCTCTTCCATTGAAGGGTTCTCAGGATCATAAGCTTCTTCCTCAGATGAAGCTTCCTTAGTACTGCCAGGTGCATTTTGCATTCCAGACAGAATTTGGGAAATCAAATTGACTTGTTGAGTCAATATCTTATTCTGAGCCAGTATGGCATTCAGAGTATCAATCTCAAGAACTCCTTTCTTCTGACTAGTCCCATTGTTCACAAGATTCCTTTCAGAAGTGTACATGAATTGGTTATTTGCAACCATCTCAATTAGTTCCTGAGCCTCTGTAGGCGTTTTCTTCAGATGAAGAGATCCTCCAGCAGAGCTATCCAAAGACATCTTGGATAGTTCAGAGAGACCATCATAGAAAATACCTATGATGCTCCATTCAGAAAGCATGTCTGAGGGACATTTTCTGATTAATTGTTTGTATCTTTCCCAAGCTTCATAGAGGGATTCTCCATCCTTCTGTCTGAAGGTTTGGACTTCCACTCTAAGCTTACTCCATTTTTGAGGTGGAAAGAACTTTGCCAAGAAGGCATTGACTAGCTTTTCCCAAGAGTCCAGGCTATCTTTAGGTTGTGAGTCCAACCATATTCTAGCTCTGTCTCTTACAGCAAAAGGGAATAGCATCAGTCTGTAGACCTCAGGGTCAACCCCATTAGTCTTGACTGTGTCACAGATTTGCAAGAACTCAGCTAAAAACTGATGAGGATCTTCCATTGGAAGTCCATGGAACTTGCAATTCTGTTGCATTAGAGAAACTAACTGAGGCTTAAGCTCAAAGTTGTTTGCTCCAATGGCAGGGATAGAGATGCTTCTCCCATAGAAGTCGGGAGTAGGTGCAGTAAAGTCACCCAGCACCTTCCTTGCATTGTTGGCATTGTTGTTGTTTTCGGCTGCCATGGGTTCTTCTTCTTTGAAGAATTCGGTCAGGTCCTCAACAGAGAGTTGAGCCTTAGCTTCTCTTAGCTTTCGCTTCAAGGTCCTTTCAGGTTCAGGGTCAGCTTCAACAAGAATGCCTTTATCTCTGCTCCTGCTCATATGAAAGAGAAGAGAACAAGAAGATGTGGAATCCTCTATGTCACAGTATAGAGATTCCTTAAGGTGTCAGAGGAAACGAAAAATAGAAGAAGGAGGTAGAAGAATTCGAACTTGATTAGATAGAGTTCGAATTGTGCATTAAGAAGGAGTAGTACTCCATAAATAGAAGGATGTGGGAAGAAGGGAAGAGGATTTTCGAAAATTCAATTAGAAAGATGTCAAAAACATTTTAAAAATTGATTGATAATTTTTGAAAATTGAAAGTGGAAAAGAAATCAAGTGATTTTTGAAAAAGATTTTGAAATTAGAAATCAAAAAGATTTGATTGAAAACTTATTTTGAAAAAGATGTGATTAAAAAGATATGAATGAAAAAATTTGATTTGAAAACAATTTTAAAAGATATGTTTTGAAAACAATTTTGTAAAAGATTTGATTTTGAAAATTAGTGACTTGCCTAACAAGAAAAGATATGATTCAAACACTAAACCTTTCTCAACAGAAAAGGCAACAAATTTGAGATGTTCAATCAAATCATTAATTGTTAGTAAGTATCTTTGAAAAAGGAAAGAAATTGATTTTGAAAACATTTGATTGAAAAGATATGATTTGAAAAAGATTTGATTTTGAAAAACTTTGAAAACTTGAAAAAAAAAATTGATTTGAAAACAAAATTCTCCCCCTTTAGCCATCCTGGCGTTAAACGCCCAGAATGGTATACATTCTGGCGTTTAACGCCCAAAATGCTACCTCTTTGGGCGTTAAACGCCCAACCAGGTATCCTGGCTGGCGTTTAAACGCCAGTCTGTCCTTCTTCACTGGGCGTTTTGAACGCCCAGCTTTTTCTGTATAATTCCTCTGCAGTATGTTCTGAATCTTCAATTCTCTGTGTTATTGACTTGAAAAGACACAAATTAAAAATATTTTTGGATTTTTAATAATCAAAATGCAACAAGAATGAAAGAACAATGCATGCAAGACACCAAACTTAGCAGTTTGTATACTACTGACACTTATGAGAATGCATATGAGACACACAAAACACTCAAGTCAATTGAATTCAAAGATTAGAACATGAAAATCATCAAGAATTACTTGAAGACCATTAAGACACATGAATGTATGCAATTGACACCAAACTTGAGATGAGACACTAAACTCAAACAAGAAATTTTTGGATTTTATGAGTTTTTTTTATTTTTTTTTGTGTTTTTCGAAAATTAAGTGAAAAAAAATATCAAAATTCTTAATGAGAATTCCAGGAATCAGTGCAATGCTAGTCTAAGACTCCGGTCCAGGAATTAGACATGGCTTCACAGCCAGCCAAGCTTTCAAAGAAAGCTTCGGTCCAAAACACTAGACATGGCCATAGGCCAGCCAAGCCTTAGCAGATCATTGCTCCAAAAGCAAGATTGATGAAAGTCAACAAGCTCTTGTGATGAATAGTTGAAACCTCGGTCCAATAAGATTAGACATGGCTTTCTCAGCCAGCCAGACTTCAACAAAGCATCATGAAACTCTAGAATTCATCTTCAAGAATTTCGAAAAAAAAATACCTAATCTAAGCAACAAGATGAACCTTCAGTTGTCCAAACTGAACAATCCCAGGCATTGTTACCAAAAGCTTGCTCAAAACTTGAACAATCCCCGGCAACGGCGCCAAAAACTTGGTGCGCGAAATTGTGAACAATACTTTTCACAACTCTCATAATCCCCGGTCATGAACTCCAAAAACTAGGTAGTTCAATTCCATGGCATTACACAACTTCGCACAACTAACCAGCAAGTGCACTGGGTCGTCCAAGTAATACCTTACGTGAGTAAGGGTCGATCCCACGGAGATTGTTAGTATGAAGCAAACTATGGTCATCTTGCAAATCTTAGTCAGGCAGACTCAAATGTATAATGGTGATGAACGCATAAAACATAAAGATAAAGATAGAGATACTTATGTAATTCATTGGTAGGAACTTCAGATAAGCGCATGAAGATGCCTTCCCTTCCGTCTCTCTGCTTTCCTACTGTCTTCATCCAATCCTTCTTACTCCTTTCCATGGCAAGCTTATGCAAGGGTTTCACCGTTGTCAGTGGCTACCTCCCATCCTCTCATTGGAAATGTTCAACGCACCCTGTCACGGCACCGCTATCCATCTGTCGGTTCTCAATCAGGCCGGAATAGAATCCAGTGATTCTTTTGCGTCTGTCACTAACGCCCCGCCCTCAGGAGTTTGAAGCACGTCACAGTCATTCAATCATTGAATCCTACTCAGAATACCACAGACAAGGTTAGACCTTCCGGATTCTCTTGAATGCCGCCATCAGTTCTCGCCTATACCACGAAGACTCTGATCTCACGGAATGGCTGGCTCGTTTGTCAGGCGAGCACTCGGTTGTCAGGCGATCAACCATGCATCGTGTTATCAGGAATCCAAGAGATATTCACTGGAGCTTTGATTGCTTGTAGAACAAGAGTGGTTGTCAGTCACCTTGTTCATGAGTGAGAATGATGATGAGTGTCACGGATCATCACCTTCATCAAGTTGAAGAACAAGTGATATCTTGGATAAAGAACAAGCGGAATTGAATGGAAGAACAATAGTAATTGCATTAATACTCGAGGTACAGCAGAGCTCCACACCTTAATCTATGGTGTGTAGAAACTCCACCGTTGAAAATACATAAGAACAAGGTCTAGGCATGGCCGAATGGCCAGCCTCCCAATGATCTAAGATAGCATAAAACGAAGATAGCTACCAAAAGTCTCTAGATACAATAGTAAAAGGTCCTACTTATAGATAACTAGTAGCCTAAGGTGTACAGAAATGAGTAAATGACATAAAAATCCACTTCCGGGCCCACTTGGTGTGTGCTTGGGCTGAGCAATGAAGCAATTTCGTGTAGAGACTCTTCTTGGAGTTAAACGCTAGCTTTTATGCCAGTTTGGGCGTTTAACTCCCATTTGGGTGCCAGTTCCAGCGTTTAACGCTGGGATTTCTTGAGGTGACTTTGAACGCCGGTTTAGGCCATCAAATCTTGGGCAAAGTATGGACTATCATATATTGCTGGAAAGCCCAGAATGTCTACTTTCCAACGCCGTTGAGAGCGCGCCAATTGGGCTTCTGTAGCTCCAGAAAATTCACTTCGAGTGCAGGGAGGTCAGAATCCAACAGCATCTGCAGTCCTTTTCAGTCTCTGAATCAGATTTTTGCTCAGGTCCCTCAATTTCAGCCAGAAAATACCTGAAATCACAGAAAAACACACAAACTCATAGTAAAGTCCAGAAAAGTGAATTTTAACTAAAAACTAATAAAAATATACTAAGAACTCAACTAAAACTATCAAAAACATACTAAAAACAATGCCAAAAAGCGTACAAATTATCCGCTCATCATTGAACATTTCCACTGAGAGGATGGGAGGTAGCCACTGACAACGGTGAAACCCTTGCATAAGCTTGCCATGGAAAGGAGTAAGAAGGATTGGATGAAGACAGTAGGAAAGCAGAGAGACGGAAGGGAAAGCATCTTCATACGCTTATTTGAAGCTCTCACCAATGATATACATAAGTATCTCTATCTTTATCTTTATGTTTTATTCATATATCATCTATACCCATTTGAGTCTGCCTGACTAAGATTTACAAGGTGACCATAGCTTGCTTCATACCAACAATCTCCGTGGGATCGACCCTTACTCGCGTAAGGTTTATTACTTGGACGACCCAGTGCACTTGCTGGTTAGTTGTGCAAAGTTGTGTTTATGCCATGGTATTGAGCACCAAGTCTTTGGGGCCATTACTAGGGATTATTTGAGTTGTGAAAAGTAGTGATCACAATTTCGCACACCAAATTCCTTCACCCAAGAGATGTTAATATCCCCCAAATGTCTGTCAACAAAATCGAGACCCAACTCAAGGATCCGGCTAGTAATGGACCGTCGGACATCATTGGGTAGGAGCAATTTCTTCTCGATATTCAGCTTTGTTGTTCGATATTTGGAAAATCGAAGCTCACAGTAGAGATTGGGAAACTTAGTTGGATCGGTAGAAGGTAGCTGCTGATTTTCTTTTTCTTCGTCATTCAGTGGATTCTTAGCATAATGCTTGTAGATGGAGGGAAGGGAGGAGGTAGAGTGTTTTCTCTTCTTGGAAGAGGTGGCAGTGGCTATAGCCTTTCCTTTATCCGACATCCTGAAAAATATGATAGATTATAAGCAATGAAACATTTAGCATGTAACAAAGAAGGCATGTTCAGGATATCAATTGGCTAATAAACAATCATGATGTGAACTGAACTTGAAAAGAATTGGTGAACAAGTAAGCATAAGTGAACAAGGAAACCAAGAGTGCAATCTTCATTAAAGTTAACAACTCCTATTCATTAAGCATAAAATCATCATACTTTAGAAAGAATGGTTAAAGATGGTTAAAAGTGAGTAGAAGTGAAATGGTTAAAGAAATTAGTGAGTTAGAAAAGCGGATTAGTGGTATGATGATATTTAGGCTCAATTAAAAGAGAAGTTGTGGTCCATGCTCACAATGAATGATGCAAATCCGGGAAGTTGAAAGGAAACGGAAAGTAGCCCAAATTGCAATAGAGATTAAGATGAAAACAACTTTCTTGAAAATTGGGCAGCATTCCGGCTTAAAATTAGACGTCCCCGGATAGCAAAATAGCACAGATAGCATAGAAAACAACACCAATTAAGCACAACGGCAATCAGATAGCATTTAGCAACACAATTTGCACAAAATAATACCCCAAAAAGTAGCATACATACCCAAGGAAACAGACAGCAAATAGGCACATACGGGGCACTTATCAGGCCTAGAATCTTCTATCCAGTCCTAGCTACCTAACCGCAATTATTTCTATCTAACCTAACATGCAACATTTGAATTCAAACTAACTATCAGACAATTACAGTACTAACAGAAATGAACAATTTAAAAAGGAAAAACAGAAAAACAGAAATAGAGCAGGAACCTGGGAGCTGGGAAGAATGGGAAGGTGAACTAGGAGAGGGGCAGGGGCAGCAAACTCAGGGAAGTGGCACCGCCGTGGGTGGTGGTTATGGCAGAAGAGCAGCGGCGGTGGGGGCTGTTGCGTGAAGGAGGGCCGGCGATGATAGAGGTAGCCGGTGGTGATAGTTGCGGCGGTTGGATGTTTGACCGAAGGGAGGAGAGAATGAGTGGTTGAGAGAGGGAGGGTTGATGGTGGACGATGGCAGCCGCGGTGGTGGCGATGGCGGCCGATGTGAATTGGATGAGTGAGAGGAAGAGAGGAGAGAGAGGTTGGTGATGAGAGGAGAAGAGAATTGATGGTCAAGGCCGGAGGTTGGTCGTGCGGTGGCGGCGATGGCGGAGCTGCGGCGGTTATGGAGGAGAGGGAGATGGAAATGGAGGTTGAGAGGGGGAAGAAAGAAGGTGCGCGACTGCGCAGTGTGTGTCGCGCATTAGGGTTATCCCATTTTCGAATCGACGTGCGCGCGCACCTTGCGCGTCCGCGTGCTTTGAGGAAAACGGAGATCCACGCGTGAGCGTGCAGTGCGCTCTAGCGTGGGTTGTGTTGGGCTCAGGGCATGATGTTTGCCCAAGAGAGGCCCAACTCTCGGGTACGTGGGCGATGATATATCAGCTAAGGGACGCGTGCGCGTACATGGTGCATGCGCGTCCACCCCCCCTTTTTTTTTCAGAAAAATTTTGCTGGGTGCTCCCCATACTGTTCACAACTCTTTATTCAATCAACAATCATACAATTCACAAAAAATGCAATTTGATATTATTCATCTACTACTAAACACAACATACATGTGACTAAGCTAACAATTAAGTTGTACAAACAAATTTGTATGAAACATCTACCTACAATGGCAACTCAAATCACTTAATAAGCAAATTTAAAAGAGAGTGGAAAGAGTTTACATGGTGGGGTGTCTCCCACCTAGCACTTTTAGTTTAAGTCCTTAAGTTGGACATTTTGAGATGCTTGTTGTCATGGTGGTTTATGTTTGTACTCATCCTTGAATCTCCAAGGATCCATGCTTCTCAATTGGTTGACAGAATTTCCAACCGTCTTCATCAAGCTTGGGCAAAGTTCTACCCAAGATATGAGTCCCCATAGTTGGTCTTCACAAAGCGAGCCGGGATCCCATATCTTATCTTCACATCCGTCCGTTATTTGAGTTTCATGATATTTCCATACGGGTGGTTGACATAAGGGTGATTGACACATAGAATTCTCTTTATTCCACCAATGCTTCCTTCTAAACCCATATACGGTGATTTCCGTTCCATCCTCATTCCTATACCTTAGAGTCTTGGCCTTTATGATTTTTATACCGAATTTCCAACTACTACACAACTCTTTCCTATTCTTAACTCCACAAAGAGCTCTAAGTTGACCATCATTTTCAATTAAACCATATTCAAGTGAGAAAGTGAAGCTTAGGGATAAGAGTTGTACCCACTTGAATGTTGTGATGGATGGTGCTTTGGGAAGGGAGACCTCCCCACACTTAGACAATGCAAGGTCTACTTCTTTAGGCTCTTCTTTGGTTGCTTCCACCTCTTCGCAAGCTTTTTCAATTTCAACCTTTTCCCTTTTTCCACTTGGCTTGGTGTTGTCTTCAAGAACTTCATCTTGCCCAATGGGAGGTGATTCAATTTTGGGCAGAAATTCATGGATGAGTGAATTCATCTCTTGATCAACCTCTTCATATTTTTCAATTTCAATATACACCATGCCATTTCCATCTTCCTTGGGAGGTTGTGCACACTCTTTTATAATTTTAGCTTCATGTCCAATGGGAGAGGATTCCATTGTAGAGAGAAATTCATCCATGATTGAATCCATTTCTTGATAAGCCTCTTCCAAGTCTCCAACGATGATATGCCTTGGAGGTTGCGCACCCTCCTCAACATCAATATCAAGCTTTTTGGAAGAGTGTTCCATAATGCTACATTCCCATGGACTTTTAACATCTCCTAAATCTTCAACCACTTCTTCCTTTTCTTCAATAATCATAGGCTTCTCCAATTGTTCTAACACAAAGTTTGACTCCTCCTTCTCCACTGAATTTTCCAATTTCTCCTTCATGCTTTGCTCTTCTTTTGACCTTTCACATGGGGCTACGGAAGCACCTTGAGTGTTCAAGCATTGGTAGGCTACGGTATGCACCGCCTTGGTCAAATTGGTCACAAACTCAAGTGTATCCCGCTTCATGGCTTCTTGTCCTTGAAGTAACAAAGTGAGAGAATCGTCTATTGGGGCTTGGGGTGGGTAGGAAGGTTCATCATTTTTGAGAGAGGGTTCATAATAGGAAGGTGGTTCTTCTTGGTAAGGTTGTGGAGATTGTGTGTATTGAGGTGGTTCTTGGTAGTAATCTTGATAGGGTTGTGGTGGTTCTAAGGGTTCTTGCTCATAATGGTCATAAAAATATGGTATGGATGATTGGTCATATGATGGATATGGATCATAGGAAGGTGCTTGGTATGAAAAGGCTTGTGAGAATGGTTGAGGTTCATGTTGAGGATGAGATTCATAGGCATATGATGGTGGTTCTTGAAAGTCACAAGGTGATTCACCATAGCCATTGGATTGATATGCATCAAAAAATGGCTCTTCTTCATAGTGCATTGGTGGAGGTTGTTGCCATGAAGATTGATCATATGCACATGGCTCCTTCCACCTTTGATTGTCCCATCCTTGATACACATCCTCATTGTAGCTCTCATTTCCAACAACATAGTTGGAACCAAACTCATAGCCAAAGTGAGAATTCATGATGGAAAAGCAAAAATAAAACTAGCAAAAACTAGAAAACAAGCAAAAGACAAACTATTTATACTATTCACATATGTACAATAACCAATAACATAACACCATTGCAAATCCCCGGCAACGGCGCCATTTTGATGATTGGATTTTTGACGGTTTAGAATTTCACTAATGAAATCTTGTTGTAAAGTATAGTTTCTAAACCAAACAATAATCCTTTCATACAAAAAGTTGTTTGTCACTAGTACAAACCCCTAAAATTTATAAACCGAAGTATTTAAACCTCAGGTCGTTCTCCCTAGGATTTACAATAAAGTGTCTTGTTATTGGTTGTGCGTTATTTTGGGGTTTTTGAGATTATAGACAAGAATTATAAATGGCAAAGGAAATAAACTAACAACTAACAAAGCTCTTGGCAAGATATGAGAACTAGAAGTCCTATCCTAGTTATCCTTTTCAATTGTGATGAGAATTGTGTATTTCTCCCACTTAGTTAACCTCTAACCATGGAGGAAAGTCAAGTGGATGAATCAATTTGATTCCTCAAGTCCTAATCAACCCCTAAAGGAATGACTAGCTTTAGAGATATTCAAATTAATTAGCAACGTCTAATTATCAATCAACAAAGGAATTAGATAACTCAAGAGTCACTAATTACTCTACCTAGGCCAAGAGGAACAAAACCTACACTATATCTAAAAGAGACATTTCATCAAACACATAGAGTGCAATACAAGTAAACATTATTAAATGCAAGAATTAAAGGAATCTATAACTACAAAAACAAGAGATCAAAAATAGGAAAACAATGAAGAACATTTATTATGAATTACCTCTTATTGAATTGAAAGAAAATGGAAGTAGCAATAGTGGATCTACAACAAAGTATAAGAACAATATAAAGGAAATTACAACAAAAGGAGTAGAAGAATGATGAATGTAACAACAATGGATTGGGAAAGTAGAAGTAGAAGAGAGAATGAATCAAAACCTAGATCTAAGAACTAAACCTAATCCTAATTCTAGAGAGAAGTGAGAGCTTCTCTCTCTAAAACTCTAAACTAATCCTATGTCTATCCTCTATGCTTTTTCTAATTGACTAACTAATTGATTGTATATCTTCCCCTTAATCCTTTATCCTTATATTCCTTTCCCTTGGCCATTGGCGCCAAAATTGGGTTCAGAAACCCTCTCAAATTGCCAGGCACGTGTTGCATTAGTGAGGTCATGTGCCGTCATCGACGCGTGCGCGCACGGTACGCGTGCGCGTCCCTGGCTTGTTTCGCAATGTGCGCGCGAGCGCCTTGTGCGCGTACGCGTGCATGGCCTAGATCAATTCTTTGGCTTTTTGTGCTTCTCTCCACTTGCATGCTTCCTTCCTTGCTCCTTTGATCCGTGCCTAGCCTATTTCAATCCTGGAATTACTAGCAAACACATCAAGGCATCTCATGGAATCAAAGAGGAACTAGAATTCATCAAAATAAGGCTTAAAAAGCATGTTTTTACACTTAGGCACAAATACGGGAGAGATTACAAAACCATGCCAATTCATAGGTTAAATGCAAGAAAAGGTTGTCAAAATACCCTAAATTCAATACAAGATAAACCCTAAAAATGGGGTTTATCAGGATCCTACTCGGAATACCACAGACATGGTTTAGACTTTTCGGATCTCAGGAATGCTGCCAATTGATTCTAGCTTATACCATGAAGACTCTGATCACACGGATTTGAATGCTCTGTTGTCAGGAGAGTTAGTTGGTGCACAAAATTGTGATCTCAATGGCGCCAACAACTTGGTACGCACAATTGTAATCTCAACTCTTTTTCACAACTTCGCACAACTAACCAGAAAGTGCACTGGGTCGTCCAAGTAATAAACCTTACGTGAGTAAAGGTCGATCCCACGGAGATTGTGGGCTTGAAGCAAGCTTTGGTCATCTTGTAAATCTCAGTCAGGCGGATTCAAATGGTTATGGAGTTTTGATAATTAAAATATAAATAAACATAAAATAAAGATAGAGATACTTATGTAATTCATTGGTGGGAATTTCAGATAAGCGTATGGAGATGCGTTATTCCTTCTGAATCTCTGCTTTTATATTGCCTTCATCCAATCCTTCATACTCCTTTCTATGGCAAGCTATATGTTGGGTGTCACCATTGTCAATGGCTACTTCCCATCCTTTCAGTGAAAATGGTCCTCTATGATTTCTGTACGGCTAATCAATTGTCAGATTTCTCGTCTCGGATGAAAAATACCATGCACATATATCGTATGGCTAATCAGTAGCTGGTTCTCGATCGTGTAGGAATAGGATTTACTATCCTTTTGTGTCTGTCACCATGCCCTACAGTCGCGAGTTTGAAGCTCGTCACAGTCATCCCATCCCAGATCCTACTCGGAATACCATAGACAAGGTTTAGACTTTCCGAATCTCAAAAATGCTGCCAATTGATTCAAGCCTATACCACGAAGATTCTGATCTCGGACTCAGATGCTAGGGGTGTGCAAAAAAAAACCAAAATGTGGTTACAGGTTAAAAAACCATAACCACGTTTTGGTTAACCAGTTTAATAAAACAATTTTAAAAACCATATCCATATTTTTTAAAATAGGTTAACCAAAACCAAATAAAAAACCAGTTTTTAACTGGTTAAAACCGGTTAACCAAATTAAAATAAAACCTAATTTCACTTCTTCTCCTCTTTGACAAATCGTCAAATCCTCTACAGCAAAACTAAATCCACTCTTCGCCACCGTTAACATTTCTTCTTCTCTACCTATCGTTGGAACTCGCCGGTGGTTCGTCGGCCTCTACCTCTTCGAGTCTTCAGTCTTCACTTTGATTCGAGGCTCTGTCTCTTTGCCTCGACCTCCCATTCGTGACTCTATCTTCTCTCTTTTTTGGTTCTCTTCTTCTTTTGTTGGTGGCTCGCCGGAGCTCATTCTCATCAATTGAGGTAAGCCTCCTCCTTGTCCTTGATTATGAGTTCTGAGTTTTATCTGGGTTATTTATTATCTGGGTTTTTTCTATTTTGTTGATTTGTTCTATTTTATTCTTTCATGAGTATACTGACTTCTTCACTTCAATGGATTGAATGTGCAAATTTTAAAATCTCTCAATATTGAACATTTGAACTCTCCATTTCAATGGATCCTGCTTTAAGTTTCTTCTTCACTGTGGTTCACTTTTTGTTGAAAAATATATAATTAAACTAAGTAGTAGTTGAATCCTTGATGAACTGATTGCCATGCTCATTTATTATTTTTTTGGTTCATGCATTTACCATAATATATATAGTATATATGTAGCGCTAGTTGTTTATATACGGTGTATGAATTTTCAAATTGAACCCCCCTAAAACTTGATTTCATAAAAAATCTACTTGCTGATTTAAGCCATCCAATACGTAAGTGTTTTATATGTATGATTTCATAAAAAATCTACAGAGGCTAACTATAATCACTAACCAACAACCAATCTCCTAATCTCTTATAGGAATTAGAATTATATAGACTAGTAGTTGAAGTTGCAGGGATGAATGATGAATTTGAATAATGCTGCATAAGAGGGATAGTAAGAACACTTCAAATGGTGACATTGATTCAAGAACTTTAGTAAGAAGTGTATTAACTGTGGTTCAATTAGCAATCATATGAAAAATCATTATTTAGTTGAAGAAAACTAACTTATCTTATACATGTTTCCGGCTTTGTTGTTCTAATTTTTGTTGTAAATAAAACTTTGTTCTGAAAAATCACTAACTGTGTTCTGCCTTGGCCTTCTTTTTCTTATCATTATTTACTGTCTTGAATCTCTCGCTCTAGCAAGTAGCAACTATAGTATAGGCAATGGAAATAACTTAAGATCTTAGGACTTAGGAGTGCTTGCTTTCACTAATCCCCACCTTAATTTGTCCACAAAATCCTATTTCTGGATTAGAAGTAGCCATCTGTTTTATTCCTGAATTTCCAGAAAATCTATACTTGGTTGCTTGAATGAAGAAAAAAAAGAAAATCTTTGCTTGTTGTGGTCTTATGAGGAAAATGAAGAGACAGATTAATGTAGTGATTAACAAAAAACAGAATGACAAGAGATAATTTCAACAGTATTTTAGAATGTGGGCCCTTGGTGCTAAATTAAATATAATACTAAAAACACAATGACAAGAGATGATTCCAACACTTACCACTCTACATAAAAATTGAAATATTTGAAACTAATCACAACAAGGACAAATTACACTAACTTCCTCTGATATTTGGTGAAATTAAACATGACCTTATTTGTTTCTAAAGTTATACATTGATCCACCTAAGATTTATATAATAATACCCTTAGACTAATAATCAAGAGTGATAATAATCATGATAAATTTCACAAAATCTTGGAAGAGTTTGTGGTAGTTCCCCTTATAATAATCAAGATTCAAGAGTGAAATGTTGCGATTGAAAGAGTAGTTGAGAGCTTACATCAATGGAACATTTAGAAAGGAATCTGTCAAAGTATGCCATGGACAAATAAGCTGTTTGAAAGCTAAAACCAAGTGTTGCTCTTGTCATTGTTCATACAAAACCAAAATATTATTAATAAAAAAATCATATTATTATTATTATAAGGAAATAAATGGTTTGTAGTTGGACAAACCTGAAGAATCCAATTAAGAGCATTTATGCGTGAATGACTGAAGCAATTCACAAATATCAAAGACTCAATATTTTTGAAACCAAGAGTACCCTTTTCTCTCTCAATCAAAATGCTCACATATTCATCCTCAGAAGCACCATGGTGTTGTAAAGCAGCCAATGAATGCTCTTCTATTCTAATTTTTCCTTCCATGTATGCATCCACTATCTCTTCTTCTTCCTCTCCTTCTTGTTCCTAGTAAAAGCTCTAAGCTTTATTTGACTTTTACACGCTAGAGTAATAACAGTATATATATATATATATATATATATAAGAATATGTGCATGTATGTGCGTGTTTGTATATAGTCAATTTCTATGTACTGGTTAACATTTTGATCATTATTAAGATGAAAAGATGGGTGGAAAGTGAGTTAAGGAGTTTTTTCTTTATGTTCTACCAATCTAATTATTACACATTTCTCTTTTTCAAGTTTTGGCTAATAGCCTCTCCCTTCATATTATGTAAGAAGCTAATGTTATATGAATTAATTTGTTTTTGGTGCTAGTATATTATATGGATATTTACATTTTAATTTGTATATATTTACAGATTTAATAATGTTAAAGTATTTAATAATTAGATTTTATGGCTTCTTATTCAGAATGAGGTAGCCGATCGTGATGTTCCCATTTCAGAGTCTGCAGAGCATTCAACTTCTACATTACCTCCTCTCCCAACCACATTATTTGAGCGCAAAAATCGATCAATAGTTTGGGAGCACTTTAAGAGAACCCCTGATGATGAAAGTAATGCTCAATGTCAACACTGTTTAAAAGTGATCAAGTGCGGGAGCGGAACAAGTGCAATGAGATCACATTTAAAGATTTGCATAAGCAATCCCAGTTCAGATAGAGGCAACCGACAGAAAACAGGCACATCGTCTAGCCCAGAAGCACAAGTGGGTAGGTTTGATGCAGAATATGCTTGGGAAAAATTGATATCAATGTTTATTCGCGAGGAGCTTCCTTTTTGATTTGTAGAAAGTCAAGGTTTTAAAGAATATTCAGCAGCCTTGCAACTAGGATTCAATACTCTTTCACGTTTTACATTGGCACGTGACATCTTGGTGCTCCATGAAACAAAGAAGGTTCAACTTCAAAAATACTTTTCCAAATATGGAGGAAGAGTTTGTCTTACAACTGATAACTGGAGTTTGTGTCAGAATATGGCGTATATGTGTTTGACTGCTCATTTCATCGATGTAGATTGGAAGTTCTAAAAGAAAATACTAAATTTTTGCCAAGTTACCAGCCACACGGGAGAGATTATGGCTCAAAAGGTTAAAGCTTGCTTGAATAGCTGGAAGTTGAACAAGATCTTGAGTTTGACAGTTGATAATGCATCGTCTAACGATGTAGGAGTTATGTATTTACAAAGAAGACTAAATTCTTGGAAGAGTTCAGGTTTGAATGGAGAGTATCTCCATATGCGGTGTTGTGCACATATTTTAAACCTGATTGTGAAGGATGGATTAAAGGAGATTGATGATTCGGTCGCCAAAATTCAAGATGCTGTGAAGTATGTTAGATCTTCAAATTCAAGATTAACTAGGTTTAAGGCATGTATTGCACAAGAGAATATTCCACACAAGACTCTTGTTTGCCTAGATGTTGAAACGCGATGAAACTCTACATACTTAATGTTAGTAGCAGCCTTAAAGCATCAGAAGGCATTTGTGCTATTAGAGATGCAAGACAAAAAATTTGTTGAAAAATTAAATAACGGAAGAGGGGTACCTTTATTTCAAGATTAGGATTATGCTAAGTCCGTCTTACCATTTTTAGAGATGTTTTACGATGCTACACTTCGCATCTCTGGATCCTCTTATGTCACTAGTAACTTATACATGAAAGAAGTGTTTGCTCTTGAAAGGAAGATTCAACAATATCGTGATGATGATGATTTGAGCATAAGTCTTATGGCAAGTAAGATGAAAGCAAAAATACAATAAGTATTGGGGAAATGCAAAAACTATTAACATGTTGTTGTTAATTGCCGTAGTTCTAGATCCCTGCCATAAGTTGGATTATGTTGAGTGGTGCCTAGTTAATTCTTTTGGTGTGGAAGTGGGTGGTGAATTGAAGACAAAGTTGTCTTGTTGTCTTCATTCACTTTATAATTTATATCAAGGTGCAGATGAAGAAAACCAAGACGATACCCTCTCCTAACCGAGTACAAGTGATAAAGCCAAAGACATTTATGATATGGGGTTATATCGTCGATCAACCGGTTGCAAATCTAATCTTAAATTTGAGCTTGATCGTTATTTGAATGAAGACTGTGAGCCAGATGATAAGCCTTTGGGTATTCTAGGATGGTGGAAGGCTAACTCAAATCGGTTTTCTGTCCTAGCAAATATGGCATGGGACATATTGGCTATACCAGTTTCAACAGTAGCTTTCGAGTCTGCTTTTAGTATGGGGGAAAGAATCATCGATCAATATCATAGCTCATTGACTCCTAAGATGATAGAAGCCCTTGTATGTACCGAAGATTGGCTTAAAGGAGATTTTTTCTCTTCTCTTGTACCTGAGAATTTCGAAGAGCTTGAAAAGGTCGAGCAAGGTAAATTGAATAAAATTAATTATGTAGATTCAAATGATGAATAAAATTAATTAAATTATTCTGTTAGTCTTTATAAATTTTTTAAATTTATAATTATAGTTTTTTTACAGATTTGATTTTATCAGAGGACATTACTTGTTCAGTGGGTCCAGGTTCAATTACGCTTGAAGATGACTAGAAAGTCTTGATTGTTTATGTTTTCTTTAGTTATGTTCTAAACACTTAGGTGGTAAAGATATTAGACTTGCTTTTCCATATATGATTAGACTTGCTTATGTTTATGCTTATGTTTATGCTTATGTTTATGTTGGTTTGTTTGACACTTTGAGGCACTTGTTTCTAGCCAAGATAAAATTAGACTACTACATCACATGTAATTATACTCTCTGATATATATTAGTGTCTTGTTTTTGAAAAGATATAACTTAGGCTAGCTGTAATTATTTATTATATTTAGTTGGAGCTAGTTATTTCAGTTACTAAGAATTGTCTTTGGGTGTAGTGTGGTATGTATTTAGCTTCCTAAAATCTTGTGGTACGTACTCAGCTTCCTATATAAGAGTAGAATTTGCCTTTAGTGTAACTCTTGAATTCTAAGATACAATACACTACTTCTTTGTTTTTTTTTAACTGCTGCATAATTTTTTCATTAGGCACTTATTACAGGTAACTTGGATTCTAGGTATCTAGATCTTCACCTTCATCAATCTATATAGACTACATCCAATTCTTGAGTTGCACTTGTTTCTTTCTTAGGCAGTTAGGCAACAGGAGAAGGGCCGAAGGGGGTTCCATTTGAAAAAGTTGAACAATGTAGCAAGATTTCAGATAAGCAGCTAAGGTTATATTATTTAGAAAGAAAAAAAATAATTTAGATTACAAAAATCAATTTTAAAAAAAGTAAAAATTTGGGTTTTTGTATGTGGAAAAATTAATTTTTGTGTAAAAAATGATTTTTAGGTGTAAAAATAAATTTTTTGGTATAAAAATAATTTTTTTGGTGTAAAAACCGGTTTTTTGGTATCAAAACCGGTGTTTTATTGTAAAAAACTGGTTTTTTGATAAAAACCGCTTTTTTTATGTAAAAATTGGTTTTTTTTGAAAACCAATTTTTAAAAATAACTGGTTAAAAACCGATTTTGAATTTTATTAACCGGTTAATAACCACTTTTATAATGTAAAATCAATTTGGTTAATAACCAAGACTATATTTTTGGTTAACCAAAAAACTGGTTTAGTTTTTGGATTAACCAAACTATTAACACCCCTATCAGATGCCTTATTGTCAGAGGGAAATCGATGAGTATCGTTGATTAGAAACCAAAGAGATATACATTCAAGCTTGTGTTCATGTAGAACGGAAGTGGTTGTCAATCACACGTTCATAAGTGAGAATGGTGATGAGTGTCACATAATCATCACATTCATCATGTTCTTGTGTCGAATGAATATCTTAGAATAAGAATAAGCATGAATTGAATAGAAGAACAATAGTACTTTGCATTAATACTCGAGGAATAGCAGACCTCCACACCTTAATCTATGGTGTGCAGAAACTCCACCGTTGAAAATACATAAGTGATGATGGTCCAGGCATAGCCATGAGGTCAGCCCCCAAAACGTGATCAAGAGATCAAAAAATGATCAAAAAGATCTGAGTACAATAGTAAAAAGTCCTATTTATACTAAACGAGTTATTAGGGTTTACAGAAATAAGTAAATGATGCAGAAATCCACTTCTGCCCCACTTGGTGTGTGCTTGGGCTTTGCATTGAAGCTTTCACATGTAGAGACTTCTCTTGTTGTTATTTGTAACTTGTTTCTGGCGTTTAACGCCAGAATAGGGCAGAAAGCTGGTGTTGAACGCCAGTTTGCATTGTCTAAACTCGAGCAAAGTATAGATTATTATATATTGCTGGAAATCCCTAGATGTCTACTTTCCAACTCAATTGAGAGCGCACCATTTCGGTTTCTATAGCTCCAAAAAATCCATTTCGAGTGCAGGGAGGTCAAAATCCAACAGCATCAACAGTCCTTTTTCAGCCTTTGAATCAGATTTTTGCTCAGGTCCCTCATTTCCAGCCAAAAAATACCTAAAATCACAGAAAAACACACAAACTCATAGTAAAGTCCAGAAATTTGAATTTTGCTTAAAAACTAATAAAAATATACTAAAAAGTAGCTAAATCCTACTAAAAACTATATGAAAATAATGCCAAAAAGCGTATAAATTATCCGCTCATCACAACACCAAACTTAAATTGTTGCTTTTCCCCAAACAACTGAAAATCAAATAGGATAAAAAAAAAGAGAATATACAATGAATCTCACAATATCAATGAAACTTAGTCCTAATTAGATGTGCGGGGCTAGTAGCTTTTTGCTTCTGAACAGTTTTGGCATCTCATTTTATCCTTTGAAATTCAGAATGATTGGCATCTATAGGAACTCAGAATTTTAGATAATATTATTGATTCTCCTAATTCAGTATGTTGATTCTTGAACACAGCAACTTTATGAGTCTTGGACGTGGCCCTAAGCACTTTGTTTTCTAGTATTACTACCGGATACATAAATGCCACAGACACATAACTGGGGTGAACCTTTTCAGATTGTGACTTAGCTTTGCTAAAGTCCCCAATTAGAGGTGTCCAGACTTCTTAAGCACACTCTTTTTGCTTTGGATCACGACTTTAACCACTTAGTCCCAAGCTTTTTACTTGGACCTTCATGCCACAAGCACATCGTTAGGGACAGCTTGATTTAGCCGCTTAGGCCTGGATTTTATTTCCTTGGGCCCTCCTATCCATTAATGCTCAAAGCTTTGGATCCTTTTTACCCTTGCCTTTTGGTTTAAAGGGCTATTTGCTTTTTCTGCTTGCTTTTCTATTTCTATTTCTCTTTTTTTTTGCCATTTTTTTTCTAATTTTTTTTTCACTGCTTTTTCTTGCTTCAAGAATCAATTTCATGATTTTTCAGATTATCAATAACATTTCTCTTTGTTCATCATTCTTTGAAGAGCCAACAATTTTAACATTCATAAACTTCACTATAAAAAATATGCACTGTTCAAGCATTCATTCAGAAAACAAAAAGTATTGCCACCGCATCAAAATAATTAAACTAATTTCAAGATAAAATTTGAAATCCAAGTACTTCTTGTTCTTTTGTAATTAAGAACATTTTTCATTTAACAGAGGTGAATGATTCATGGAATAATTTATAGCTTTAAGACATAGACACTAGATACTAATGATCATATAATGAAGACACAAACATAGATAGCACATAAAGCATAAAAATCGAAAAACAGAAAAAGTAAGAACAAGGAAATTAAAGAACGGGTCCACCTTAGTGATGGCGGCAAGTTCTTCTTCTTGAAGATCCAATGGAATGCCTAAGCTCCTCTATGTCTCTTCCTTGCCTTTGCTGCTCTATCTTTAGTGCTTTTGGTGCTCCTATCCTTAGTTGCTCCCAATAGTTGTGTTGAGGAAAATGTATCCCTTGAGGTATCTTAGGGATTTCTTGATGAGGGAATTCCTCATGCTCTTGTTGAGGTCCATGAGTGGGCTCTCTTGTTTGCTCCATCCTCTTTTTGGTGATGGGCTTGTCCTCTTCAATGAGGATGTCTTCCTCTATGACAATTCCAGCTGAATTGCATAGGGATCACCTTTTTCTTGGCCACAACTTCATAGAAGTGGTCTTGATGGACCTTTGAGATGAATCTCTCCATCTTCCATGACTCGGAGGTAGAAGCTTTTGCCTTCCCTTTCCTCTTTCTAGAGGTTTCTCCAGCCTTAGGTGCCATAAATGTTTATGGAAAAACAAAAAGTAATGTTTTTACCACACCAAACTTAAAAGGTTTGCTTGTCCACGAGCAAAAGAAGAAAGAAAGAAGTGGAAGAATAAGAAAATAGAGGAGATGGAGGGAGAGATAGGTTCGGCTAAGGGGGTAGGATAGGGTTTATGATGTGTGAAAATGTAGGAGTGAAGAGGAGTATTTATAGGAGTGGGGAGAGGGTTGGGTGCGTGTATTTTGGGTTGGGTTTGGGAGGGAAAGGATTTTGAATTTGAAAGTGAGGTAGGTGGGGGTTTCTGGGGAAGAGGGATGAAGGTGATAGGTGAGTGGTATTTTGGGTAGAGTGTTATAGAGATGTGTAAAGGGGGAGAGAGAAAGAGGTGGAGTAGGTAAGGATCCTATGGGGTCCATAGATCTTGAGGGGCCACAGATCTTAAGGGGTCAAGGATTTCTCATCCCTACTCCTTTTAAGCATGCAAAATGCCTTTATTGTGCAATCCTTGCGTTTAACGCCAGACTGTTGCTTGTTTCTGGCGTTAAACGCCAGCTTTTATTCCTTTCCTAGCGTTAAACGCCAAGCTGCAACCTATTTCTGGCGTTTAACGCCAGTTTGTTGCTTCTTTCTGGCGTTTAACGCCAATCTGGTGCTTCTTTCTGGCATTTAACCCCTAGAATGGTGCCAGACTGGGCGTTAAACGCCCATTCTGCTACCCTTACTGGCGTTTAAACGCGAGTAAGTTTCTCCTCCAGGGTGTGCTATTTTTAATGCTGTTTTTTATTTTTCTTTAATTTTTGCAGTTGTTTTTGTGACTCCACATGATCATCAACCTAAAAAAAGAAAATAACATAAAAAATAAAATTGGGTTGCCTCCCAATAAGCGCTTCTTTGATGCCAATAGCTTGACAGTGGGCTCTCATGGAGCCCACAGATATTCAGAGCATTGTTAGGACCTCCCAACACCAAACTTAGAGTTTGAATGTGAGGGTTCAACACCAAACTTAGAGTTTGGTTGTGGCCTCCCAACACCAAACTTAGATTTTGGCTGTGGGGGCTTTGTTTAACTCTGCATTGAGAGAAGCTTTTCTTGCTTCCTCTCCATGGTTACAGAGGAAGATCCTTGAGTTTTAAATACAAGGTAGTCCTCATTCAATTGAAGGATCAATTCTCCTCTATCTACATCAATCACAGTTTTTGCTGTGGCTAGGAAGGGTCATCCAAGGATGATGGATTCATGCTCATCCTTCCCAGTGTCTAGGATTATGAAATCAGCAGGGATGTAAAGGCCTTTAACCTTTACTAGCACGTCCTCAACCTGTCCATAAGACTTTTTCATAGATTTATCTGCCATCTCTAATGAGAATTTGGCAGGCTGTACCTCAAAGATTCCCAGTTTTTCTATTACAGAGAGTGTCATTAAGTTTATGCCTGACCCCAGGTCACACAGAGCCTTCTCAAAGGTCAAGGTGCCTATGGTGCAGGGAATTAAGAATTTATCAGGATCCTGTTTCTTTTGAGGTAATGTCTGCCTAGCCAAGTCATTCAGTTCATTGGTGAGCAAGGGGGGTTCATCCACCCAAGTCTTATTACCAAATAACTTGGCATTCAACTTCATGATTGCTTCAAGGTAGTTAGTAACTTGCTCTTCAGTAATATCTTCATCCTCTTCAAAAGTAGGTTCAATGGAATCTCTATGGTCTCTAGATGAGCCTCAGATTCCTTAGGTTCCTCAAATAAGAACTTCTTTTTGTCCAGAGGACGTCCCATGAGGTCTTCCTCACTGGGATTCACGTCCTCCTCCTCCTCCCTAGGTTCGGCCACACCAAGCAAGGTTATGGCCTTGCACTCTCTTTTTGGATTCTCTTCTGTATTGCTTGGGAGAGTACTAGGAGGAGTTTCAGTGACTCTTTTACTCAGCTGGCCTACTTGTGCCTCCAAATTTCTAATGGAGGACCTTGTTTCGTTCATGAAACTGAGAGTAGCCTTAGATAGATCAGAGACTATATTTGCTAAGCTAGAGGGGTTCTACTCAGAATTCTCTATCTGTTGCTGAGAGGATGATGGAAAAGGCTTGCTATTGCTAAACCTGTTTTTTCCACCATTATTAAAGCCTTGTTGGGGCTTTTGTTGATCCTTCCATGAGAAATTTGGATGATTTCTCCATGAGGGATTATAGGTGTTTCCATAGGCTTCACCCATGTAATTCACCTCTGCCATTGTAGGGTTCTCAGGATCATAAGCTTCTTCTTCAGAAGATGCTTCTTTAGTACTGTTGGATGCATTTTTGAATCCATTCAGACTCTGAAAAATCATGTTGACTTGCCGAGTCAACATTTTGTTCTGAGCCAATATGGCATTCAGAGTATCAATTTCAAGAACTCCCTTCCTCTGAGGCATTCCATTACTCATAGGATTCCTTTCAGAGGTGTACATGAACTAGTTATTTGCAACCATTTCAATGAGTTCCTAAGCTTCAGCAGGTGTTTTCTTCAGGTGAATAGATCCACCTGCAGACTAGTCCAATGATATCTTAGACAATTCAGACAGACCATCATAGAATATATCCAAGATGGTCCATTCTGAAAGCATGTCAGAAGGACACTTTTTGGTCAGTTGCTTGTATCTTTCCCAAGCTTCATAGAGGGATTCACCTTCTTTCTGCCTGAAGGTTTGAACATCCACTCTAAGCTTGCTGAGCTTTTGAGAAGGAAAGAACTTGGCTAAGAAAGCCTTGACCAGCTTATCCCAAGAGTTCAGGCTATCTCTAGGTTGAGAGTCCAACCATATTCTAGCTCTGTCTCTTACAGCGAAAGGGAAAAGCATAAGCTTATAGACCTCGGGATCAACTCCGTTGGTCTTAACAGTATCACAAATCTGCAAGAAATCAGTTAAGAACTGAAAAGGATCTTCTAATGGAAGTCCATAAAACTTACAATTCTGTTGCATCAGAGAAACTAAATGAGGTTTAAGCTCAAAGTTGTTTGCTCCAATGGCAGGGATTGAGATGCTTCTTCCATGGAAGTTGGAATTTGGTGCAGTAAAGCCACCAAGCACCTTCCTTGCATTGTTGTTGTTGGGTTTGGCTGCCATATCCTTTTCCTGTTCGAAAATTTCAGTTAGGTCCTCTTCAGAGTAAAGTGCTTTAGCTGCTCTTAGCTTCCTCTTCAAGGTCCTTTCAGGTTCAGGATCAGCTTCAACAAGAATGCCTTTTTCCTTGTTCTTGCTCATATGAGAGAGAAGAAAACAAAGAAAGTATGGAATCCTCTATGTCACAGTGTAGAGATTCCTTTATGTGAGTAGAAGAGAAGAAGAATAAGAATGAGGAAAGAAAGAGAAAAATTCGAACTCAGAGAGAGGGAGAGGGTTCGAATTTTTGATGAGTGGAGGGGAAGTGTTAGTAAGTAAAATAAAATAAATAGAAGGAGAGAGGGGGGAGTTTTCGAAAATAATTAAAAGGAAAAGAAAAATATTTTTGTTTTTATTTTAAAATCTTGTTAAAGTTCGAAAATTAAGAGAAGAAATAAAATTAAAATTAAAATTTGAAACAATTAGTTAATTAAAAGAATTTGAAAAAGGGTGAGGAGTTTTCGAAAATTAGAGAGAGAAAAGTAGTTAGGTGGTTTTGAAAAAGATAAGAAATAGTAAAAAAAAACAAAAAGTCAATTAGTTAATTGAAAAAGATTTGAAAATCAATTTTGGAAAGATAAGAAGTTAGAAAAGATATTTTGAAATTAAAGTTTGAAAAAGATATGATTTGAAAAGATATGTTTGAAAATATATGATTGAAAAGATTTAATTTTTAAAATTAGAATTAATGACTTGACTCACAAGAAATCAAAAGATATGATTCTAAAATTTAAAGTTTAAATCTTTCTTAACAAGAAAATAACAAACTTGAAATTTTTTAATCAAAACATTAATTGTTAGTATTAATTTCAAAAAATATGAGGTGAAAATAGGAAAAAGATTTTGAAAAGTTTAAAAAAATTTTGAAAATTTTCGAAAAACAAAGGAAAAAAAATAAAAAAGATTTTATTTTTGAAAAATATTTCGAAAAGATAAAATTTTTAAATTGAAATTTTGACTTGACTCATAAGAAACAACTAGATTTTAAAAACTTTTGACTAAGTCAATCCAAAATTTCGAAAATGATGAGGAAAATAAGGGAAAGATATTTTTTTTGATTTTTTTGAATTTAATGAGGAAAGAGAAAAACCACATAAATGACTTAACACATAAAAATTTTGGATTAAAACAAATGATGCATGCGAGAACACCATGAATGTCAAGATGAACCCCAAGAACACTTTGAAGATCATGATGAACATCAAGAACTTATTTTTGAAAAATTTTCAAGAAAAGAAAAATATCCAAGACACCAAACTTAGAGATTTTTCATGTTTAGACACTATGAATTCAAAAATGCATATGAAAAACAACAAAAGACACAAAACAAAAAATATGAAGATCAAACAAGGAGACTTACCAAGAACAACTTGAAGATCATGAAGAATGCAATGCATCAAATTTTCGAAAAATGCACAAATTTTTAAAACATGCAATTGACACCAAACTTAAAAATTGACACTAGACTCAAACAAGAAATATAAAATATTTTTTTTGGTTTTTTTTTATTTTATAAATTTTTTTTGAAAACTTTTTGAAAATAAAGAAAAAATTACCTAATCTAAGCAACAAGATGAATCGTCAGTTGTCCAAACCCGAACAATCCCCAGCAACGGTGCCAAAAACTTGGTGCACATAATTGTGATCTCAATGGCGCCAACAACTTGGTACGCACAATTGTAATCTCAACTCTTTTTCACAACTTCGCACAACTAACCAGCAAGTGCACTGGGTCGTCCAAGTAATAAACCTTACCTGAGTAAGGGTCGATCCCACGGAGATTGTCAGCTTGAAGCAAGCTATGGCCATCTTGTAAATCTCAGCCAGGCAGATTCAAATGGTTATGGAGTTTTGATAATTAAAAGATAAATAAACATAAAATAAAGATAGTGATACTTATGTAATTCATTGGTGGGAATTTCAGATAAGCGTATGGAGATGCGTTATTCCTTCTGAATTTCTGCTTCCCTATTGCCTTCATCCAATCTTTCATACTCCTTTCTATGGCAAGCTATATGTTGGGTGTCACCGTTGTCAATGGCTACATCCCGTCCTCTCAGTGAAAATGGTCCTCTACGGTTTCTATACGGCTAATCAACTGTCGGATTTCTCGTCTTGGGTGAAAAATACCATGCATAGATATCGTATGGCTAATCAGCTGTTGGTTCTCGATCATGTATGAATAGGATTTACTATCATTTTGTGTCTGTCACCATGCCCTACAGTCGCGAGTTTGAAGCTCGTCACAGTCATCCCATCCCAGATCCTACTCGGAATACCACAGACAAGGTTTAGATTTTTCAGATCTCAAGAATGCTGCCAATTGATTCTAGCCTATAACACGAAGATTCTGATCTCAGACTCAGATGCGCCATTATCAGAGGGGAGTCGATGTGAATCGTTGATTAGAAACCCAAGAGATATACATTCAAGCTTGTCTTCATGTAGAACGGAAGTGGTTGTCAATCACGCGTTCATAAGTGAGAATGGTGATGAGTGTCACATAATCACATTAATCATGTTCTTGTGTGCGAATAGATATCTTAGAATAAGAATAAGCATGAATTGAATAGAAGAACAATAGTACTTTGCATTAATACTCGAGGAACAGTAGAGCTCCACACCTTAATCTATGGTGTGTAGAAACTCCACCGTTGAAAATACATAAGTGATGATGGTCCAGGCATGGCCAAGAGGCCAGCCCCCAAAACGTGATCAAGAGATCAAAATATGATAAAAAGATCTGAGTACAATAGTAAAAAGTCCTATTTATACTAAACTAGTTACTAGGGTTTACAGAAATCCACTTCCGGGCCTACTTGGTGTGTGCTTGGGCTGAGCATTGAAGCTTTCACATGTAGAGACTTCTCTTGGAATTAAACGCCAGTTTGTAACTTATTTCTGGCGTTTGACTCTGGCTTGCAACTTGTTTCTGGCTTTTAACGCTAGAATAGGGTAGAAAGCTGGTGTTGGACGCCAGTTTGTGTCATCTAAACTCGAGCAAAGTATGGAGTATTATATATTTCTGGAAAGCCCTGGATGTCTACTTTCCAACGCAATTGAGAGCGTGCCATTTGGGTTTCAGAATCTCCAAAAAATCTATTTCAGGTGCAAGGAGGTTAGAATCCAACAGCATCAGCAGTCCTTTTTCAGCCTCTGAATCAGATTTTTGCTCAGGTCCCTCAATTTCAGCCAAAAAATACCTGAAATCATAGAAAAACACACAAACTCAGACTAAAGTCCAGAAATGTAAATTTTGCTTAAAAACTAATAAAAATATACTAAAAAGTAGCTAGATCCTACTAAAAACTATATGAAAATAATGCCAAAAAGCGTATAAATTATCCGCTCATCATCATCAGTCAAACTCGTAAACCAGGAACCCAAGAGATATACATTCAATCTAAGGTAGAATGGAAGTAGTTGTCAGGCACGCGTTCATAGGTTGAGAATGGTGATGAGTGTCACGGATCATCACATTCATCATATTGAAGTGCGAATGAATATCTTAGAATAGAAACAAGCGTGATTGAATGAGAAATAGTAGTAATTGCATTAATCGATCAAGACACAGTAGAGCTCCTCACCCCCAACCATAGGGTTTAGAGATTCATGCCGTAGAAGATACAAATTCAGATGTAAAATGTCATGAGGTACAAAATGAAAATCTAAAAGTAGTTTTTATACTAGACAAATAAAATAGGATGAAAAGAAGATTATGGTACAATAAAATCTCAGAGTCTTTAATGAAGCTCAATTTCAAATTAGATGAGCGGGGCTTATAGCTTTTTGCCTCCGAATAGTTTTGGCATCTCACTTCATCCTTTGAAATCCAGAATGATTGGCATCTATAGGAATTCAGAATTCAGATAGTGTTATTGATTCTCCTAGTTTAGTATGTTGATTCTTGAACACATTTACTTTATGAGTCTTGGCCGTGGCCCTAAGCACTTTGTTTTCCAGTATTACCACTGGATACATAAATGCCACAGACACATAACTAGGTGAACCTTTTCAGATAGTGACTCAGCTTTGCTAAAGTCCGCAGTTAGAGGTGTCCAGAGTTCTTAAGCACACTCTTCTTGTTTTGGATCACGACTTTAACCACTCAGTCTCAAGCTTTTCACTTGGACCTTCATGCCACAAGCACATGGTTAGGGACAGCTTAATTTAGCCGCTTAGGCTAGGACTTCATTCTCTTGGGCCTTCTTATCCATTAATGCTCAAAGCCTTGGATCCTTTTTAGCCTTGCCTTTTGGTTTAAAGGGCTATTGGCTTTTTCTGCTTGCTTTTTCTTTTTCTTTATATATATATATATATATATATATATATATATATATATATATATATATATATATATATATATATATATATGGCAAGCTTTATATTTTTCACTACTTTTTCTTGCTTCAAGAATCAATTTTATGATTTTTCAGATCATCAATAACATTTCTCTTTTTCCATTATTCTTTCAAGAGCTAACAAATTTTAACATTCATAAACTCTACTATAAAAAAAGCACTGTTCAAACTTTCATTCAGAGAGCTAAAGTGATGCCACCACATATAAATATTTTGAATTTTTATTATTTTATACTTGAGATATTTTCACCCATGCTCTTCTAAATAAAATCTACTATTTTATTCATGTTTACTGATGATAAGAGGAGTAAATTATTGCTATATTGGGAAATAAAAATAAAATACTACTCATGCAATTCGAAAATTAAAAATAAATTCTACTAATACTAATGCTCATGTAATTCTTAAAATAGGTTCCTAATAATAAAAGTTATCACAGAGTTAGGACTCAACAACCTTTATTTTGGGAGATGGATGCTCCTTCAATCTGTGGGGTGTCTGACCCTTCAAGAGACAGCTTCTGGCGCTTTAGCTCCTGTAGCTCACGCCATTGCTTCTCTTATTCCTTAAGCAGTTTGCAGATCATGCTATTTTGATTTTATTGTTCTTCTTTCAATTGATCCATAGCTTCTTGCAGCTTGGTGATAGATGCTTCTAGGCAGGTCCAGTAGTCAATCTGAGGGATTTCTGGGAGGAACTCATGCGCCCTCCTCTTGATGGAGTTATCTTGCACTTGTTGTCCTTCCATTGACTTTTTAGTGATTCGGTGCTCAACTGAGATATATTCATCCACTCCCATCTTTACCCCAGCATCTTTATATAGCAAAGAGATTAAGCTTGGGTAAGCCAATTTGGCATCAGTGGGGTTCTTATTTGCAATTGTGTAAAGCTCACAAGAGGTTAGATGATGAATCTCCACTTCGTTTCCCAGCATAATACAATGGATCATCACTGCTCTTTTAACAGTGACTTCAGAGCGGTTGCTGGTGGGCAGTATAGAGCGCCCAAAGAAGTCCAACAAGCCTCTAGCAACCAGTTTGAGGTCTCCTCTCTTGAGTTGATTTGGGACACCTTTTGTGTTGGTTATCCACTTGGTTCCATGTAAGGTCCCACATTGGTTGGGGAGGGGAACGAAGCATGCCTTATAAGGGTGTGGATACCTCTCCCTAGTATGATGCATTTTGACGAGTGAGTGTGGGGGGCTTCGGCTATCATCCCTATCATCAAAGGCAAAACCGTGAGGCCTTGTGTGCCAAAGCGGACAATATTGTGCTAGCGGGTGATCTGGACTGTTACAAATGGTATCAGAGCTGGAGCCCGGATCGATGTGCCAGCGAGGGCGCTGGGCTCCCTTAGGGGGTCGATTGTAAGGTCCCACATCGGTTGGGGAAGGGAACGAAGCATGCCTTATAAGGGTGTGGATACCTCTCCCTAGCATGATGCGTTTTGACGAGTGACTGTGGGGGGCTTCGGCTATCATCAAAGGCAAAACCGTGAGGCCTTGTGTGCCAAAACGGACAATATCGTGCTAGCGGGTGGTCTGGGCCATTTACAGATGGTATCAGAGCCAGAACCTGGATCAATGTGCCAGGGAGGGCGCTGGGCTCCCTTAGGGGGGTGGATTGTAAGGCCCACATCGGTTAGAGAGGGGAACGAAGCATGCCTTATAAGGGTGTAGATACCTTTTCCTAACATGACGCATTTTGACGAGTGAGTGTGGGGGGCTTTGGCTATCATCCCTATCATCAATGGCAAAATCGTGAGGCCTTGTATGCCAAAGTGGACAATATTGTGCTAGCGGGTGGTCTGGGCTGTTACATTCCAGGGATGCATATGTCCTATAGAACCTGGTCCAAGTGCTTATCTAATCTCACCATTCTCCTGTTAAAGAATTCTGGATCATCTTGTAGTTGAGGCAGCTTAAAGACCTCTCTTATTTTGTCCAGGTGGAAGTAAATAATCTTCCCTCTGACCATAGTTTGAAAGGTATAGAAAGCGGTTCCAGTCATTCTCTGCTTATCTGTTTGCCACGGATTTGAGTAGAATTCCTGAACCATATTTCTACCCACCTTTGTCTTAGGATTAGCTAGAATTTCCCAGCCCCTGTTTCGATCTGCTCTTGGATCTCCAGATATTCGTCTTCTTTCAGATCGAATTTAACTTCCGGGATCACTAACCTTAGACCCATTATTTTGTGGTAATGGTCTGCATGTTCTTTGGTTAAGAACCTCTCATGATTCCAAAGTGGTTTTGGAGTATTCTCTTTCTTACCTCTTGAAGTGGTTTGTTTTCCCTTACGAGCCATGATCTTAGTGAATCTTAGCTCAGTGGTCACCAAAAACACACCAAACTTAGAGGTTTGCTTGTCCTCAAGCAAAAGAAAGGAAAGGAGATGAATAGAAGGAGAGTCAAATTCGAGTTGTGGAGGAGAGGGGGAAGCCGAATGTGAATTTAAAAGGGAGGGGTGGGTTCGAAAATTTTGAAAAAGATGTGATAGAAGATATGATTTGTAAAAGATAAATATGATATGAAAAAGATGCAATTTTAAAATTGAAAAGATAGGAGAGAGATTTGAAAAAGATAAATCTAAATTTGAAAAGATAGTATGATGAGTTGAAAAAGATTTGAAAAGATATTAAAAAGATAGATGAGTTTTGAAAAAGATTGGAAAAGAAGTTGAAGAAGATTGGAAAAAGATTTTTAGGATTAAGAAAATATTTTTTTTGAAATTGAAATTGAAAGATGAGAATTTGTAACATGTTTATGAAAGAAATTATGGATGGAAACATGAAAATTTGAAAAAAAGTTGAGTTGGAAACAAAACTTCCTCCCCTCCACTTTCCTGGCGTTAAATGCCCAGAATGGCATCTATTCTGGCATTTAACACCCATTTGCTGCTTCTTTTGGGCGTTTAACGCCCAGCCAGGTACCCTGGCTGGCGTTAAACGCCAGAAATCCTTTATCACTGGGCATTTTTCTAAATGCCTAAGATGCTGCAATTCTGGCATTGAACGCCCAGAATGGTACCCATTCTAGCGTTTAACGCCGAGAAAGGTGTCTCTATTGGCGTTAAACGCCCAGATGGTACCCATTCTGACGTTTAATGCCCAAAATACCCTTTATTGGCGTTTTCATGCCAGTGATGTCCTTTTCTCGATGAATCCTCTGCTTCATTTCCTGAACCTCCATTTCTCTGGATTATTCATTGAAATGTATTATCTAAAATAAAATTAAAATTACAAATAAAATAACTCATGGCTGGGTTGCCTCCCAGCAAGCGCTTCTTTATTGTCTTTAGCTAGACCTTATTGAGCTTTAATCTAGTCTTAGTTTTGAGCATTCTTGCTCAACATTGCCTTCAAGATAATGCTTGACTCTCTGTCCATTAACAATGAACCTCTTATTAGATTCAATATCTTGAAGCTCTACATAGCTATATGGTGACACACTTGTAATCACATATGGTACCTTTCACGGGGATTTCAGTTTCCCGGGAAACAATCTGAGCCTAGAGTTGGACAGCAGAACCTTCTGTCCTGACTCAAAGACTCTGGATGACAGTTTCTCATCATGCCACCTTTTTCCTTTTTCCTTGTAAATTTTTGCATTTTCAAAAGCATTGAGTCTGAATTCCTCTAGCTCATTCAACTAGAGCAATCTTTTCTCTCCAGCTAACTTGGCATCAAGATTTAAGAATCTGGTTGCCCAGTAGGCCTTGTGTTCTAATTCCACTAGCAAATGGCACGCTTTCCCATACACAAGTTGGTATGGAGAGGTCCCTATGGGGATGATACAGAGTTGCCACGTTATGGTTAATCCCATATCGGACCAAAGCAGAGTGAAGCTGTTTATTACATAAATAAGTGCCCCAATCACTGATCAGTATCCTCGGGACGCTGAACCTGGTGAAGATATACTTCTGAAGGAACTTCATCACTGTCTTAGTATCATTGGTGGGTGTTGCAATTGCCTCCACCCATTTAGATACATAATCTACTGCCACCAGGATATAAGTGTTTGAGTATGTTGGTGGGAAAGGCCCCATGAAGTCAATACCCCATACATCATACAACTCAATTTCTAAGATCCCTTGTTGAGGCATGGCATAACCGTGAGGCAGATTACCAGCTCTTTGGCAACTGTCATAGTTACGTACAAACTCTCGGGAGTATCTATAGATGGTAGGCCAGTAGAAGCGACATTGGAGGACTCTTGTGGATGTTCGCTCACTTCCAAAATGTCCTCCATATTGTGATCCATGGAAATGCCATAGGATCTTCTGTGCCTCTTCTCTGGGCACACACCTACGGATCATTCCGTCTGCACATCTCTTAAAGAGATATGGTTCATCCCACAAGTAGTACTTTTCATCAGTAACTAATTTTTTTGTTTGCTACCTGCTGTACTCTTTGAGTATGAATCTTACTGCTTTATAGTTTGCAATGTCTGCAAACCACAGTATTTCCTGAATGGCAATGAGTTGCTTATCCGGGAAGGTTTCAGAGATCTCAGTAGAAGGGTAGGATGCCCCTTCTACTGGTTCTATTCAGGACAGGTGATCTGCTACTTGGTTCTCTGTCCTTTTTCTGTCTCTTATTTCTATATCAAACTCTTGTAGAAGCAACACCCATCTTATGACCCTAGGTTTTAAATCCTGCTATGTGAGTAGATATTTAAGAGCAGCATGGTCAGTATACACAATCACTTTTGATCCTACTAAATAGGATCTAAACTTGTCAATGGCATAAACCACTGCAAACAGCTCTTTTTCTGTCGTTGTGTAATTTTTTTGTGCGTCATTTAGAGCACGGCTGGCATAGTAAATGACGTGCAGAAGCTTGTTATGCCTCTATCCTAATACTGCACCAATAGCATGATCACTGGTATCACACATTAATTCTCCTCTTCCTAAAGAGTTTTCAGAGGTTCTTTTGTTTCCTCTGGTTCCTCCAGATCAGGTTGAACATCTTTAAAGATGTCCTCTAGCTCTGATTTGAGACTCAGCCATATTGATCTCCTTTACTAGGGAGTCAATAATATCAACACTCATGCAGTCTTTTGATGTGTCTGGATGCTTCATTGCTTCAACAGCATTCAGCCTAAACTCATCCTCATTGACTCTTAGGGTCACTTCCCCTTTTTGGACGTCAATGAGGGTTCGTCCAATTGCTAGGAAAGGTCTTCCTAGAATGAGAGTCGCACTCTTGTGCTCTTCCATCTCCAGCACTACAAAGTCAGTGGGAAAGGTAAATGGCCCAACTGTGAGAATCATGTCCTCGATTATGCCTTATGGATATTTAATGGAGCCATCAGCAAGTTGAAGACAGATCCGGGTTGGTTTGACCTCTTTCGTCAAGCCAAGCTTTCTGATAGTGGATGCAGGGATTAGGTTGATACTTGCCCCAAGATCACATAGAGCTGTCTTGGTACAAGTATCCTCTAATGTGCATGGTATCACAAAGCTCCCAGGATCCTTAAGCTTCTCTGGTAAGCTCTTTAAAATGACTGCACTGCATTCTTCAGTGAGAAAAACTTTTTCAGTTTCTCTCCAATCCTTCTTATGACTTAAGATCTCTTTCATGAACTTAGCATAAGAGGGTATTTGCTCAAGTGTCTCTGCAAATGGAATCTTGATTTCAAGAGTCCTGAGATAGTTTGCGAAGTGGGCAAATTGTTTATCCTGTTTCGCTTGGCGGAGTTTCTAAGGATAAGGCATCTTGGCTTTGTATTCTTCAACCTTAGTTGCTGCAGGTTTATTTCCTATAGAGGTGGTTGGAGAAGCCTCCTAGAGGGGTTACTATTAGCACTTGCAGGTGTCTGATCCCTCATGGCGTTTGAACGCCAGGATTGGGGAATGATGGGCGTTTAATGCAAGATTCCCACCCCTTTCTGGCGTTTGAACACCAGAACTAGACATGGACTGGGCGTTTAACACCAGTTTTTCACCCCTTTCTGGCATTTGAATGCCAGAACTAGGCATCCACTAGGCGATTAACGCCAGTTTTCAGCCTTTTCTGGCGTTTGAATGCCAGAATCATTCCTCTCTGGGCTCTTACTGTCCTCACAGGGATTTTGGGTGGCAGTTTGCTCATCCTCTGTCAGTTGTTCTTTTCTTGGCTTTTTGCTACTTTGAGTTGAGGTATTTAATGTTTTCCCACTTCTTAATTGAACTGCTTGGCACTCTTCGGTTATCTGTTTTGATAACTGCTATTTTGTCTGATTCAATTGTCATTCCATATCCTTATTAGCTTTTTTGGTTTCTTGTAGTATCTCCTTAAATTCTGCTAACTGTTTTGTTATAGAAGATAGTTGCTGATTGAGTTCAGCAACTTATTCCTGAGGACTAAAGTCAGTTGATACTGCCTTAGCTTTTTCTTTCATGGAGGACTCACTATTTGAGTACAGATGCTGATTTCTAGCAACCGTATCTATAAGCTCTTGAGCCTCTTCAATCGTCTTTCTCATGTGTATAGATCCACCAGTTGAGTGGTCTAGAAATATCTGAGCTTTTTCTGTAAGTGATACGTAAAAATGAGATTTCACGTACAACCGGCAAGTATACCGGGTCGCATCAAGCAATAAAACTCAGTAAGAGTGAGGTCGATCCCACGGAGATTGGTAGATTAAGCAACTTTAGTTAAATGGTAAGTTTAGTCAAGCAGACATGGTTTTGATTTCATGAGATTTGTGATTTTTGAACATAATTGCAAGAATTTAAATGGCCAAGAATTTAAAGAATTAGAAGAGAGAAACAAAATGAAAGTAAATAACGGAAACTTAAAATGCAAGAAACTTAAATGACATCAAAGATAAATTGCAAGGAATTAAAGGTTGCAGAAATTTAAAGAACATAAGAGTAAATAGCAAGAAATAAAGGAACAGAATGTAGATGACGAGAATAATAAGTTGACAGAATGTAGAAGGGAATTGGGTTATGGGTAGTCAAACAACTAGAAGCAAAAGAAATAAGAATTAATGGTGGAGAGGATCATTAGGGATCAAAGATGCAAGTTTTCATGAATTGATGTTAGTCAAATCCTTCTCAATCATGGGTATAGATCCATGGCAAGTGGGTAATTGAATCCCAATCTCTTGGTGATTCAATTTCTCTCAACATAACCAATTGCCACTCTCGTGATCTAGTTGTTCATGAGAAGAGATGAAGCTCAATTCTAATCCAGCCACACAACTCCCATAATCTCAACCAAGGAAAGTTACATCTCACATACCAACCAAGGTGTATTGATTAAGGAAATCATGAAAGGATGAACTCTAAACTGAATTATGTGGCTCATTCCTCAAATTCACCACACAATTCACATAGATTAACCCCTCTCTCGATGGTGGTTGAATCTTTGAAGAACAAGAGTTTCCTCTTTGGATTAACCACTTGAATTGAGGAGGAAAAGAGGAGTTCATCAATGCATTCAAACAAGCAGAGCTCTTCCCCCTAATGAAAGTGGGGTTTAGTGAATCATAGCTCTAATTTCAACAACAATTGCCATCAACAAAAACTAAACTAAGTGTAAAGAAAAGAAGAAGAAGAATAAGGAAATGCTTAAACTTAAAACTGAAGAAGAGAAGTTCCAAGAAAAACCAAATTAGCTCTCCGGGTATCCTCCCCGGAAGTGCTAGAGAGTTCTCCAAGTAAAAGTGCTAAAAGTATAAAATTCTAAGTGTCAAAAAAAGTCCTCCTAAAGTACAAACTCAATCTCTATTTATATTAGTCCCAAAACTCCTTCAAAGATCTTTAATTGGGTTAGCAATATAGGCTTCCTCTTTGTTGAATTCTTGGCTCAATGGAAGAAGTGTTGCTAGACTTGGAAGGAGGAGTTCATTCATCATGCTTCTGGCCCAATGGCTTGGCATTTTTGCTAATAACGCTAGCCTTAATGCACGTTGGCAACGTGCATCATATTTTCCTGGGAATGAACTTTCAGACTTGGGCGTTGCTAGCCCAAGTTGTTGCTAACAACTTGCTTTTCTCTTTCTTGACTCTACTTTCATGCTAAATGTAGCCCAGAATTTGAGTGTCAATCCTCTGCTTCAATATGGACTATTATACATCATTGGAAAGCTCTTGATGTCTACTTTCCAATGCCACTGGAATCACCTCATTTGGACTTTCCTAGCTCAAGTTATGCTTCCTCAAAGAAGGTAAGGTCAAGCTGCCAAGTTGTTGCCAAAAACGCACCTATCCTCCCACGTTGGCAACGTGCCTAGCCTCCCAAGGCAGAGACATGAGGCTGGCATTGTCACCAAACACGCCCCCTTGCTAGCACGTTGGCAACGTGCTCGTGCTCCCTCCAGGGCTAATCTCTAGCCTTCAATTCTGCTTGTCACGTTGCCTTAGAAAACGCCTTTAGAAGCTGGCGTTGGCAACGTGCTCGAGTGCTTCTTCATGTGAGCTTCCTTGCCTAACTTTGCTTGCTGCGTTGCCCCCAAACATGCCTTTGGAAGCTGGCATTGGCAACGTGCTCGAGCCTTCCTCAAGGCTCTATGCTTGTTGCTTGGCGTTGTCCTTGAACACGCCTATGCTTCCTGGCGTTGGCAACGTGGTTGGGATCCAAGACTTGGTGCCTAGCCAAGCATTCCTTCCTGGCATTGCCTTAAAACACGCCAATGAAAGTGGCGTTGGCAACGTGCTCCTATTTGTTGGCCTAGAATCTTGTCCCTGGCGTTGTTGATGAACACGCCAGTTCATTTCCAAGTTAGCAACGCTCTCGTGTGCCCATACTCCTAGCTTGCATGCGTTGCCAAGGAACACGCCCATGCTCTCCCAGCTCAACAACGTGCTAGAGCTTTCCTATGGTGCCAAAGTTGCTTGCTACGTTGCCAAGGAACACGCCTTCATAACTTGGCGTTGGCAACGTGCACCTCCCTTTCCTGGGCTAAGTTTTCCATTCAACGTTGTTTGCCTGCGTTGTCCTCAAACACGCCCCTTATCTCTAGGCTGGCAACGTGCTCGAGGCTCTGAACTAGCTCCCCAAGATTGCTTGGCGTTGCCTTGAATAACGCCTATGGTTCCTGGCATTGGCAACGTGCTTCACACCCTTCCTACCAAACCTTGCTTGTGTGGCGTTGCCTAGGGACACGCCTATGGTTCCTGGCGTTGGCAACGTTGGCTTGAGTTGTTGTCAAACACGCCAATGAAGAGTGGCGTTGGCAACGTGCTCGATGGATGGAGATCCAAGACTTGGTGCCTAGCCAAGCTTTCCTCCCTGGCGTTGCCTCTAAACACTCCAATGAAGTAGCACGTTGGCAACATGCTCAAGCTCCTCCCTGGCCCAAGTTCCTCTAGCTCAGCGTTGCCTTAAACAACTCACCTTTTCTCCAAGTTGGCAACGCCAACAACTTCTCTTCTTCTTGCCCAGTTTGCTTCATTCTTGCTTCCCTACTTTCTTGTTTCATCACCTATCATCAACAAGGGAAATAGCTTCAAAGTCTTACCGATTCATGCAATAAATTTCATGAGATTCATTCATACTCATTCATGTATGTATTCCTTAAATCATTTGCATGAATTTGGCTAAAATCAACATGTTCCTTGGTATTCTCATGCATGAAGACAAAACTCATAAAAAGACTTGTTTATTTAGAGAAAATGAATGAAACAAAGCTAAAACCAACTAAACTAACTAGCTAATATAGTAAATATGCAATTGCATCAGTAAGCCCGTAGTAGAAGATGTCTAACTGCACCCACTCTGAAAACATTTCAGAGGGGCATTTCCTTAGCATCTCTCTGTACCTCTCCTAGGCATCATAAAGAGATTCATTATCCCCTTGTTTAAAGCCTTGGATGTCTAGCCTTAGCTGTTTCATCCTTTTTGGAGGGAAATATTGATTCAGGAATTTGTCTGATAACTGTTTCCATGTTCTTATGCTTGTTGTGGGTTGGTTATTTAACCACCTCTTAGCTTGATCTCTTACAGCAAATGGAAACAGTAATAATCTGTAGACATCCTGATCCACTTTCTTGTCACGTACTGTGTCAGTAATTTGTAAGAATTGTGCCAGAAACTCAGTAGGCTCTTCTTGTGAAAGACTGGAATACTGGCAATTTTGCTACACCATGATAATGAACTGACGGTTTAGCTCAAAGTTGCTGGCTCTTATGGGGGGTATACAGATACTACACCTATATGCAGCAGTAGTGGGGTTATCATATGACCACAGAGTCCTTCTAGACTGTTCATTTCCACTTAGGTCCATGATGGAGAAAGGGAGATGATGTGGATTGTAAATAAAATTTTTATTCCTCTTTTTTTTTGAATTTAACAAAATTGAAAATAAAGTAAATAAATAAAAGGATGCCAATTTTGAAAATAATAAATAAAAAAATAAAAATAAAAATAAAAATAAATGAAATAAACAAAATTAGAAAATAACTTAATTAATTAATTAAAAAGATTTAAAATTTTTTTGGGTGAGGATTTTCGAAAAATGATGAGAGAGAAGGTGGTTAGGAAGTTGTTCCGAGGGTTACCTGAAACTGTAGGTCGATCTCGGACGAGATCTTCTGTGCTGGTCGGAGCCATTGTGTCCGACTTGATGATGGTGGCTGGAGCCGCCGTGTCCGACTTGTTGGACTTGGTGATGGTGCTGATCCTTCGTCCCCGGAGGGTGGGGGGTACCTGCAAGGGACTCCGATGCTTAAGTTAGCAAGGGTATTAAACAGGTATTGAGTAGAATCAGAGTATGAGTTATACCTGGGTGCTCCAGTGTATTTATAATGGTGAGGAGTGACCTTTCTAGAGATAAGATAGTTATCTTATCTTATCTTATCTTTATCTTTGAGTGAGGTCATCTTTATCTTTAGGGAAACCACCTTTATCTTTCTGGGCTTTGGCTGCCTTTAGGTTGGGTTGTGTTCCTTCGTTTTGGGCCTGCTTTGGGCTCCTTTGGCGATTTGGCCGAGCTCTTTGAGAAGAGGTCGGGCATTTGGCCGAGCTCTTTGAGAAGAGGTCGGATATTGGCCGAGCTCTTTAAGAAGAGGTCGGATATTGGCCGAGCTCTTTAAGAAGAGGTCGGATAGCCTGACCTGAAGAGGTCGGTTGGCTTGTTGCTAAACATCCCAGGTCGGACATCTTGACCCAGGGTATGAACAGTGCCCCTGCTTGAGTTCGATCTTTTCGTGAGATCGTGTTTTTCAGAGCTTTGATCTCTTTGGAAGTCGTGCTCAAGCATCTGTCTGGCTTTGCTTCTTCATTGCTTTGAAATCTTTTGCAGATTTTCTAGAGGTTTGGTACTTCACAGTCCGTCCTCTTTTGAGTAGTAGTGTGGGTTTTCTACCCTTGCCTTCTGGATCACGCCTTGCTTTTGTGTTGACAACCCTCTGCTTTGGTGAAGTTATCCTTGCGGCTTGATATCCGGACTCTTAGTGACTTGTCTGATGACTTTTTAGTGTTCTTTGTATAGAACCTTTTTAGTCTCGGATGACGTACGTAGCCCTGTTTGAGATTGTGCCTTCTTTGAGTGGAGTTGTATCCCTTTTAGCTAAGCACTTTTGAGCCTTAAGGTTTTTTCTTAACCTTTGTTCTTTTTTGAGATTGTACTTGCGCCTCTTCTTAGCTGACGTCGACCTGTACGACTTTTGCCCCTGCTTGAGTTCGATCTTTCCGTGAGATCGTGCTCTCTTTGGGGAAGTCGTACTCAAGCATCCTGACTTTGGTCGATCTTGAGTAGTTTTATCTTGTGCGAGTTTGGCATTGCCTTTTTTAGTTTTGTTGAGAGGTCTTTTCAGCCTTCTTCCGACTTGTTTGTCTTTGGGCTTTTTAGTCATAATCCAACAACTTTTTAGGTATAGTTCCTGATGGGAAACCTTTTATAGTCTGTTTGGATGACTTTTTAGCGCCGTTTTGATTTGTGCTTTTGCCTTTTAAGTAGTGTCTTTTTTCAAGACTTCGTACCTTTTAGTAAAGCATTCCTGGCATTCCTCTGGCCGTTGCGAGATGTCTTTGTCCCCTTTGTGGATCTTTGTAGAGTGTCGGTATTTTGTTGTCCGACCTCTTTTGATCACTGCCGGTTTTGTCCACTTTCTGCTTGGTTGAGGTGGTCCTTGGGGCTATCTTGTCCGACGACTTTTTAGTGTTCTTTGGTAGAACCTTTTTAGTTGGTCTGAACAATTTTGATAGCCTTGTCATGGAGCCGTGGCTTTTTGGGCAAAGCTATGTCCCTTTTAGCGCACGCTTTTCGTTGGTCCATTTTCTCGTGTAGACGAGCTGTAGCTTTCGTTGGTCCGACTTCTTGTCGGTCCAAGCTGTGGTTTTTGTTGGTCCGACTTCTTCTTGTCGGTCCAAGCTGTAGCTTTTGTTGGTCCGACTTCTTGTCGGTCCAAGCTGTGGTTTTCGTTGGTCCGACTTCTTCTTGTCGGTCCAAGCTGTAGCTTTTGTTGGTCCGACTTCTTGTCGGTCCAAGCTGTGGTTTTCGTTGGTCCGACTTCTTCTTGTCGGTCCAAGCTGTAGCTTTTGTTGGTCCGACTTTTTCTTGTTGTTCCAAGCTGTAGCTTTGGGCCGACTTCTTCATGTCGGTCGCTTCTAAGTTATTTCTAGTAATCCTCTTTATTGGACCTCTGTCAGGTCTCTTTCAGGGATTTCTTTTTATAACTTTTTATTTTATGGGACGACTTCTTTACGTCAGTCCCTTCTCCAAGTTATTTTTGTAATCCTCTTTCTTGGACCTTTGTCAGATCTCTTTCAGGGATTACTTTTATAACTTGTCCGTTGTAGGAGACCGACTTCTTTATGTCGATCTCTTCTAAGTTATTTCGTAACCCTCTTTCTTGGACCTTTGTCAGGTCTCTTTCAGGGATTACTTCTATAACTTTATTATTGTAGGAGACCGACTTCGTCATGTCGATCTCCTCTAAGTTATTTCATAATCCTCTTTCTTGGACCTTTGCCAGGTCTCTTTCCAGGGATTTGCTGATAACTTGGGTTGACTTGGTCCGACTTCTCAACGTCGGCCAGTCTTTAAGTTACTATTTTAGCAATCTGTAAGACCTCGTCAGGTTCTTTTTTGGATCACTTTCGATAACTTCTTACATTATTCTGTGTTCATCTTTGCCGATTTTTATCATGATCGGGCGGTGAATTTGGTTTTCACCCCGCCGACCTTGTCGTGATCCGGCAGTGAAATTTGCGTTTTAGATTAATGTGTCTTGGTATAGCAGTGAATTTTGTTTTCACTTTGTCGAAATCGAATGATGAATTCGGTTTTCATCGTGGTCGGGCGGTGAAGTTGGTTTTCACCTTGCCGACTTGTCGCTTTGTAATCGGACGATGAGTTTGGTTTTCATCTTGCCGACTTTGTCGTGATCGGGCGATGATTTTGGTGTTTCACCTTGCCGACCTGCCGTAGTCGGGCGTCTTGGTAGGAAACTTTTTAGGGAATCTGCAATCTTTTAAACAATAATATAAAGATAAGAGTGTGTACATGTTAGTACTTACCTTTCTAGGTCGGGCAATCTTTTTGGATCTCGGCCTGGCGCCCTTTTTAGATTGCAGGCATGCCATGACCTTGGTAGCTCTTGCCCTTCAAGTTCGGGCAGTCTGTAGCAACCTTTCCCCAGTTCTTCTAAACAACTTGGTATGGTCCTTTCCAGTTGGGTGCTAGCTTTCCTTCTCCAGGTCGAGTTGTTCCGATATCATTTCGGATTAGGATAAGGTTATTGTTGGCAAAGCTTCGCTGTACTACCTTCTGATTGTATCTTGAGGCCATTCGACGTTTTAACACCTCTTCCTTGATCGGAGCTCTCTCTCGGACTCTTGGAAGTAGGTCGAGTTCTTTCCTTTGGATTTGGGAGTTGACCTCTTTATTGTAGAAGACAATTCTTGGGGGATCCTTCTTCGATCTCTACTGGGATCATTGCCTCCATTTCGTAAATCAATCGGAAGGGTGATTCCCCCGTGGTGAAGTGTGGAGTTGTCCGATATGCCCATAGGACTTGTGGGAGCTCTTCAGCCCAAGCTCCCTTTGTGTCCTTTAGTCTCCGTTTTAACCTAGCTAGTATGACTTTGTTGGCGGCTTCTGCTTGTCCATTGGCTTGTGGGTGTTCTTGTAATAATGTTCTTGTACAAGAATTTCTGACTTCTTTGAGCAGTGGCATTAGCTAGGGGCTCTGCCTCAATCCATTTTGTGAAGTAATCCACCCCTACAATGAGGAACTTGACTTGTCCCGATCCTTGGAAAAATAGTCCGAGGAGGTCGGGTCCCCTCTTTGCGAACGGCCAAGGTGATGTTACACTGATGAGCTCCTCTGGTGGGGCAATGTGGAAGTTGGCATGCTTTTTGATGTAAAGCTTTAACTTTGTATTTGGGTTTTTGCTCTGTTGTTGCCTCCAAAGGGTGCCCTTGGACTTTTGTGTGAGTCCTGGGGTTTCCCTTTGACTGCCACGTCTGTCACTTTATGTTTTACTGTTATTGTCCGAGTTGTTTCCTTATTTGCCCGAGTTGTTTGGTAGTAATTCCATAGTCGACCTATGTCTTTGAGATGTCTACTAAGATCCCGGACAGCGTGTCTGATTAGCTGGATTTCATAGTTTAAATGTGTGTTACTGTGGCTGACCCTGAGTACATCCCTTACACCGCCTTCGAGACCGATTTGTTGTGGTCTTGTAATGTAGCTCGGATGAGGCTTCTGTTATTGCCCCTTGGTTGGCTAGTTTTGAAAATGCATCAGCTCGGGCATTCTGCTCTCAAGGTATGTGTCGGACCTCATATCCCCGAATTGTCCGAGCTGTTGGTGCTGGCTGGTTTTGAAAATGCATAAGCTCGGGCATTCTATGTGTCAGACTTCATTTTCCCCGATTTGTCCGAGCTATTTTCTGTTTTTGTCCAGAGTCCCCCGAATTGTCCGAGATGTTCTCTGGTTTTGTCCAAGGTCTCCCGAATTATCCGAGCTGTCCTCTGTAGGATTCTTCCAGCTAAGTTTGTTTTCTGCAGGATGCCCTTTATTGGCTGGTTGGTTGGAACTCTGATAGTGTGAGCTTGAAAGTATGGGTGGAGTCGTCGAGGGGTGAGTATGAGGGTGTAGGCGAACTTTTTCTATCTGTTGATAGGTTAGTTCGGTCCCTTGTAAAGCTTTGCTGATGAAGTAGACGGGTTGTTTCCCTCTTTCGTCTTCTCTGACTAGTGCTGAGGCTATTGCCTGACTTCCCACTGCGAGGTATAATGAGTTCTTCACTTTCCCGTGGTCTGGAAAGGATGGGTGGTTGCCCCAAGAATTTTGAAATCTCGGAAGGCTTGTTCGTACTCCGTTGTCCTTTTCAACTCGTCCGACCTCCTTGGTGTGAGGTGGACGTTCAACTCGTCCGACCTCTTTGGTGTGAGGTAGATGTTTAACTCGTTCGACCTCTTTGGTATGAGGTGGACCTTCAACTCGTCCGACCTCTTGGTTGTGAGGTGGACCTTCAACTTGTCCGACCTCTTTGGTGTGAGGTGGAGCTTAAACTCGTCCGATTCTTTGTTATGAGGTGGGCCTTCAACTCGTCCGACCTCTTTCTCCTTTTTGCTTTTGATTGGGCGAGGTGGTGGGATCTTCTCCGATTGATCTTCTCTTTTCTTGGACTCTTTATCCTTGTCCCGTGGTGGGTTAGGAGAATTCGGTTTTTTAGCTTTCTCCTAGTCGAGAGTTCTCTTCCATGTTGATGTATTTCTGTTCCCGTTCCTGTACCTCGTTTAGAGATGTTGGGTGCTTCTTGGATATTGAGTGGCTGAGAGGTCCTTCTCTTAGGCCATTGATGAGTCCCATGATGGCCGCTTTTGTTGGAAGACTTTGTATGTCAAGGCATGCGTTGTTGAATCTTTCCATGTAGCTGTGAAGGCTTTTCTGATCTCCTTGTTTAGTTCCCAGCAAGCTTGAAGTGTGTTTGGCTTTATCCTTCTGGATGGAGAACCTGGCGAGGAATCTTCTTAACAAGGTCGTCAAACTTGTGATGGATCTTGGAGACAAACTGTCGAAGCACCATATTGCTGCCTTCGTTAGAGTAGTCGGGAAGACTTTGCATTGAATGGCGTCCGATGTGTCGGTGAGGTACATTCTTCTGAAATTACTGAGATGATGGCTTGGATCCAATGTGCCGCCGTACGGGATCATGTCGGGAGCCTTGAAGTCCTTTGGGACTTTAGCTTTCATGATATCTTTGGTGAATGGGTCTTGATCTTTGTAGGGGCTGTCTTCGTGACCGGATCGAGTTGTTTTGGCCTTGAGATCTGCTTCGAGTTTTAGGAGCTTGTCCTTTAACTCGTGGCATCACCTAACTTCCCTTCGTAGGTCTCTCTCAGCTTCTTGTTGATGTTCCACCTTTTTTTTCGAGTTGCTTTAAGCGATCTTGAAGTGCCTCCATAGCCTCCTCTTTTGGCGAATTCTCGCCTTTGGTGGGTTGAAGAGTATCTTTTGGTGTAGTATCCGCGTCTTTGTGCGGTGTTCTATCCTCTAGATCTGAATCATGGTCGTTGTCATGGTTGTCCGCCGTGGTGATGGGATGACTTCCAGGTCCCCGGCAACGGCGCCAATGTTCCGAGGGTTACCTGAAACTGTAGGTCGATCTCGGACGAGATCTTCTGTGCTGGTCGGAGCCATTGTGTCCGACTTGATGATGGTGGCTGGAGCCGCCGTGTCCGACTTGTTGGACTTGGTGATGGTGCTGATCCTTCGTCCCCGGAGGGTGGGGGGTACCTGCAAGGGACTCCGATGCTTAAGTTAGCAAGGGTATTAAACAGGTATTGAGTAGAATCAGAGTATGAGTTATACCTGGGTGCTCCAGTGTATTTATAATGGTGAGGAGTGACCTTTCTAGAGATAAGATAGTTATCTTATCTTATCTTATCTTTATCTTTGAGTGAGGTCATCTTTATCTTTAGGGAAACCGCCTTTATCTTTCTGGGCTTTGGCTGCCTTTAGATTGGGTTGTGTTCCTTCGTTTTGGGCCTGCTTTGGGCTCCTTTGGCGATTTGGCCGAGCTCTTTGAGAAGAGGTCGGGCATTTGGCCGAGCTCTTTGAGAAGAGGTCGGATATTGGCCGAGCTCTTTAAGAAGAGGTTGGATATTGGCCGAGCTCTTTAAGAAGAGGTCGGATAGCCTGACCTGAAGAGGTCGGTTGGCTTGTTGCTAAACATCCCAGGTCAGACATCTTGACCCAGGGTATGAACAGAAGTTTTGAAAAAGATATGTCTTAAAATTAAAGATACTTGTAAGAAAATAAATGAAAGAAAAGATTTGAAAAAGATATGATTTTTGAAAATTGAGATTAGAATAGATAAGATAAGATTTTGAAAAAGATATGATTTTTGAAAAAGATTTGAATTTTGAAATTTCAAAACTAAGATAAGATAAAAAAAGATTTTAAAATAAAAATCTGAATTTTTAAAGGGAAAATTCAAAAATTTAGTTAAAATAAAGAGAAAAGATATTTTTGAATTTAATGAGGAAAAAGAAAAACAATAAAATGACACCAAACTTAAAATTTTTAGATCAAAACAAAGAAAACAAACAAGAAAACTTTGAATGTCAAGATGAACACCAAGAACACTTTGAAGATCAAGATGAACACCAAGAACAAATTTTGAAAAAGTTTTAAGAAAATAAAAACACAAAGGACACCAAACTTAAAGATTTTTACATTTTGGACACTAATAATTCGAAAATACACAAGAAAAACAAGGAAAGACACAAAACAAGAAAAACTAAAGATCAAACAAGGAAAATAAGCAAGAACAACTTGAAGATCAAGAAAGAACTAAGAACATGTAATTCGAAAAATTGAAAGAAAAATAAAAACATGCAATTGATACCAAACTTAAAACATGAAACAAAACTCAAACATAAGATTAAATTATGAGGTTATTAGTTTTTAAAAAATTTTCGAAATTAATCTAGAAAAAGAAAACAAGAATTTAAAAATTTTACCAAAAATAATATTAAAAGACTCAAAGAAAAATCAAAGATTAATAAAGAAAAATAAAAATTTTGAAAGATTTTTTAAAAGAAAATAAAAAACTCAAATTTAGTGACTCTAAACCAACCAAAAAGGTAAATTCTTCCTAATCTAAGCAACAAGATGAACCGTCAGTTGTCCAAACTCGAACAATCCCCGGCAACGGCGCCAAAAACTTGGTGCATGGAATTGTGATTCACACTTTTCAGACCTCCAGTGCCACTAACCAGCAAGTGCACTGGGTCGTCCAAGTAATACCTTACGTGAGTAAAGGTCGATCCCACAGAGATTGTCGGCTTGAAGCAAGCCATGGTTATCTTGTAGCTCTTAGTCAGGATATCAATAATGGTTCTTAGTTTTAATTTGAATAAGTAAAAGAACATAGATTAAATGATACTTGTTATACAGTAGTGGAGAACAGGTTGAGGTTTTGGAGATGCTCTGTCTTCTGAATTTCTGCTTTCTTTCTGTCTTCATCTTCCCGCACGCAGGCCTCCTTCCATGGCAAGCTGTATGTTAGTGGATCACTGTTGTCAATGGCTACCAGCCGTCCTCTCAGTGAAAAGGGTCCATGTATATGGCTAATCATCTGTCGGTTCTCACTAATGTTGGAATAGGATCCATTGATCCTTTTGCACACTGTCACTGTGCCCAGCATTCATGAGTTTGAAGCTTGTCACAGTTATCCCTTCCCGGATCCAACTCGAAATACCACAGACAAGGTTTAGACTTTCCGAATCTCAAGAATGCTACCAATTGATTCTAGCTTATACCACGAAGACTCTGATCTCACGGATTTGAATGCTCTATTGTCAAGAGAGTCAGTCAAACTCGTGAACCAGGAACCCAAGAGATATACATTCAATCTAAGGTAGAACGGAAGCGTTTGTCAGGAACGTGTTCATAGGTTGAGAATGGTGATGAATGTCACGGATAATCACATTCATCATGTTGAAGTGCGAATGAATATCTTAGAATAGAAACAAGCGTGATTAAATGAGAAACAGTAGTAATTGCATTAATCCATCGAGACACAATAGAGCTCCTCACCCCCAACCATAGGGTTCAGAGACTCATGCCGTAAAAGATACAAATTCAGATGTAAAATGTCATGAGGTACAAAATGAATCTCTAAAAGTAATTTTTATACTAAACTAGTGATGAGCAGATAATTTATACACTTTTTGGCATTGTTTTTAGATAGTTTTTAGTATGTTTTAAGTAGTTTTTAAGCAAAATTCACATTTCTGGACTTTACTACGAGTTTGTGTGTTTTTCTATGGTTTCAGGTATTTTTTGGCAGCATTCTTGAGATCCGAAAAGTCTAAACCTTGTCTGCGGTATTCCGAGTAGGATCTGGGATGGGATGATTGTGACGAGCTTCAAACTCATGACTATTGGGCGTAGTGACAGACGCAAAAGAATCATTGGATCTTATTCCAACACAAGTGATAACCGATAGATGATTAGCCCTACGTAACCCGTAGCTGGACCATTTTGACTGAAAGGATGGACGGTAGCTATTAACAACGGTGATCCCCCTACATACAGCTTGCCATGGAAAGGAGTATGAATGATTGAATGAAGACAGTAGGAAAGTAGAGAATCAAAAGGAATAACGCATCTCCATACGCTTATTTGAAATTCCCAATAATGAATTACATAAGTATCTCTATCTTTATTTCATGTTTATTTATCTATTAATTATCAAAACTCCATAACCATTTGAATCCGCCTGACTGAGATTTACAAGATGACCATAGCTTGCTTCAAGCCGACTTGGTGCAATTGAGATCATAATTTCGTGCACCAACTAGTAACCTAAGTTTACAGAAAATGAGTAAACTAAGATAGATAATGCAGAAATCCACTTCTGGGGCCCACTTGGTGTGTTTTTGGGCTGAGCATTGAAGCTTTCATGTGTAGAGAATTTTCTTGGAGTTAAACGCCAGCTTTGGTGCCAGTTTTGGCGTTTGACTCCAGCTTGTAACTCAGTTCTGGCGTTTAATGCCAGAATAGGGCAGGAAGTTGGCGTTTAAATGCCAGTTTGCGTCATCAAAAATCAGGAAAAGTATGGACTATTATATATTGCTGAAAAGCCCTGGATGTATACATTCCAACGCAATTGAGAGCGCGCCAATTAGTCTTCTGTAGCTCCAGAGAATCTATTTCGAGTGCAGGGAGGTCAGAATCCAACAGCCTCTGCAGTCCCTTTTCAGTCTTTGAATTAGATTTTTGCTCAGGTCCCTCAATTTTAGCCAGAAAATACCTGAAATCACAAAAAAATACATAGACTCATAGTAGAGTCCAAAAATTTGATTTTTGCATAAAAACTAAAAAAAACATAATAAAAAGTAAATAAAACATGCTAAAAACTATATGAAAATACCACCAAAAAGCGTATAAAATATCTGCTCATCAAAAATCCAATAGCTCTTTAAACCAAAAGGTAAGAGCAAAAAGCCAGTAACCCTTTAAAACTAAAAGGCAAGGGTAAAATGGATCCAAAGCTTTGAGCATTAATGGATAGGAGGGCCCAAAACAATAAAATCCTGGCCTAAGCGGCTAATTCAAGCTGTCCCTAACCGCGTGCTTGTGTCATGTAGGTCCAAGTGAAAAGCTTGGGACTGAGTGGTTAAAGTCATGATCCAAAGCAAAAGAGTGTGCTTAAGAACTCTGGGCACCTCTAACTGGGGACTCTAGCAAAGCTGAGTCACAATCTGAAAAGGTTCACCTAGTTATGTGTCCATGGCATTTATGTATCCAGTGGTAATACTGAAAAACAAAATGCTAAGGGTCACGACCAAGACTCATAAAGTAGCTGTGTTCAAGAATCAACATACTAAATTAGGAGAATCAATAACACTATCTGAATTCTGAGTTCATATGGATGCCAATCATTCGGAAGTTCAAAGGATAAAGTGAGATGTTAAAACTGTTCAGAAGCAAAAAGTTACTAGTCCCGCTCATCTAATTGGAACTAAGCTTCATTGATATTTTGAAATTTATTGTATTTTCTCTTCTTTTTATCCTATTTTGTTTTTAGTTGCTTGGGGACAAGCAACAATTTAAGTTTGGTGTTGTGATGAGCGGATAATTTATACGCTTTTTGGCATTGTTTTTACATAGTTTTTTATATGTTTTAGTTATTTTTTATTATATTTTTATTGGTTTTTATGCAAAAATCACATTTCTGGACTTTAGTATGAGTTTGTGTATTTTTCTGTAATTTCAGGTATTTTTTGGCTCAAGATTGAGGGACCTGAGCAAAAATCTGATTCAGAGGCTGAGAAATGACTGCAGATGCTGTTGGATTCTGACCTCCCTGCATTCAAACGAGTTTTTCTAGAGCTACATAAGTCCAACTGGCGCGCTCTCAATTGGGCTGGAAAGCTAACATCTTGGGCTTTCCAGAAATGTATAATAGTTCGTACTTTGCCCGAGATTTGATGTCCCAAACGGGCGTTACAACTCCTACCAGAGACCCTTTTTTGGCATAAAACGCTGGAACTGGCACTAGAACTAGAGTTAAACGCCCAAACTGGCATCCAAGCTGGCGTTTAACTCCAAAAAAGGTTTATGCACGTGTAAATCTCAATGCTCATCCCAAACGCACACCAAGTGGGCCCCAGAAGTGGATTTCTACACTATCTGCACTTAATTACTTATTTTCTGTAATCTTTAGTAACTAGTTTAGTATAAATAGCACTTTTGACTATTGTATTTCTTCTTTGGATCATCTGTCGATCTTTTGATGAACTTTATGATTGGCTGGCCTCACGGCCATGCCTAGGCTATTTTCTCTTATGTATTTTTCAACGGTGGAGTTTCTACACCTCATAGACTAAGGTGCGGAGCTCTGCTGTTTTTCATGAATTAATGCAAGTACTATTGTTTCTCTTTCAATTCATGCTTACTTTTTCTCCAAGATATACTCTTGTATTTAATTCAGTTAAGTCATAATGAAGGGGTGATCCGTGACAATCACCCACTATCTTCGTTACTCGCTTAGCCAAGATCCGCGTGCCTAAAAACCACAAGCGGTCTACATGATGTTCAACATAGTCATTGGATGACAGCCAGAGTATAGTCTCTTGGGTCTCTGATCCACGGACCGAGTCCGTGATGTTAGAACCTTCATGGTATAGGCTAGAACCAGTTGGCAGCATTCCTGAGATCCGGAAAGTCTAAACCTTGTCTGTGGTATTCCGAGTAGGGTATGGGACGGGATGACTGTGACGAGCTTCAAACTCACGAATGTTGGGCACAGTGATAGTGTGCAAAAGGATAGAGAGATCCTATTCTGACACAAGTGAGAACCGACAGATGATTAGCCGTGCGGTAGCTATGCCTGGTATTTTTCATCCGAGAAGAGAAATCCGACAGTTGATTAGCCGTACAGAAACCGTAGCTGGACCATTTTCATTGATAGGACGGATGGTAGCCATTGACAATGGTGATCCACCAACATACAGCTTGCCATGGAAGGGAGCACGCATGATTGGATGAAGACAATAGGAAAGCAGAGGTTCAGAAGCAACAAAGCATCTCCAAACGCTTATCTGAACTTCCTACCAATGAATTACATAAGTATCTTTATTTCAATTTACGTTTTATTTATCTTTCAATTATCAAAACTCATAACCAATTGAATCCGCCTGACTAAGATTTACAATATGACCATAGCTTGCTTCAAGCCAGCAATCTCCGTGGGATCGACCCTTACTCGCGTAAGGTTTTATTACTTGGACGACCCAGTGCAGTTGCTGGTTAGTTGTATCGGAGTTGTGAAAAGTGTGATCACAATTCCGTGCACCAGTAGCCAAGAAAAAGGCTTCTTGCGTCTCATTGCGAGCTACTCAGGGAAAAAAGGTGTTTTCCATGTATGATGAGTCTTTTCGGGATTTTAAGAATTACTACTTTAAAGTCCGTGCTGTCGAGGATGTCCATCCCTTCTTTCTAGATGAGAATAATGAACAAACTTTCCCTTTGTGTTGGCAAAAAGATGTAGTAGTGACTAAGTATTCTTGGGAGAGTTTGGATGAGGTTGAACATGCCTTTGTGGGTGTCTTAGAGGAGCACTGGGGGGAACCTCCTCATTTCGACACCAAGAGGTTTCTGGGAGATCCCTCCCTTCTTTGTGCTGAACTTGGTAGCGCTCGACTTCTTTTCTGATAGTTTTTCTTTTATTGTAGTTGAATTTTATCCCTTTCAGTTTGTAATTTGTTTTTCTGGCTTCTTTTTCAGAGATGGTTAAGTCTTTTGACTCCATAAAGGCCTTCCACCAGGCCAAGAAGGCGTTGGCTGTGAAAAATTTGTCAGCGAAGACCTCGGGAGAAGGGTCTTCTCAGGTGATACTGCCAGCCCGAGGAAGGTCATCCCGACACCACAAGTTCGGGCGATTCCATCCGACCTTGTTCAGCCGGCCTCCGATGCTACCTCCTCTCCTACTACTCCTGGTCCTCCCTTAAAACGTCAAAGAACTATTGGTTCTTATGATCTGAATGACAAGGATTTTGATGGTGTGGGTTTCGCTACCGAACTTATTGCTCCCCACGGTAGGATTCCTTTGGATGATGTGTCGATTCTTCATCATCTTGTTTTTGTTGTGAGTAATAGTATCCGAGTTGCCAATGTTGGGGCGACCCTTTCCTGGGTTATCAAAGAGTCCCCTGTCCATGCCACTAGGGCTTTTATGGAAAATGCCAAGTATGAATTTGATAGAATTAAGGGCTTGAAGGATGAGCTGAATGCTAAGGTTGTTAAGTTTGAGTTTGATGTGCAGAAGGAAAAATCTCGAGCTACTGCTGCCGAGGCAATTGCGAACTTGGTTGACGAAACGGTGATAATAAAGAATTTATCGTCAATCTAGATTTTCACAAAATAGAATTCCATCGTTGAAAGTATAGTCTAGACCACCAATTAATTCCCACATCAAATGTTTTAAATTCAAATTATAATAACCGAGAACGAGGGTAATTCAACCTCGAGTCGTTCTCCGTAGGAGTTGCAATGAAATGCACATTTATTGGCTCTGGGAGAGAGCATGGGGAACTGGGAATACAAGCAAGAGAGCAAGGGAATGTAAATAGCAAGAAATTAAATGATCATGCAAGGAATTGAAAGAAAGCAAATAAACATGCAAGGAATGTAAATGGCAACTCTTGGCAAGAATTGGGGAGTTTAGGTTTCCTATCCTAGTTGTGGACCACAAACATGGAAATTGTGTGGAATCAATCCAAACTAGTCAATCCTCCTTGAGAATTAGTCAAAAGAGTGTAATTGATCTCAATCCATAAGTCCCAGTCAACTCACTAATTAACTTAGTGAAAGACTAGCGTCAATGGAAACTAAACCAATTAACTATTCTCACATAATGCGGAATGGATATCTATAACTCAATTCCACCCAAACATCCAACTTCTCAACCAAGAGTGTGAAAACTAAACATGCAAGAAATTAAACATCAAGGCAATACAAGTCAAAGCAATTAAATGCAAGGAAAAGAAACTTAGAATGCAAGAAACCTCTTGGCAAGTAATTGAGAGCTAAGGTTACCTATCCTAACCACAAACATATGATGATTATGAAGATTTAATCCTACTTAGTCAACCATAAATCGAAGGTAAGTCAAATAGACATAGTTAATTTCAATCCCTAAGTCCTATGTCAACATTAGGGGTTACATAGAGTCAAGGAAAACCAAAATAACTAACTACTCTAATATATCAAACAAGAATGGACATCAATGACTCAAGGGACACCAAAGTCAACAATTTCAAGCCAAGAGTGGAGAAAAACTAAGTAAAGACTAAGCCAAGCATTTTATCAAACACTTGGTGTGCATGAAAATAAAATAATATTAAATTACAATAAAATAAATTCTAAAACTACCAAAGCAAGAAAATAACAATACCCATTAAAGAAAGCATTAAGTGACATGAAAACATAAATTTACATTAATTAAAATTAAAATAACAATAGTATTCATAAAATGAAAAATGACAAAAGAAATGAAGAAGACAAGGACAAGAGAGCATAGAAACATAAATGAAACTAGATGAAAGCAAGAATTAAAAATAGAAATTACAAAGAAAATAAACTAAGAATTCTAATTTCTAGAGAGAATGGGGAGCTCCTCTCTCTTGAAAACAACCTACATAATGCTAAACTAACCCAAATTGCTCCTCCTTTTTTACATGGAGTGAGGCCTTGTCTAATATAGGAGGAATCAGCTTCAGAAAGTCCCAAAATTGGGCCCTAGAGGCCCAGAAGTCGCCCCCAGCAATTTGCAATAAATGAGTCACGCGCTGGGACCTGTGCATATGCACAGGTGTGTGCGTACGCACACATGCTGATTTTCCTCTTGTGGGTACGCAAAGGATGTCGTGCGTATGCACACATGGTTTTGTGGCTCTTGTGTGTATGCACAGGTGGTTGTGTGCACGCACATTCCAATGTGTGCTTCTCCTTTGTTTTCTTCTTGTTTTCTGCCTTTGTACATGCTTCCTTCCACTTTTGGCTATCCATTCTTGCCTCCAAGGCCTGAAATTACTCAGCACACATGTCATGGCATCAAATGGAAAAAAATGGAATTAAATTGCTCAATTTAAGTACAAAATTGCATGTTTTCACATTTAGGTTCAATTTAGGGATCAAACACAAAAGTATGCTATTTGGATGAATAAGTGTGAGTTTATGTGATGAAATCCACTCAATCCAAGTGATGATGCGGAAATTGGTGAATTAAAAATTATTAAAATGTGTACGTTGCAAGTATAGTTCTTAACTCACCAGAAATCCACTTATCAATTTAGAAAGGTGTCACAGAAATTTAAATTTTAAAATACTGAGAGTATGAATCCCAGGTCGTCTCCCAACGAGTTACAGGAAAGTGTGCTATTTTATTAATCAGATGTTTTCAAAAAGGTTTGAGTTGAGTAAACAGGAATTAAAATTGGAGAATTTGAATAATGTAAATAAAAGCCTTGATTGGGAGTTGATTAGTTGGAAGTTCCGCTATTGTTGGATTTCTCTCTAGATTAATTGATAATTAAAGGTTATCCCGTTTAGTTATCTCTTACTAGGTAAGGGAAAGTTAAACAAGTTGGGATGCTATGCCCATTCACAAGTTGCAATCCACTTAATTAAAAGGGATTGGTGTTAGTGACTAGAGGGCAAGCCAACAATAACCCAATTACAATTTTTCTTTCAAGTTTTCCAACTCAATTGGTTCCTTTCAATCAACTCCCCATCAAGTTAGGGAACTACTCGCTCATTGTGAATGTAAAATTCATGACATATGAAAAGGAATTAAAGAAAGACATTGTAAATAAAAATCAAAATAATCAAATAAAAATAAAAGTAATCCTTGTATTAAATAAATCCTAATAATATTCCAATGGTAAAATTAACAAAGTAAAGGACATGGAAGAGTAAAGCCAAATAAAGAAAACAAACTAGGATGACGAAGTCTTGATGAGGTAATAACTCTTCTCAATATCTCGATGCAAAAAGTGGTAGAAAAATAAAATCCTAAAACTATCAATGTATAGAGAGAAAAACCTAGAGGAGGAGTAAAAACTAGATCTAAAAACTAAAACTGTGTAGAATGAATGTTGTCTCTGGTTTCTGTATGTTCTCTGGCTCTAGTCTGCTGTTCTGGGCCGAGAACTGGGTCAAAATAGGGCGCAAAATCGCCCCCAACGGAATCTGCAGATTCTGCAGGTCGCGCACGTCACGCGATCGCGTCATCCATGCGGATGCGTCATTCGCATTTTTCCTTCCACGCGTTCGCGTCGTCCACGCCTCCGCGTCACTTGTACTTTTCCATTCCGCGCGGTCACGTGAGCCATGCGGCCGCGTCACTGCGATTTTTCCTCTTTCGCGCGAACGCGTGAGCCATGCGGCTGCGTCATTTTTCGCTGATTACCTCCTCAATTTCTTGTGTTCCTTCCATTTTTGCTAGCTTCCTTCCTAATCTCCAACTCATCCATGCCCTATAAAGCCTGAAAAACTTAACACACAGATCACGGCATCGAATGGGATAAAGGAGAACTAAAATGCATAATTAAAAGGTCTCTAGGAAGCAGTTTTCAACCATGTAATAATTTCAGGAAGGAAATATAAATGCATGCTAAATTAATGAATAAGTGGGTAAGGATCATGATAAAACCACATAATTGAACATAAAATATACCATAAAATAGTGGTTTATCACCAAGCCAACATATATCGTCAAATATGGACTCATCAAACGGCAAAAAAATACAAGGAGAGCTACACCTGTACATATAGCGAGCTGCTGGAGACCAGGGAAAGGCTTCAGTCTGCCCAGGCTGATTATGCCGAGCTCCAGGGTCTCATGGTGGATAGTGTGACTAATGTATACAAGAACTTGAAGGCCCAAGTCCGGGTTCTTGCCCCTAAGCTCGACCTGGCTCTATTTAGTCTGGATAATATAGTGGATGACGGCAAGATCGTGTCTGCCCCGGATGATGAAGATGAGGATCCTCCTCTTGTGCCACTAGGGAAAGCCTCAGCAGCTTCAGCTTCTTCAGTTCCTTCAGAGGTCGACCATCCAGAGCCCAAGCCCGATGTGTAGATTCTGAACCGGCCGGATGGAGCAGTTGATGCGGTCCCGATCTCGACTATTCCTACTCCTTCAGCCAAAGATGCTTCTACTGGGGAGAATTTGAATCCTTTATAACCTTTCTGTGTTTATATTATAGTCCAAATTTTTGACTTTTGAACTTCTTTTTTATAACTCTTTCTGTGGTTGACTCTTTTGACATTTGGTTGCTTCCTAGCAACTTTATTTTGAAAAAACAAAACACTTCAAACTCTGAGGCTGCCTTTTAGGTGGCCTTTTGAGTCTCTAATGTTTTATTATGCTAGTTGCATTTTGCCAAACGTTTGGGACTTACTTTTTGTAGCCCTATGAATTTTTATTTAAGTATTTCCAAGTCTGACCTCCTTTGAGTGAGTTTCCTACCCTTTCCTTTAGGGGTCTTGCCTTGTTTTGACATAGTGCTGTTTAATTTTGTATCAAGTCGGGCAGTCCTTATGGCTTGGTGGTTGGGCTTTTAGCGACTTGTCTGATAACTTTTTAGTGTTCTTTCACATAGAACCCTTTTAGTTTCGAAAGACTTTTGTAGCCTTGTTCTGAGGTTGCGCTTTTTTTAGTGGAGTTATTCCCTTAAGGGCCTTTGAGCCTTAAGTTGTTTTCAACCTTATTGGCTTTTGACTCGTTCTTTTCTTGAGTTTGTTTCTTTGGATCGCGCCTTTAGCTGACGTCAACCTATCTTGCTTCACCGTCTGGGCTTTTCAGTCATATTCCAACAACTTTTTAGGTAGTGTTCTAAGGGGAACCTTTTCTTTATAGTTTGTTTGGATGACTTTTTAGTGCCGTTTCGACTTGTGCTTTTGCTTTTTAAGACTTCATACCTTTCAGCAAAGCACTTCTGGCCTTTCTTTGGCCTTTGCGAGATGTCTTTGTCCCTTTTCAGTGATCCTTTTGCTGGTCCGACTTCTCTGTCAGGCCTTCTTAAGTTATTTTTAGTAATCCATTTTTAGTCAGACCTCGTTAGGTCACTTTCTATGGATTACTTTTTATAACTTCTTGCGTTAATCTACTTCTATCGCTTTCACCTTGCCGACCACTTTGTAATCGGGTGATGAATTTGGATTTCACCTTGCCAACCTTTTTGTAATCGGGCGATGAATTTGGGTTTCACCTTTCCAACCTATTTGTAATCGAGCGATGAATTTTTGCATTTTATGAGCTTAGATTAATGTGTCTTGGTAGGAAACTTTTTAGGGAATCTGAAAACTTGATTCCAATGATAATAAAAGATAGAAATATAAACAAGTGTGTATAAATATGAGTGCTTACCCTTATAAGTCGGGCAATTTTGTAGATCTTGGCCTGGCGCCTCATTAAAAATCCTTTTCAGGAAAAAGAGTGCACCTTGACCTAAGATCTTTCTATTATTTTCTAACTATAGTAACTTCATAGGTTACACGCATGCCATGACCTTGGCAGCTCTCGCCCCTCGAGGTCGGACACTGTTCCGGGGGTTACCTGAAACTGTAGGTCGACCTCGGACGATATCTGCGGTGGTGGTCGGAGCGGTTGCATCTGACTTGTTTGACTTGTTTGTGTTGCTGATCCTTCGTCACCGGAGGGTGGTGGTACCTGCAAGAGACTCCGATGCTTAAGTTAGTACGTGCTTTAGGTAGGTTTTTTTAGTAGAATCAGAGTATGAGTTATACCTGGATGCTCCAGTGTATTTATAGTAGTGAGTGATCTTTAAGAAAAGTGAGTTATCTTATCTTATCTTTTGGGGAGCCGCCTTATCTTTCTAGGCCTTGCCGCCTTTAGATTTGGGTTGTGCTCCTTTTCTTGGGCCTGCTTTGGGCTCTCATGGCGATTCGGCCAACCTCTTTGAGAAGAGGTCGAGGATCCTGACTTGGAAGATGTCGGTCAACTTATTTTGATCAGCCCGGGTCGTACAGCTCGACCCAGGGCATGAACAGTGCCCCTGCTTTAGCGCGCTCTTTCTTTTGAGGTCGTGTCTTTTTAAACTTCGATCTCTTCTGGAGAAGGCAAGCTCGAGCATTTTTGTTGGCCTCGTTGTGGAACTCCCATTAGTGACTTGAATGCGGAACGTTTTCATCTTTTAATTATGGCGCACATTTTTGCTTTTCCTTATAAACGTGCAAAGATTTAAAAAACTCATTAACTCCTTGTTGCTTCCTTTGTTTCCCTCTTTCGTATCTTTCATTTGAATTTTCAAAGCCTCCTCTTTCAGGTTCTCTTCCCCTTGTTCGCTGCAACTTTCGTTTTTACCCTTCCATTTCTGGATCTTCGTGCCTTCTTTTTCTTTTTCTTAATTCGAAAAGGCAATTATTGGCGTCGTTTTGGTTATTGCTTCAGTCTTCTGATCGTCCACTGCAGGTTGGTTTTTCTTCTTCTCTTTATTTTCTACCTTCCACGCTGTTCCTTTCATGCTTGTTTTGTTTGGTTTTAAAAGTTTTAATTTTGTTTGGATTCGTGTTGGAAAGTTTGAATCTTTTCTGCGTCATTGTACGTAATCGTTGCCGTAATGCGTACCTTGATATTGTTTTAGGGTTTTTTCGGTTTGTAGATTGGAGTGATGAACTGTTAGTCTGAAAAAGGTTGCATCTTTTGTGATGATTTCTGTGTGGTCTGTTTGACATTGATGGTTTTCTTGCTGTTTTGTATGAATCATCATTTGTCAGAGAAGGATTGATCTTCTTTGTGTCTTTAGGGTTTAAACTGTAAGATTTTTCCTTGAATCCTTGCTTTGTTACTGCCTCTAAAGTGTGCCCCTAGATCTCGCTGTAAGTCCTGGGGTTTCCCTTTTACTAGTGTATCTGATTTCAGATGTTCGCATGCTATTGTTCGAGTTATCTCCATATTTGTCCGAGCTGTTTGGTTAGTAACCCATTTTTCTTTTTACTATAGGAATAGTTGACCCATATCCTCTCGTAAAATTATTGTTGAGATGTCTACCAAGGTCCCGGATGGCATGTCTGACTGGCTGGAATCTCTTGTTTTGATGTGTGTTTCCGTGGTTGATTCTGAGTACTGTGTGTGACTTATGAGCCATCATAGGATTTGTAGTGATAGGGACCAAGAGAAGAATTACGAGCTGGTGTCTCCTGACCCCGAGGAGAGAGTTAGCTTTCCTTCTTTGGTTCAAGGAGAACGACCCTTCTTCTATGCGTATTACTATTTCTTCAGCCAAATGAACATCACTATTCCTTTTACTTCCTTTGAAACCAATCTGTTGTGGTCCTGTAATGTAGCTCCTTCCCAACTCCATCCGAATTCATGGGGTTTCATAAAAATCTTCCAATTGCTGTGTCAGGAGCTGGATGTCCAACCTTCGCAAGCTCTTTTTCTTTATCTTTTTGACTTGACGAAGCCTGGGGCAGCTAGAAAGAAAGCTTCCTGGATTTCTTTCCAAGCTACCCAAGGAAAGAAGGTTTTTTCTATGTACGATGAATCTTTTAGGGATTTTAAAAACTACTATTTCAAGGTCCAAGCTGTTGAAGGAGCTAGGCCTTTCTTCTTGGATCAGAATAATGAGCCCACCTTCCCTTTATGCTGGCAAAAGAATGTGGTAGTGTCTAGGTATTTGTGGAAAATGTTGGATGAGGTTGAGCAGGCCTTTGTTTGTATTTTAGAGGAAAATTGGGGAGAGCCTCCTCATCTCGACACCAAGAGGTTCTTTGGGGATCCATCCCTTCTTCATGTTGAATTGGGTAGTTGCCGACTTCTTCTTAGTTTTGTTTGTTTGTTTGCTTGCGAATTTCTTTTTTACTTAAAATTTTGGCTTTTACTGCTTTCTTTTTCAGAGATGGTGAAGACTGAGGATTCCATGAAGGCCTTTAAGCGAGCCAGGAAGGCGACCATGGCTTAGAACATCTCGGCCAAAGGTTTTGGGGAGGGATCTTCCCAAGTCACTATTAGGAGGTTGACCTCGGACACTACTGGGCCGAGGAAAGTTATCTCGACTCCCAAGGTTTGCTTGGCTTCTTCTGATCCTCCCCAGCCAGCCCCAAGTGCTTCCTCTTCCCCTTCTACTGGTCCCCCTCCAAAGAGGCAAAAGATTGTTGAACCCTATGACCTAGACACCCCCGATTTTGATGCAGTGGGATTTGTTGATAACCAAATTGCATTTTATGGCCGACATCCTACGGACGATGTGTCCATCCTTCACCATTTGGATTTCATTACCAGTAATAGCATCCGGATGGCTCATATGGGTGTGGCACTGTTCAAAACGATCCAAGATTCTACCGTTCATGCGATGAAGGCCTTTATGAAGGAGGCTAAGTCAGAGTTTGGCAGAATTTTTGGGCTAAAGACTGAGCTTGAACAAAAGGTGGCCAAATTGGAGCTGGACGTGGAAAATGAGAAGGCCTGAGCTACCACTGCTGAGGCCACTGTGAGCTTTGCTGAGGAGATGGTAAAGAAGCATAATGAGAGCTATGTTCGAACTTATGGCGAGCTGCTAGAGGTCAAAGAGAGGCTGGAGTCTGCTCATGCTGACTATGCTGAGCTCCAAGGTCATCTTGTGGGTAGTGTTACTGCTGCGTATGAAAACTTGAAGGCCCAGGTCTGAGTTCTTGACCCCGAGCTAGACTGACTCTCTTCAGTCTGGACAATATTATTGAGGATGGCAAGATTGTTCCTGCCCCAGATGATGACTGGTGCACAAAATTGTGATCATCACAATGGCGCCAATAGACTTGGTGCTCTCAAACGTGAATTACACTTTGTCATAACTCCGCACAACTAACCAGCAAGTGCACTGGGTCGTCCAAGTAATACCTTACGTGAGTAAGGGTCGATCCCACGGAGATTGTCGGCTTGAAGCAAGCTATGGTCACCTTGTAAATCTCAGTCAGGCAGATTCAAATGGGTGATAAAGTTTTAATAATTAAGAAGATAAATAAAACACAAAGTAAAGATAGAGATACTTATGTAATTTATTGGTGGGAATTTCAGATAAGTGTATGGAGATGCTTTGCTCCTTTTGAATCTCTGCTTTCCTACTACCTGCATCCAATCCTTCATACTCCTTTCTATGGCAAGCAGTATGTTCGGGTTTCACCGGCGTCAATGGCTACCTCCCGTCCTCTCAGTGAAAATAGTCCAAATGCGCTGTCACCGCACGGCTAATCATCTGTCGGTTCTCGATCATGTTGGAATAGAATCCCGTGATCCTTTTGCGTCAGCCACTACGCCCAACACTCGCGAGTTTGAAGCTCATCACAGTCATCCCCTCCCAGATCCTACTCGGAATACCACAGACAAGGTTTAGACTTTCCAGATCTCAGGAATGGCCGCCAATAATTCTAGCTTATACCATGAAGACTCCAATCTTTCAGAATGGAGGCTAAGAGATACATGCTCGATCTAAGGTAGAATGGAAATGGTTGTCAGTCACGCGTTCATAGGTGAAAATGATGATGAGTGTCACGGATCATCACATTCATCATGTTGAAGTGCAGCGAATATCTTAGAATAAGAATAAGCATGAATTGAATAAAAGAACAATAGTAATTGCATTAATACTCGAGGAACAGCAGAGCTCCACACCTTAATCTATGGTGTGTAGAAACTCCACCGTTGAAAATACATAAGTGGTGAAGGTAGGCATGGCCGTGAGGCCAGCCCCCAAGGTCTAAGGAAAATGTTCCCAAGATTCCAAGATTCCATGTTGAAAATACAATAGTAAGAGGTCCTATTTATAATGAAACTAGCTACTAGAGTTTACAGAAATAGGTAAATGATGCAGAAATCCACTTCCGGGCCCACTTGGTATGTGCTTGGGCTGAGCATTGAGCTTTACATGTGTAGAGACTTCTCTTGGAGTTAAACGCCAATTTTGGTGCCAGTTTGGGCGTTTAACTCCACCTTTTATGCCAGCTTTCGCGTTTTGACTTCAGAATAGGACAGAGAAGGGGCGCTTGAATGCCAATTTGCAACGTCAAAACTCGGGCAAAGTATGGACTATTATATATTGCTGGAAAGCCATGGATGTCTACATTCCAACACATTTAAGAGCGCGCCATTTGGGGTTCTGTAGCTCCAGAAAATCCACTTCGTGTGCAGGGAGGTCAGAATCCATCAGCATCTACAGTCCTTTGTCAGCCTCTGAATCAGATTTTTGCTCAGGTCCCTCAATTTCAGCTAGAAAATACCTGAAATCACAGAAAAACATACAAGCTCATAGTAAAGTCCAGAAATGTGAATTTTGCATAAAAACTAATAAAAACATCCCAAAAAGTAGCTAGATCCTACTAAAAACTACCTACAAACAATGTCAAAAAGCGTATAAATTATCCGCTCATCAATGACGAAGAGGAAGGTCTTCCTCCCGTGCCGCCAATGAAAGCTTCTGCTACCACGACTTCTTCGACTTCTGCTGCACAGGTCGGCCACCTTGAGTCCGATCCTAACGTCCAAATTTTGACTCAGGAAGAGGGAACTGTAGATGCGATTCCCATAAAGACTATTCCTCCCTCATCACCTCAAGATACTGCCACTAAGGAGACTTTAAACCCCCTGTGACTTTTCTGATGTATTTTGTATAGCTCGGTTTGTGGGTTTTTTAAACTTTGATTTTTGTAATTTGTGGTGTGACTTTTGTCATTTAGTTGCTTTTCTTAGCAACTTTAATTAGGAGAAGGCAAAAATACTTTTGATCTCTTGAGGTCAATTTTTGGATCACCTTCTTAGTTTTTTATTATCATAGCTTGCTCTTCTTGATATGTTAGTTGCAATTTTTACCGCTTCCAGGAATCTTTAGAGTGTTGGAATTTTGCTGTCCGACCTTCTTTCTGATTGCCTTGCGTTTGTTTACTTTCTGATTTAGTCGAAGTGGTCTTTGAGGACAGCTTTCTAGTGTTCTAATAGAACCTTGTTAGTTTTAGTCTTGAACAATTCTGATAGCTTTTATTGTGGAGTCATGGCTTTTTGGGTAGAGCTGCGTCCCTTTTAGCGCATGCCCTTCGTTGATCCGACTTCTATTGTCGGTCCTTCTCAAGTTATTTTTAGTAATCCATTTTTAATCAGACCTCGTTAGGTCTTTTATGGATTACTTTTTATAACGTTGTCGCTTTGATTGGTCCGGTCCAACTTCTTCATGCCAGTTCATCCTAAATTATTTTTAGTAATCCATTTTTAGTCAGACCTCGTCAGGCCTCTTTCTATGGATTACTTTTTATAACTTTGTAGCTTTATCTAGTTCGACTTCTTCTTGTCAAACTCTCTTAAGTTATTTTTAGTAATCCATTTTTATTCAGACCTCGTCAGGCCACTTTCTATGTATTACTTTTTATAACTTCTTGCATTAATCTGTTTTTGTCGCTTTCATCTTGCCGATCTTGTTTGTAATCGCATGGCGAATTTTGAATTTCACCTTGCCGACTTTATCGTGATCGGACGATAAATTTTGTTTTCATCTTGCCGACCTGTGGCTTTGTAATCGGGGGATGAATTTTTACGTTTAGATTAATGCGTCTTGGTAATAAAACTTTATAGAAAATCTGAAAAACCTTATTAAGATAAAAGGTAGACATATGGACAAAAATATGTACATGCGGGTACTTACCCTCCTAAGTCGGGTAGTTTCTATAGATCTTGGCTTGACGCCTCATTAAAAAACCTTTTCAGGAAAAAGAGTGCGCCTTGACCTAAGATCTTTATTACTTTCTAACTATAGTACCTTCTTAGGTTGCAGGCATGCCATGACCTTGGTAGCTCTCGCCCCTCTAGGTCGGACATCTTGTAGTAGCCTTTTCCTAATACTTCTACAACTCGGTAGGGCTCCTTCCAGTTAGCTACTAGCTTTCTTTCTCCTGATCGACCTGTTCCGATGTTATTTTGGATTAGGATGAGATCATTGTTGGTGAAGCTTTAGTGGATTACTCTCTGATTGTATCTTGAGGCCATTTGTTTCTTTAACGCCTTTTCTCTAATCCGAGCTCTTTTTTGGACTTCCAGAAGTAGGTCAACTTCTTCCCTTTGAATTTGGGAGTTGGTTTCTTCATTGTAGAGGATCATTTAGGGGGATCCTTCTTCGATTTCTACTGGGATCATTGCCTCCACTCCAAAGGCCAATCAGAAGGGTGATTCTCCTGTAGTGGAGTGTGGAGTTGTCCGATATGCCCATAGGACTTGTGGGAGCTCTTCAGCCCAAGCTCCTTTTGCGTCCTGTAATTTCCGTTTTAACCCAGCTAGTGTGACTTTATTCGCAGCTTCTGCTTGTCCATTGGCTTGTGGTGTTCGACGGATGTGAATTTGTGCTTTATTTTTAAGTCAGCTACAAATTTCCTGAAACCTGTGTTGGTGAATTGAGTGCCATTATCTGTGGTGATGGAGTAAGGAACTCCAAACCTTGTAATAATGTTTCTGTACAAGAATTTCTGACTTCTTTAAGCAGTGCCATTAGCTAGGGGCTTTGCTTCAATCCATTTTGTGAAGTAGTCTACCCCTACAATGAGGAACTTGACTCGTCCCGATCCTTGGGGAAAGGGTCCGAGGAGGTTGAGTCCTGGTGCACGAAATTGTGATTTCAATGGCACCAACAACTTGGTACACACAATTGTAATCTCAACTTTTTTTCACAACTTCACACAACTAACCAGCAAGTGCACTGGGTCGTCCAAGTAATAAACCTTACGTGAGTAAGGGTCGATCCCACGGAGATTGTCGGCTTGAAGCAAGCTATGGTCATCTTGTAAATCTCAGTCAGGAGGATTCAAATGGTTATGGAGTTTTGATAATTAAAAGATAAATAAACATAAAATAAAGATAGAGATACTTATGTAATTCATTGGTGGGAATTTCAGATAAGCGTATGGAGATGCGTTATTCCTTCTGAATCTCTGCTTTCCTACTGTCTTCATTCAATCATTCATACTCCTTTCCATGGCAAGTTGTATGTTGGGGATCACCGTTGTCAATGGCTATCTCCCGTCCTCTCAGTGAAAATGGTCCTCTACGGTTTCTGTATGGCTAATCAACTGTCGGATTTCTCGTCTCGGATGAAAAATACCAGGCACAGCTACCGCATGGCTAATCAACTGTTGGTTCTTGATCGTGTCGGAATAAGATCCAATGATCCTTTTGCGTCTATCACTACGCCCCACAGTCACGAGTTTGAAGCTCGTCATAGTCATTCCTTCCCAGATCCTACTCGAAATACCATAGACAAGATTTAGACTTTCCGGATCTCAGGAATGCTGCCAAGTGTTTCTAGCCTATACCACAAAGGTTCTAATCTCAGATTCAGATGCCCCATTGTCAGAGGGGAGTCGATGTGAATCATTGATTAGAAACCCAAGAGATACATACTCTAGCTATTGCAAGTAGAACGGAAGTGGTTGTCAGGCATGCGTTCATAAGTGAGAATGATGATGAGTGTCACGGATCATCACATTCATCAGGTTGAAGTACGAGTGAATATCTTAGAATAAGAATAAGCTTGAATTGAATAGAAGAACAATAGTACTTTGCATTAATACTCGAGGAACAGCAGAGCTCCACACCTTAATCTATCGTGTGTAGAAACTCCACCGTTTAAAATACATAAGTGATAATAGTGTTTATTGGCTTCGGCCCCAGAGGGGGAACCAGAATAACATAGACGACTAATACAATGAGAAAAAGTAATATTTATACTAAAACTTGTAGCTAAGGTTTACAGAGATAAGTAAATGATGCAAAAATCCACTTCCTGGCCCACTTGGTGTGTGCTTGGGCTGAGCATTGAAGCTTTCATGTGTAGAGACTTTTCTTGGAGTTAAACACCAGTTTTTATGTCAGTTTGGGCGTTTAACTGCAGCTTCTATCCTGTTTCTAATGTTTAACACCAGAATAGGGCAGGAAGTTGGCGTTTGAACACCAGTTTGCATCGTCAAAACTCGAGCAAGGTATGGACTATTAATTAAGAGCGCACCAATTAAGAGCGCAGGATGTATATTTTCCAACGCAATTAAGAGCGCACCAATTACATTTTTGTAGCTCCAAAAAATCCATTTCGAGTGCAGGGAGGTCAGAATCCAACAGCATCAGTAGTCCTTTTTCAGCCTCTGAATCAGATTTTTGCTCAGGTCCCTCAATTTCAGCCAGAAAATACCTGAAATTACAGAAAAACACACAAACTCATAGTAATGTCCAGAAATGTGAATTTTGCTTAAAAACTAACAATTATTTACTAAAAACTAACCAAATTATACTACAAACTACCTAAAACAATGGGAAAAAGCGTATAAATTATCCGCTCATCACAATACCAAACTTAAATTGTTGCTTATCCCCAAGCAACTGAAAACAAAATAGAATAAAAAGAAGAGAATATACAATGAATCTCACAATATCAATGAAACTTAGTCCCAATTAGATGAGCGGGGCTAGTAGCTTTTTGCTTCTGAACAGTTTTGGCATCTCACTTTATCCTTTGAAATTCAGAATAATTGGCATCTATAGGAACTCAGAATTTTAGATAGTGTTATTAATTCTCCTAGTTCAATATGTTGATTCTTGAACACAACTTCTTTATGAGTCTTGGCCGTGGCCCTAAGCACTTTGTTTTCCAATATTACCACCGGATACATAAATGCCATAGACACATAACTGGGTGAACCTTTTCAGATTGTGACTCAGCTTTTCTAAAGTCTCCAGTTAAAGGTGTCCAGAGTTCTTAAGCACAGTCTTTTTTGCTTTGGATCACGACTTTAACCACTCAATCTCAAGCTTTTCACTTGGACCTACATGACACAAGCACATGGTTAGGGACAACTTGATTTATCCGCTTAGGCCTAGATTTTATTTCCTTGGGCCCTCCAATCCATTGATGCTCAAAACCTTGGATCCTATTTACCCTTGCCTTTTGGTTTAAAGGGCTATTGGCTTTTTCTGCTTGCTCTTTTTTCTTTTTTCTTTTCTTTTTTTTCGTTATTTTCTCTTTTTCACTGCTTTTTTTTGCTTCACGAATCAATTTCATGATTTTTTAGATTATCAATAACATTTCTCTTTGTTCATCATTCTTTCAAGAGCCAACAATTTTAACATTCATAAACTTCACTATAAAAAATATGCACTGTTCAAGCATTCATTCAGAGAACAAAAAGTATTGCCACTACATCAAAATAATTAAACTAATTTCAAGATAAAATTTGAAATTCAAGTACTTCTTGTTCTTTTGTAATTAGGCATATTTTTCATTTAAGAGAGATGAAGGATTCATGAAATTATTCATAGCTTTAAGGCATAGACGCTAGACACTAATGATCATATAGTAAAGACACAAACATAGACAAATATAAAGCATCAAATTCAAAAAACAGAAAAATAAGAACAAGGAAATCAAAGAACGGGTTTACCTTAGTGATGGCGGCTAGTTCTTCCTCTTGAAGATCCAATGGAACGCCTGAGCTCCTCTATGTCTCTTCCTTGCCTTTGTTGCTCCTCCCTCATAGCTCTTTGATCTTCTCTAATCTCATGGAGAATGATGGAGTGCTTGATGCAAATGCATATTTGCATTATTAGTTAGTTAGTTTAGTTAGTTTTAGCTTAATTTCACTCATTTTCTCTAAATAAACAAGTCCTTTTATGAGTTTTGTTTCCATGCATGATGATATCAAGGAACATGTTAATTCTAGCCAAATTCATGCAAATGCTTTAAGGAATGCATATATGAATGAGTATGAATGAATCTCATGAAATTTATTGCATGAATTGGTAAGACTTTGAAGCTATTTCCCTTGTTGATGATAGGTGATGAAACAAGGAAGCATGGAAGCAAGAATGATGCAAGCTGGGCAAGAAGTTGGCGTTGCCAACTTGGATACAAAGGGCGTTGTTCTTGGCAACGCCAGGAAGAGGAGTTGGCGTTGCCAACTTGGGAATATGGTGCGTTGTTGAAGGCAACGCCAGGAGGCCCTGGAAGAAGCAAAGTTGGCGTTGCCAACTTGAAGCTGGCGTTGCCAACGCCACACACAAGCAAGGCAAGCTTGGCCCTGGAAGAAGCAAAGTTGGCGTTGCCAACTTGAAGCTGGCGTTGCCAACGCCACACACAAGCAAGGCAAGCTTGGCCCTGGAAGAAGCAAAGTTGGCGTTGCCAACTTGAAGCTGGCGTTGCCAACGCCACACACAAGCCAACTTGGCCCAGGAAAATGAGATGCACGTTGCCAACTCCAAGTTATGAAGGCGTGTTCCTTGGCAACGTAGCAAGCAAATTTTGGCACCAAAAGGGGAGCTCGAGCACGTTGTTGAAGCTAGGAAGCATTGGCGTGTTTGGCAACAACGCCAGGAATGGTTGCTTGGCTAGGCACCAAGTCTTGGTGCCAACCAAGTTGCCAACGCCCACAAGTGCACCAACCAACGTTGCCAACGCCCACAAGTGCACCAACCAACGTTGCCAACGCCCATAAGTGCACCAACCACGTTGCCAACGCCCATTGGCCTTGCCATGCACGTTGCCAACGCCAGGAAGCAAACATGGAGCCTTGAGAAAGGCTCGAGCACGTTGCCAATGTGCTAAAGAGGAGGAGTGTTCATCAATAACGCCAGGAAATTGTGGTGCACGTTGCTAACTTGGAATGAATGGGCGTTATCCACAACAACTCCAACAAGGCAGCCTGACCATGTCCACTTCAATGGAAGATATCATGAGCTACAGAGATCCAAATTGAGTGCTTCCAGTTGCATTGGAAAGCTGACATTCAGAGCTTTCCAACCATATATAATAGTCTATGGTGGAGCACAAAATTGAAGCCGAACCAGAGTCATCTTTAGGCCCTAAAAACAAGAACATGAAGTGGAATTCAAGAAGGCTAGAGATTAGCCTAGGAGTGTGGCTCGAGCACGTTACCAACGTGCTGGATAGGGGGCGTGTTTTGCAACAACGCCAGCCCCAAGCCCTTGCCTTGGGAGAGTAAGGCACGGGCACGTTGCCAACTTGGGGGTTAAGGTGCGTTTTTGGCAACAACTTGGCAACAACTTGGCAGCTTGACCTTACCTTCTTTGAGGAACCATAACTTGAGCTAGGAAAGTCCAATTGAGGTGATTCAAGTGGCATTAGAAAATAGACATCAAGAGCTTTCCAATGATGTATGATAGTCCATATTGAAGCAAAAGGTTGACACTCAAATTCTGGGCTACATTTAGCATGAAAGTAGAGTCAAGAAGAGGAAAAGCAAGTTGTTGGCAACAACTTGGGCTAGCAACGCCCAAGTCTCATACTTCACTCCCAGGAAAATGTCTTGCACGTTGCCAACGTGCATTTGGCCTGGAGTTAGTGCCAATAATGCCAAGTCATGGGCCAGAAGCATGATGAATGAATTCTTCCTTTCCAAGTCTAGCAACACTTCCAATTGAGCCAAGAATTCAACAAAGAGGAAGCCCATATTGCTAACCCAATTCAAGATCTTTGAAAGAGTTTTGGGACTAGTATAAATAGGGATTGAGTTTGTACTTGTAGAGGACTTTTACACTTTTGGAATACTTTCTAACACTTAGAATTTTTAGACTCTTTAGCACTTTTGAGAACTCTTGTGGTACTTCCGGGAGGATACCCGGAGAGCATTTTTCTTTGATTCTTATTGGAATTTTTTCTTCTTCAATTTCAAGTTCTAAGCATTTCATTCTTCTTCTTCCTCCTTTACATTTAGTTTAATTCTTGTTTATGGCAATTGTTGTTGAACTTGGAGCAATGACTCACTAAACCCCACTTTCATTAGGGGGAGGAGCTCTGTTTGTTGGAATGAATTGGTGAACCCATCTTCTCCTCCTCAATTCTAGTGGTTGATCTAAAGAGGGAACTCTTGATCTTCAAAGGTTCAACCACCATCGAGAGAGGGGTTAATCTACATGAATTATGTGGTGAATTTGAGGAATGAGCCACATAATTCAGTTTAGAGTTCATCCTTTCATGATTTCTTTAATCAATATACCTTGGTTAGTATGTGAGATGTAACTCTCCTTGGTTGAGATTATAGGAATTGTGTGGCTGGATTAGATTTGAGCTTCATCTCTTCTCATGAACAATTAGATCACGAGAGTGGCAATTGGTTATGTTGAGAGAGATTGAATCACCAAGAGATTGGGATTCAATCACCCACTTGCCATAGATCTATACCCATGATTGAGGAAGATTTGACTAACATCAATTCATGAAAACTAGCATCTCTGATCCCTAATGATCCTCTCTATCATTAATTCTCATTTCTCTTGCTCTAGTTATTTGATTACCCATTTCCCAATCCCCTTCTACATTCTGTCTATTTACTACTCTTGCTATTTACATTCTGTTCTTTTACTTCTTGCCATTTACTCTTATGTTCTCTAAATTTCCGCAACCTTTAATTCCTTGCAATTTATCTTTGATGTCATTTAAGTTTCTTGCACTGTAAGTTTCCGTCATTTACTTTCATTTTATTTCTCTATTCTAGTTCTTTACATTTTGTGTCATTTACATTCTTGCAATTATGTTCAAAAATCAAAATGCTCATGAAATCAAAACTATGTTTGCTTGACTAAATTTACCATTAACTAAAGTTGCTTAATCTACCAATCTCCGTGGGATCGACCTCACTCTTTGTGAGTTTTATTACTTGATACGACCCGGTATACTTGCCGGTTATACGTGAAATTTAATTTTTACGTATCAAGTTTTTGGCGCCGTTGCCGGGGATTGGAAAAGATTGACAATGATTAAGTGAATGGTAGTTTAGATTAAGCATTTTCTGTGTTTTTGCTTTGTACAGTTCTTTTAATCTTTTTGTTTTCTTTTTGACACTAAGTGTTTGTGTTATTGCCTCACTAAGAGATTCTCATCTGAGATATGAATTTCAATTGCTTTGGTGATTGTGTTTTACAAAACTTAAATGGAGTTTACCTCATCTTTTGATCAAACAAACTTTCTGGGATATCACCCACCACCACCAATCTCTAATGGTGGCTGGGAATATCACCAAGAAAATACAAATTCTGAGCACTCCAATCCATGGAGATTTGCTTCAGAGACACAAGATGAGCAAGAGAATCATATGGGATACCAACCACCACCACAAAATGATTCATATCATTATCCTTATGGTGGATGGGAATATCAACAAGAAATGATGGATCATGAGCAATCAACCCAAATGGGATATGCCCCAAGGTCACATAATGATCAAGAAAGTTACATGGGGTATTTTCCACCACCACAAAATGATTCAAGTTACCATACTAATTGTGGTTGGGAAAATCAAGACCAAGGAATGATGGGGTTTGAGCAATCAAACCAAATGGGATGCTTCACAAGAACACAAAATGATTCATACTCCTATGAATGGGACAACTATCCAAATTGTGAGTGGGAAGGACAAAACCAAGGAGAATTCAATGTTTCTTATCTCATCCATCATGAGCCAGCACCTCTTAATTATCCAACCTCACCTCCAAATTTTTCATATCAAAATTCTTCACCACTTGATTATGCCTCAACACAAAGTTTCCTCCAAAATCCATACCAGTCATCCCATCAATCACACAACTTATTCCACACCCCTCAACACAACTTCACCACAATACATTCACGTCACCAAAATTACTCTCAACCTTCATCTCTTGAATTAACAGATGAGGAATACCTTGAAGGCATTGAAATACAGAGAAAACTAGTGGAATTTTACACAAAATCCCCATCTTGGGAAGAAACCATCCTCGAGCAGATAAATGGGTCCTTAGAGCAAACAAAGAGGAACTTAGAACCATCAAACAGTACGGATGAAGACAAATTTGTGGGTGAGGAAGTGGAAAAGCAAGATGAGGAAGCCTCTGTGTCAAGAGAAATTTCAATGAAAAATGAGGTAGAGGTGGTTGAACCTGAAATTGCACTTGAGATGACAAGAGAACATGAAGACTCACAACTCTCACAAACTTCCCTGGACCAAAACGCCTCAACACTTGAAACCATGATTGAAAGGTATGAAGAGGAGATGAAGAAATGTTGGGAAGATCAACAAACCTCCTCCATGATAGAGCTATTAAAGCAAATGTTGGGTGCAAAGAAAGGAGTGGAGGAGCATGAACGTGAGGAAGTCATTCCAGAGAATTCACACTCAAGTGAAGCAGAAAATCACATGAAGGAAGGGCTCATGGAACCACCAATACAAAAGGCTTTTGATGAAAAGAAGACTCCAACAATCACACAACCACCAAGACTTGGATTCAAGGAAGTGAAGGCAATTAACAAAAGCACCAAGAAGAGGATTGTGACCAAGCTACCAAGGACAACATTCATGAAGAAAAAAGGGTCAACCACAAGCAATTCTCCCCATGATCCAGCAAGCAAGCTCAATCAAGCCATTAACAAAAGAAAGTTTGCTGAGGAGAGGCCAAGACAGGGGACACTAGCTGAATCTTCTTCCCCCTTAAAGTCATTCCTGTTAACAAACTGGAAGAAGAGGAAGAAAGTGAACAATATGTCAACCATAGGTATAATTTCTCTTCTCTGCTTTGTTTTCGTTCTTTGTTTTATTTAAATTCAATAAATTGGCATATGGTTACATTCTAAGTTTGGTGTTGCCTTGCAACAAATTGTTTTCAATCTTTTTGGATGATTGCATCAAATCAAAAATGAGAGTGACACACCAAGATTCTAAGTTTGGTGTGCCATTTATTTTCTATGCAATTTATTCAAGCAACACTACTTGTCTGCATAATCATAATGCCTCTGCAGTTTTAGTTTTCTCTTTTGATTTGACAATTTTGCATTTTACTTGCTTTAGTTATTTTTCTATCTTTAAATGCTTTCATTTAGTTTGCTTATTAATTGTTTTTGTTAATACATTACCAAGAGATCCTTATTCATGATAGATTCTTAGCTTGGTGATTGTATTTAACATACAACAATTTCATTTGCTTAGTTTTAATTCAAATAAATTGACATATGATTGCATTCTAAGTTTGGTGTTGTTATGCAACAAAATTTGTTTCCAATCTTTACTGGATACTTGCATTAATTCCAAATGAAAGTGTCACACTAAGTTTGGTGTGCCACTTATCTTTTATGCAATGTATTGTGCTCACCTTCTTAAGTTTGCAATCAAAATGTCTCTGTCTCTTGTGCCTTAATTGTTATCTTTAATTTTGTTTGCTTGAAACACATGTGCTACTAATGTTTCATTGTGTAAGACATTCATGATCTATCTTAGCCCCATAGCCACGGTTCTAATTGTTGCTTGAGGACAAGCAATCATTCTAAGTTTGGTGTGGGAAGGGAAAGAAAAGGAGGAAAAGGACAACAATAGAGAAGATAAATTACAAGGTTGTAAAGTTCTTTTTTTTCTCTCATTTGTTTCCAGCACTTTAAATTGCATGATTGTCTTATTACCTTCTCTGTATACATGTGAGATATGAATGGGCATAGTTTGATTTCTAAATTGCAATATGCTGCTGTGGCATTATGACCACCAACTTGAGTTTTGTGAATTCAAAAGCAATAAAGCATCATAATCATAAACAAACAAGGCATGAAAGAAGAACTTAGCATGTGCATACAAATATTGGAAAGCTAGTATGATTGATTGTTGCTCAAGTACATTAGACTTTATTTAATTGAAGTTTTCATCTAGGACTTTTTGTGAAATCTTTTGAAAATCATGAAAACCTTGAAGAAGCAAATGCAATTAAGGCAAGAAAAGAAAAAGGGAAAGAATGAGAAAGCTGAAGGCTCTGAGTACCAATGACAATTTCATTGTTATGTACTTGTGGTGTTTATGTATCAAGTAAAATGCTTGAAAACAAAACACTTAGTAGTCAAGGCTAGGCTCAAGTGCAAAAGCACTCCCTCAAAGCTCAAGGTTCTGAGCATCAATGATTAGAGAGTCAAGAAAAGAAAAGAAAAAATGAGCCTAATGAAGTCCTCTAATTAAATGCTTGTGGTGCTTATGTATCAAGTGGTAATACTTGAAAACAAAGCATTTAGAATCGTAGCTTTGTTATTAACTCATGGGGCAAAGCACCCAAAAGGAGAAGCTAATAAGAAAAATCAAAAGCTTGTTTCAAGGAAGAATTATAAGAAAAAGATTTCATAAAGTGAGCTAGATAGAAACATCAATCATTTACATTTCTTTTGTGATTGTAGCATGCATAGAAAACTAGCTTGCCATGAACATTAACTTGCTGTTCTTCTAACCTTGGATTGTCAATCTCTATTGCATGATCCTTTTCTTGCTTGAGGACAAGCAAGGTTTAAGTTTGGTGTTGTGATGCAAATGTATATTTGCATTATTAGTTAGTTAGTTTAGTTAGTTTTAGCTTAATTTCACTCATTTTCTCTAAATAAACAAGTCCTTTTATGAGTTTTGTTTCCATGCATGATGATATCAAGGAACATGTTAATTCTAGCCAAATTCATGCAAATGCTTTAAGGAATGCATATATGAATGAGTATGAATGAATCTCATGAAATTTATTGCATGAATTGGTAAGACTTTGAAGCTATTTCCCTTGTTGATGATAGGTGATGAAACAAGGAAGCATGGAAGCAAGAATGATGCAAGCTGGGCAAGAAGTTGGCGTTGCCAACTTGGATACAAAGGGCGTTGTTCTTGGCAACGCCAGGAAGAGGAGTTGGCGTTGCCAACTTGGGAATATGGTGCGTTGTTGAAGGCAACGCCAGGAGGCCCTGGAAGAAGCAAAGTTGGCGTTGCCAACTTGAAGCTGGCGTTGCCAACGCCACACACAAGCAAGGCAAGCTTGGCCCTGGAAGAAGCAAAGTTGGCGTTGCCAACTTGAAGCTGGCGTTGCCAACGCCACACACAAGCAAGGCAAGCTTGGCCCTGGAAGAAGCAAAGTTGGCGTTGCCAACTTGAAGCTGGCGTTGCCAACGCCACACACAAGCCAACTTGGCCCAGGAAAATGAGATGCACGTTGCCAACTCCAAGTTATGAAGGCGTGTTCCTTGGCAACGTAGCAAGCAAATTTTGGCACCAAAAGGGGAGCTCGAGCACGTTGTTGAAGCTAGGAAGCATTGGCGTGTTTGGCAACAACGCCAGGAATGGTTGCTTGGCTAGGCACCAAGTCTTGGTGCCAACCAAGTTGCCAACGCCCACAAGTGCACCAACCAACGTTGCCAACGCCCACAAGTGCACCAACCAACGTTGCCAACGCCCATAAGTGCACCAACCACGTTGCCAACGCCCATTGGCCTTGCCATGCACGTTGCCAATGCCAGGAAGCAAACATGGAGCCTTGAGAAAGGCTCGAGCACGTTGCCAACGTGCTAAAGAGGAGGAGTGTTCATCAATAACGCCAGGAAATTGTGGTGCACGTTGCTAACTTGGAATGAATGGGCGTTATCCACAACAACTCCAACAAGGCAGCCTGACCATGTCCACTTCAATGGAAGATATCTTGAGCTACAGAGATCCAAATTGAGTGCTTCCAGTTGCATTGGAAAGCTGACATTCAGAGCTTTCCAACCATATATAATAGTCTATGGTGGAGCACAAAATTGAAGCCGAACCAGAGTCATCTTTAGGCCTTGAAAACAAGAACATGAAGTGGAATTCAAGAAGGCTAGAGATTAGCCTAGGAGTGTGGCTCGAGCACGTTACCAACGTGCTGGATAGGGGGCGTGTTTTGCAACAACGCCAGCCCCAAACCCTTGCCTTGGGAGAGTAAGGCACGGGCACGTTGCCAACTTGGGGGTTAAGGTGCGTTTTTGGCAACAACTTGGCAACAACTTGGCAGCTTGACCTTACCTTCTTTGAGGAACCATAACTTGAGCTAGGAAAGTCCAATTGAGGTGATTCAAGTGGCATTAGAAAATAGACATCAAGAGCTTTCCAATGATGTATGGTAGTCCATATTTAAGCAAAAGGTTGACACTCAAATTCTGGGCTACATTTAGCATGAAAGTAGAGTCAAGAAGAGGAAAAGCAAGTTGTTGGCAACAACTTGGGCTAGCAACGCCCAAGTCTCATACTTCACTCCCAGGAAAATGTCTTGCACGTTGCCAACGTGCATTTGGCCTGGAGTTAGTGCCAATAACGCCAAGTCATGGGCCAGAAGCATGATGAATGAATTCTTCCTTTCCAAGTCTAGCAACACTTCCAATTGAGCCAAGAATTCAACAAAGAGGAAGCCCATATTGCTAACCCAATTCAAGATCTTTGAAAGAGTTTTGGGACTAGTATAAATAGGGATTGAGTTTGTACTTGTAGAGGACTTTTACACTTTTGGAATACTTTCTAACACTTAGAATTTTTAGACTCTTTAGCACTTTTGAGAACTCTTGTGGTACTTCCGGGAGGATACCCGGAGAGCATTTTTCTTTGATTCTTATTGGAATTTTTCTTCTTCAATTTCAAGTTCTAAGCATTTCATTCTTCTTCTTCCTCCTTTACATTTAGTTTAATTCTTGTTTATGGCAATTGTTGTTGAACTTGGAGCAATGACTCACTAAACCCCACTTTCATTAGGGGGAGGAGCTCTGTTTGTTGGAATGAATTGGTGAACCCATCTTCTCCTCCTCAATTCTAGTGGTTGATCTAAAGAGGGAACTCTTGATCTTCAAAGATTCAACCACCATCGAGAGAGGGGTTAATCTACATGAATTATGTGGTGAATTTGAGGAATGAGCCACATAATTCAGTTTAGAGTTCATCCTTTCATGATTTCTTTAATCAATATACCTTGGTTAGCATGTGAGATGTAACTCTCCTTGGTTGAGATTATAGGAATTGTGTGGCTGGATTAGATTTGAGCTTCATCTCTTCTCATGAACAATTAGATCACGAGAGTGGCAATTGGTTATGTTGAGAGAGATTGAATCACCAAGAGATTGGGATTCAATCACCCACTTGCCATAGATCTATACCCATGATTGAGGAAGATTTGACTAATATCAATTCATGAAAACTAGCATCTCTGATCCCTAATGATCCTCTCTATCATTAATTCTCATTTCTCTTGCTCTAGTTATTTGATTACCCATTTCCCAATCCCCTTCTACATTCTGTCTATTTACTACTCTTGCTATTTACATTCTGTTCATTTACTTCTTGCCATTTACTCTTATGTTCTCTAAATTTCCGCAACCTTTAATTCCTTGCAATTTATCTTTGATGTCATTTAAGTTTCTTGCACTGTAAGTTTCCGTCATTTACTTTCATTTTATTTCTCTATTCTAGTTCTTTACATTTTGTGTCATTTACATTCTTGCAATTATGTTCAAAAATCAAAATGCTCATGAAATCAAAACTATGTTTGCTTGACTAAATTTACCATTAACTAAAGTTGCTTAATCTACCAATCTCCGTGGGATCGACCTCACTCTTTGTGAGTTTTATTACTTGATACGACCCGGTATACTTGCCGGTTATACGTGAAATTAAATTTTTACGTATCAGTGCTCTTGGTGCTCCACCCTTAGTTTGTCCATGTTTTAACTCAAGCCTTCCAAAGAGGTGTTGAGTTGCTCCCAATAGTTGTATGGAGGAAAATGCATCCCTTGAGGCATCTCAGGGATTTCATTCTTTTTAGTGATGGGATTGTCCTATTCAATGAGGATGTCTTTCTCTATGACAATTCCAGCTGAATTGCATAGGGATCACCTTTTTCTTGGCCACAACTTCATAGAAGTGGTCTTGATGGACCTTTGAGATGAATCTCTCCATCTCCCATGACTCGGAGGTGGAAGCTTTTGCCTTCCCTTTCCTCTTTCTAGAGATTTCTCTGGCCTTAGGTGCCATAAATGGTTATGAAAAAACAAAAAGTAATACTTTTACCACACCAAACTTAAAAGGTTTTCTCGTCCTCGAGCAAAAGAAGAAAGAAAGAAGGGGAAGAAGAAAAAAATGGAGGAGATGGAGGGAGAGATAGGTTCGGCCAAGGGGGTAGGAGAGGGTTTGTAATGTGTGAAAATGAAGGAGTTAAGAGGGGTATTTATAGGGAAAGAGAGGGAAAGTGGCCAAATGGAATTGGGTGGGTTTGGGAGGGAAAAAGTGTTTGAATTTGAAAAGTGAGGTAGGTAGGGTTTTTGGGGAAGAGGGATGGAAGTGATTGGTGAAGAGAATATAGGGAAGAGAATATGATTTGATAAGTGAGTGGTGTTTTGGTAGAGTATTATAGAGATGTGTGAGGGGGAGAGAGAGAGAGAGGTGGGGTAGGTGGGGATCCTGTGGGGTCTACAGATCCTGAGGGGTCAAGGACTTCTCATCCCTGCTCCATTTAGGCGTGCAAAAACGCCCTTAGAGTGCAATTCTGGTGTTTAACGCCAGACTGCTGCCTATTTCTAGCATTAAACACCAGCTTTTATACCTTTTCTGGCGTTTAACGCCAAGCTGTAGCCTGTTTCTGGCGTTTAATGCCAACTTGGTGCCCTGTTCTGGCGTTAAACGCCAGTCTGGTGCCCATTTCTGGCGTTAAACACCTAGAATGGTGCCAGACTGGGCGTTTAACACCCATTCTACTACTCTTACTTGCGTTTAAACGCTAGTAAGCTTATCCTCCAGTGTGTGCTGCTCTTAATGCTGTTTTTGAATTTGCTTTGATTTTTGTAGTTGTTTTTGTGACTCCACATGATCATCAACCTAAAGAAAACATGAAATAACATAGATAAATAAAAATTGGGTTGCCTCCCAATAAGCGCTTCTTTAATGTCAATAGCTTGACAATGGGCTCTCATGGAGCCTCACAAATATTCAGAGCATGGTTGGGGCCTCCCAACACCAAACTTAGAGTTTGGTTGTTGCCTCTCAACACCAAACTTAGAGTTTGGTTGTGGCCTCCCAACACCAAACTTAGAGTTTGAATGTGGGGGCTTTGTTTGACTCTGTATTGGGAGAAGCTTTTCATGCTTCTTCTCCATGTGTACAGAAGGAGAACTTTGAGTCTTGAATACAAGGTAGTCCTCATTTAATTAAAGGACCAACTCTCCTTTGTCAACATCAATCACAACTTTTACTGTGGCTAGGAAGGGTCTTCCAAGGATGATGGATTCATTCTCATCTTTCCCAGTGTCTAGGATTATGAAATTAGCAGCAATGTAAAGGCCTTCAACCTTCACTAGAACGTCCTCTACTAGTCCATAAGCCTGTTTCATTGATTTGTCTGCCATCTCTAGTGAGATTCTTGTAGCTTGTACCTCAAAGATTCCCAGTTTCTCCATTATAGAGAGTGGCATGAGGTTTATGCCTGACCCCAGGTCACACAGAGCCTTCTAAAAGGTCATGGTGTCTATGGTACAAGGTATTTAAGAACCTTCCAGGATCCTCTTTCTTTTGAGGTAATGTTTGCCTAATCAAGTTATTCAGTTCATTGGTGAGCAAGGGGGGTTCATCCACCCAAGTCTCATTACCAAATAACTTGGCATTCAGCTTCATGATTGCTCCAAGGTACTTAGCAACTTGTTCTTCAGTAATATCTTCATCCTCTTCAGAGAAGGAATAGTCATCAGAGCTCATGAATGGCAGAAGTAGGTTCAATGGAATCTCTATGGTCTCTAGATGAGCCTCATATTCCTTAGGTTCCTCAATTGGGAACTCCTTTTTGTCCAGAGGACGTCGCATGAGGTCTTCCTCATTGGGATTCATGTCCTTCTCCTCCTCTCTAGGTTCAACCACACCAAGTAAGGTTATGGCCTTGCACTCTCTTTTTGGATTCTCTTCTGTATTGCTTGGGAGAGTACTAGGAGGACTTTCAGTGACTCTTTTACTCAGGTGGCCCACTTGTGCCTCCAAATTTCTAATGGAGGACCTTGTTTCATTTATGAAACTTAAAGTGGCCTTAGATAGATCGGAGACTATATTTGCTAAGCTAGAGGGGCTCTGCTCAGAATTCTCTGTCTGTTTCTGAGAGGATGATGGAAAAGGCTTCACTACAAGAAAAATACCCATTCAGCCACACTTTTTTTAAGCTGCATTTGAAAAGCGTAGCCTATTCTATGAATAGGCTACGCTTTTCTCCGTGTTGTCTTTTTATAAGAGAAAAGGATACACAATTGTGGCATCATTTAAAAAGTGTAGCCTTATGTATTATAGAAATCACTTATAAAGCGTAGCCGTAGGTTGATATCTATAGGTTCACTTTTCGTATCAAAGGAGACGCTTTTAGAGGGTAGCCTATTTATTAAGTCTTGGGTGCATTTTAAAAGTGATGCCTAATGTATCTAGTGCAAACAAATTTAACACAACTCACAAACACTTAGTAATTTTTTGTTTCCTTTTCACCAAATCACATACTACACTCTAGGGCATAGTTATCAAACCCGGCTCGACCCGACCGGTTCGACCGAAAACTCGGTCACCCGATCATATGGTCGGGTCGAGCCATTCGTCGAACCGTTTAAGTAATAAACTCGGAAAAAACCGATTGACCCGGTCGGGTTTCATGAAAACCGGTGACCCAGACCGGTTTATATAACCCGGACCGGATTAATATTTTTTTTAAAAAAATAGTGTCGTTCTTTTTTCCAATGTTCTGAAAACCGGTTCGAATTGGCCGGTCGAACCGATCAAATCGTGAACCGAATACTAAAACGGTTTGAACTAAGGAAAATCGTGATATCTAAAAACCAACGTTGAACCGGCGAACCGGCCAGTCAAACCGAACCGAGACCCGGCCGGTGTTTTAGCTATGCAGCAAAACGCTGCCGTTTTGAGTTTTGTGAACCCTAAATGTCTGAATACCTAATCCCATCCCATCGCCCTTCGCACTTTCATTTCACTTTCACAGTTCAGCACTTCAGCTCCACCATTCTCATCAAGGTTCAGAGAGACATAGAGAATGCCATCACGATCCGTCGCGCCGTCAGCTCCGTCGCGCACTCTCGGGCCTCTCGCCGGATCCTCCGCGTCGTGTGCTCGCATTTCGCCTCTCTCCTCTGTGCTCGGCTGCTCGCGCCTCCCTCCGCCAGTGAGTGCTCGAGCTGTGCGCGTTGGTTGTTGCTCGTCGTCCGTGGTTGTTTCTGCTTGATTCTGCCTCCTAGTGTCACTCAAGTCTCGTCTCAGTCACTGGCATCTCGTGATTTGCCTGTCTCATCGCCGGCGGCAGAAGCAACTGGTGGGGTTGTCCCTTGCGTTGTCGCCTTCCGTCGGGTGGTCGCTGACTCGCCATCGACCGTTGGTGAGTCCCTGCACCATCTCTTCCCTGTTCTCTCTTCTCCAGATTTCCCTTCTCCCTGTATATTTGCATGTTGCTGAAAAAATTGCTAATCAATAAATTTGCCTTGTTATTGATCTAAATGTTGCTGTAAACCTGGACTTTACTAAGATTTGTTAATTTTGTTGCTGTAACTTGAATTTGTTGCCGAATTTGTTGCTTCCCAGTCACAGAATCATAACAGAATGCTCAGTCAGTGCTTTGTTGAATTGGCTTTGCTCACTGATTGTATTTGATGATAGATTTTAAATTGATAACTTTTAAATTTTAAATTTGCACTGCCCATGTTACTGATTCACTGTTCCTTCAGTGCTTTTTGTTGTTGTTAATCATTGTGATGAGCTGTGTTAAAATTGGGTTGAAAAATGTTAATCTTTCTTCATTTTTCATTGTTCTTAACTTCTGTTCTTATTAAAAAAATTGCAATTGGTGATCTTTTAATTGGTGATCTTAACTTCATTGTTGGTTTATGGACTACTCTGGCCGAGGATCATGATGCGGAACAGGCCAAGGATTTGCTTCGGTGCTTCAACGTGTGTTATATGATTGACATTGGATTACTCGATTTTCTCTGACTTGAAATTCTCTTGTTGATATTTTCGTGATCTTTGTTTCAGGAAAGTGTCATGAATGGCAGGCACATGGTTGAGAAAAAAGGTTTAATATGTTACTCCTCTTAATTTTGAAGTTGTTTGATCCCAGTTTCTTTAACTTTTTGTAAATTAAGCATTCATTTTCTGCTTCCATCATGTTAAGCTGTGTTTGATTGTTTTGTGCTCATCATGTTAAGCTGTGTTTGATTGTTTTGCAGTGTTACTTGATGTATATATCTCCTCGCTGTTATAAATTCCTTCGTTGATAATATTTTAAGTTCTTGCTTTCTTATCATCTTGTACTTTGTTCAAGAGTTGTTGCAGTCGGAAGCTCCTGAGATTGTTCCAGATTATCCAATTCTTTCTGTTGACGACCTAGCAGATCAAATAGTCGAGGTTCTCAACTTTTTTAGGTGAGTAAGTTCAAGCTTAATCTGTAATTGATTTCCATTTAATGACATAAAGAAAATTAGTTTACACCAATTTCCATTAGGCTTTGAATATTGGCAGTTGTTCGTTTTGAGAAGGCAATCTCACCCCAACATTTTTTTTGTCTGCAGTCTTAGTGCAGTAATGTGCATGGGAGTAGCTGTCGGGGCTTACATTCTTACATTATTTGCTGTAAGTTATTATGTTGGTGCTCTGCAGCCTCTCCCCTTTTTAAATTACATTAGAGTTTCAATGATGGATCGTTCAATTTTTCTAATGCTTTTATGTTTACAATAGATGAAGTATAGACAACGTGTACTTGGTTTGATACTTATTTCACCTCTATGCAAAGAACCATCATGGACTGAGTGGTTGTGCAACAAGGTTCTTTTTCTATACCTAAAACACTATGTTGTCTTGTAAAAATAAATGTTAATTCTTTCTTATGATTTTGGTAACATATGCAGGTCATGTCAAATTTACTCTATTTTTGTGGCATGTGCAGGGTGGCAAAGGAAATGTTGCTAAAGCGGTACTATAGCAAGGTATACTTTGTGCATCCAAATTCCCTCCTTCTACTTCCATTTAGTGAGGCTGAGTTATTTGCTTTTATTTATGGTGATAGGACATTCGAGGTGGTGCTCAATTCCCAGAGTCAGATATAGTTAAAGCTTGCCGAAGGGTTAGTGAATATTTTTTGTTGTTGTACAACAACTCTATTATTTCTGTTTCATTAGTGCTTCTGATCACTCTTGCTGGTTTCATTAGTGAATTTAGTTTATTATGCATATTATTTTTTATTATAAGCCATAAGGCATATTATTAGTGCTTCTGGTCACTCGTGCTTATGATCACTTTTGATTCCAAATTGATGATTCCATTGTTGATTTTATCAGAGCAAACATGAATTCAGAGGAAGCTGCACAAATTCCCAGAAGAACTAGTAGACTTCATCTTCTGCACAAAATTCTGCTTCATCTTTAGTTAAGTTTTGTTTGCTTTCTATTTCTTTTTGGTCTTTAGTTTCATCCTATATTATTATTATTAGTTAACTGGTTTCAATTTCGTTCCTTGGGTTTGAGTTTCTTCTCCAAAATCCCTGGTTGAATCATGGATAAGAGCATGTTAGCTGGTTTTGAATCACTTCTAGAAGCTGATCAGCAAAAAATGGCATCCATGATGGAGTAGGTTCAAATTTGTGACAGGTACCTCCTCTTCACTCTATCTGTTAACTAATTCCATGTATTTTGATTTGTGCTTCATGTTCCTAAAATTCTAAGTTAGGTCAGCACAAATAGTTTCAATTGGGACAAGGTTTGAAGGTTTATGCTTATATCTTGAGTGCTATCCATTTCTATAAATACAGCCTGCAGATTCCCATAGATTTCTGATTTGCTGTCTTTCTGCTTATATCTTAAGTGCTATCCATCTCTAATTTATGTTGTTATTACTTGAGTTTTCTTTTTTTAATTATTGTAGTTAACTTGTTATTATTGTGATTCTATTCTATTGGTTGATTCTATTAGTTGATTCATGTTCTTGTTATTTTTCTTTTTCCATATTTTTTAACTGATTTTCTATTTAGGTTGTTACTATGATTTCTATACTGCGTGATTTTTCTGTTGCCATCATCTTCTAACTGCTTCTCACTGCTCACCCAGCACCACCAGCATCTGCTGTCTTTGCCGCCATTCCTCTGTTTCTTTTAATCTTGAAGTTTACTATCTTTGCTAACTAAATTTTCTATTTCCCTTTTGTCGTGCCGAATTGTTGCAACAGGTTGATAGCACCGTTAAGGATAAACAAAACTTTGATAGATTTCTGATTAGTCAGAAACCCCTTTCCAACGTTAATACGAGGTTCAACCTTTTTTTAAAGCTTCATGGCTATGCTATAGTATTGCTATATTCCTTTACATAATATCTAAAATTTTGCTTTCTTTATATGATCTTTGAAATCAAATAGTGCTAAAAAACGTGATCACTATTACTCACTTGCAGAAGATTTTCTCGAGATTACAACTCGGAAGACAATTGGAGAATTGAAGGAATGTAAGGAGGTTAGTCATTTTTTATTATTTTTTACTTTTTTTTTATGTTCATCATTCAAGTCCAAATTAAAATACTAATGTCCTTTTTATTGTTACTTTTCTTTTAGGATAGTGATTATGCTGTGTATGGTATAATTATGGAAGTGATTGGTGGACCTGATTGGTTTGTTGCTCAATGTAGATGTGGCACTGAAGTTGTTTTGAATTTTGGGTCATACTATTGTGAAAAGTCTTCAAAGCATGTTGTTTTGTTTTTCTTGAAGTTATAGTGTTGGTCTGAGGTTTATTTATGTTGATTATTTCATTTGTATATATTATAAAAATAGGTATAGAATTAAGGTGAAAGTTATTGATTTGTCAGGGAGTGCAACCTTTGTCATATTTGAAAAGCTTGGATGCCTTTTGCAACATAAGTCCTGCACTGAGATTTTTATTATTTAAAAAAATTATTTAGTATAATTATGTATTTATTTTTATTTTATAATATTCAACTTATTTAAATAAAAATACAAAATTATTATACATGTAATCATATTATTAATTATTATGTTGTATTAATAATTATTAGAAAATTATATATATATATATATATATATATATATATATATATATATATATATATAAACAGAAAAAAATGAGATCTAAGGCTACACTTATATATAGTAGCTATAATATAGAGGAAAAAAAAAAGAGACCTAAGGCTACACTTATATACAGTAGCTATAGTATACAAAAAAAAAAGAGGGACCTAAGGCTACACTTATAAAAAGTAGCTATGGTATACAATGGGGCTACGCTTTACAAGTGATGCAGTAGGGTTGAAAAGCGTAGCCTATTTTGGAAGAATGAAAGCTGAAAAGCGTAGCCTTTGATCCTGAACAGCATCACTTGAAAAGCGTAGCTTATTCCCAAACGGCAAAAGCGTAGCCCTTGGTGCAGAAAAGCGTAGTCTTTGAGAATAGGCAACGGCCGAATAGGAATCACCCCAAAAAGCGAAGCCATAGTCCAAAAAGCGTAGCCGTAGCCTAAGGCATCATTTTTTTTCACTTTTAGCTACACTTTTCAAATGTACCTGAATAGGTGTTTTTCTTGTAGTGCTTGCTATTGCTAAACCTGTTTCTTCCACCATTATTAAAGCCTTGCTGAGGCTTTTGTTGATCCTTCCATGAGAAATTTAGATGATTTCTCCATGAGGGATTATAGGTGTTTCCATAGGCTTCACACATGTAATTCACCTCTGCCATTGCAGGGTTCTCAGGATCATAAGCTTCTTCTTCAGAATTGCAACAGAATTGCAAGTTTTATGGACTTTCATCAGAAGATCCTTTTCAGTTCGTAACTGAATTCTTGCAGATCTGTGATACTGTTAAGACCAATGGAGTTGATCCCGAGGTCTATAAGCTTATGCTTTTCCCTTTTGCTGTAAGAGACAGAGCTAGAATATGGTTGGACTCTCAACCTAAAGATAGCCTGAACTCTTGGGATAAGCTGGTCACGGCTTTTTTAGCCAAGTTCTTTCCTCCTCAAAAGCTGAGCAAGCTTAGAGTGGATGTTCAAACCTTCAGGCAGAAAGAAAGTAAATCCCTCTATGAAGCTTGGGAAAGATACAAGCAACTGACGAAAAAGTGTCCTTCTGACATGCTCTCAAAATGGACCATCCTGGATATATTCTATGATGGTCTGTCTGAATTGTCTAAGATGTCATTGAACCATTCTGCAGGTGGATCTATTCACCTAAAAAAATGCCTGCAGAAGCTCAGGAACTCATTGACATGGTTGCAAATAACCAGTTCATGTACACCTCTGAAAGGAATCCTGTGAATAATGGGACGCCACAAAAGAAGGGAGTTCTTGAAATTGATACTCTGAATGCCATATTGGCTCAGAACAAAATGTTGACTCAGTAAGTCAATATGATTTCTCAGAGTTTGATTGGTTTGCAAAATGCATCCAACACTACTAAAGAAGCATCTTCTGAAGAAGAAGCTTATGATCGTGAGAACCCTGCAATGGTAGAGGTAAATTACATGGGTGAAGCCTATGGAAACACCTATAATCCCTCATGGAGAAATCACCCGAATTTCTCATGGAAGGATCAACAAAATACTCAGCAAGGCTTTAATAATGGTGGAAAAATTGGTTTAGCAATAGCAAGCCTTTTCGATCATCCTCTCAGTAACAGACAGAGAATTTTGAGTAGAGCCCCTCTAGCTTAGCAAACATAGTCTCTGATCTATCTAAGGCCACCCTAAGTTTCATGAATGAAACACGGTCCTCCATTAGAAATTTGGAGGCACAAGTGGGCCAGCTGGGTAAAAGAGTTACTGAAACTCCTCCTAGTACTCTCCCAAGCAATACAGAAGAGAAACCAAAAAGAGAGTGCAAGGCCATAACCTTACTTGGTGTGGCCAAACCTGGAAAGGAGGAGGAGGACGTGAATCCCATTGAGGAAGACCTCATGGGATGTTCTCTGGACAAAAAGGAGTTCCCATTTGAGAAACCTACGAAATCTAAGGCTCATCTAGAGACCATAGAGATTCCATTGAACCTACTTCTGCCATTCATGAGCTCTGATGAATATTCTTCCTCTGAGGAGGATGAACATATTACTGAAGAGTAAGTTGCTAAGTACCTTGGAGAAATCATGAAGCTGAATGCCAAGTTATTTGGTAATGAGACTTAGGTGGATGAACCCCCCTTGCTCACCAATGAACTGAATAACTTGGTTAGGCAGACATTACCTCAAAAGAAACAGGATCCTGGTAAATTCTTAATTCCCTGTACCATAGGCACCATAACCTTTTAGAAGGCTCTGTGTGACCTGGGATCAGGCATAAATTTAATGCCACTCTCTGTAATGGAGAAACTGGAATTTTTGAGGTACAGGCTGCGATGAGCGGATAATTTATACGCTTTTTGGCATTATTTTTAGTGTGTTTTGAGTATATTTTAGTTAGTTTTTATTACATTTTTATTATTTTTTAGTTAAAGTTCACTTTTCTGGGCTTTACTATGAGTTTGTGTGTTTTTCTGTGATTTCAGGTATTTTCTGGCTGAAATTGAGGGATCTGAGCAAAAATCTTATTTAGAGGCTGAAAAGGACTGCAGATGCTATTGGATTCTGACCTCCCTGCACTCGAAGTGGATTTTCTGGAGCTACAGAAGTTCAATTGGCGCGCTCTCAAAGGCGATGGAAAGTAGACATCCTGGGCTTTCCAGAAATGTATAATAGTCCATACTTTGCCCGAGATTTGATGGCCCAAACCGGCGTTGCAAATCAGCTTCAGAATTCCCGACGTTTAACGCCGGAACTGGCACAAAAATTGGAATTAAACGCCCAAACTGGCATAAAAGCTGGCGTTTAACTCCAGAAAAAGTCTCTACACATGAAAGCTTCAATGCTCAGCCCAAGCACACACCAAGTGGACCCCGGAAGTGGATTCTTACGTCATTTACTCATTTTTGTATACCCTAGGTTACTAGTTCACTATTAATAGGACCTTTTGATATTGTATCTGTACCTCATGACACTTTACACATTTCTCATTGTATCTTCTACAGCATGAGTCTCTAAACCCCATGGTTGGGGGTGAGGAGCTCTGCTATGTCTTGATGGATTAATGCAATTACTATTGTTTTTCATTCAATCACGCTTGCTTCTATTCTAAGATATCACTTGTTCCTAAACCTGATGAATGTGATGATCCGTGACACTCATCATCATTCTCACCTATGAACGTGTGCCTGACAACCACCTCCATTCTACCTTAGATTGAGTAGATATCTCTTGGATTCCTTAATCAGAATCTTCGTGGTATAAGCTAGAATTGATGGCGGCATTCAAGAGAATCCGGAAGGTCTAAACCTTGTCTGTGGTATTCTGAGTAGGATTCAAGGATTGAATGACTGTGACGAGCTTCAAACTCCTGAAGGCTAGGCGTTAGTGACAGACGCAAAAGAATCACTGGATTCTATTCCAACCTGATTGAGAACCGACAGATGATTAGCCGTGCTGTGACAGAGCACGTTGAACATTTTCACTGAGAGGATGGGAGGTAGCCATTGACAATGGTGAAACCCTACATACAGCTTGCCATGGAAGGAGTCTTGCGTGCATGAAGAAGAAGACAGTAGGAAAGCAGAGATTCAGAAGATAGAGCATCTCCAAAACCTCAACCTGTTCTCCATTACTGCAAAACAAGTATTTATTTCATGTTCTTTTACTTTTTACAATCAACCCTGATAATTATTGATATCCTGACTAAGAGTTACAAGATAACTGTTCCGAGGGTAACCTGAAACTGTAGGTCGATCTCGGATGAGATCTTCTGTGCTGGTCGGAGCTGTTGTGTCCGACTTGTTGATGGTGGTCGGAGCCGCCGTGTCCGACTTGTAGATGGTGGCCAGAGCTGCCGCGTCCGACTTGTTGGACTGGTTGCACTGCTGATCCTTCGTCACCGGAGGGTGGGGGGTACCTGCAAAAGACTCCGATGCTTAAGTTAGCATGGGTATTAAACAGGTTTTATGTAGAATCAGAGTATGAGTTATACCTGGGTGCTCCAGTGTATTTATAATGGTGAGAAGTGACCTTCTTAGATAAGATAAGTTAGTTATCTTATCTTATCTTATCTTATCTTTGGGTGAGGTCAGCTTATCTTCAACGGAACTGCCTTTATCTTTCGGCTGCCTTTGGATTGGGCTGTGTTCCTTCGTTTGGGCCTTCTTGGGCCTCTGTGGCGTTTTGGCCAAGCTCTTTGAGAAGAGGTCGGATATTGGCCGAGCTCTTTTGAGAAGAGGTCGGATAGCCTGACCTGAAGAGGTCGGTTGGCTTGTTGCTAAACATCCCAGGTCGGACATCTTGACCCAGGGTATGAACAGTGCCCCTGCTTGAGTTCGATCTTTTCGTGAGATCGTGTTTTTCAGAGCTTCGATCTCTTTGGAAGTCGTGCTCAAGCATCTGTCTGGCTTTGATTCTTCATTGCTTTGAAATCTTTTGCAGATTTTCTAGAGGTTTGGTACTTCACAGTCCGTCCTCTTTTGAGTAGTAGTGTGGGTTTTCTACCCTTGCCTTCTGGATCACGCCTTGCTTTTGTGTTGACAACCCTCTGCTTTGGTGAAGTTATCCTTGCGGCTTGATATCCGGACTCTTAGTGACTTGTCTGATGACTTTTTAGTGTTCTTTGTATAGAACCTTTTTAGTCTCGGATGACGTACGTAGCCCTGTTTGAGATTGTGCCTTCTTTGAGTGGAGTTGTATCCCTTTTAGTTAAGCACTTTTGAGCCTTAAGGTTTTTTCTTAACCTTTTGGCTTGTTCTTTTTTGAGATTGTACTTGCGCCTCTTCTTAGCTGACGTCGACCTGTACGACTTTGCCCCTGCTTGAGTTCGATCTTTCCGTGAGATCGTGCTCTCTTTGGGGGAAGTCGTACTCAAGCATCCTGACTTTGGTCGATCTTGAGTAGTTTTATCTTGTGCGAGTTTGGCATTGCCTTTTTTAGTTTGTTGAGAGGTCTTTTCAGCCTTCTTCCGACTTGTTTGTCTTCACTGTTCGGGCTTTTTAGTCATAATCCAACAACTTTTTAGGTATAGTTCCTGATGGGAAACCTTTTATAGTCTGTTTGGATGACTTTTTAGCGCCGTTTTGATTTGTGCTTTTGCCTTTTAAGTAGTGTCTTTTTTCAAGACTTCGTACCTTTTAGCAAAGCATTCCTGGCATTCCTCTGGCCGTTGCGAGATGTCTTTGTCCCCTTTGTGGATCTTTGTAGAGTGTCGGTATTTTGTTGTCCGACATCTTTTGATCACTGCCGGTTTTGTCCACTTTCTGCTTGGTTGAGGTGGTCCTTGGGGCTAACTTGTCCGACGACTTTTTAGTGTTCTTTGGTAGAACCTTTTTAGTTGGTCTGAACAATTTTGATAGCCTTGTCATGGAGCCGTGGCTTTTTGGGCAAAGCTATGTCCCTTTTAGCGCACGCTTTTCGTTGGTCCAATTTCTCGTGTCGACGAGCTGTAGCTTTCGTTGGTCCGACTTCTTGTCGGTCCAAGCTGTGGTTTTCGTTGGTCCGACTTCTTCTTTGTCGGTCCAAGCTGTAGCTTTTGTTGGTCCGACTTTTTCTTGTTGTTCCAAGCTGTAGCTTTGGGCCGACTTCTTCATGTCGGTCGCTTCTAAGTTATTTCTAGTAATCCTCTTTATTGGACCTCTGTCAGGTCTCTTTCAGGGATTACTTTTTATAACTTTTTGTTTATGGGACGACTTCTTTACGTCAGTCCCTTCTCCAAGTTATTTTTGTAATCCTCTTTCTTGGACCTTTGTCAGATCTCTTTCAGGGATTACTTTTATAACTTGTCCGTTGTAGGAGACCGACTTCTTTATGTCGATCTCTTCTAAGTTATTTCGTAACCCTCTTTCTTGGACCTTTGTCAGGTCTCTTTCAGGGATTACTTCTATAACTTTATTATTGTAGGAGACCGACTTCGTTAGGTCGATCTCTTCTAAGTTATAGCAATTCCTCTTTTATAGGGTTGTCCAGACCTCTTTCCAGGGATTTGCTGATAACTTGGGTTGACTTGGTCCGACTTCTCAACGTCGGCTAGTCTTTAAGTTACTATTTTAGCAATCCGTAAGACCTCGTCAGGTTCTTTTTTGGATCACTTTCGATAACTTCTTACATTATTCTGTGTTCATCTTTGCCGATTTGTAGAAAGTGGTTTGGCATCTCTAGCTCGTCCTTTGGGTGAATTGCGTTTTCACCTTTATCGGACGACTCATCTTTATCGTGGTCGTGCAGTGAAATTGTTTTTCACTTTCTGCCGACCTGTAGCTTTATAATCGGACGATGAACTCTGCTTTCACTTTTTTGCCGACCTTGTCAAAATCGGGCGATGAATTCTGGTTTCATCTTTGCCGAATTTTATCATGATCGGGCGGTGAATTTGGTTTTCACCCCGCCGACCTTGTCGTGATCCGGCAGTGAAATTTGCGTTTCAGATTAATGCGTCTTGGTATAGCAGTGAATTTTGTTTTCACTTTGTCGAAATCGAATGATGAATTCGGTTTTCATCGTGGTCGGGCGGTGAAGTTGGTTTTCACCTTGCCGACTTGTCGCTTTGTAATCGGACGATGAGTTTGGTTTTCATCTTGCCGACTTTGTCGTGATCGGGCGATGATTTTGGTGTTTCACCTTGCCGACCTGCCGTAGTCGGGCGTCTTGGTAGGAAACTTTTTAGGGAATCTGCAATCTTTTAAACAATAATATAAAGATAAGAGTGTGTACATGTTAGTACTTACCTTTCTAGGTCGGGCAATCTTTTTGGATCTCGGCCTGGCGCCCTTTTTAGATTGCAGGCATGCCATGACCTTGGTAGCTCTTGCCCTTCAAGTTCGGGCAGTCTGTAGCAACCTTTCCCCAGTTCTTCTAAACAACTTGGTATGGTCCTTTCCAGTTGGGTGCTAGCTTTCCTTCTCCAGGTCGAGTTGTTCCGATATCATTTCGGATTAGGATAAGGTTGTTGTTGGCAAAGCTTCGCTGTACTACCTTCTGATTGTATCTTGAGGCCATTCGACGTTTTAACGCCTCTTCCTTGATCGGAGCTCTCTCTCGGACTCTTGGAAGTAGGTCGAGTTCTTTCCTTTGGATTTGGGAGTTGACCTCTTCATTGTAGAAGATCATTCTTGGGGGATCCTTCTTCGATCTCTACTGGGATCATTGCCTCCATTTCGTAAATCAATCGGAAGGGTGATTCCCCCGTGGTGAAGTGTGGAGTTGTCCGATATGCCCATAGGACTTGCGGGAGCTCTTCAGCCCAAGCTCCCTTTGTGTCCTTTAGTCTCCGTTTTAACCTAGCTAGTATGACTTTGTTGGCAGCTTCTGCTTGTCCATTGGCTTGTGGGTGTTCTACGGATGTGAATTGGTGCTTTATTTTCAAGTTAGCCACTCTTTTCTTGAAACCTGTGTCCGTGAATTGAGTGTCATTGTTTGTGGTGATGGAGTAAGAAACCCCAAACATTGTAATAATGTTCTTGTACAAGAATTTCTGACTTCTTTGAGCAGTGGCATTAGCTAGGGGCTCTGCCTCAATCCATTTTGTGAAGTAATCCACCCCTACAATGAGGAACTTGACTTGTCCCGATCCTTGGAAAAATAGTCCGAGGAGGTCGAGTCCCCTCTTTGCGAACGGCCAAGGTGATGTTACACTGATGAGCTCCTCTGGTGGGGCAATGTGGAAGTTGGCATGCTTTTTGATGTAAAGCTTTGACTTTGTATTTGGGTTTTTGCTCTGTTGTTGCCTCCAAAGGGTGCCCTTGGACTTTTGTGTGAGTCCTGGGGTTTCCCTTTTACTGCCACGTCTGTCACTTTATGTTTTACTGTTATTGTCCGAGCTGTTTCCTTATTTGCCCGAGTTGTTTGGTAGTAATTCCATAGTCGACCTATGTCTTTGAGATGTCTACTAAGATCCCGGACAGCGTGTCTGATTAGCTGGATTTCATAGTTTAAATGCGTGTTACTGTGGCTGACCCTGAGTACATCCCTTATACCGCCTTCGAGACCGATTTGTTGTGGTCTTGTAATGTAGCTCGGATGAGGCTTCTGTTATTGCCCCTTGGTTGGCTAGTTTTGAAAATGCATCAGCTCGGGCATTCTGCTCTCAAGGTATATGTCGGACCTCATATCCCCGAATTGTCCGAGCTGTTGGTGCTGGCTGGTTTTGAAAATGCATAAGATCGGGCATTCTATGTGTCGGACTTCATTTTTCTCCGATTTGTCCGAGTTGTTGGTGCTGGCTGCATTAGCTCGGGCATTCTATGTGTCAGACTTCATTTTCCCCGATTTTGTCCGAGCTATTTTCTGTTTTTGTCCAGAGTCCCCCGAATTGTCCGAGATGTTCTCTGGTTTTGTCCAAGGTCTCCCGAATTATCCGAGCTGTCCTCTGTAGGATTCTTCCAGCTAAGTTTGTTTTCTGTAGGATGCCCTTTATTGGCTGGTTGGTTGGAACTCTGATAGTGTGAGCTTGAAAGTATGGGTGGAGTCGTCGAGAGGTGAGTATGAGGGTGTAGGCGAACTTTTTCTATCTGTTGATAGGTTAGTTCGGTCCCTTGTAAAGCTTTGCTGATGAAGTAGACGGGTTGTTTCCCACTTTCGTCTTCTCTGACTAGTGCTGAGGCTATTGCCTGACTTCCCACTGCGAGGTATAATGAGTTCTTCACTTTCCCGTGGTCTGGAAAGGATGGGTGGTTGCCCCAAGAATTTTGAAATCTCGGAAGGCTTGTTCGTACTCCGTTGTCCTTTTCAACTCGTCCGACCTGTGAGGTGGACGTTCAACTCGTTCGACCTCTTTGGTGTGAGGTAGATGTTTAACTCGTTCGACCTCTTTGGTATGAGGTGGACCTTCAACTCGTCCGACCTCTTGGTTGTGAGGTGGACCTTCAACTTGTCCGACCTCTTTGGTGTGAGGTGGACCTTCAATTCGCCCGACATCTTCGGTGTGAGGTGGACCTTCAACTTGTCCGACCTCTTTGGTGTGAGGTGGAGCTTAAACTCGCCCGACATCTTCAGTGTGAGGTGGACCTTCAACTTGTCCGACCTCTTTGGTGTGAGGTAGACCTTAACTCGCCCGACCTCTTCGGTGTGAGGTGGACCTTCACCTTGTCCGACCTCTTTGTTGTGAGATGGACCTTCAACTTGTCCGACCTCTTTGTTGTGAGGTGGACCTTAACTCGCCCGTCCTCTTCCGTGTGAGGTGGACCTTCAACTCGTCCGACCTCTTTGGTGTGAGGTGGACCTTCAACTTGCCCAATTCTTTGTTATGAGGTGGGCCTTCAACTCGTCCGACCTCTTTCTCCTTTTTGCTTTTGATTGGGCGAGGTGGTGGGATCTTCTCCGATTGATCTTCTCTTTTCTTGGACTCTTTATCCTTGTCCCGTGATGGGTTAGGAGAATTCGGTTTTTTAGCTTTCTCCTAGTCGAGAGTTCTCTTCCATGTTGATGTATTTCTGTTCCCGTTCCTGTACCTCGTTCAGAGATGTTGGGTGCTTCTTGGATATTGAGTGGCTGAGAGGTCCTTCTCTTAGGCCATTGATGAGTCCCATGATGGCCGCTTTTGTTGGAAGACGTTGTATGTCAAGGCATGCGTTGTTGAATCTTTCCATGTAGCTGTGAAGGCTTTTCTGATCTCCTTGTTTAATTCCCAGCAAGCTTGAAGTGTGTTTGGCTTTATCCTTCTAGATGGAGAACCTGGCGAGGAATCTTCTTAACAAGGTCGTCAAACTTGTGATGGATCTTGGAGACAAACTGTCGAAGCACCATATTGCTGTCTTCGTTAGAGTAGTCGGGAAGACTTTGCATCGAATGGCGTCCGATGTGTCGGTGAGGTACATTCTTCTGAAATTACTGAGATGATGGCTTGGATCCAATGTGCCGCCGTACGGGATCATGTCGGGAGCCTTGAAGTCCTTTGGGATTTTAGCTTTCATGATATCTTTGGTGAATGGGTCTTGATCTTTGTAGGGGCTGTCTTCGTGACCGGATCGAGTTGTTTTGGCCTTGAGATCTGCTTCGAGTTTTAGGAGTGTTCATACCCTGACCGAGCTCCCCAAACTCGGCAAAGTTCATAGAAGGTCCGACCTCATCCCCAGGCCCATGCCTGAGGTCGGACCTCGGACAATAAAGCTAAAGAAGCCCAAAAGGAACGAAGCCCAAGACCTAAAGGCCGAAAAGGCCTAGGAAAGGCGGTTCCACAAAGATAAAGATAAAACTCCCAGAAGGATAAGATAAGATAAGAATATCTTATCCAGGGAAGATCACGGCCAACTACTATAAATACACTGGAGCACCCAGGTATAACACACACTCTAATTCTACTCAATATCTGCTTGGACCCATGCTAACTTAAGCATCGGAGTGTCATTGCAGGTACCACCACCAACCACTCGGCATACCAAGCTCGGGTCATCAATCCCCCCATCTCGGGCCTCCCTAAGACGACCGAGCTGCGCGTTTCAGGTAACCCTCGGAACATTGGCGCCGTTGCCGGGGACCTGGAAGTCATCCCTTTACCATGGCGGACGACCCTCCCAACAATAACCACGCTACATCAGAACAAGAGGAGGAAGTTGACATCGGAGAACGACCGGACAGCCCTCTATCACCCCGCACTCCAGGAGGAAACAAACAGAATCGCCCAAAGACATCACTCCCAAACCAAGATCCCCAAAATCCCGAAAGCTCGGAAATTCTAGAAGCAGTTCGGACACAGCAAAACCGGCTGAAACAACTCGAAGAGGGCGTAAAAAAGCAGAAAGAAACTGAACAAGATCTGAGGAGGGAAGCTCGCAAGCGCAGAGAATTAGAAGAAAAACTACGGAAAATAGAGGCCAACCTGAAGGACCGGACGGAACGCGGCACCACCCCCGAAGGCAATCATGATCCCTTCACACGAGAGATCATGAAGGAGAAGGTACCGCGAAACTTCAAACCGCCCGATATGGACCTCCACGACGGCACCACCGATCCAAGTCACCACCTCAGCAACTTCAGAAGCAGAATGTACCTAGTCGACGCCTCCGACGCGATTCGGTGCAAAGCCTTCCCCACCACCCTCACCAAGTCGGCCATGAAGTGGTTCGACAACCTGCCACCAGGATCAATCTCCAGCTTCGAGGACCTAACCAAAAAATTCCTAACAAGGTTCTCTATTCAAAAGGACAAGACAAAACACGCCCCCAGTCTACTCGGGATCAAGCAAGGTAACCAAGAAACTCTCCGAGAATACATGGAGCGATTCAACAAAGCCTACCTGGACATACAACACTTGCCCACTGAAGCAGCCATCATGGGACTGGCAAACGGCCTAAAAGAGGGACCGTTTAGCCAATCCCTATCCAAACGATACCCGACCTCTCTATACGAGGTGCAGGAGCGGGCAGAAAAATACATCAACATGGAGGAAACCTCCCAGCTGAGAGACTCTTCTAGAAAAGAATCAACCTACCCGCTCCGAGATCGAGATCGGGAACAGAAGAAGAAAGAAGAACCCAACTCGGACAAGCCGCGGAAGTACCACAGCTACACCCCCCTCCGAGTCTCCCTAGTAGACGTCTACAGAGAAGTATGCCACACCGAAAAGATCCCACCACCCCGACCTCTAAAACACAAGAGAGCGGGGAGAGATCGGTCCGAGTACTGTGAATACCACAAACTTTATGGCCATTCTACTAACGACTGCCACGACCTAAAAAATGTTATAGAAAAACTAGCCAGAGAAGGAAAAACTCGACAGATACATAGCAGAGAAAGGAGAAGAGAGCAAGAAGAGAAGGAGGGGAGATAACGAAGATCGGGCAGAACGAACCCCACGAACCCCTGAAAGACACGTACACATGATAAACGGAGGTTTCGCAGGCGGAGGAACATCCAAATCCTCGCGAAAAAGGCACCTCAAAGAAGTCTACCACATCCGAGAAGACAGTCCCCTGCCCGAGCTACCTATTATCTCATTTACCCGAGAAGATGCTCAAGGGATAATACCCGGGCACGACGATCCAATGGTAATCACCATTATTCTAGCAAACGCCAACTTACATCGAACCCTGATTGACCAGGGAAGCTTAGCAGATATCCTGTTCAAAGCGGCTTTCGACAAACTCGGACTTGAAGAAAAAGAGCTAAAAGCCTATCCCACCGACCTATTTGGGCTAGGGGACACCCCAATCCATCCCTTAGGATACGTCTCGCTACACACTACCTTTGGAAAAGGCGAGCAATCTAAAACATTAAGCATCGACTACATTATAGTCGACGTCACTTCAGCATACAATGCCCTCATTGGGCGACCAACCTTAAACAGACTGGCAGCTATAGTCTCGACCCCACACCTCTGTATGAAGTTCCCCACCACAAAAGGAATCGCTACCCTAAAGGGCGACCAAAAACTAGCACGACGATGCTACAACGAAAGCCTAAGCCTAAAAGGGAAAGAGATCAACACGATAGAACTCGGACGAGTCCAAGCCCGAGGGAGAAACCGAAAAAGTCCAGATTGGGAGCACACCTGAAAAAACGACAAACATAGGGGCAAACCTCGAAGCGGGCTTAAAAGAGGAACTCATAACCCTCTTAAGGGAGAATTCCGACCTCTTCGCCTGGAGAGCCTCCGACATGCCAGGCATAAGCCCCGACCTGATGTGCCATAAGCTATCAGTGTACCCGGGATCCCGACCTGTCCAACAAAGACTCAGAAAGCTCGGGCCCGAACGCATGCAAGCAATAGAGGAACAAGTACAAGCACTACTAGATGCAGGGTTCATTAGGGAAGTAAAATACCCCCTATGGCTCGCAAACGTGGTCCTGGTAAAAAAGCCCAATGGAAAATGGAGAATGTGCGTCGACTACACGGATCTCAACAAAGCCTGCCCCAAAGATCCATATCCACTACCAAACATCGACGCCTTAGTAGATGCAGCCTCAGGCTATAGATATCTCTCCTTCATGGACGCATACTCAGGATACAACCAAATCCCGATGTACGGACCTGACCAAGAAAAGACCTCGTTCATAACCCCAAGGGCAAACTACTGCTACGTAGTAATGCCCTTCGGGCTGAAGAACGCAGGGGCAACCTACCAGAGGCTAATGAACAAAGTGTTCTCAGAGCACATCGGACTACAACTGGAGGTGTACGTCGACGACATGCTGGTAAAGACACAGGAAGACAGAAACTTGCTGACCAACCTCGCCAGTGTCTTCGGCACCCTCAGAAAACACAACATGAGACTTAACCCGACGAAGTGCACCTTCGCCGCAGAAGCCGGAAAGTTCTTAGGCTTCATGCTGACTCAAAGGGGCATCGAAGCAAACCCGGACAAATGCCAAGCAATACTCAATATGAAGAGCCCGACATGCGTCAAAGAAGTACAACAACTGAATGGAAGACTGGCCGCCCTATCAAGATTCTTGGCAGGATCAGCGATAAAATCACTACCTCTCTACTCACTCCTAAAGAAAGGGAAACCCTTCTCGTGGACCCCGGAGTGCGAAAAAGCCTTTCAAGAATTCAAGGAATTCCTCGGGCGGCCACCAATCCTAACCCGACCTTTAAAAGGGGAAGAGCTCGTACTATACCTCTCGGTCGGACATCGGGCAGTCGCTTCAGCGCTAATACGAGAAAATGATCAAGGACAACACCCCATATACTTCGTAAGCAAGGCACTACAAGGGGCCGAATTAAACTATCAAAAGATAGAAAGATTCGCCTACGCCCTAGTGCTCACAGCCCGGAGGCTCCGTCCCTACTTTCAAGCCCACACCATCAAAGTCCGGACAGACCAACCCATGAGACACATCCTGCAAAAAACAGACCTGGCAGGACGAATACTACAATGGGCGGTGGAACTGTCCGAGTTCGACCTCCACTATGAAGCCCGGACTGCCATAAAATCTCAATATCTAGCCGACTTCATCGCAGAATACACTGAGACCCCTGGAACCCCACTCTCATGGAACCTATATGTCGACGGGTCCTCAAACAAAACGGGAAGCGGAGCCGGGGTCATACTCGAAAGCGACCAAGGAACGCGGATAGAACTATCCCTAAAATTCGAGTTCCAGGCTTCAAACAACCAAGCTGAATACGAGGCCCTACTAGCTGGTCTGAAGCTAGCCAAAGAGGTCGGAGCCCAGAGAATCGCGATCTTCAGCGACTCCCAGGTCATCACATCACAAGTAAATGGAAGTTACCAGGCCAAAGACCCAACTATGAAAAAATACCTGGACCAAACACAGGCACAATTACGCCACTTTCCAGAAATACAAATCCAGCACATACCTCGGGAACAAAATGCCCGGGCAGACGCCCTCTCAAAGCTTGCTAGCACCAAGCCCGGAGGCAACAACATAAGTCTTCTCCAGGAAACCTTACAATCTCCCTCCGTGCCAAGAGAGGAAGAAATACTAAATATATCCAACCAACAGCAAGGATGGATGACCCCCATACTCAACTACCTGAGGTCAGGAACTCTCCCCGCCGAAAGAAAAGAAGCTAAAAGGCTTACAAAGGACGCCCAGAATTATACACTAATTCACGACATATTATACAGAAGAGGATTCTCAAATCCCCTCCTTAGGTGCGTTCCGACCTCAGAAACAAAAGGCGTCCTCGAAGAAGTCCACGAAGGCATGTGCGGGAACCATCTCGGAGCTCGGGCACTATCCAAAAAAGTAGTCAGGGCCGGGTTCTACTGGCCGACCTTGCAAAGAGACGCAACAGAGTTTGTGAAAATATGCCCCCCCTGCCAAAAACACGCCAATTTTCACAAGGCACCACCCGAAGACCTTATCAGCATCACTGCGCCATGGCCCTTCGCAAAATGGGGACTCGATTTACTCGGCCCGTTCCCACAAGGACCGGGGCAAGTCAAATACCTCATAATAGGGGTCGACTACTTCACAAAGTGGATCGAAGCTGAACCCTTAGCCACCATTACGGCTCAGAAAAGCCGCAAATTCCTATACAAAAACATTGTCACAAGATTCGGAGTCCCCTACTCCATCACAATAGACAACGGAACACAATTCACGGACACAAGTTTTCAGAAATTGGTGGCCGAACTAAAAATCAAACAGCAATTCACATCAGTGGAGCACCCACAAGCCAATGGGCAAGCAGAGGCTGCAAATAAAGTCATCTTGGCCGGGTTAAAACGAAGACTCCAAGAGACCAAAGGGGCGTGGGCCGAGGAGCTCCCCCAGGTACTATGGGCATATCGGACAACCCCACACTCTACAACGGGAGAATCACCGTTCCGACTAGCTTATGGGATGGAGGCAATGATTCCCATCGAAATAGATGAAGGGTCACCCAGAATCATCTTCTACAATGAAAAAGATAACCCGCAGGCACAAAGGGAAGAACTCGACCTCCTCCCCGAGGTCCGAGAAAGAGCCCGGATTCGAGAAGAAGCCTTAAAACGGCGAACGGCCCTCAGATACAATCAGAAAGTTATAAAGCGAAGCTTCTCCATCCACGACCTAATTCTAATCCGAAATGACATCGGAACACAAAAGTCGGGAGAAGGAAAGCTAGCCGCAAATTGGAAAGGGCCCTACAAGGTAACAGAAGTCTTAGGAACAGGCTATTACAAAGTATCCGACCTAGAAGGCAACGAGCTGCCCAGGGCCTGGCACGCCTGTAATCTAAGACGGTACTACAGCTAGAAAAATTTAACCCGAGGTGTACTCTTTTTCCCTACAAGGGTTTTTTAATGAGACACCCGGTTAAAATAAAACACCCGACCTAGTCAAGGGTAAACACTTTGTAAATATTCTTTCTTTTTAATACTAATCGAATTTTTCTATTTTCTTTTCTCCTTCCTCATGACGAAACAAATCCTAGAAAGTACCCCACCAAGGCGCATTAATTTATGCTCGACAAAACGCAAAAATCATTTGTCAAGAGACCATACAAGGTCGGCAAAGATAAAAGCGACGAGGTTCAAATTAATGTGAGAAGTTATAAAGTAACTCTGAAAAGGCTCAAAAAAAAAGCCAAATAAAAAGAGATTACAAAATAACTTAAAGGGCCGACCAACGAAAAGGTCGGACCTAACAAAAGGAGGTACTCAAAGGCCCGAGGTCCGAAGAAAAGCCCGGATCCAAGGAAGAAGCCTCAAAACAAAAGTTTCAAAATGCTAAGCTAAAAAGTTGTTATCCAAAAAGCAACTAAAAAGCATAAAAGCGGAAACAAAAGCCAAAAACGCGAACAAGGCTAAAACAAAGGTTGCAAAACGCTAGCTAAAAAGTTGCTATCTAAAAAACAACTACAAAGCATAAAAAGCGGAACAAAAAGTCAAAAGCGCAAAAACACCGCATAATAAGCTAAAAAAGTTACTACAAGTAGCTAAATAGCAGAAAGGTGTCCAAAGCGTTCACGAAAAACATCCAAAAAGCAAAAAGAACCCACAGGCCGGGTAAAAGGCCAAAAACAAAAGATCACCGAGGATCAAGGACCTTTCCGGTCTCCACATCAACAGAAGGCTGCGGAGGAAAAATGGAAACTGGGACTGCATCAACGACACCGTCATCCCGGTTTAAAACCTCCACGCCAGAACCATCCCCGGCCAAAGTTGAAGTCGGATCCGCAACCGGAACCTTGAGGTTGGACGCCGGAGCCTTGGGGTCGGACACCGGAACCTCATCCTCGGCAGGGGCAGGAACAATCTTTCCCTCCACAACAATGTTATCCGTACTGAATAAGCTCAGATCCAGGTCGGGAGCAAGAACCCGGATCTGATCCCTCAAATTCACAAACATAGCATCCATACCCTTGGCCACATTATCTTCCAGCTCGTAAAAATCATCCCGAGCCGATTGCAACTTCTCCTTCGTCTCCACAAGCTCGGCATACAGCTTGGTATAGTTCTCCGTCGCCACCTTCGCCATCTCCTCAGATGTCTTCGCCGCCGCCACAGCCGCGGTAGCCCTAGTTTTCTCTTCCTCCAAAGAGATCTCCAGCTCAGTAATCCTGGCAGCTTTCAGTTGACTAATCTTATCAACATCAGACTGAGCCTTCTCAAGTCGGGAGCTGGTCGCACCAATGGGGGATTTCTTGAACTCCTGGGCAATAGCGGCATGAAGACTGGCCATCCGGACACAGCTCCGCGCCATATACTGAAAATGATGCTCCATAGACACATCATCAGTAGAAATAAAAGTCTGAGGAAGAATATGCTGTTCAATCCAACCAAGGGCATCAAAATCCTTGTCATTAAAACCCGCAAGCTCCTGAGAGGTCTTCTGTTTCTTGGGGGGAGGACCCGAGGTCGAAGGCGGGGAAAGGTGACCGGGCCCAGAGGTCGGAGGATCTTGAGTTATAGCTCGGAACTGAGGAGTCGGAATGGTCTTCGACCGAGTCTGAACACCCACAGTAGCCTTCTGCGGAGAAGATCGGGCAGAAGCCTCAGCCTCGATATTCCGAGCAGCCGCAGACTTCTTCGACCGACGAAGAAAATTCATGGAATCCGCCTGAGAAGACATCTCTGCAGAAACAAAAAGAAAGGGATTATCACAAACAGGAATTCCACCAAAACAGGCAAAATACTAAAAGGATGAAGCTCGGAGAGGTCGGGAACTACCTAACTCGGAACGGAGAAGGCTTGGATCTCCCAACATTTTCTTCGTGTCCAAGTGAGGTGCCCGACCCCATAAACTGCTCAACACACCCACAAAAGCCTGCTCCACCTCATCTAGACTCTCAAAGGTATACTTAACCGACACTACATTCTCTTGCCAACAAAGAGGAAAAGAAGGCTCCCCACTCTCATCTAGAAAGAAAGGTCGGACGTCCCCAGCAGCCCGGACCTTGAAATAATAGTTCTTAAAATCATGAAAGGACTCATCGTACAAAGTACAAAACTTCTTTCCCTGGTTAGCCCTAAAAGAGACCCAAGACACCTTCCCTCCACCCGACCCCGGTTTCGTCAACACAAACAGATAGGAAAAAAGAGAAACAGAGGGGGAGACGCCCAAAAACTGACACAAAAGTTGGAACAGCTTTAAAAACGCCCAAGAATTGGGATGGAGTTGCGTAGGGGCAAGATTACAAGACCACAGCACCTCGGATTCCAGGTCAGTAAAGGGAAGTCGGACACCCAGCTTAGAGAAAAAACAATCGTAAGCATAAAAGAAAAGCTTCTCGGAACTTTCTAAAGGCGGGAAGCACACTCTCTCCTCGGACTCCGGGGCTACTAGCTCATAATCCCGCTCAGACTCTCTATTCTCACAAATGCTACACTCCCTACGGAACCTAGCTAAATACTCAGAATCTACAACAGAAGGGACTCTTAGAGGACCAGGATCTACCCAGCCAAGACCACTTGGAATCTTGGTCGACATTGCTTGAAAAACCTTTCGAGACATAAAATTCTTGCCTACAAAGAAGAATACAACAGCAAGCAACAATCACATAAAAGCAGACAGCGAAAACCCATTCAGCAAAAACAAGAAACAAAGATCTTTATAGAAGAAAATGCAGCAACAAAATACCAGAGAAAAGAGCCCCCCCCATATACAAGCAAATAGAGCAATGGCGGCGCCTCTTTTCGGGGCAACCCAGGCATAGAGAAAAAGAAACAGACAAAGAGCCACACAAAAGAACAGAAGCATATGAGTACAAAAGAAAAGAGACGAACAAACCTAGAAAGAAAGAAAACGGCGAGCTCCGACAGCAAGGGGAACGAAACGGCGGCGCAGAGGAAACCCCGGAAAAACGCACAGAAAGATTTGAGGAAGAAGAACAAAGTGAAAGAAGGAGCGGTGCTCGAAGAAGAAGATGGCGAAAACTTAGAAAAAACAGAAAGGAACAGAATAAACGAAGAAAAGGAGGAAAGGGGCAAATAAATAATGCCTTCACAAAGCCCGAACGGAAATCGAGGAGAAACGGTAAAATGCAATAAATGCAGAAACGGCCATTTTTGAATTTTGAAAAGAACTACTATGCCCGAGCTCGACCTCTCAAGGACGAACTCGGGCAGGGGCACTGTTCATACCCTGACCGAGCTCCCCAAACTCGGCAAAGTTCATAGAAGGTCCGACCTCATCCCAGGCCCATGCCTGAGGTCGGACCTCGGACAATAAAGCTAAAGAAGCCCAAAAGGAACGAAGCCCAAGACCTAAAGGCCGAAAAGGCCTAGGAAAGGCGGTTCCACAAAGATAAAGATAAAACTCCCAGAAGGATAAGATAAGATAAGAATATCTTATCCAGGGAAGATCACGGCCAACTACTATAAATACACTGGAGCACCCAGGTATAACACACACTCTAATTCTACTCAATATCTGCTTGGACCCATGCTAACTTAAGCATCGGAGTGTCATTGCAGGTACCACCACCAACCACTCGGCATACCAAGCTCGGGTCATCAATCCCCCCATCTCGGGCCTCCCTAAGACGACCGAGCTGCGCGTTTCAGGTAACCCTCGGAACAAGGAGCTTGTCCTTTAACTCGTGGCATCACCTAACTTCCCTTCGTAGGTCTCTCTCAGCTTCTTGTTGATGTTCCACCTTTTTTTCGAGTTGCTTTAAGCGATCTTGAAGTGCCTCCATAGCCTCCTCTTTTGGCGAATTCTCGCCTTTGGTGGTTTGAAGAGTATCTTTTGGTGTAGTATCCGCGTCTTTGTGCGGTGTTCTATCCTCTAGATCTGAATCATGGTCGTTGTCATGGTTGTCCGCCATGGTGATGGGATGACTTCCAGGTTCCCCGGCAACGGCGCCAATGTTCCGAGGGTAACCTGAAACTGTAGGTCGATCTCGGATGAGATCTTCTGTGCTGGTCGGAGCTGTTGTGTCCGACTTGTTGATGGTGGTCGGAGACGCCGTGTCCGACTTGTAGATGGTGGCCAGAGCTGCCGCGTCCGACTTGTTGGACTGGTTGCACTGCTAATCCTTCGTCACCGGAGGGTGGGGGGTACCTGCAAGAGACTCCGATGCTTAAGTTAGCATGGGTATTAAACAGGTTTTATGTAGAATCAGAGTATGAGTTATACCTGGGTGCTCCAGTGTATTTATAATGGTGAGAAGTGACCTTCTTAGATAAGATAAGTTAGTTATCTTATCTTATCTTATCTTATCTTTGGGTGAGGTCAGCTTATCTTCAACGGAACTGCCTTTATCTTTCGGCTGCCTTTGGATTGGGCTGTGTTCCTTCGTTTGGGCCTTCTTGGGCCTCTGTGGCGTTTTGGCCAAGCTCTTTGAGAAGAGGTCGGATATTGGCCAAGCTCTTTTGAGAAGAGGTCGGATAGCCTGACCTGAAGAGGTCGGTTGGCTTGTTGCTAAACATCCCAGGTCGGACATCTTGACCCAGGGTATGAACAATAACCATAGCTTACTTCAAGCCGACAATCTCCGTGGGATCGACCCTTACTCACGTAAGGTATTACTTGGACGACCCAGTGCACTTGCTGGTTAGTTGTGCGGAATTGCAAAAGTGTGATTGCAATTTCGTGCACCAAGTTTTTGGCGCCGTTGCCGGGGATTGTTCGAGTTTGGACAACTGACGGTTTATCTTGTTTCTTAGATTAGGACTATTTTATTTTTGTTGGTTTAGAGTCTTTTATTTGAGTCTAGTTTCATATTTTAAGTTTGGTGTCAATTGCATGCCTTTGTTTTCTTTTAAATTTTCGAATTTGCATGTCCTTAGCTCTTTCTTGATTTTTTTTTAAATTCTAAGTTTGGTGTCCTCTTTGTGTTTTCCTTTAAAATTTTCGAAAATTTATGTTTGATTTTCTAAAAATTTTAAGTTTGGTGTCATTTTGTTGTTTTTCTCTTTCCTCATTTCAAAAAAAAAAATCAAATCTTTTTCAAAATAATTTTCAATCATATCTTTTCAATTGCTAATTCCAAAATCTTTTTAATTAACTAATTGATTTAGTTTTCAATTTGCTTTGATATTATTTTCTTTTAGTTTTCGAAAATTATTTTATTTTCCATTTGTTTTATTTTATTTTTTTCGGTCAATTTTAAAAAAAAAATATTCTACTTTACTTGTGAATCCATATCATATTCCCTTTCTCCATCATGGACCTAAGTGGAATTGAGCAGTCCAGAAGGACTCTGGGGTCATATGCTAACCCCATTACAGCTGCATATGGGAGTAGCATCTGTATACCTCCCATTAAAGCAAGCAGCTTTGAGCTAAATCCTCAACTCATTATCATGGTGCAGCAAAATTGCCAGTATTCCGGTCTTCCACAGGAAGAACCTACTGAGTTTCTAGCACAATTCTTACAAATTGCTGACACAGTATGTGATAAAGAGGTGGATCAGGATGTCTACAGACTATTACTGTTTTCATTTGCTGTAAAAGATCAAGCTAAGAGGTGGTTGAATAACCAACCTACAGCAAGCATAAAGACATGGAAACAGTTATCAGACAAATTCCTGAATCAATTTTACCCTCCAAAAAGGATGACACAGCTAAGGCTGGACATCCAAGGCTTTAAACAAGAGGATAATGAATCCTTTTATAATGCCTGGGAGAGGTATAGAGGTATGCTAAGAAAATGCCCCTCTGAAATGTTTTCAGAATGGGTACAGTTAGACATCTTCTACTATGGGCTTACAGAAAAAGCTCAGATGTCTCTAGACCACTCAGCTGGTGGATCTATATATATGAGGAAGACGATTGAGGAGGCTTAAGAGCTTATAGATACTGTTGCTAGAAATCAACATTTGTACTCTAGCAGTGAGTCCTCTACAAAAGAAGAAGTTATGGCAGTAGCCACTGATCCTAATCCTCAAGAACAGATGGTTGAGCTTAATCAGCAATTACACCTGATGACAAAATAGTTAGCAGAATTTAAAGAGATGCTCCAAGAAACTAAAATTGCTAACAAGAACATAGAGTCACAGTTGAATTAGGCAAAACAGCAGTTATCTAAACAAATAACAGAACAATGCCAAGCAGTTCAACTGAGGAGTGGAAAGACATTGAATAACACTGCTCAAAGTAGCAAAAAGCCATAAAGGAACAATTGACAGAGGATAACCAAACCACTGTCCAAAATCCCTCTGAGGACAGTAAGAGCCCAGAGAGGAATACTCTTGGCGTCCAAACGCCAGAAAATGGGGAAAAGCTGGCGTTAAACGCCCATTCCCTTCCCAGTTCTAGCGTTCAAACGCCAGAAAAGGGGGAAAAGTTGGCGTTAAACGCCCATTCTTCACCCATTCCTGGCAGGGATCAGACACCTGAGAGTGCTTATAGTAACCCCTCTAAAAAGGCTTCTCCAACCACCTCTGTAAGGAATAAACCTGTAGCAACTAAGGTTGAAGAATATAAAGCCAGGATGCCTTATCCTCAGAAACTCTGCCAAGCGGAACAGGATAAGCAATTTGCCCGCTTTGCAGACTATCTAAGGACTCTTGAAATAAAGATTCCGTTTGCAGAGGCACTTGAGCAAATACCTTCTTATGCTAAGTTCATGAAAGAGATCTTAAGTCATAAGAAGGATTGGAGAGAAACTGAAAAAGTGTTTCTCACTGAAGAATACAGTGCAGTCATTCTGAAAAGCTTACCAGAAAAGCTTCAAGATCTAGGAAGCTTTATGATACCATGCACATTAGAAGGTGCTTGCACCAAGACGGCCCTGTGTGACCTTGGAGCAAGTATCAATCTAATACCTGCATCCACTATCAGAAAGCTTGGGTTGACTGAAGAAGTCAAACCAATCCGGATATGCCTCCAACTTGCTGATGGCTCCATTAAATATCCATCAGGCATAATTGAGGACATGATTGTCAAGGTTGGGCCATTCACCTTTCCAACTGACTTTGTAGTGTTGGAGATGGAGGAGCACAAGAGTGCAACTCTCATTCTAGGAAGACCTTTCCTAGCAACTAGACAAACTCTCATTGATGTACAAAAAGGGGAAGTAACCCTGAGAGTCAATGAGGATGAGTTCAAGTTGAATGCTGTAAAAGCTATGCAGCATCCAGACACACCAAATGACTGCATGGGCGCTGACATTATTGACTCTTTGGTGGAAAAGATCAATATGACTGGAAGTCTAGAATCAGAGCTAGAGGACATCTTCAAGGATGTTCAGCCTGATCAGGAAGAACCAGAGGAAACAAAAGAATTTTTGAAAATTCCTCAGGAAGAGGATAAGCCTCCCAAACCTGAGCTCAAACCACTACCACCATCCCTGAAGTATGCATTTCTGGGAGAAGGTGACACTTTTCCAGTGATCATAAGCTCTGCTTTAAATCCACAGGAAGAGGAAGCACTGATTCAAGTGCTAAGGACATACAAGACAGCTCTTGGGTGGTCCATAAGTGATCTTAAGGGCATTAGCCCAGCAAGATGCATGCACAAGATCCTACTGGAGGATAATGCCAAACCAGTAGTTCAACCACAAAGGCGGCTAAATCCGGCCATGAAGGAGGTGGTGCAGAAAGAGGTCACTAAATTACTAGAGGCTGGGATTATTTATCCTATTTCTGATAGCCCCTGCGTGAGCCCTGTCCAAGTTATCCCCAAGAAGGGAGGCATAATAGTGGTTCATAATGAAAAAAATGAACTGGTTCCTACAAGAACAGTTACAGGGTGGCGTATGTGTATTGACTATAGAAGGCTCAATACAACCACCAGAAATGATCATTTTCCTTTACCATTCATAGACTAAATGCTAGAAAGACTAGCTGGTCATGATTATTACTGCTTTTTGGATGGCTATTCAGGTTACAAACAAATTGTAGTAGATCCTCAGGACCAAGAGAAAACAGCATTCACTTGCCCTTCTAGCGTGTTTGCCTACAAGAGAATGCCTTTTGGTCTGTGTAATGCTCCTGCAACTTTTCAGAGATGCATGCTATCCATCTTCTCTGATATGGTGGAGAAATTCCTGGAAGTCTTCATGGATGACTTCTCAGTATATGGAGACTCATTCAGCTCCTGTCTTAACCACCTAGCACTTGTCTTGAAAAGGTGCCAAGAGACTAACCTGGTTTTAAACTGGGAGAAATGTCACTTTATGGTGACTGAAGAAATTATCCTTGGGCACAAAATTTCAAGCAAAGGAATAGAGGTGGATAAGGCAAAGGTAGAGGTAATTGAAAAATTACCACCACCTGCCAATGTTAAGGCAATCAGAAGCTTTCTGGGGCATGCAGGATTCTACAGAAGGTTTATAAAGGATTTTTTGAAAATTGCAAAACCTCTGAGCAACCTGCTAGCTGCTGACACACCATTTGTGTTTGACACACAGTGTCTGCAGGCATTTGAGACCCTGAAAGCCAAGCTGGTCACAGCACCAGTCATCTCTGCACCAGACTGGACATTACCATTCGAACTAATGTGTGATGCCAGTGACCATGCCATTGGTGCAGTGTTGGGACAGAGGCATAACAAGCTTCTACACGTCATTTATTATGCCAGCCGTGTTCTAAATAATGCACAGAAGAATTACACAACCACAAAAAAAGAGTTACTTGCAGTGGTCTATGCCATTGACAAGTTTAGATCCTATCTAGTAGGATCAAAGGTGATTGTGTACACTGACCATGCTGCTCTTAAGTACTTACTCACAAAGCAGGATTCAAAACCCAGGCTCATAAGATGGGTGTTGCTTCTGCAAGAGTTTGATATAGAAATAAGAGACAGAAAAGGGACAGAGAACCAAGTAGCATATCATCTGTCCCGAATAGAACCAGTAGCTGGGGCGTCCCTCCCTTCTACTGAGATCTCTGAGACCTTCCCAGATGAGCAACTTTTTGTCATCCAGAAAGCTCCATGGTTTGCAGATATTGCAAATTACAAAGCTGTGAGGTTCATACCCCAGGAGTACAGTAGGGTGCAAAGAAAGAAATTAATTTCAGATGCCAAGTACTACCTATGGGATGAGCCATATCTCTTTAAGAGATGTGCAGAAGGAATGATCCGCAGATGTGTACCCAGAGAGGAAGCACAAAGGATCCTATGGCACTGCCATGGATCACAGTGTGGGGGACATTTCGGATGTGAGCGAACAGCCACTAAGGTCCTCCAATTTGGCTTCTACTGGCCTACTCTCTATAGAGATGCCCGAGAGTTTGTGCGTAACTGTGACAGTTGCCAAAGAGCTGGTAACTTGCCTCATGGATACGCCATGCCTCAACAAGGGATCCTAGAGATTGAATTGTTTGATGTATGGGGTATTGACTTTATGGGTCCGTTCCCACCATCATACTCAAACACTTACATTCTAGTGGCAGTGGACTACGTATCTAAATGGGTAGAAGCAATTGCTACACCCACTAATGATACTAAGACCGTGCTGAAATTCCTCCAGAAACACATCTTCAGCAGGTTTGGTGTTCCCAGAGTACTAATCAGTGATGGGGGCACTCATTTCTGCAATAAAAAGCTCTACTCTACTATGGTCCGATATGGAATTAGCCACAAAGTGGCAACCCCATATCATCCACAGAATGGGCAAGCTGAAGTCTCTAACAGAGAGCTAAAAAGAATCCTAGAACGGACTGTAATTGCCTGTAGAAAGGATTGGGCAAAGAGCTTGGATGATGCTCTGTGGGCATACAGAACAGCATTCAAGACTCCAATAGGAACCTCCCCATACCAACTTGTGTATGGCAAGGCCTGTCATCCGCCCGTGGAACTGGAACATAAAAAGCTGTACTCTACTATGGTCCGATATGGAATTAGCCACAAAGTGGCAACCCCATATCATCCACAGAATGGGCAAGCTGAAGTCTCTAACAGAGAGCTAAAAAGAATCCTAGAACGGACTGTAATTGCCCGTAGAAAGGATTGGGCAAAGAGCTTGGATGATGCTCTGTGGGCATACAGAACAGCATTCAAGACTCCAATAGGAACCTCCCCATACCAACTTGTGTATGGCAAGGCCTGTCATCCGCCCGTAGAACTGGAACATAAAGCCTACTGGGCAACCAGATTCCTAAACCTGGATGCTAAGTTAGCTGGTGAAAAAAGATTACTCCAGCTAAATGAGCTAGATGAATTTAGACTCAATGCCTTTGAAAATGCAAAAATTTATAAGAAAAAGGCAAAGAAGTGGCATGACAAGAAGTTGTCATCCAGAGTCTTTGAGCCAGGACAAAAAGTTCTGCTCTTTAACTCTAGGCTCAGACTGTTCCCAGGAAAACTTAAATTACGGTGGAGGGGTCCGTATGTGATTACAGGAGTGTCACCATATGGATATGTTGAGCTTCAGGATACTGATTCTGACAAAAAGTTCATTGTTAATGGACAGAGGATTAAGCATTATCTTGAAAGCAATTTTGAGCAAGAATGCTCAAAACTGAGGCTTTAATGAGTCTCAGTGAAGGTCCAGCTAAAGACATTAAAGAAGCGCTTGCTGGGAGGCAACCCAGTCATTAGCAGGTTATCTGTTTTGTTTAATCAAAGTTTGATACATATTCTCAAAGGGCAATCATCAAAATTGAAGGAATTCACAGAGTTACAGAAGGATTCAGTGCAAAAAGCAGAGAAAAGGAGCTTGCTGGCGAAAAAATGCCAGTAAGGGGTACTTTGGGCATTAAACGCCAGAATGGGCACCATTCTGGGCGTTTAACGCCAGTAAAGGTGCCATTTTGGGCGTTAAACGCCAGAATGGGCACCATTCTGGGCGTTTAATGCCAGGTGTGCAGCATCCTGGGCATTTAGCAGAACGCCCAGTGATGAAGGGATTTCAGGCGTTTAACGCCAGCCAGGGTACCTGGCTGGGCGTTAAACGCCCAAATTGGCCAACATTTGGGTGTTAAACGCCAGAATGGATACCATTCTGGGCGTTTAACGCCAGAAAGGTGGGAGACAGAGATTTTGCTTTCCACTTCAAATTTTTTCAAACTTTCCTGTTTTAATCCATAATTTTCTACATAAATACATTTCAAGCTTTCATCATTCACCTTCAAATTTTCGAAATTAAAATCATTCTTCAAATCTCTTTCAAATCCTTTCCAAATCTTCTTCAAAAAACCTCAAATATCTCTCAATTTCTTTCCATATTTTCTCAAATTTCCTTCAAAATTTTCGAACTCTCTCTCCCTTCCTTATAAATATATGTTCGGCCACACCCCCTTCCCCACCATTCGAATTTGCTATTCTCCTCTCTCTCCTCTTTCCTTTCTTTTGCTTGAGGACAAGCAAACCTCTAAGTTTGGTGTGTTTTTCCGCGATCACTAAGTTAAGGCTCATCAAGATCATGGCCCCCAAGGAAAACAAACCAATTCAAGAGGCAAGAAAGAGAATGCTCCAAAAGACCTTTGGAGTCAAGAGAAGTTCTTAACCAAAGAACATGCAGACCATTACAACAAAATAATGGGTCTAAGGTTAGTGATCCCGGAAGTTAAATTTGATCTGAAAGAAGATGAATATCTGGAGATCCAAGAGCAAATTCGAAACAGAGGATGGGAAGTTCTAACCAACCCTGAGACAAAGGTTGGGAGAAATATGGTTCAGGAATTCTACTCAAATCTGTGGCTGACAGATAAGCAGAGAATGACTGGGACCGCTTTTCATACCTACAGAACCATGGTCAGAGGGAGAATTATTTACTTCCATCTGGACAAAATAAGAGAGGTCTTCAAATTACCTCAATTACAAGATGATCCTGAATCCTTTAATAGGAGAATGGTGAGAGTAGATAAGGGGTTGGATCAAGTTCTAGAGGACATATGCCTCCCTGGAACCAAGTGGATGACCAATTCAAAAGGTGTCCCAAACCAACTCAAGAGGGGAGATCTCAAACCAGTTGCAAGAGGCTGGTTGGACTTCATAGGGCGTTCTATCTTGCCCACTAGTAACCGTTCTGAGGTTACTATCAAGAGAGCAGTGATGATTCATTGTATTATGCTAGGAAAAGAAGTGGAGATCCATCATCTGATTGCTTGTGAGATTTACACAATTGCAAACAAGAACTCCATTGAAGCCAAACTGGCTTACCCAAGCTTAATCTCTTTGCTATGTAAAGATGCTGGGGTAAGGATGGGAGTAGATGAATTCATCCCAATTGAGCACCCAATCACCAAGAGGTCAATGGAAGGACAAATGCAAGATAACTCTATCAAAAGGAGGGCGCAGGAGTTCCTCCCTGAACTTCCTGAAATTGACTACTGGACTCGTCTAGAAGCATCTGTTGCCAAGCTGCAAGAAGCTATGGAGCAAATTAAGGAAGAACAACAGAATCAAAACTGCATGCTCTGCAAATTGCTGAAGGAACAAGAGAAACAGGGGCGTGAGCTACAGGAGTTGAAATGCCAAAAGCTCTCCCTTGAAGGGTCAAATACCCCACAAGTTGAGGGAGCATCCACTTCTCAAAATCAAGGTTGTTGAGTCCTAACTCTGTGATAACCTCTATCATTAGGAGTCTATTTAAATTTTTGTTTTCTATTACTATTAGTCTTATCTTATATCTATTTTTGAGTCTTGTTCTTAATTCATGATTAATAAAAATTTAAGATTCATGTCTTAAAGCTATGAATGTCCTATGAATCCATCACCTCTCTTGAATGAAAAATGCTTTAATCACAAAGGAACAAGAAGTACAGGATTTTGAATTCATCTTTAAAACTAGTTGAATTAGTTTGATATGGTGACAATACTTTTTGTTTTCTGAATGAATGCTTGAACAGTGCATATGTCTTTTGAATTTGTTGTTTTAAGAATGTTAAAATTGTTGGCTCTTGAAAGAATGATGGAAAAGGAGAAATGTTATTGAGGATCTGAAAAATCATCAAATTGATTCTTGAAGCAAGAAAAAGCAGTGAATACAAAAAAAAACGAAAAAAGAGAGAAGAGGAAAAAGAAAAAGAAAAAAAAAAAGAAAAAGAAAGAAATAAAGTTGTGATCCAAGGCAAAAAGAGTGTGCTTAAGAACCCTGGACACCTCTAATTGGGGACTTTAGCAAAGCTGAGTCACAATCTGAAAAGGTTCACCCAAGTATGTGTCTATGGCATATATATATCCGGTGGTAATACTGGAAGACAGAGTGCTTTGGGCCACAGCCAAGACTTATAAAGTAGCTATGTTCAAGAATCATCATACTTAACTAGGAGAATCAATAACAATTTGAGTTCTGAGTTCCTATAGATGCCAATCATTCTAATCTTCAAAGGATAAAGTGAGATGCCAAAATTGTTCAGAAGCAAAAAAGCTACTAGTCCCGCTCATCTAATTGGAGCTAAGTTTCTTTGATATTTTGGAGTCTATAGTATATTCTCTTCTTTTTATTCAATTTTGATTTTCAGTTGCTTGGGGACAAGCAACAATTTAAGTTTGGTGTTCTGATGAGCGGATAATTTATACGCTTTTTGGCATTGTTTTTAGTGTGTTTTGAGTATATTTTAGTTAGTTTTTATTACATTTTTATTAGTTTTTAGTTAAAATTTACTTTTCTGGGCTTTACTATGAGTTTGTGTGTTTTTCTGTGATTTCAGGTATTTTCTGGCTCAAATTGAGGGACCTGAGCAAAAATCTGATTTAGAGGCTGAAAAGGACTGCAGATGCTGTTGGATTCTGACCACCCTGCACTCGAAGTGGATTTTCTGGAGCTACCGAAGCCCAATTGGCGCGCTCTCAACGGCGTTGGAAAGTAGACATTCTGGGCTTTCCAGCAATGTATAATAGTCCATACTTTGCCCGAGATTTGATGGCCCAAACTGGCGTTGCAAATCAGCTTCAGAATTCCCGACGTTTAACACCGGAACTGGCACAAAAATTGGAGTTAAACGCCCAAACTGGCATAAAAGCTGGCGTTTAACTCCAGAAAAAGTCTCTACACATGAAAGCTTCAATGCTCAGCCCAAGCACACACCAAGTGGACCCCGGAAGTGGATTTTTACGTCATTTACTCATTTCTGTATACCCTAGGTTACTAGTTCACTATTAATAGGACCTTTTGATATTGTATCGGTACCTTATGACACTTTACACGTTTCTCATTGTATCTTCTACAGCATGAGTCTCTAAACCCCATGGTTGGAGGTGAGGAGCTCTGCTATGTCTTGATGGATTAATGCAATTACTATTGTTTTTCATTCAATCACGCTTGCTTCTATTCTAAGATATCACTTGTTCCTAAACCTGATGAATGTGATGATCCGTGACACTCATCATCATTCTCACCTATGAACGTGTGCCTGACAACCACCTCCATTCTACCTTAGATTGAGTAGATATCTCTTGGATTCCTTAATCAGAATCTTCGTGGTATAAGCTAGAATTGATGGCGGCATTCAAGAGAATCCGGAAGGTCTAAACCTTGTCTGTGGTATTCTGAGTAGGATTCAAGGATTGAATGACTGTGACGAGCTTCAAACTCCTGAAGGCTGGGCATTAGTGACAGACGCAAAAGAATCACTGGATTCTATTCCAACCTGATTGAGAACCGACAGATGATTAGCCGTGCTGTGACAGAGCACGTTGAACATTTTCACTGAGAGGATGGGAGGTAGCCATTGACAACGGTGAAACCCTACATACAGCTTGCCATGGAAGGAGTCTTGCGTGCATGAAGAAGAAGATAGTAGGAAAGCAGAGATTCAGAAGATAGAGCATCTCCAAAACCTCAACCTGTTCTCCATTACTGCAAAACAAGTATTTATTTCATGTTCTTTTACTTTTTACAATCAACCCTGATAATTATTGATATCCTGACTAAGAGTTACAAGATAACCATAGCTTGCTTCAAGCCGACAATCTCTGTGGGATCGACCCTTACTCACGTAAGGTATTACTTGGACGACCCAGTGCACTTGTTGGTTAGTTGTGCGGAATTACAAAAGTGTGATTGCAATTTCGTGCACCAAGTTTTTGGGCTGCCGAATTCTCATTATAGATGGCAGACAAATCCATGAAAAGGGTTTATGGACAGGTAGAGGATGTGCTAGTAAAGGTTAAAGGCCTTTATATCCCTGCTGATTTCATAATCCTAGACACTGGTAAGGATGAGAATGAATCCATCATCCTTGGAAGACCCTTCCTAGCCACAGTAAAAGCTGTGATTGATGTGGACAGAGGGGAGTTGATCCTTCAATTGAATGAGGACTACCTTGTGTTTGAAACTCAAGGATCTTCCTTTGTATCCATGGAGAGGAAGCAAGAAAAGCTTTTCTCAATGAAGAGTCAAACAAAGCCCCCACAATCAAACTCTAAGTTTGGTGTTGGGAGGCCACAACCAAACTCTAAGTTTGGTGTTGAACCCCCACAGTCAAACTCTAAGTTTGGTGTTGGGAGGCCCCAACAATGCTCTGAACATCTGCAAAGCTCCATGAGAGCTCACTGTCAAGCTATTGATATTAAAGAAGCGCTTATTAGGAGGCAACCCAATTTTATTTCTCTATGTTATTTTCTTTTTTTAGGTTGATGATCATGTGGAGTCACAAAAACAACTGCAAAAATTAAAGAAAAATTAAATACAACATTAAAAATAGCACACCCTGGAGGAGAAATTTACTGGCGTTTAAACGCCAGTAAGGGTAGTAGAATGGGCGTTTAATGCCCAGTCTGGCACCATTCTTGGCGTTAAATGCCAGAAAAAAGCACCAGACTGGCATTAAACGCCAGAAAGAAGCAACAAACTGGCGTTAAATGCCAGAAACAGGTTGCAGCTTTGCGTTTAATGCAAGGAAAGGAATAAAAGCTGGTGTTTAATGCCAGAAAGAAGCAGCAGTCTGGCGTTAAACGCCAGGATTGCACACTAAGGGCGTTTACACGCCTAAAAGTAGAAGAGATGAGAAATCCTTGACCCCTCATGATCTGTAGACCCCACAGGATCCCCACCTATCCTACCTCTCTCTCTCTCCCACTCACAAATTAAATCATACACTCTTCCCTATATTCTCTTCACCAATCACCTCCATACCTCTTCCCCAAAAACCCCACCTACCTCATTTTAAAATTCAAACACTTTTCATTCCCAAACCCACGCAATTCCGTTCGGCCACTCTCCCTCTCTTTCCCTATAAATACCCCTCTTTACTCTTTCATTTTCACACATCACAAACACCTTCTACCCCATTGACCGAACTCACTCTCTCCCTCCATCTCCTCTATTCCCTTTTTCTCCCACTTCTTTTTCTCTTCTTTTTCTCGAGGATGAGCAAACCTTTTAAGTTTGGTGTGGTAAAAAAAGCATTGCTTTTTGTTTTTCCATAACCATTTATGGCACCTAAGGCCGGAGAAACCTCTAGAAAGGGGAAAGGGAAGACAAAAGCTTCCACCTCCGAGTCATGGGAGATGGAGAGATTTATCTGAAAGGTCCATCAAGACCACTTTTATGAAGTTGTGGCCAAAAAGAAGGTGATCCCTGAGGTCCCTTTTATGCTCAAGAAAAATGAGTATCCGGAGATCTGACATGAAATCCGAAGAAGAGGTTGGGATGTTCACACCAACCCCATTCAACAAGTCGGAATCTTAATGGTTTAAGAGTTCTATGCCAATGCATGGATCACTAGGAACCATAATCAAAGCATGAACCCAAATCCAAAGAATTGGCTTACAATGGTTCGGGGGAAATACTTAGATTTCAGTCCGAAAAATGTAAGGCTAGCGTTCCACTTGGCAATGATGCAAGAAAACGCACGCCCCTACACTAGAAGGGTCAACTTTGATCAAAGGTTGGACCAAGTCCTCATGGACATATGTGTGAAAGGAGCTCAATGGAAAAGAGACTTAAGAGGCAATCCGGTTCAATTGAGATGACCAGACCTTAAGCCTGTGGCTAGAAGATGGTTGGAGTTCATCCAACGCTCTATCATTCCTACTAGCAACCGATCTGAAGTGACTGTGGCTCAGGCCATCATGATCAATAGTATCATGATTGGGGAGGAAGTGGAAGTTCATGAGATCATACCTCTAGAACTCTAAAAGGTGGCTGACAAGTCCTCCACTTTGGCAAGGTTAGCTTTTCTTCATCTCATTTGTCACCTATGCAATTTGGCTGGAATTGACATAGAAGGAGACATCCTCATTGAAGAGGACAAGCCCATCACTAAGAAAAGGATGGAGCAAACAAGAGAGCACACTCATGGACCTCAACAAGAGCATGAGGAAATTCCTCATGAAATCCCTGAGATACCTCAAGGGATGCATTTTCCTCCACACAACTATTGGGAGCAACTCAACACCTCTTTGGAAGGCTTAAGTTACAATATGGACCAACTAAGGGTGGAGCACCAAGAGCACTCCATCATTCTCCATGAGATTAGAGAAGATCAAAGAGCTATGAGGGAGGAGCAACAAAGGCAAGGAAGAGACATAGAGGAGCTTAGGCGTTCCATTGGATCTTCAAGAGGAAGAACTGGCCGCCATCACTAAGGTGGACCCGTTCTTTGATTTCCTTATTCTTATTTTTCTATTTTTCAAATTTGATGCTTTAGGTTTATGTTTGTGTTTTCATTACATGATCATTAGTCTAGTGTCTATGTCTTAAAGCTATGAATAATTTCATGAATCCTTCACCTCTCTTAAATGAAAAATGTGCCTAATTACAAAAGAACAAAAGGTACTTGAAAACAATACTTTTTGTTTTCTGAATGAAAGATTAAACAGTGCATATTTTTTATAGTGAAGTTTATGAATGTTAAAATTGTTGGCTCTTGAAAGAATGATGAACAAAGAGAAATGTTATTGATAATCTGAAAAATCATGAAATTGATTCTTGAAGCAAGAAAAAGCAGTGAAAAAGAAAAAAGTAGCGAAAAAAAGTGGCAAAAACAAAAAGAGAAAGAAAAAGAAAAAGCAAGCAGAAAAATCCAATAGCCCTTAAAACCAAAAGGCAAGGGTAAAAAGGATCCAAGGCTTTGAGCATTAATGGATAAGAAGGCCCAAGGAAATAAAATCCAGGCCTAAGCGGCTCAATCAAGCTGTCCCTAACCATGTGCTTGTGTCATGAAGGTCCAAGTGAAAAGCTTGAGACTGAGTGGTTAAAGTCGTGATCCAAAGCAAAAGAGTGTGCTTAAGAACTCTGGACACCTCTAACTGGGGACTTTAGCAAAGCTAAGTCACAATCTGAAAAGGTTCACCCAGTTATGTTTCTGTGGCATTTATGTATCCGGTGGTAATACCAGAAAACAAAGAGCTTAGGGCCACGGCCAAAACTCATAAAGTAGCTGTGTTCAAGAATCAACATACTGAACTAGGAGAATCAATAACACTATCTAAAATTCTGAGTTCCTATAGATACCAATCATTCTAAATTTCAAAGGATAAAGTGAGATGCCAAAACTGTTCAGAAGCAAAAAGCTACAAGCACCGCTCATCTAATTAGAACTAAGTTTCATTGATATTGTGGGATTCATTGTATATTCTCTTCTTTTTATCCTATTTTGTTTTTAGTTGCTTGGGGACAAGCAACAATTTAAGTTTGGTGTTGTGATGAGCGGATATTTTTATAGGCTTTTTGTGATTTCAGGTATTTTCTGGCTGAAATTGAGGGACCTAAGCAAAAATCTGATTCAGAGGCTAACAAAGGACTGCTGATGCTATTGGATTCTGACCTCCCTGCACTCGGAATGCTTTTTTTAGAGCTACAAAAACCCCAATGGCACGCTCTCAATTGCTTGGAAAGTAGACATCCGAGGCTTTCCAACAATATATAATAGTCTATACTTTGCCCGAGTTTAGAGGATGCAAACTGGCGTTCAACGCCAGCTTTCTGCCCTATTTTGGCGTTAAACGCCAGAAACAAGTTGCAAGCTAGAGTCAAACGCCAAAAATAAGTTACAAACTGGCGTTTAACTCCAAAGAAAGCCTCTACACGTGAAAGCTTCAATGCTTAGCCCAAGCACATACCTAGTAGGCCCGGAAGTGGATTTCTGCATCATTTACTTGTTTCTATAACCCTAGTAACTAGTTTAGTATAAATAGAAACTTTTATTATTGTATTAGACATCTTTGGATGTTTAGTCCTTAGACCGACGTCTTGGTCATTCTGGTTCCCTCTATGGGGCCAAAGCCAAAGTACTATTGTTCTTCTATTCAATTCATGCTTATTCTTATTCTAAGATATCCATTCGCACACAAGAACATGATGAATGTGATGATTATGTGACACTCATCACCATTCTCACTTATGAACTTGTGATTGACAACCACTTCCATTCTACATGAAAACAAGCTTGAATATATATCTCTTGGGTTTCTAATAAACAATTGACATCGACTCCCCTCTGACAATGAGGCATCTGAGTCCGAGATCAGAATCTTCGTGGTATTGATAAACCCCATTCTTAGGGTTTATCTTGTATTGAATTTAGAGTATTTTGATGACCTTTTCTCGCATTTAGCCTATAAATTAGCATGGTTTTGTAATCTCTCCCGTATTTGTGCTTAAGTGTAAAAACATGCTTTTTAAGCCTTATTTTGATAAATTCTAATTCTTCTTTGATTCCATAAGATGTCTTGATGTGTTTGCTAGTAATTCCAGGATTGAAATAGGCTAGGCATGGATCAAAGGGAGCAAGGAAGGAAGCATACAAGTGGAGAGAAGCATAAAAAGTCAAAGAAGTGAAATCAGCCAAGCACGCGCACGCGCACAAGGCGCTTGCGCGCACATTGCAGAATCGGCCAGGAACGTGCACGCGTACCGTGCGTGCATGCGTCGAAGTCCGCACATGACTTCATTAAAGCAACACATGTCTAGCGATTTGGAAGGGTTTCTGAACCCATTTTGGTGCCAATTGCTGATAGAAAGGAATAAAAGGATCAAGGATTGAGGGGCAATCAATCAATCTATGAGATAGCATCATTAGTTTTAGTTTAGAGTAGTTTTAGAGAGAGAAGCTCTCATTTCTCTCTAGAATTAGGATTAGGTTTAGGTTAATCTCTCTTCTTAGATCTAGGTTTAATTCATGCCTTAATTCACTTCTCCTTTATCAAGACTTAATCTTCTCCTCTTCCTCTTTCTAGTTATGTGCTTTAATAATTGTAATTCTTCACTTTGTTTTGGATAGATTGTTATTCCTTTGTTTTCTTTTAATAATGCAATTTGAGGTAATTCATGATAATTGTGGTTTCCTTAAATTGTTGTTGTTAATTTCTTTGCAATAATTGTTGTTAGATTTTGTTCTTGTTGTTGATTTACTATGCTTTCCTTTTATGCCTTCGAAGTGTTTGATGAAATGCTTGGTTAGATTTTAGTGTAGGTTTTGTTCCTCTTGGCCTAGGTAGAGTAATTGGTGACTCTTGAGTTATCTAATTCCCTTGTTGATTGACGATTAGAAGTTGCTAATTGATTTGAATGCCTCTAAAGCTAGTCTTTCCTTTAGGAGTTGATTAGGACTTGATGAATCAAATTGATTCATCCACTTGACTTTCCTCCATGGTTAGAGGTTAACTAAGTGGGAGTAATGGACAATTTGTTATCACAATTGAGGAGGATAACTAGGATAGGACTTCTAGTTCTCATATCTTGCCAAGAGCTTTGTTAGTTGTTAGTTTATTTTCTTTGCCATTTATACTTCTTGTCCAAAATCTTAAAAACCCCAAATATAACTCACAACCAACAACAAGACACTTCATTACAATTCCTAGGGAGAATGACCCGAGGTCCAATACTTCGGTTTATAAATTTTAGGCGTTTGTACTAGTGACAAACAACTTTTTGTATGAAAGGATTATTGATTGGTTTAGAAACTATACTTGCAACGAGAATTCATTTGTGAAATTCTATACCATCAAAAATCCAATCATCAGGTATAGGCTAGAATCTATTGGCAGCATTCCTGAGATCCGAAAAGTCTAAACCTTGTCTGTGATATTCCGAGTAGGATCTGGGAAGGGATGACTATGACGAGTTTCAAACTCGCGACTGTAAGGCGTGCTGACAGACACAAAAGGATAGTAAATCCTATTCCTACACGATCGAGAACCAACAGCTGATTAACCATACGATATCTGTGCATGGTATTTTTCATACGAGACGAGAAATCTGACAGTTGATTAGCCGTACAGAGACCGTACAAGACCACTTTCACTGAGCGGACGGGAAGTAGCCATTAACAATGGTGACACCCAACATACAGCTTACCATAGAAAGGAGTATGAAGGATTGCATGAAGGCAATAGAAAAGCAGAGATTCAGAAGGAACAACGCATCTCCGTACGCTTATCTGAAATTCCCACCAATGAATTACATAAGTATCTCTATCTTTATTTTATGTTTATTTATCTTTTAATTATCAAAATTCTATAACCATTTGAATCCGCCTGACTGAGATTTACAAGATGACCATAGCTTACTTCAAGCCGACAATCTCCGTAGGATCGACCCTTACTCACGTAAGGTTTATTACTTGGATAACCCAGTGCACTTGCTGGTTAGTTGTGCAAAGTTGTGAAAAAGAGTTGAGATTACAATTGTGCGTACCAAGTTGTTGGCACCATTGAGATCGCAATTTCGTGTACCACACGCCAACATCAACCATCAACAAGAAGGAGACATGGGCATGCCACTTGAGTTCTGGGCATGGCACGCTAATAAAAGAACCAACACATGCAAGAGGCGTGGCACGCTAGACCCTGTGCATGCCACGCTAGTACAACCTTCCAAAATGGGGAAGATGAAGAAAAAGGCCTGGGTGTGCCACTTGGGCTCGAAGGCGTGGCACGCCAGGACTAACCAAGGTTCAAGAAGACCCTGGGCGTGCCACTTGGGATCGAAGGCGTGGCATGCCAGGGACATCAACACAAAGGGCGTGCCGCTTGAGAACTGGGTGTGGCGCGCTGGTCCACGAAATTGCAATCACACTTTTGCAACTCCGCACAACTAACCAGCAAGTCCACTGGGTCGTCCAAGTAATACCTTACGTGACGGAAATTGCCGGCTTGAATCAAGCTATGGTTATCTTATTATTCTTAGTCAGGATATCAATAACGATTCTTAGTTTTATTTGTAAAAAGTAAAAGAACATAAAATAAATGATACTTGTGATTCAGTGATGAGGAATAGGTTGAGGTTCCGGAGATGCTCTGTCTTCTGAATCGCTGCTCTCCTACTGTCTTTTTCTCCAAACGCGCATGGATCTTTCTATGGCAGGCTTTATGATGGTGGATCACCGTTGTCAATGGCTACCATCCGTCCTCTCAGTGAAAATGGTCCAGCTACGGTTCTCACCGTAGGGCTAATCATCTGTTGGTTCTCACTTGCGTTGGAATAAGATCCATTAATCCTTTTGCACACTATCACTGTGCCCAACAGTCACGAGTTTGAAGCTCGTCACAGTCATCTTTTCCCAGATCCTACTCTGAATACCACAGACAAGGTTTAGACTTTCCGGATCTCAGGAATGCTGCCAATTGATTCTAGCCTCTACCACGAAGGTTCAGATCTCATGAGTTTGAGTGCTTTGTTGTCAGGAGATGCATGTTAAACTCGTGGATTAGAAACCCAAGAGATACACACTCAAGCTATAGACCAATGACTGCGTTGAGCTCATGTAGAACAGAAGTGGTTGTCAGGCACGTGTTCATAAGTTGGGGAATGATGATGAGTTTCACGGATCATCACATTCTCCATGTTGAAATACGAGTGGGTGTCTTAGAATAGAAACAAACGTGATTGAATAGAAAACAGTAGTAATTGCATTAATCCATGGAAACACAGCAGAGCTCCTCACTCCCACCTATGGGGTTTAAAAGTTCATACTATAGAAGATACAATAGGATTTGTCAAAAATTTCATAAGTTACAAAATGAATCTCTAAAAGTAGTTTTTATACTAAACTAGTAACCTTGGGTTACAGAAAATGAGTAACTACGTGCAGATAGTGCAGAAATCCACTTTCGGGGCCCACTTGGTGAGTGTTTGGACTGAGCTTTGAAGCTTTCACGTGCACAGAACATTTTTGGAGTTAAACGCCAACTTTGGTGCCAGTTTGGGCGTTTAACTCCAGCTTTGGTGCTAGTTCTGGTGTTTTTGGCCAGAAAAGGGTCTTTGGCTGGCGTTTAAACGCCAGTTTGGGCCATCAAATCTCGAAAAAAGTATGGGCTATTATAAATTTCTTGAAATCCCAAGATGTCTACTTTCCAACGCAATTAAAAGTGCACCAATTGAGTTTCTGTAACTCCAGAAAATCCACTTCGCGTGCAGGAGGGTCAGAATCCAACAGCATCTGCAGTCCTTTTTCAGCCTCTGAATCAGGTTTTTGCTCAGGTCCCTCAATTTCAGCCAGAAAATACCTGAAATTATAGAAAAACACACAAACTCATAGTAAAGTCCAGAAATGTGAATTTTGCATAAAAACTAATAAAAATATACTAAAAAGTAACTAAAGCATACTAAAAACTATATAAAAATAATGCCAAAAAGCGTATAAATTATCCGCTCATCACAACACCAAAATTAAATTGTTGCTTGTCCCCAAGCAACTAAAAACAAAATAGGATAAAAAGAAGAGAATATACAATAAATCCCAAAGTATCAATGAAGCTTAGTTTAAATTAGATGAGCGGGGCTAGTAGCTTTTTGCTTTTGAACAGTTTTGGCATCTCACTTTATCCTGTGAAGTTCAGAATGATTGGCATCTATAGGAACTCAGAATCAAGATAATGTTATTGACTCTCCTAGTTTAGTATGTTGATTCTTGAACACAACTACTTTATGAGTCTTGGCCGTGGCCCTAAGCACTTTGTTTTCCAGTATTACCACTGGATACACAAATGCCACAGACACATAACTAGGTGAACCTTTTCAGATTGTGACTCAGCTTTGCTAAAGTCCCCATTTAGAGGTGTCCAGAGTTCTTGAGCACACACTTTTTGCTTTGGATCATGACTTTAACCACTCATTCTCAAGCTTTTCACTTGGACCTTCATGCCACAAGCACATGGTTAGATACAGCTTGATTTAGCCGCTTAGGCCAGGATTTTGTTCCTTTGGGCCCTCCTATCCATTAATGCTCAAAGCCTTGGATCCTTTTTATCCTTGCCTTTTGGTTTTAAGGGCTATTGGCTTTTTCTGCTTTCTTTTTCTTTTTTTTCTTTTTTTTTTTCTTTTAATTTTTGCCACTTTTTTTCCGCAAGCTTTGTTATTCACTACTTTTTCTTGCTTCAAGAATCAATTTTATGATTTTTCAGATCATCAATAACATTTCTCTTTTTTTCATCATTCTTTTAAGAGCCAACAAATTTAACATTCATAAACTTCACTATCAAAAATATGCACTGTTCAAGCATTCATTCAGAAAACAAAAAGTATTGCCACCACATCAAAATAATTAAACTAATTTCAAGAAAAATTTGAAATTCATGTACTTCTTGTTCTTTTGTAATTAGGAACATTTTCCATTTAAGAAAGGTGAAGGATTCATGGAATTATTCATAGCTTTAAGACATAGACACTAGACACTAATGATCATGTAATGAAGCTAAAACATAGTCAAATATAAAGCATAAAAATCGAAAAACAAAAAAATAAGAACAAGGAAATTAAAGAACGGGTCCACCTCGGTGATGGGGCTAGTTCTTCCTCTTGAAGATCTTATGAGGTGCTTGAGCTCCTCAATGTCTCTTCCTTGCCTTTGTTGCTGCTCCCTCATGGCTCTTTGGTCCTCTCTAATTTCATGGAGGATAATGGAATGCTCTTGGTACTCCATCCTTAGTTGCTCCATGTTGGAACTCAAATCTCCTAAGGAGGTGTTGAGTTGCTCCCAATAGTTATGTGGAGGAAAATGCATCTCTTGAGGTATCTCAGGGATTTCTTGATGAGGAACTTCCTCATGCGCTTGTTGAGGTCTATGAGTGAGCTCTCTTGTTTGCTCCATCCTCTTTTTGGTGATGGGCTTTTGAGATGAATCTTTCCATCTCCCATGACTCGGAGGTGGAAGCAATTGCCTTCCCTTTCCTCTTCCTTGAGGTTTCTCTGGCCTTAGGTGCCATTAATGGTTATGGAAAAACAAAATAAAAAAGCAAGGCTTTTTCCACACCAAACTTAAAAGGTTTGCTCGTCCTCGAGCAAAAGAAAAGAGGAGAAGACGAAATAGAGGAGATAGAAGTGTGTGAAGGGTTCGGCCAATGGGGATTTAGTGGGTTAAGATGTGCAAAATTGAAGGTGGTAAGGGGGGCTATATATAGGGAAAGAGAGGGGTGGGTGGAGCCAGTCTGCTGCCCTTTTCTAGCGTTTAAACGCCCAGAAAGGTGCCAGACTGGGCGTTTAAACGCCCATTTTTATACCTTTACTGGCATTTAAACGCCAGTTTGCCTGCCAGTTCTGGTGTTTACACGCCAGACTGCTACCCATTTCTGGCGTTTAAACGCCCAGAATAGTGCCAGGCTGGGCATTAAACGCACATTTTGGCATCCTTACTGGCGTTCAGTAAGCTCGTCCTCCAGGGTGTGCCATTTTTATGCTGTTTTTGATTTTTCTTTAATTTTTGCAGTTGTTTTTGTGACTCCACATGATCATGATCCTAAAGAAAACATAAAATAACATAGATAAATAAAATAAAATTGGGTTGCCTCCCAATAAGCGCTTATTTACTATCAATAGCTTGACATTACTGAGCTGTTAATCTAGTCTCAGTCTTGAGCATTCCATCTCAACATTGCCTTCAAGATAATGCTTGACTCTCTGTCCATTAACAATGAACTTTTTGTCAGAGTCAATATCTTGAAGCTCTACATATCTATCTGGTGACACACTTGTAATCACATATGGTCCCTTCCACCGGGATTTCAATTTCCCAAGGAACAATCTGAGCCTAGAGATAAACAGTAGAACCTTCTGTCCTGACTCAAAGACTCTAGATGACAACTTTCTGTCATGCCACCTTTTTGCTTTCTCCTTGTAAATTTTAGCATTTTCGAAAGCATTGAGTCCGAACTCCTCTAGTTCATTCAACTGGAGTAATCTTTTCTCTCCAGCTACCTTAGCATCAAGGTTTAGGAACCTGGTTGTCCAGTAGGCATTGTGTTCCAGTTCAACTGGCAGATGACAGGCCTTTCCATACACAGGCTGGTATGGAGAGGTCCCTATAGGAGTTTTGAATGCGGTTTTGTATGCCCACAGAGCATCATTCAGACCTCTTGCCCAATCCTTTCTACGGGTACTTACAGCCTGTTCCATGATTTGTTTTAGTTCCCTATTTGAAACTTTAGCCTGCCCATTTGTCTATGGATGATATGGAGTTGCCACTTTGTGGTTAATTGTATATTGGATCAGAGCAGAGTCAAGCTGTTTATTGTAGAAATGAGTGCCTCCATCACTGATCAGTACCCTAGGGATACCGAACCTGCTGAAGATATGCTTCTGGAGGAACTTTATCACTGTCTTAGTATCATTAGTGGGTGTTACAATTGCCTCTACCCATTTGGATACATAGTCTATTGCCACTAGAATATAAGTGTTTGAATATGATGGTGGGAAAGGCCCCATGAAGTCAACACCCCATGCATCAAACAACTCAATCTCTAAGATCCCTTGTTGAGGCATGGCATAACCATGAGGCAGATTACCAGCTCTCTGGCAAATGTAACAGTTACGTACAAACTCTCAGGAGTCTCTATAGAGAGTAGGCCAGTAGAAGCCACACTGGAAAACCCTTGTGGCTGTTCACTCACTTCCAAAATGTCCTCCACATTGTGATCTATGGCAATGCCGTAGGATCTTCTGCTCCTCCTCTCTAGGCACGCATCTACGGATTATTCTGTCTACACACCTTTTGAAGAGATATGGTTCATCCCAAAAGTAGTATTTTGTATCAGAAATTAATTTTTTCGTTTGCTGCCTGCTGTACTCTTTGGGTATGAATCTCACAGCTTTATAGTTTGCAATATCTGCAAACCATGGTGCTTCCTGAATAGCAAACAATTGCTCATCTGGAAAGGTTTCAGAGATCTCAATATGTGGGAGGGATACTCCTGCTACTGGCTCTATCCGGGACAGGTGATCTGCTACTTGGTTCTCTGTCCCTTTTATGTCTCTTATTTCTATATCAAACTCTTGCAGAAGTAACGCCCATCTTATGAGTCTGGGTTTTGAATCCTGCTTTGCGAGGAGATATTTTAGAGCAACATGGTTAGTGTACACAATCACTTTTGATCCTACTAAGTAAGATCTGAACTTGTCAATGGCATAAACCATTGCAAGCAATTCCTTTTCTGTGGTTGTGTAATTCTTCTGTGCATTATTTAAAACACGGCTATCATAATAAATGACATGCAGAAGCTTGTCATACCTCTGTCCCAATACTGCACCAAAGGCATGATCACTGGCATCACACATTAGTTTGAATGGTAATGTCCAGTCTGATGCAGAAATGACTGGTGCTGTGACCAGCTTAGCTTTTAGAGTCTCAAACGCCAGCAGACACTCTGTGTCAAAGACAAATGGTGTGTCAGCCACTAACAGGTTACTTATAGGTTTTGCAATTTTTGAAAAATCCTTTATAAACCTCCTATAAAATCCTGCATGCTCCAGAAAGCTTCTGATTGCCTTAACATTGGTAGGTGGTGGTAATTTTTCAATTACCTCTACCTTAGCTCGATCCACCTCTATTCCCTTGTTCAAAATTTTGTGCCCAAGGACGATTCTTTCAATCACCATGAAGTGACATTTCTCCCAGTTTAAAACCAGGTTAGTTTCTTGGCATGTTTTTAGAACAAGTGCAAGATGGTCAAGACAGGAGCTGAATGAGTCTCCAAATACTGAGAAGTCATCTATGAAGACTTCCAGAAATTTCTCTACCATATCAGAGAAGATAGAGAGTATGCACCTCTGAAAGGTTGCAGGTGCATTGCACAGACCAAAAGGCATCCTTCTGTAGGCAAATACTCCAGATGGACATGTGAATGCTATTTTCTCTTGGTCCTGTGGATCTACTGCAATTTGGTTGTAACCTGAATAGCCATCCAAAAAGTAGTAGTAATCATGACCAGCTAGTCTCTCTAGCATCTGGTCTATGAATGGTAAAGGAAAATGATCCTTTCTGTTGGCTGTATTGAGCCTTCTATAGTCAATACACATGCACCACCCTGTAACTGTTCTTGTAGGAACCAGTTCATTCTTTTCATTATGAACCACTATCATGCCTCTCTTTTTGGGGATAACTTGGACAAGGCTCCCCCAGGGGCTATCCGAAATAGGATAAATAATCCCAGCCTCTAGTAATTTAGTGACCTCTTTCTGCACCACCTCCTTCATGGCGGGATTCAGCCGCCTCTGTGGTTGAACCACTGGCTTGGCATCATCCTCCAATATGATCTTGTGCATGCATCTGGCTGGGCTAATGCCCTTGAGATCACTTATGGACCACCCAAGAGCTGTCCTGTGTGTCCTTAGCACTTGAAGTAGTGCCTCCTCTTCCTGTGGCTCTAAGGCAGAGCTTATGATCACTGGAAAAGTGTCATCTTCTCTCAGAAACGCATATTTCAGGGATGGTGGTAGTGGTTTGAGCTTGGGCTTAGGAGGCTGCTCCTCTTCATAAGGAGTTATCAGAGGTTTTTCTATTTTCTCTGATTCCTCCAAATTAGGTTGAACATCTTTAAAGATATCCTCTAGCTCTGATTCGAGACTCTCAGTCATATTGACCTCCTCCACCAGAGAGTCAATAATATCAATGCTCATGCAGTCTCTTGATGTGTCTGGATGCTGCATAGCTTTGACAACATTCAACTTAAACTCATCCTCATTGACTCTCAGGGTCACTTCCCCTTTTTGGACATCAATGCGAGTTCGTCTAGTTACTAGGAAAGGTCTTCCTAGAATGAGAGTTGCACTCTTGTGCTCCTCTATTTCCAGCACTACAAAGTCAGTGGGAAAGGCAAATGGCCCAACCTTAACAATCATGTCTTCAATTACGCCTGATTGCCTTTTAATAGAATTATCAGCAAGTTGGAGACATATCCGGGTTGGTTTGACGTCTTCAATCAAACCAAGCTTTCTGATAGTGGATGCAGGTATCATGTTAATACTCACCCTAAGATCGCATAGAGCTGTCTTGGTGCAGTGTGCATGGTATCATAAAGCTTCCAGGATCTTTAAGCTTCTCTGGTAAGCTTTTCATAATGACTGCACTGCATTCTTCAGTGAGGAAAACTTTTTCAGTTTCTCTCCAATCGTTCTTATGACTTAGGATCTCTTTCATGAACTTAGCATAAGAGGGTATTTACTCAAGTGCCTCTGCAAATGGAATCTTTATTTCAAGAGTCATGAGATAGTCTACAAAGCGGGCAAATTGTTTATCCTGTTCTGCTTGGCGGAGTTTTTGAGGATAAGGCATATTGGCTTTATATTCTTCAACCTTAGTTACTGCAGGTTTATTTCCTACAGAAGTAGTTGGAGAAGCCTGCTTAAGGGGGTTGTTATCAGCACTTGCAGGTGTCTGACACCTTATTGGCGTTTGAACGCTAGGATTGGGGGCTGGATGGGCGTTTAACGCTAATTTTCTACCCTTTTCTGTCGTTTGGATGCCAGAATTGGCCATCCATGGGCGTTTAACGCCAATTTTGCACCCTTTTCTGGCGTTTGAATGCCAAAATCATTCCTCTCTGGGCTCTTGCTGTCCTCAGAGGGATTTTGGGCAGTGGCTTGATCATCCTCTGTCAGTTGTTCCTTTCTTGGCTTCTTGCTGCCTTGAGTTGAGGCATTCAATGTTTTTCTACTCCTCAGATGAATAGCTTGGCACTCTTCTGTTATTTGTTTAGATAATTGCTGTCTTGTCTGATCCAATTGTGCTTCTATATTCTTGTTAGCATTTTAAGTGTCATGTAGCATCTTTTTAAATTCTGCTAACTGTTTTGTTAGAGCAAGTAATTACTGATTGAGTTCAGCAACTTGTTCTGGAGGACTAAGTTCAGTGGATACTACTTTAGCCTCTTCTTTCATGGAGGACTCACTACTTAAGTACAGATGTTGATTTCTAGCAACTGTATCAATGAGCTCTTGAGCCCCCTCAATTGTCTTTCTCATGTGTATAGATCCTCCAGCTGAGTAGTCTAGAGATATCTGGGCCTTTGCTGTAAGCCCGTAATAGAAGATGTCTAACTGCACCGACTCTAAAAACATTTCAGAGGGGTATTTCCTTAGCATCTCTCTGTACCTCTCCCAGGCATCATAAAGAGATTCATTATCCTCTTGTTTAAAGCCTTGGATGTCCAGCCTTAGCTGTGTCATCCTTCTTGGAGGGAAATATTGATTCAAGAATTTGTCTGACAACTGTTTCCATGTTCTTATGCTGGCTTTGGGTTGGTTGTTTAACCATCTCTTAGCTTGGTCTGTTATAGCAAATGGAAACAACAATAATCTGTAGACATCCTGATCCACTTCCTTATCACGTACCGTGTCAGCAATTTGTAAGAACTGTGCCAGAAACTCAGTAGGTTCTTCCTGTGGAAGACCGAAATACTGGCAATTTTGCTAGACCATGATAATGAACTGAGAATTTAACTTAAAATTAATGGCTCTGATGGAGGATATACAGATACTACTTCCATATGAAGCAGTAATGGGGTTAGCATATGACCCCAGAGTCCTTCTAGACTGTTCATTTCCACTTAGGTCCATAATAGAGAAAGGAATATGATGTGAATTGCAAATAAACAATTTTTTCTCTCTTTTTTTTTATTGAAAACCGAAATAAAAAGGAAAAAAATAAAATAAAATAAATGAAAAATTGAATACAAGTTTCGAAAATTAAGAAAGGAAAAAGAAATAAAAGAAATTAGAAAACCAAACTAATTAATTAATTAAAAATATTTGAAAAATTTTAGATATGAATTTCGAAAAATGAAGAGAGAAAAAGTGGTTAGGAAGTTTTGAAAAAGATATGTCTTAAAATTAAAGATACTTGTAAGAAAATAAATAAAAGAAAAGATTTGAAAAAGATATGATTTTAAAATTTGAGATTAGAAAAGATAAGATAGGATTTTGAAAAAGATATGATTTTTGAAAAATATTTGAATTTTGAAATTTAAAACTAAGATAAGAAAAAAATAAAAAATTTAAAATAAAAATCTAAAATTTTTTTTAAAAGAAAAATTTGAAAATTCAATTAAAATAAATAGAAAAGATATTTTTGAATTTAATGAGGAAAGAGAAAAACAAAAAAATGACACCAAACTTATAATTTTTAGATCAAAACAAAGAAAACAAACAAGAAAACTTTGAATGTCAAGATAAACACCAAGAACACTTTGAAAATCAAGATGAATACCAAGAACAATTTTTGAAAATCTTTAGGGAAATAAAAACACAAAGGACACCAAACTTAAAAATTTTTATACTTTGGACACTAATAATTCGAAAATGCACAAGAAAAATAAGGAAAGACACAAAACAAGAAAAACAAAAGATCAAACAAGGACAACTTGAAGATCAAGAAAGAACACAATGTATATATTTTCGAAAAATTTATAAGAAAAATTAAAACATGAAATTGACACAAGGCTCAAACAAGAAACAAAAACATTTTTTTTTGAAAAGAAAATAAAGGACTCAAAGTTAGTGACTTTAAACAAAAAAAGATAAATTCTTCCTAATCTAAGCAACAAGATGAACCGTCAGTTGTCCAAACTCGAACAATCCCTGGCAACGGCACCAAAAACTTGGTGCACGAAATTGCAATCACACTTTTGCAACTCCGCACAACTAACCAGCAAGTGCACTGGGTCATCCAAGTAATAACTTACGTGAGTAAGGGTCGATCCCACGGAGATTTCCAGCTTGAAGCAAGCTATGGTTATCTTATTATTCTTAGTCAGGATATCAATAAAAAATCTTAGTTTTATTTGTAAAAAGTAAAAGAACATGAAATAAATGATACTTGTGATTCAGTGATGAGGAATAGGTTGAGGTTTGATACGTAAAAATTAAGTTCACGTATTTACCGGCAAGTATACCGGGTCGTATCAAGTAGTAAAACTCACTTAGAGTGAGGTCGATCCCACGAGGATTAATGGATTAAGCAAGCAATAGTTAATTAATTGCTCTAGTTAGACGATTCATGTTTGAGTGATAAGCAACAAGAAATGTAAATGACTTGAAATTAAAGAAAAGCAATAAAGTGCAAGGAAAGTAAATGACAAGAAATTAAAGTGCTAAAAATTAAAGTGCAAGAATGTAAATTGCAAGGAATAGAAAGTACAAGAAAATAAAGTGCAAGAAAGTAAATGACTAGAAAGTAAAACCAAATGAAGTATTTCTACAAACACTTAGAAGGCATAAAGGTGCCAAAGTAAAGAAAGCCATAAATGTGCATAAGTAAATGACAAGAATTTAAAGAGAACAATTAAATGACAAGAATTAAAGACAAGAAGTAAATAACAAGAATTAAGAATGAAATTAACATTGGGATCAAGAGATATTGCATTCTCAAGATCAACAATTCTCATCTCCACTTCAATCATGCAATCATTGATCTCTTGGCAAATCATAAGTAATCAAACCCCAATCTCTTGGTGATTTGATTTCTCTTAACTTGATCAATTGCCAATCTCTTGATCTAATTGCTCATGAGAAGAGATGAAGAATGGTCTCTAATTTAGAGCCACACAACCCTCAAGATTTCAATTCAAAGTGATTACATCTCACATATCAAGCTAAGAATTATCAATCAAGAGAGTTGTGAGAGAAGAGCCTCAAACTAAATTCTATGACTTCTTTCTCAAGTTCATCATAGAATTTAAATAGATCTAATCCCTCTCTCGATAGTAATTAGATCTTTGAAGCACAAAGACTCTCTCTAAAGAAACAATGAAAGAAGAATTGAAGATGAAGAATGAAAATAAATCAACCCATTAAATTGCAATAGAGCTCTCTGTTGGCAAGTTCAGCTTGCCCATTGGTTTGTGGGTGGTATGGTGTAGCCACTTTGTGAGTAACACCATATTTGTGGAGTAAGGAGTTTAGTTGCTTGTTGCAAAAGTGGCTTCCCCTGATGGCTCCTGGCGTTGCCAACTTGCTGCTCAAGTTGGCAACTTGCAATGCTTCATTTCCTTGCTCTTGGGGCTTGAGTTTCCCTCTGATTTGAGCTTCCATTCCTCGCCACATTATGGACTATTATATATCGTTGGAAAGCTCTTGATGTCAGCTTCTCAACGCAATTGGAATCATGCCAATTGGATCCTTGTGGTTCAAGATATTCATCCTTGAAGAGGGGGAGGTCAAGCTGCCAACTCTGCTGGACACACACTAGCAAGTTGCCAACTTGATTTCCAAGTTGCCAACTTGCTTGTTCTTCCTTTCTCCAATATTTTCTTGCTCCATTGTCTTCTTGCTTCATCACCTAACATAAACCAAAGAACTTTCCTCAAAGTTTTGCCATCTTATGCAATAATTTTCAAGGGAATCATTCACATCAACTTGTATATAAACTCCTTGATTTATTTGCATGAATTATGCCAAATTTCTCTTAATTCTTGGTTCATGGATGCATGGAGGAAAACTCACAAAATTGCTCATTTATTTCAAAGAAAGTGAATGAACCTAAGCTAAAACTAACTAAACTAACTAGTTAAAATGGCAAATATGCGAATGCATCACAACACCAAACTTAAACCTTGCTTGTCCTCAAGCAAGAAAAGAATCATGCAATAGAGATTGACAATCCAAGGTTAGAAGAATAGCAAGTTAATGTTCATGGCAAGCTAGTTTTCTATGCATGCTACAATCACAAAAGAAATGTAAATGATTGATGCTTCTATCTAGCTCACTTTATGAAATCTTTTTCTTATAATTCTTCCTTGAAACAAGCTTTTGATTTTTCTTATTAGCTTCTCCTTTTGGGTGCTTTGCCCCATGAGTTAGTAACAAAGCTACGATTCTAAATGCTTTGTTTTCAAGTATTACCACTTGATACATAAGCACCACAAGCATTTAATTAGAGGACTTCATTAGGCTCATTTTTTCTTTTCTTTTCTTGACTCTCTAATCATTGATGCTCAGAACCTTGAGCTTTGAGGGAGTGCTTTTGCACTTGAGCCTAGCCTTGACTTCTAAGTGTTTTGTTTTCAAGCATTTTACTTGATACATAAACACCACAAGTACATAACAATGAAATTGTCATTGGTACTCAGAGCCCTCAGCTTTCTCATTCTTTCCCTTTTTCTTTTCTTGCCTTAATTGCATTTGCTTCTTCAAGGGTTTCATGATTTTCAAAAGATTTCACAAAATGTCCTAGATGAAAACTTCAATTAAATAAAATCTAATGTACTTGAGCAACAATCAATCATACTAGCTTTCCAATATTTGTATGCACATGCTAAGTTCTTCTTTCATGCCTTGTTTGTTTATGATCATGATGCTTTATTGCTTTTGAATTCACAAAACTCAAGTTGGTAGTCATAATGCCACAGCAGCATATTGCAATTTAGAAATCAAACTATGCCCATTCATATCTCACATGTATACAGAGAAGGTAATAAGACAATCATGCAATTTAAAGTGCTGGAAACAAATGAGAGAAAAAAGAACTTTACAACCTTGTAATTTATCTTCTCTATTGTTGTCCTTTTCCTCCTTTTCCTTCCCTTCCCACACCAAACTTATAATGATTGCTTGTCCTCAAGCAACAATTAGAACCGTGGCTATGGGGCTAAGATAGATCATGAATGTCTTACACAATGAAACATTAGTAGCACATATGTTTCAAGTAAGCAAAATTAAAGATAACAATTAAGGCACAAGAGACAGAGACATTTTGATTGCAAACTTAAGAAGGTGAGCACAATACATTGCATAAAAGATAAGTGGCACACCAAACTTAGTGTGACACTTTCATTTGGAATTAATGCAAGTATCCAGTAAAGATTGGAAACAAATTTTGTTGCATAACAACACCAAACTTAGAATGCAATCATATGTCAATTTATTTGAATTAAAACTAAGCAAATGAAATTGTTGTATGTAAAATACAATCACCAAGCTAAGAATCTATCGTGAATAAGGATCTCTTGGTAATGTATTAACAAAAACAGTTAATAAGCAAACTAAATGAAAGCATTTAAAGATAGAAAAATAACTAAAGCAAGTAGAATGCAAAATTGTCAAATCAAAAGAGAAAACTAAAACTGCAGAGGCATTATGATTATGCAGACAAGTAGTGTTGCTTGAATAAATTGCATAGAAAATAAATGGCACACCAAACTTAGAATCTTGGTGTGTCACTCTCATTTTTGATTTGATGCAATCATCCAAAAAGATTGAAAACTATTTGTTGCAAGGCAACACCAAACTTAGAATGTAACCATATGCCAATTTATTGAATTTAAATAAAACAAAGAACGAAAACAAAGCAGAGAAGAGAAATTATACCTATGGTTGACATACTGTTCACTTTCTTCCTCTTCTTCCAGTTTGTTAACAGGAATGACTTTAAGGGGGGAGAAGATTCAGCTAGTGTCCCCTGTCTTGGCCTCTCCTCAGCAAACTTTCTTTTGTTAATGGCTTGATTGAGCTTGCTTGCTGGATCATGGGGAGGATTGCTTGTGGTTGACCCTTTTTTCTTCATGAATGTTGTCCTTGGTAGCTTGGTCACAATCCTCTTCTTGGTGCTTTTGTTAATTGCCTTCACTTCCTTGAATCCAAGTCTTGGTGGTTGTGTGATTGTTGGAGTCTTCTTTTCATCAAAAGCCTTTTGTATTGGTGGTTCCATGAGCCCTTCCTTCATGTGATTTTCTGCTTCACTTGAGTGTGAATTCTCTGGAATGACTTCCCCACGTTCATGCTCCTCCACTCCTTTCTTTGCACCCAACATTTGCTTTAATAGCTCTATCATGGAGGAGGTTTGTTGATCTTCCCAACATTTCTTCATCTCCTCTTCATACCTTTCAATCATGGTTTCAAGTGTTGAGGCGTTTTGGTCCAGGGAAGTTTGTGAGAGTTGTGAGTCTTCATGTTCTCTTGTCATCTCAAGTGCAATTTCAGGTTCAACCACCTCTACCTCATTTTTCATTGAAATTTCTCTTGACACAGAGGCTTCCTCATCTTGCTTTTCCACTTCCTCATCCACAAATTTGTCTTCATCCGTACTGTTTGATGGTTCTAAGTTCCTCTTTGTTTGCTCTAAGGACCCATTTATCTGCTCGAGGATGGTTTCTTCCCAAGATGGGGATTTTGTGTAAAATTCCACTAGTTTTCTCTGTATTTCAATGCCTTCAAGGTATTCCTCATCTGTTAATTCAAGAGATGAAGGTTGAGAGTAATTTTGGTGACGTGAATGTGTTGTGGTGAAGTTGTGTTGAGGGTTGTGGAATAAGTTGTGTGATTGATGGGATGACTGGTATGGATTTTGGAGGAAACTTTGTGTTGAGGCATAATCAAGTGGTGAAGAATTTTGATATGAAAATTTTGGAGGTGAGGTTGGATAATTAAGAGGTGCTGGCTCATGATGGATGGGATAAGAAACATTGAATTCTCCTTGGTTTTGTCCTTCCCAATCACAATTTGGATAGTTGTCCCATTCATAGGAGTATGAATCATTTTGTGTTCTTGTGAAGGATCCCATTTGGTTTGATTGCTCAAACCCCATCATTCCTTGGTCTTGATTTTTCCAACCACAATTAGTATGGTAACTTGAATCATTTTGTGGTGGTGGAAAATACCCCATGTAACTTTCTTGATCATTATGTGACCTTGGGGCATATCCCATTTGGGTTGATTGCTCATGATCCATCATTTCTTGTTGATATTCCCATCCACCATAAGGATAATGATATGAATCATTTTGTGGTGGTGGTTGGTATCCCATATGATTCTCTTGCTCATCTTGTGTCTCTGAAGCAAATCTCCATGGATTGGAGTGCTCAGAATTTGTATTTTCTTGGTGATATTCCCAGCCACCATTAGAGATTGGTGGTGGTGGGTGATATCCCAGAAAGTTTGTTTGATCAAAAGATGAGATAAACTCCATTTAAGTTTTGTAGAACACGATCACAAAGCAATTGAAATACATGTCTCAGATGAGAATTTCTTAGTGAGGCAATAACACAAACACCTTAATGTCCAAAAAGAAAACAAAAAATTAAAAGAACTGTACAAAGAAAAAAAAATGCTTAATCTAAACTACCATTCACTTAATCTTTGTCAATCTTTTCCAATCCCCGGCAACGGCGCCAAAAACTTGATACGTAAAAATTTAGATTTCACGTATAACCGGCAAGTATACCGGGTCGTATCAAGTAATAAAACTCACAAAGAGTGAGGTCGATCCCACGGAGATTGGTAGATTAAGCAACTTTAGTTAATGGTAAATTTAGTCAAGCAAACATAGTTTTGATTTCATGAGCATTTTGATTTTTGAACATAATTGCAAGAATGTAAATGACACAAAATGTAAAGAACTAGAATAGAGAAATAAAATGAAAGTAAATGACGGAAACTTAAAGTGCAAGAAACTTAAATGACATCAAAGATAAATTGCAAGGAATTAAAGGTTGCAGAAATTTAAAGAACATAAGAGTAAATGGCAAGAAATAAAGGAACAGAATGTAATAATAAGAATAGTAAATTGACAGGATGTAGAAGGGAGTTGGGCAATGGGTTTTCAAACACTAAGAACAAGAGAAATAAGAATTAATGATAGAGAGGATCATTAGGGATCAGAGATGCTAGTTTTCATGAATTGATGTTAGTCAAATCTTCCTCAATCATGGGTATAGATCCATGGCAAGTGGGTGATTGAATCCCAATCTCTTGGTGATTCAATCTCTCTCAACATAACCAATTGCCACTCTCGTGATCTAATTGTTCATGAGAAGAGATGAAGCTCAAATCTAATCCAGCCACACAATTCCTATAATATCAACCAAGGAGAGTTACATCTCACATACTAACCAAGGTATATTGATTAAAGAAATCATGAAAGGATGAACTCTAAACTGAATTATGTGGCTCATTCCTCAAATTCACCACATAATTCATGTAGATTAACCCCTCTTTCGATGGTGGTTGAATCTATGAAGAGCAAGAGTTCCCTCTTTAGATCAACCACTAGAATTGAGGAGGAGAAGATGGGTTCACCAATTCATTCCAACAAACAGAGCTCCTCCCCCTAATGAAAGTGGGGTTTAGTGAGTCATTGCTCCAATTTCAACAACAATTGCCATAAATCAAAATTAAACTAAATGTAAAGGAAGAAGAAGAAGAAGAATGAAGTGCTTAAAACTTGAAAATGAAGAAGAAGAATTCCAATAGAAAACCAAAGATGAGCTTTCCGGGTACTTGGTTCCGGAGATGCTCTGTCTTCTGAATCGCTGCTCTCCTACTGTCTTCTTCTCTAAACTTGCATGGCTCTTTCTATGGCAGGCTTTATGTTGGTGGATCACCATTATCAATGGCTACCATTTGTCCTCTCAGTGAAAATGGTCCAGCTACGGTTCTCACAGCAGGGTTAATCATCTTTCGGTTCTCACTTGTGTTGGAATAAGATCCATTGATCCTTTTGCACACTGTCACTGCGCCCAACAGTCGTGAGTTTGAAGCTCGTCACAGTCATCCCTTCCCAGATCCTACTCGGAATACCACATACAAGATTTAGACTTTTCGAATCACAGGAGTGCTGCCAATTGATTCTAACCTCTACCACAAAGGTTCAGATCTCACAAGTTTGAGTGCTCTGTTGTCAAGAGATGCAGGTCAAACTCGTGGATTAGAAACCCAAGAGATACACACTCAAGCTGTCGCCCAATGACTACGTTGAGCTCATGTAGAACGGAAGTGGTTGTCAGGAACGCGTTCAAAAGTTGGGGAATGATGATGAGTGCCACGGATTGAATAGAAACAAACGTGATTGAATAGAAAACAGTAGTAATTGCATTAATCCATGGAAACACAGCAGAGCTCCTCACCCTCACCTATGGGGTTTAGAGGTTCATACTGTAGAAGATATAATAGGATTTGTCAAAAATGTCATAAGTTACAAAATGAATCTCTAAAAGTAGTTTTCATACTAAACTAGTAACCTAGGGTTACAGAAAATGAGTAACTAGGTGCAAATAGTGCAGAAATCCACTTTCGGGGCCCACTTGGTGAGTGTTTGAGCTGAGCATTGAAGCTTTCACGTGCACAGGACGTTCTTGGAGTTAAACGCCAGCTTTGGTGCCAGTTTGGGCGTTTAACTCTAGCTTTGGTGCTAGTTCTGGCGTTTTACGCCAGAAAAGGGTCTTTGGCTGGCGTTTAAACGCAAGTTTGGGCCATCAAATCTCGATAAAAGCATGGACTATTATACATTGCTGGAAAGCCCAAGATGTCTACTTTCCACCGCAAATAAAAGCGCACCAATTGGGCTTCTATAGCGCCAGAAAATCCATTTCGCGTGCAGGAGGGTCAGAATCCAACAGCATCTGCAGTCCTTTCTCAGCCTCTGAATCAGATTTTTGCTCAGGTCCCTCAATTTCAGCCAGAAGATACCTGAAATTACAGAAAAACACACAAACTCATAGTAAAGTCCAGAAATGTGAATTTTGCATAAAAATTAATAAAAATATACTAAAAAGTAAATAAAACATACTAAAAACTATGTAAAAACAATGCCAAAAAGCGTATAAATTATCCGCTCATCACGCGCCAGGCCTGAATTGGAGCTGGGCGTGGCACGCCACTGACGCGCCAGCCACACGCCAGCCGCTAGAGGTCACGTTTATTGAGTTTTTTTTTTCCCTCCAATTATAATTTTCTTTTCTTTTTGCATTTTCTTAATTCTAGTAGTAAGAGTATTTTAAATAACCCCTGGAAGTACTGAAAAAGGGGGTTATTATTATTATGTGTTAGAGTTTTTATTGGGTAGCTTTTGTTGAAAGGATAGTTAGATCTACTTTTCATCTTCTTCCATCTCTTGTACTTTTCCTTGAGCTATGAGTAGCTAACTTTCCTCTCATTGAGAGAGGGAGCTCTGTTGTACTTGATGGATTGATGATAGTGAATTTCTTCTTCTCTTCATCTTCTCTCTGATTTGCTAGAAGAAATTTCATTTTAATGCTAGTGTTCAATCATCTTAGGAAAGAGGTTGAATGCAAAATGGGTTTCATGGGAACCTTGGAAAAGGAAACATGAAACCATGCTTTAAATCCCTTCTCACACTTGAGTAGAATTTGGGTTTTGGTGATTGGATATGGTGACATATAATCCACCCTCTACCTGGACCTATGATGATGTATGGTATAATCAGGGACCAAGCATATCTCTCTTCATGAGCAATTAGACCAAGGAATTGGTTGATTATCAAGATTTGAGAGATTGAGTCACCAAGGGATTAGGGTTCAATCAATCATGATTGCCAAGAGGTCAATGAGTTGCATGATTGAAGATGAGATAAGCTAGATTTAATCCAAAGAGAACAATATATCCCAATCTCAATGAATTCCCCTATTCTTATCTTCCACATTCTTTATAGCTTTGTTTACAATTTTTGTCAATCCCCATTCCCATTTACAATTCAGTCATTTATGTTTCTGCGCTTTACAATCTCACCATTTCCTTTTTTGCAATTTATTCCGTCTCTTTACCTTTGAGCCATTTACTTTCTTGCTCATTTACAATTCTGCAATCATACTCTATACTGCTTAGCTTGACTAATTCACCAATTGATTAACATTGCTCAATTCTACCAATCTCCATGGATACGATCCCACTCCACTGTGGGTTATTACTTGACGAAAATTTTGGTGCGCTTGCTGGTGCACAAAATCACAATCACACTTTTGTAATTCTGCACAACTAACCAGCAAGTGCACTAGGTCGTCCAAGTAATACCTTACGTGAGTAAGGGTCGATCCCACGGAGATTGTCGGCTTGAAGCAAGTTATGGTTATCTTGTAACTCTTAGTCAGGATATCAATAATTCTCAGATTTAATTGTAAAAAGCAAAAGAACGTGAAATAAATACTTGTTTTGCAGTAATGGAGAATAGGTTGAGGTTTTGGAGATGCTATATCTTCTGAATCTCTACTTTCCTACTGTCTTCTTCTTCATGCACGCAAGGCTCCTTCCATGGAAAGCTGTATGTTGGGTCTCACCGTTGTCAATGGCTACCTCCCGTCCTCTCAGTGAAAATGTTCAACGCGCTCTGTCACAGCACGGCTAATCATCTGTCGGTTCTCGATCATGTCGGAATATAATCCAGTGATTTTTTTGCGTCTGTCACTAACGCCCAACACTCGCGAGTTTGAAGCTCGTCACAGCCATTCAATCCCTGAATCCTACTCGAAATACCACAGACAAGGTTTAGACTTTCCGGGTTCTCAAGAATGGCCGCCAATGAATTCTAGCTTATACCACGAAGATTCTGATTAAGGAATCCAAGAGATACACACTCAATCGATGGTAGAACGGAGGTGGTTGTCAGGCACACATTCATAGGTGAGAATGGTGATGAGTGTCACGGATCATCACATTCATCAGGTTGAAGAACAAGTGGTATCTTAGAATAGAAGCAAGCGTGATTGAATGAAAAACAGTAGTAATTACATTAATTCATCAAGACACAGTAGAGCTCCTCACCCCCAACCATGGGGTTTAGAGACTCATGCCGTAGAAGATACATTATGAAACGTGTAATGTGTCATGAGGTGAAGATACAATAGCAAAAAGTCCTATTTATAGTGAACTAGTGACCTAGGGTTTACAAGAATGAGTAAATGACGTAAAAATCCACTTCCGGGATCCACTTGGTGTGTGCTTGGGATGAGCATTGAAGCTTTCATGTGTAGAGACTTTTCCTGGAGTTAAACGCCAGCTTTTGTGCCAGTTTGGGCGTTTAACTCCAACTTTTGTGCTAGTTCCAGCGTTAAACGCTGGGAATTCTTAAGCTGATTTGGAACGCCGGTTTGGGCCATTAATTCTTGGGCAAAGTATAGACTATTATGTATTTCTAGAAAGCCCAGGATGTCTACTTTCCAACACAATTGAGAGCGCGCCAATTGAGCTTCTGTAGCTCCAGAAAATTCACTTCGAGTGCAGGGAGGTTAGAATCCAACAGCATCTGCAGTCCTTTTTCAGCCTCTGAATCAGATTTTTGCTCAGGTCCCTCAATTTCAGCCAGAAAATACCTGAAATCATAGAAAAACACACAAACTCATAGTAAAGTCTAGAAATGTGATTTTTAATTAAAAACTAATAAAAACTAACTAAAACATACTAAAAATATACTAAAAACAATGCCAAAAAGCGTATAAATTATTTGCTCATCACAACACCAAACTTAAATTGTTGCTTGTCCCCAAGCAACTGAAAATCAAACAGGATAAAAAGAATAGAATATACTATAAATTCCAAATTATCAATGAAACTTAGTTCCAATTAGATGAGCGGGACTAGTAGCTTTTTGCCTCTGAACAGTTTTGGCATCTCACTTTATTCTTTGAAGTTTAGAATGACTGGCATCCATAAGAACTCAGAATTCAGATAGTGTTATTGATTCTCCTAGTATAGTATGTTGATTCTTGAACACAGCTACTTTATGAGTCTTGGCCGTGGCCCAAAGCACTCTATTTTCCAGTATTACCACCGGATACATACATGCTACAGACACATAACTGGGTGAACCTTTTCAGATTGTGACTCAGCTTTGCTAGAGTCCCCAATTAGAGGTGTCCAGGGTTCTTAAGTACACTCTTTTTGCTTTGGATCACGACTTTAACTGCTCAGTCTCAAGTTTTCACTTGACACCTTCACGCCACAAGCACATGGTTAGGGACAGCTTGGTTTAGCCGCTTAGGCCAGGATATTATTCTTGTAGGCCCTCCTATCCACTGATGCTCAAAACCTTGGATCCTTTTTATTTTTACCCTTGCTTTTTGGTTTAAAGGGCTATTGGCTTTTTCTGCTTGCTTTTTCTCTCTTTTTTTTTGTATTCACTGCTTTTTCTTGCTTCAAGAATCAATTTGATGATTTTTCAGATCCTCAATAACATTTCTCCTTTTCCATCATTCTTTCAAGAGCCAACAATTTTAACATTCTTAAAACAACAAATTCAAAAGATATATGCACTGTTCAAGCATTCATTCAGAAAACAAAAAGTATTGTCACCACATCAAACTAATTCAACTAGTTTCAAAGATGAATTCGAAATCCTGTACTTCTTGTTCTTTTGTGATTAAAGCATTTTTCATTTAAGAGAGGTGATGGATTCATAGGACATTCATAGCTTTAAGGCATGAACTTTAAATTTTATTAATCATGGAATAAGAACAAGATTCAAGAGTAAATATAAGATAAGACCAATAGAAAACAGAAAATTAAAAATAAAGATTTAAATGACTCTAAAATAGATTCCTAATGATAAAGGTTATCACAGAGTTAGGACTCAACAACCTTGATTTTGAGAAGTGGACGCTCCCTCAACTTGTGGGGTGTTTGACCCTTCAAGGGAGAGCTTCTGGTGCTTCAGCTCCTGTAGCTCACGCCCCTGCTTCTCTTGTTCCTTCAGCAATTTGCAGAGCATGCAGTTTTAATTCTGCTGTTCTTCCTTAATTTGTTCCATAGCATTGGTGCACGAAATTGCAATCACACTTTTTACAATCCGCACAACTAACCAGCAAGTGCACTGGGTCGTCCAAGTAATACCTTACGTGAGTAAGGGTCGATCCCACGGAGATTATTTTTGTTGAAATGAACTATATTTATTTTATTAATCTTAGTCAGGATATTAATTAAAATTATCAGTTGGAATTATTAGATTGGGAACTTAAAAGAGAATAAAAGCGTTACTTGTTGTGCAGTAATGAGAAATATGTTGGAGTTTTGGAGATGCTTTGTCCTTTGAATTTTTACTTTTCCTTGAAATCCTCTTCCCACATGCAAGGTCCCTTCCATGGCAAGCTCTATGTAGGGTGTCACCGTTGTCAATGGCTACCTTCCATCCTCTCAGTGAAAACATTCCTATGCTCTGTCACAGCACGGCTAATCATCTGTCGGTTCTCAATCAGGTTGGAATAGAATCCATTGATTCTTTTGCGTCTGTCACTAACGCCCAGCCTTCAGGAGTTTGAAGCTCGTCACAGTCATTCAATCCCAGAATCCTACTCGGAATACCACGGACAAGGTTTAGACTTTCCGGATTCTCATGAATGCCGCCATCAATCCGGCTTATACCACGAAGATTCTGATTAAGGAATCTAAGAGATACTCATTCAATCTAATGTAGAATGGAGGTGGTTGTCAGGCACACGTTCATGGATTGAGGAAGGTGATGAGTGTCACGGATCATCACCTTCTCCATAATTAAGCGCGAATGAACATCTTAGATAAGAACAAGCGTGTTTGAATGGAAAACGAAGTAATTGTATTAATTCATCGAGACGCTGCAGAGCTCCTCACCCCCAACAATGGAGTTTAGAGACTCATGCCGTCAAAAAGTATGTAATTCAGATCTGAAAATGTCATGAGGTACAAAATAATTCTCTAAAAGTTGTTTAAATAGTAAACTAGTAACCTAGGTTTACAGAATATGAGTAAACTAAGATAATTGGTGCAGAAATCCACTTCTGGAGCCCACTTGGTGTGTGCTGGGGCTGAGACTAAAGCTATCCACGAGTAGAGGCTTTTCTTGGAGTTAAACTCCAAGTTATGACGTGTTTTGGGCGTTCAACTCCAGATCATGACGTGTTTCTGGCGTTTAACTCCAAACAGCAGCGTGTACTTGGCATTCAACGCCAATTTACGTCGTCTATCTTCGCGCAAAGTATGGACTATTATATATTGCTGGAAAGCCCTGGATGTCTACTTTCCAATGCCGTTGAGAGCGCACCAATTGGACTCCTATAGCTCCAGAAAATCCATTTCGAGTGTAGGGAGGTCAGGATCCAATAGCATCAGCAGTCCTTTTTCAGCCTAAGTCAGATTTTTGCTCAGCTTCCTCAATTTCAGCCAGAAAATACCTGAAATCACAGAAAAATACACACACTCATAGTAAAGTCCAGAAATATGATTTTTGCCTAAAAACTAATAATATTTAACTAAAAACTAATTAAAACATGCTAAAATCTACATGAAATTACCCCCAAAAAGCGTATAAAATATCCGCTCATCACAACACCAAACTTAAACTATTGCTTGTCCTCAAGCAACTAGATAAATAAAATAGGATGAACGAAATTAGGAAGTAATAATATCTAAGAGTTTTAAATGGAGCTCAGATTCTTTTTAGATGAGCGGGGCTTGTAGCTTTTTGTTTCTGAACAGTTTTGGCATCTCCCTTTATCCTTTGAATTTCAGAATGATTGGCATCCATAGGAACTTGGAATTCAGATAGTATTATTGATTCTCCTAGTGTATTATGTTGATTCTTGAACACAGTTATTTTATGAGTCTTGGCCGTGGCCCTAAGCACTTTGTTTTCCAGTATTACCACCAGATACATAAATGCCACAGACACATGACTAGGTGAACCTTTTTCAGATTGTGACTCAGCTTTGCTAGAGTCCCCAGTCAGAGGTGTCCAGAGCTCTTGAGCACACTCTGTTTGCCTTGGATCACGACTTTAACCACTCAGTCTCAAGCTTGTAACTTGGACCTGCATGCCATAAGCACATGGTTAGGGACAGCTTGGTTTAGCCGCTTAGGCCTGGAACTATTTTTTTAGACCCTTCTATCCACTGATGCTCAAAGCCTTGGATCCTTTTCACCCTTGCCTTTTGGTTTTAAGGGCTGTTTGGCTTTTATTCCTTTTGAGCCAAAAAAAATTTTTTTTTTGACTGCTTTTTCTTGCTTCAAGAATCAATTTCATGATTTTTCAGATCATCAATAATATTTTTCGTGTTCCTCATTCTTTCAGGAGCCAATATTCATCAAATTCAAAGTACAAGTTATGCACTGTTCAAGCATTCATTCAGAGAACAAAAAGTATTGCCACCACACATAGTTAATTATAATTTTTATTATTAAGAACTTGAAAAAGAAAAATTACTTCTTAATTCTAATTATCTACTATTTTATTCATGCTTGATGATGATGAGAAAAATAAATTATAACTTAATTGGGAATAAAACCATAATAGATATACTATACTAATTACTACTACTACTATATATATATATATCTCCTAAGGTAAATAAAAACACTATCACAGAGTTAAAACTAAAAATTGGAACTCAGCAACCTGTTGTTTTGAGAAGTAGATGTTCCTCTAATCTGTGGGGTGCTTTTCAAGGATTAATTTTTGGCGCTTCAGCTCCCTTAGATCACGCCCTTGCTCTTCCTGTTCCTTAAGCAGTTTGCAAAGCATGCTACTTTGATTGTTCTGTTCTTCCATTATTTGGTCCATAGCTTCTTGCAATTTGGCAATAGAGGCTTCAAGATGTCCCCAATATTCGAATTGAGGGAGTTCTGGGAGGACTTCCTGTGCTTTCCTCTTGATTGGATCATCCTGCAGCTGTTGTCTGTCCATTGATATTCTGGTGATTGGCCTCTCAACTGAGATATACTTTGTTATTCCCATCTTTACTCCGGCATCTTTGCAGAGCATAGAAATTAAGCTTGGATAGGCCAATCTGGCGTCCTTGGAATTCCTGTTTGCTATTTTGTATAATTCGCATGAGATCAGTTGATGGACTTCTACTTCTTTTCCCAACATGATGCAGTGAATCATTACTGCTCTTTTAATGGTAACTTCAGAACGGTTGCTGGTGGGCAATATGGAACGCCCAATGAAATCCAGCCAGCCTCTGGCTACTGGTTTTAGATCTTCTCTTTTGAGTTGAATTGGGGTGCCAGTCGTGCTGGTGGTCCACCTGACTTCAGGGATGCATATATCCTCTAGAATCTTGTCCAGCCTTTATTTATCCTCATCATTCTCCTATTAAAGGAGTCTGGGTCATCTTTCAGTTGAGGAAGCTTAAATATCTCTCTGATCTTGTCAGGATGGGTATGAAAAATCTTCCCTCTGACTAAGGTTCGATAGTCATAGAGAGCAGCTCCAATTATTTTTTGCCTGTCTGTCTGCCATAGATTAGCATAGAACTCCTGAACCATGTTCCTTCCCACTTTCGTTTCAGGATTGGCCAGAATTTCCCAGTTCCTGTTTCGAATTTGCTCTTGGATCTCCGGATATTCATCTTCTTTCAGATCAAATTTGACTTCCGGGATCACTCATCTGTGACTCATTATTTTGTAGTAATGGTCTGAATGTTCTTTAGTTAAGAACTTCCCTTGATTCCAAAGTGGCTTTGGAGTATTCTCTTTCTTGCCTCTTGGGGTGGGTTGTTTTCCTTTAGGAGCCATGATATTAATGAGTATCTTTTTGTGATCACGGATAAACACACCAAACTTAGAGCTTTGCTTGTCCTCAAGCAAAAGAGAAGAAAGAAGAGGGATAGGAGGAGAGCAAGTGTGGGATGGTGATGATGAGAGGGGCGCCGAATTCAATATATAGGGGGGGTGGGAAATTTTCGAAAATAAGAAAAAGATAAGATAGAAGATATGATTTATAAAAGATAGATATGATAAGAAAAAGATATAGTTTAAAAAGGGAAAGATATGAATAGTAATTAAAAAGATAAATCTGAATTTTTAATTTTAAAAAAGATTTTAAAAAGATAATTGAGTTTTGAAAACAAACTTAAAAGAGTTGTATTGGATTGGAAAACAATTTGTCTTTATGGATTAATATATATTTGAAATTTTTGAAAAAGGGATTTTAGAAATTAGGGTTCTTAGAAAACTAATTTGATTTGAAGGATGACATTTTGAAACATGTTGATGCAAGAAATTATGAATTGAAACATAAAAATTTAGAAAATTTGTAAAGAAAAATGAATTTTACCTCCTCCCCACCATCCTGGCATTAAACGCCCAAACGATGCATGTTTTGGGCGTTTAACGCCCACATGCTGCTTCTCCTGGGCGTTCAACGCCCAGCTGATGCTTCTTTCTGGCGTTGAACGCCAGGAAGTCCTTTGTCACTGGGCGTTTTTCTGAACGCCCAGGATGCTGACAATCTGGCGTTAAACGCCCAGAAGGTGCTTCTTTCTGGCGTTCAACGCCCAGAAGATGCTCCTTTCTGGCGTTTAATGCCCAGATGGCTACCCTTACTGGCGTTGAACGCCCAGTGGGTGCTTCTTTTGGGCGTTCAACGCCCAAAATGTTTCTTACTGGCTTTTTTTCGCCAGTGAACTTCCAAATTCCCCTATAACTCTGTGAATTCAATCAATTGCTTTTTTACCTTGAAGATGTTTTGACCTATACCTGTAAAAATCAACAGAAACAAATAAAATTAAATTTTGTGATTGGCTGGGTTACCTCCCAGCAAGCGCTTCTTTAATATTATTAGCTGGACTATTACTGAGCTTTAATTAAGTCTCAGTTTTGAGCATTCTTGCTCAAAATTGCCTTCAAGATAATGTTTAACTCTTTGTCCATTAACAATGAACTTTTTGTTAGAGTCATTATCCTGAAGCTCTACGTATCCATATGGTGATACACTTGTAATTACATATGGACCTCTCCACCGGGATTTTAATTTCCCGGGGAATAATTTGAGCCTAGAATTAAATAGCAGAAATTTCTGCCCCGGTTCAAAGACTCTGGATGACAATTTCTTATCATGCCATCATTTTGCTTTCTCCTTGTAAATTTTTGCATTCTCGAAAGCATTGAGTCTAAATTCCTCTAGCTCATTTAAATGTAGTAAACGATTTTCTCCAGCTAACTTGGCATCAAGGTTCAGGAATCTGGTTGCCCAATAGGCCTTGTGTTCCAGTTCCACTGGCAAGTGGCATGCCTTTCCATACACAAGCTGGTATGGAGAGGTCCTTATAGGGGTCTTGAATGCTGTTCTGTATGCCCACAGAGCATCATCCAAGCTCCTTGCCCAGTCCCTTCTACGGTTAATTACAGTTCGTTCCAGGATTCTTTTGAGTTCTCTATTTGAGACTTCAGCTTTCCCATTAGTCTGTGGGTGATATGGAGTAGCTACCCTGTGGCTGACTCCATAACGAACCAAAGCAGAGTAAAGCTGTTTATTGCAGAAATGAGTGCCCCCATCACTAATTAATACTCTAGGGGTACCAAATCTGCTGAAGATGTGTTTCTGGAGGAATTTTAACACTGTTTTAGTGTCATTAGTGGGTGTTGCAATAGCCTCCACCCATTTGGATACATAATCGACTGCCACCATAATATAAGTGTTTGAGTATGATGGTGGGAAAGGTCCCATGAAGTCAATGCCCCATACATCAAACAACTCAATCTCCAAGATCCCTTGTTGAGGCATGGCATAACTGTGAGGTAGATTGCCAGATCTTTGGCAACTGTCACAATTGAGCACAAACACTCGGGAATCTTTATAGAGAGTAGGCCAGTAGAAGCCACTTTGGAGGACTCTTGTGGCTGTTCGCTCACTTCCAAAATGTCCTCCATACTGTGATCCATGGCAGTGCCATAGGATCTTCTGCGCTTCTTCCTTAGGCACACATCTACGGATTACTCCGTCTGCACATCTCTTGAAGAGATATGGTTCATCCCAAAGATAGTACTTTGCATCTGTGATCAATTTCTTTGATTGCTACCTACTGTACTCTTTGGGTATGAACCTCACTGCCTTGTAATTTGCAATGTCTGCAAACCATGGCACTTCCTGGATGGCAAATAGTTGCTCATCCGGAAAGTTTTCAGAGATCTCAGTAAGAGGGAGGGATGCCCCTTCTACTGGTTCTATTCGGGACAGGTGATCTGCTACCTGATTCTCTGTCCCTTTTCTGTCTCTTATTTCTATATCAAACTCTTGCAGAAGCAACACCCATCTTATAAGTCTGGGTTTTGAATCCTGCTTTGTGAGTAGATATTTAAGAGCAGCATGATCAGTGTACACGATCACTTTTGATCCTACTAAATAGGATCTGAATTTGTCAATGGCGTAAACCACTGCAAGTAGCTCTTTTTCTGTGGTTGTGTAGTTCTTCTGTCCGTCATTTAGAACACGACTGGCATAGTAAATGACGTGCAGAAGCTTGTCATGCCTTTGTCCCAACACTGCACCAATGGCATGGTCACTGGCATCACACATTAGTTCAAATGGCAATGCCCAGTTTGGTGCAGAGATTATAGGTGCAGTGACCAATTTAGCTTTCAGAGTCTCAAATGCCTGCAGACACTCTTTGTCAAAGATAAATGGCGTGTCAGCAGCTAGCAGGTTGCTCAGAGGTTTGGCGATTTTTGAAAAATCCTTTATAAATGTCCTATAGAATCCTGCATGCCCCAGAAAGCTTCTGATTGCCTTAACATTGGCAGGTGGTGGTAGTTTTTCAATTACCTCTATCTTAGCTTGATCCACCTCTATCCCCTTGTTCGAGATTTTGTGCCCAAGGACAATTCCTTCAGTCACCATAAAGTGACACTTCTCCCAGTTTAAAACCAGGTTAGTCTCTTGGCATCTCTTTAGAACAAGTGCTAAATGGTTAAGGCAGGAGCTGAATGAGTCTCCAAATACTGAAAAGTCATCCATGAAGACTTCCGGGAATTTTCCCACCATATCAGAGAAAATTGAGAGCATGCACCTCTGAAAGGTTGCAGGTGCATTGCACAGGCCAAATGGCATCCTTCTGTATACAAATACTCCAGATGGGCAGGTGAATGCCGTTTTCTCCTGATCCTGGGGATCTACTGCAATTTGATTATAACCTGTATATCCATCCAGAAAGCAGTAGTATTCATGACCTGCTAGTCTTTCTAGCATTTGGTCTATGAATGGTAAAGGAAAATGATCCTTTCTGGTGGCTGTATTGAGCCTTCTGTAATCAATACACATATGCCACCCTGTAACTGTTCTTGTAGGAACCAGTTCATTTTTTTCATTGTGAACCACTGTCATGCCTCCCTTTTTAGGGACAACTTGGACAGCGCTTACCCTAGGGCTGTCAGAAATAGGATAAATAATCCCAGCCTCTAGTAATTTAGTGACCTCCTTTTGCACCACTTCCTTCATGGCTGGGTTCAGCCGTCTTTGTGGTTAGACCACAGGCTTGGCGTCACCCTCCAATAGGATCTTGTGCATGCATCTTGCTGGGCTGATGCCCTTAAGATCACTAATGGACCACCCAAGAGCTGTCTTGTGTGTCCTTAGCACTTGAATTAGTGCTTCCTCTTTCTGTGGCTCTAAGGTAGAGCTTATAATTACAGGAAAGGTATCACCTTCTCCCAGAAATGCATATTTTAGGGATGGTGGTAATGGTTTGAGCTCGGGTTTTGGAGGTTTCTCCTCTTCCTGAGGGATTTTCAGAGGTTCTACTGTTCTCTCTGATTCCTCCAGGTCAGGCTGAACATCTTTAAATATGTCCTCTAGCTCTGATTCGAGACTCTCAGCCATATTGACCTCTCTTACCAGAGAGTCAATAATATCAACACTCATGCAGTCATTTGGGGTGTCTGGATGTTGCATGGCTTTGACAACATTCAACTTGAACTCCTCCTCATTGACTCTCAAAGTTACTTCCCCTTTTTGGACATCAATGAGGGTTCGGCCAGTTGCTAGGAAAGGTCTTCCTAGAATGAGAGTTGCACTCTTGTGCTCCTCCATTTCCAGCACCACAAAGTCAGTAGGAAAGGCGAATGGCCCAACCTTGACAATCATGTCTTCAATCACGCCTGAGTTGAAGACATATCCTGCTTGGTTTAATTTCTTCAGTTAAACCAAGCTTTCTGATAGTAGATGCAGGTATTAGGTTGATACTTGCCCCAAGATCACATAAAGCTTGCTTGGTACAAGTACCCTCTAATATGCATGGTATCATAAAGCTCCCAGGATCTTTAAGCTTCTCAGGTAAGCTTTTCAGAATGACTGCACTGCATTCTTCAGTGAGGTAAACTTTTTCAGTTTCCCTCCAATCCTTCTTATGACTTAAGATCTCTTTCATGAACTTAGCATAAGAGGGTATTTGCTCAAGTGCTTCTGCAAACGGAATCTTTAATTCAAGAGTCATGAGATAGTCTGCAAAGCGGGCAAATTGCTTATCCTGTTCCACTTGGCGGAGTTTTTGAGGATAAGGCATTTTGGCTTTGTATTCCTCAACCTTAGTTGCTGCAGGTTTATTACCTACAGAAGTGGGTTAGGAAGCCTTTTTAGAAGGGTTGTTATCAGCACTTGTATGTGACTGATCCCCCACTGGTATTTGAATGCCAGGGGTGGGAGCTGGAGTGGCGTTAGACGCCACCTCCTTGTTTGTTACTGGCGTTTGAACGCCAGAACCATGCTCCCTTTGGGCGTTCAACGCCAGATTCATGCTTGTTTCTGGCGTTGAACGCCAGGAATGAGCATGGTCTGGGCGTTCAGCGCCAGCTTTATTCCTCTCTGGGCTCTGACTGTCCTCAGAGGAATTTTGAGTAGCCATTTGTTCATTTCTTGGTTTCCTGCTGCTTTGAAGTGAGGTATTTAATGTTTTTCCACTTCTTAATTGAACTGCTTGGCATTCTTCTGCTATTTGTTTTGACAGTTGCTTTTCTGTCTGTTTTAATTGTACTTCCATATTCCTGTTAGCCATTCTTGTTTCCTGTAATATTTCCTTGAATTCGGCTAGCTGCTGAGTTAGAAAGTCTAATTGCTGATTGAATTCATTAGCCTGATCCACCGGACTGAGTTCAGCAGTTACTGTTTTAGCTTCTTCTTTCATGGAAGATTCACTACTTAGGTACAGATGTTGATTTCTGGCAACTGTATCAATAAGCTCTTGAGCTTCTTCAATTGTTTTTCTCATATGTATAGATCCACCAGCTGAGTGGTCTAGAGAAATCTGAGCTTTTTCCGTAAGCCCATAGTAGAAGATGTCTAATTGCACCCATTCTAAAAACATTTCAGAAGGGCATTTTCTTAGCATCTCTATGTATCTCTCCCAGGCATCATAAAGGGATTCGTTATCTCCTTGTTTGAAGCCTTGGAGGCTTAGCCTTAGCTGTGTCATCCGTTTTGGAGGGAAATAGTGACTCAGGAATTTTTCTGACAGCTGCTTCCATGTTTTTATGCTGTTCTTAGGCTGGTTATTCAACCACCTCTTAGCTTGATCTTTTACAGAAAATGGAAACAGTAATAATCTGTAGACATCCTGATCCACTTCCTTATCATGTACTGTGTCAGCAATTTGCAAGAATTGTGCCAGAAACTCTGTAGGTTCTTCATGTGGAAGACCAGAATACTGACAGTTTTGCTGCACCATGATAATGAGCTGAGGATTCAACTCAAAGCTACTAACTCCAATGGAGGGTATACATATACTACTCCCATATGAAGCAGTAGTGGGGTTAGCATATGACCCCAGAGTGCTCCTGGACTATTCATTCCCACTTAGTTCCATGATGGAATAAAAGAGATGGTATATATGTTGATATTATTTATTTTATAAAAATTAATTTTTATAAAATAAAATAATAACGAAATAAATAAAAGAAATTGGAAATATTTTGAAATTGAAAATTGAATTTTTATATAAAATTTTTGAAAAATGTAGTTCAAAATTAGTTAGAAAGTATATATATATATTTTTTTTGAATTTTGAATTTTATGATGAAAGAGAAAAATATGCAAAAGACACAAGATTTAAAATTTTTAGATCCAATGTTCCTTATTTCGAAAATTTTGGAGGGAAAACACCAAGGAACACCAAACTTAAAAATTTTAAGATCAAAACACAAGAAAGACTCAAGAACACCTTGAAGATTCACAAGAACACCAAGAACAAAAGAAAGAACACCAAACTTAAAATTTTTAGAAAACCAAGACAAATTTTCGAAAATTATATTAAAATTAACAAGAAAACACCAAACTTTGAGTTTGGCACAAGATTAAATCAAGAAAGATTATTTTTGAAAAAGATTTTCAAAAGAACTGGTGCCCAATCATCAAGAATATAAAACACTACTCTAGCCAATTGGGAGTAAATGTAACACTTGTTCTGAATAGGTATATTCCTTTTGGAAAATTAATGCTTTAAAAAGAACACAAGTGAAACAAGAAAAGACACAAAACAAGAAAAACTCAAGATCAACAAGAAAGATAAACAAGAACAACTTGAAGATCAAGGAAAAACAAGAACATGCAATTCAAAAAAAATTAAGAGACAAGGAGAAGCATGCAATTGACACCAAACTTAGAACAAGACATTAGACTCACGAAAAATTGACAATTAATTAAGAAAAATAATAAATTTTGAAAAGAAATTTTTTTAAAAGAAACTATCCTATCAAGATTTAATGACTCTATAACAATAAAAATAAATTATTCCTAATCTAAGAAATAAAATAAACCTTTAGTTGTTCAAACTCGAATAATCCCCGGCAACGGCGTCAAAAACTTGGTGCACGAAATTGCAATCACACTTTTTACAATCCGCACAACTAACCAGCAAGTGCACTGGGTCGTCCAAGTAATACCTTACGTGAGTAAGGGTCGATCCCACGGAGATTATTTTTGTTGAAACGAACTATATTTATTTTATTAATCTTAGTCAGGATATTAATTAAAATTATCAGTTGGAATTATTAGATTGGGAACTTAAAAGAGAATAAAAGCGTTACTTGTTGTGCAGTAATGAGAAATATGTTGGAGTTTTGGAGATGCTTTGTCCTTTGAATTTCTACTTTTCCTTGAAATCCTCTTCCCACACGCAAGGTCCCTTCCATGGCAAGCTCTATGTAGGGTGTCACCGTTGTCAATGGCTACCTCCCATCCTCTCAGTGAAAACGTTCCTATGCTCTGTCACAACACGGCTAATCATCTGTCGGTTCTCAATAAGGTTGGAATAGAATCCATTGATTCTTTTGCGTCTGTCACTAACGCCCAGCCTTCAGGAGTTTGAAGCTCGTCACAGTCATTCAATCCCAGAATCCTACTCGGAATACCACGGACAAGGTTTAGACTTTCCGGATTCTCATGAATGCCGCCATCAATCCGGCTTATACCACGAAGATTCTGATTAAGGAATCTAAGAGATACTCATTCAATCTGATGTAGAACGGAGGTGGTTGTCAGGCACACGTTCATGGATTGAGGAAGGTGATGAGTGTCACGGATCATCACCTTCTCCATAATTAAGCGCGAATGAACATCTTAGATAAGAACAAGCGTGTTTGATTGGAAAACAAAGTAATTGTATTAATTCATCGAGACGCTGCAGAGCTCCTCACCCCCAACAATGGAGTTTAGAGACTCATGCCGTCAAAAAGTATGTAATTCAGATCTGAAAATGTCATGAGGTACAAAATAATTCTCTAAAAGTTGTTTAAATAGTAACAGTAACCTAGGTTTACAGAATATGAGTAAACTAAGATAATTGGTGCAGAAATCCACTTCTGGGGCCCACTTGGTGTGTGCTGGGGCTGAGACTAAAGCTATCCACGAGTAGAGGCTTTTCTTGGAGTTAAACTCCAAGTTATGACGTGTTTTGGGCGTTCAACTCCGGATCATGACGTGTTTCTGGCGTTTAACTCCAAACAGCAGCGTGTACTTGGCGTTCAACGCCAAGTTACGTCGTCTATCTTCGCGAAAAGTATGGACTATTATATATTGCTGGAAAGCCCTAGATGTCTACTTTCCAACGCCGTTGAAAGCGCGCCAATTGGACTCTTGTAGCTCCAGAAAAGCCATTTCGAGTGCAGGGAGGTCAGGATCCAACAGCATCAGCAGTCCTTTTTCAGCCTAAGTCAGATTTTTGCTCAGCTTCCTCAATTTCAGCCAGAAAATACCTGAAATCACAGAAAAATACACACACTCATAGTAAAGTCCAGAAATATGATTTTTTCCTAAAAACTAATAATATTTAACTAAAAACTAATTAAAACATGCTAAAATCTACATGAAATTACCCCCAAAAAGCGTATAAAATATCCGCTCATCAAGCATCTTGCAGCTTGGCAACAGATGCTTCTAGGCGGGCCCAGTAGTCAAATTCAGGAAGTTCAAGGAGGAATTCCTGCACCCTCCTTTTGATAGAGTTATCTTGCATTTGTCCTTCCATTGACTTCTTGGTGATTGGATGTTCAATTGGGATGAATTCATCTACTCCCATCCTCACCCCAGCATCTTTACATAGCAAAGAGATTAAGCTTGGGTAAGCCAGTTTGGCTTCAGTGGAGTTCTTGTTTGCAATTGTGTAAATCTCACAAGCAATCAGATGATGAATCTTCACTTCTTTTCCCAGCATAATGCAATGAATCATCACTGCTCTCTTGACAGTGACCTCAGAACAGTTACTAGTGGGCAAAATAGAACGCCCAATGAAGTCTAGCCAACCTCTTGCAACTGGTTTGAGGTCTCCCCTCTTGAGTTGGTTTGGGACACATTTTGAATTGGTTATCCACTTAGTTCCAGGGAGGCATATGTCCTCTAGAACTTGATCCAACTCCTTATTTGCTCTCACCATTCTCCTATTAAAGGATTCAGGATCATCTTGTAGTTGAGGCAGTTTGGAGACCTCTCTTATTTTGTCCAGATGGAAGTAAATAGTTCTCCCTCTGACCATGGTTCTGAAGGTATGGAAAGCAGTTCCAGTCATTCTCTGCTTATCTGTTAGCCACAGATTTGAGTAGAATTCCTGAACCATGTTTCTTCCAACCTTTGTCTCGGGATTGGCTAGAATTTCCCATCCTCTATTTCGAATTTGCTCTTGGACCTCCGGATATTCGTCTTCTTTCAGATCGAATTTAACTTCCGGGATCACTTACCTTAGACCCATTATTTTGTGGTAATGGTCTGCATGTTCTTTGGTTAAGAACTTCTCTTGACTCCAAAGATTCTTTGGAGTATTCTCTTCCTTGCCTCTTGAATTGGTTTGTTTTCCTTTGGGAGCCATGGTCTTGATGAGCCTTAGCTTAGTGATCACGGAAAAGCACACCAAAGTTAGTGGTTTGCTTGCCCTCAAGCAAAAGAAAGGAAATGGGAGAGAGAGGAGGAGAAGCAAATTCGAATGGTGAAGAGAGGGGGATGGCCGAATGTGTATTTATAAGGGAGGGGGAGGGATTTCGAAAGTTTTGAAAGAGATTTGAGAAGATATGGAAAGAATTTGAGAAAATACTTGAGTTTTTGAAGAAGATTTGGAAAGGATTTGAAAAAGATTTGAGAAATAATTTAGAAAAATGTTGGATTTTTGAAATTTGAGGGTGAATGATGAAAAATTGTAACATGTTTATGTAGAAAATTATGGGTCAAAACATGAAAGTGTGAAAAAATTTGAAGTGGAAAGAAAAATCTCCTTCCCCTGCCTTTCTGGCGTTAAACGCCCAGAATGGTATCCATTCTAGCGTTTAACGCCCAATTGGTGGCCATTATGGGCGTTTAACGCCCAGCCAGGCACCCTGGTTGGTGTTAAACGCCAGAAACCCCTTTATCACTGAGCATTTTGCTGAACGCCCAGGATGCTGTAATTTCGGCGTTAAACGCCCAGAATGGTGCCCATTCTGGCGTTTAACGCCCAAAATGGTGCCTTTACTGGCGTTAAATGCCCAGAATGGTATCCATTCTGGCATTTAACGCCCAGAATGGTATCCATTCTGGTGTTTAACGCCCAGAGTGCCCTTTTCTGGCATTTTCTTGCCAGCAAGCTCATTTTCTCTGCTTTTTTCACTGAATCCTTCTGTAACTCTGTGAATTCCTTCAATTTCGATGATCAACCTTGAAGAATATATATCAAACTTTTATTAAATAAAACAAATAACTTACTAATGACTGGGTTGCCTCCCAGCAAGCGCTTCTTTATTGTCTTTAGCTGGACCTTTACTGAGACTTATTCAAGCCTCAGTTTTGAGCATTCCTGCTCAAAATTGCTTTCAAGATAATGTTTGATCCTCTGTCCATTAACAATGAACTTTTTGTCAGAATCAATATCCTGAAGCTCAACATATCCATATGGTGACACTCTTGTAATCACATACGGGCCCCTTCACCGGGATTTCAGTTTTCCTGGGAATAGTCTGAGCCTAGAGTTGAAGAGCAGAACTTTTTGTCCTGGCTCAAAGACTCTGGATGACAACTTCTTGTCATACCACTTTTTTGCCTTTTCCTTATAAAATTTTGCATTTTCAAAGGCACTGAGTCTGAATTCCTCTACCTCATTTAGCTGGAGCAATCTTTTTTCACCAGCTAACTTAGCATCCAGGTTTAGGAATCTGGTTGCCCAGTAGGCTTTATGTTCCAGTTCCACAGGCAGATGACAGGCCTTGCCATACACAAGTTGGTATGGAGAGGTTCCTATAGGAGTCTTGAATGCTGTTCTGTATGCCCACAGAGCATCATCCAAGCTCTTTGCCCAGTCCTTTCTACGGGCAATTACAGTCTGTTCCAGGATTCTTTTTAACTCTCTATTAGAGACTTCAGCTTGCCCATTTGTCTGTGGATGATACGAAGTTGCTACTTTGTGGCTAATTTCATATCGGACCATTGTAGAGTACAGCTGTTTATTGCAGAAATGAGTGCCCCCATCACTGATTAGTACTCTGGGAACACCAAACCTGCTGAAGATGTGTTTCTGGAGGAATTTCAGCACAGTCTTGGTATCATTATTGGGTGTGGCAATTGCTTCTACCCATTTAGATACATAGTCTACTGCCACTAGAATATAAGTGTTTGAGTATGATGGTGGGAAGGGACCCATGAAGTCAATACCCCATACATCAAACAATTCAATCTCTAAGATCCCTTGTTGAGGCATGGCGTAACCATGAGGCAAGTTACCAGCTCTTTGGCAACTGTCACAGTTACGCACAAACTCTCGGGCATCCCTATAGAGAGTAGGCCAGTAAAAGCCACATTGGAGGACTTTAGTGGCTGTTCGCTCACTTCCGAAATGTCCCCCATACTGTGATCCATGGCAATGCCATAAGATCCTTTGTGCTTCCTCTCTAGGTACACATCTGCAGATCATTCCGTCTGCACATCTCTTAAAGAGATATGGCTCATCCCATAGGTAGTACTTGGCATCTGAAATTAATTTTTTTTCTTTGCACCCTACTGTACTCCTGGGGTATGAACCTCACAGCTTTATAGTTTGCAATATCTATAAACCATGGTTCTTCCTGAATGGCAAAGAGTTGCTCATCTGGAAAGGTCTCAGAGATCTCAGTAGAGGGGAGGGACGCCCCAGCTACTGGTTCTATTCGGGACAAGTGATCAGCTACCTGGTTCTCTGTCCGTTTTCTGTCTCTTATTTCTATATCAAACTCTTGCAGAAGCAACACCCATCTTATGAGCCTGGGTTTTGAATCCTGCTTTGTGAGTAAGTACTTAAGAGCAGCGTGGTCAGTGTACACAATCACTTTTGATCCTACTAAATAGGATCTAAACTTGTCAATGGCATAAACCACTACAAGTAACTCTTTTTCTGTGGTTCTGTAATTCTTCTGTGCATCATTTAGATCACGGCTAGCATAATAAATGATGTGCAGAAGCTTGTTGTGCCTCTGTCCCAACACTGCACCAATAGCATGGTCACTGGCATCACACATTAGTTCGAATATTAATGTCCAGTCTGGTGCATAAATGACTGGTGTTGTGACCAGCTTGGCTTTCAGGGTCTCAAACGCCTGCAGACACTCTGTGTCAAACACAAATGGTGTGTCAGCAGCTAGCAGATTGCTTAGAGGTTTTGCAATTTTTGAAAAATCCTTTATAAACCTTCTGTAGAATCCTGCATGTCCCAGAAAGCTTCTTATTGCCTTTACATTGGCAAGTGGTGGTAATTTTTCAATCACCTCCACCTTGGCTTGATCCACATCTATCCCCTTGCTTGAAATTTTGTGTCCAAGGACAATTCCTTCAGTCACCATAAAGTGACATTTCTCCCAGTTTAAGACCAGGTTAGTCTCTTGGCACCTTTTCAGGAAAAGTGCTAGATGATCAAGACAGGAGTTGAATGAGTCTCCAAATACTGAGAAGTCATCCATGAAGACTTCCAGGAACTTCTCTACCATATCAGAGAAGATGGAGAGCATGCACCTCTGAAAAGTTACAGGTGCATTGCATAGACTAAAAGGCATTCTTCTGTAAGCAAATACGCCAGAAGGACAGGTGAATGCTGTTTTCTCTTGATCTTGAGGGTCCACTGCAATTTGATTGTAGCTTGAATAGCCATCCAAAAAGCAGTAATAAACATGACCCGCTAGTCTTTCCAGCATCTGGTCTATGAATGGTAAAGGAAAATGATCCTTTCTAGTGGCTGTATTGAGTCTTCTGTAGTCAATACACATACGCCACCCTGTAACTGTCCTTGTAGGAACCAGTTCATTCTTTTCATTATGGACCACTGTCATGCCTCCCTTCTTGGGGACAACTTGGACAGGGCTCACCCCAGGGGCTATCAGAAATAGGATAAATAATCCCAGCCTCTAGTAACTTAGTGACCTCTTTCTGCACCACCTCCTTCATGGTTGGATTTAGCCGCCTCTGTAGTTTAACCACTGGTTTGGCATTATCTTCCAATAGGATCTTGTGCATGCATCTTGCTGGGCTAATGCCCTTAAGATCACTTATGGACCATCCAAGAGTTGTCTTGTGTGTCCTTAGCACTTGAATTAGTGCTTCCACTTCCTGTGAATTTAAAGCAGAGCTTATGATCACTGGAAAAGTGTCACCTTCTCCCAGAAATGCATACTTCAGGGATGGTGGTAGTGGTTTGAGCTCAGGTTTGGGAGGCTTATCCTCTTCCTGAGGAATTTTCAGAGGTTCTTTTATTTCCTCCTGGTTCCTCCTGATCAGGCTGAACATCTTTAAAGATGTCCTCTAGCTCTGATTCGAGACTCTCAGTCATATTGATCTCTTCCACCAAAGAGTCAATAATATTAGTGCTCATGCAGTCATTTGATGTGTTTGGATGTTACATAGCTTTGACAGCATTCAACTTGAACTCATCCTCATTGACTCTCAGGGTCACTTCCCCTTTTTGTACATCAATATATAAGAGTGCGTCCAGTTGCTAGGAAGTGTCTTCCTAGGATGAGAGTTGCACTCTTGTGCTCCTCTATTTCTAGAACTACAAAGTCAGTGGGAAAGGAAAATGGCCCAACCTTGACAATCATGCCTGATGGATATTTAATGGAGCCGTCAGCAAGTTGGAGACATATCCGGGTTGGTTTGACTTTTTCAGTCAACCCAAGCTTTCTGATAATGGTTGTAGGTATCAGGTTGATACTTGCTCCAAGGTCACATAGGGCTGTCTTGGTACAAGCACCTTATAATGTGCATGGTATCATAAAGCTTCTTGGGTCTTGAAGCTTCTCTGGTAAGCTTTTCAGAATGACTGCACTGCATTCTTCAGTGAGAAACACCTTTTCAGTTTCTCTCCAATCCTTCTTATGACTTAAGATCTCTTTCATGAACTTAGCATAAGAGGGTATTTGCTCAAGTGCCTCTACAAACGGAATCTTTATTTCAAAAGTCCTGAGATAGTTTGCAAAGTGGGCAAATTGTTTATTCTGTTTCGCTTGGCGGAGTTTCTGAGGATAAGGCATCTTGGCTTTATATTCTTCAACCTTAGTTGCTGCAGGTTTATTCCCTACAGAGGTGTTGGAGAAGCCTTCTTAAAGGGGTACTATCAGCATCTCAGGTGTTGATCTCATTGGCGTTTGAACGCCAGGACTGGGTGCAGGATGGGCATTTAACGCCAGCTTTCCACCCTTTTCTGGAATTTGAACGCCAGAACTGGGCAAGGAATGGGAGTCTAACGCCAACTTTTCCCCCTTTTCTGGCGTTTGATCGCCAGAAGAATTCCTTTCTGGGCTCTTACTGTCCTCAGAGGAAATTTGGGCAGTGGTTTGGTTATCCTCTGTCAGTTGTTCCTTTCTTGGCTTTCTGCTGCTTTGAGTTGATACATTCAATGTCTTCCCACTCCTTAATTTAACAGCTTGGCATTCTTCTGTTATCTGTTTAGATAGCTACTGTCTTGTCTGATTCAATTGTGCTTCCATATTCTGGTTAGCATTTTTAGTTTCTTGGAGCATCTCTTTAAACTTTGCTAATTGTTTTGTCATCAGGAGTAATTGTTGATTAAGTTCAACAATTTGTTCCTGAGGATTAGGATCAGTAGTTACTGCCAGTTCTTTTTATAGAGGACTCACTGCTTGAGTATAGATGTTGATTTCTAACAACCGTATCTATGAGCTCTTGAGCCTCTTCAATCGTTTTTCTCATGTGTATAGATCCATCAGCTGAGTGGTCTAAAAACATCTGAGCCTTTTTTGTAAGCCCATAGTAGAAGATGTCTAACTGTACCCACTCTGAAAACATTTCAGAGGGGCATTTCCTTAGCATACCTCTATACCTCTCCCAGGCATTATAAAGGGATTCATTATCCTTGTTTAAAGCCTTGGATGTCCAGCCTTAGCTGTGTCATCCTTTTGGAGGGTAAAATGATTCAGGAATTTGTCTGATAAATGTCTCCATGTTTTTATGCTTGCTGTGGGTTGGTTATCAACACCTCTTAGCTTGATCTTTTACAGCAAATGGAAACAGTAACAATCTGTAGACATCCTGATCCACTTCTTTCACGTATTGTGTCAGCAATTGTAAGAACTGTGCCAGAACTCAGTAGGTTCTTCCTGTGAAAGACTGGAATACTGGCAATTTTGCTGTACCATGATAATGAGTTGAGGATTTAGCTCAAAGCTTCTTGCTTTAATGGGAGGTATACAGATGCTACTCCCATATGCAGCTGTAGTGGGGTTGGCATATGACCCCAGAGTCCTTCTGGACTGCTCAATTCCACTTAGGTCCATGATGGAGAACGGGAGATGATGTGGATATTATTTTATTCTTTTACTATTTTTGAAAAAGATTTTAAAAAAATCAATTTTTGAAAATAGAATTTTGACTTGACTAAAAAAAAGATATGATTTTGAAAATTTATGCAAAATTTCGAAAAGTATGAGTAAAACAAAAAAATGATATTTTTTTGATTTTTGAATTTTAATGAGGAAAGAGAAAAACAACAAAATGACAACAAACTTAAAGTTTTTTTTTTTTGAAAATCAAACACAAAATTTCGAAAATTTAAAGGAAAACACAAAGAAAACACCAAACTTAAAATATAAAACTAAACTCAAATAAAAGACTCTAAACCACAAAAATAAAATATTCATAATCTAAGCAACAAAATAAACCGTCAGTTGTCCAAACTCGAACAATCCCCGGCAACGGCGCCAAAAACTTGGTGCACGAAATCACAATCACACTTTTGTAATTCTGCACAACTAACCAGCAAGTGCACTGGGTCGTCCAAATAATACCTTACGTGAGTAAGGGTCGATCCCACAGAGATTGTCGGCTTGAAGCAAGCTATGGTTATCTTGTAACTCTTAGTCAGGATATCAATAATTCTCAGATTTAATTGTAAAAAGTAAAAGAACGTGAAATAAATACTTGTTTTGCAGTAATGGAGAATAGGTTGAGGTTTTGGAGATGCTATATCTTCTGAATCTCTGCTTTCCTACTGTCCTCTTCTTCATGCACGCAAGGCTCCTTCCATGGCAAGCTGTATGTTGGGTCTCATCATTGTCAATGGCTACCTCCCGTCCTCTTAGTGAAAATGTTCAACGCGCTCTGTCACAGCATGGCTAATCATCTGTCGGTTCTCGATCATGTCGGAATAGAATCCAGTGATTCTTTTGCGTCTGTCACTAACGCCCAACACTCGCGAGTTTGAAGCTCGTCACAGCCATTCAATCCCTGAATCCTACTCGGAATACCACAGACAAGGTTTAGACTTTCCGGGTTCTCAAGAATGGCCGCCAATGGATTCTAGCTTATACCACAAAGATTCTGATTAAGAATCCAAGAGATACACACTCAATCGAAGGTAGAACGGAGGTGGTTATCAGGCACACGTTCATAGGTGAGAATGGTGATGAGTGTCACGGATCATCACATTCATCAGGTTGAAGAACAAGTGCTATCTTAGAATAGAAGCAAGCGTGATTGAATGAAAAACAGTAGTAATTGTATTAATTCATCAAGACACAGCAGAGCTCCTCACCCCCAACCATAGGGTTTAGAGACTCATGCCGTAGAAGATACAGTATGAAACGTGTAATGTGTCATAGGTGAAGATACAATAGCAAAAAGTCCTATTTATAGTGAACTAGTGACCTAGGGGTTACAAGAATGAGTAAATGACGTAAAAATCCACTTTCGGGGTCCACTTGGTGTGTGCTTGGGCTGAGCATTGAAGCTTTCATGTGTAGAGACTTTTCCTGGAGTTAAACGCCAGCTTTTGTGCCAGTTTGGGCGTTTAACTCCAACTTTTGTGCCAGTTCCGGCGTTAAACGCCAGGAATTCTTAAGCTGATTTGGAACGCCGGTTTGGCCCATCAATTCTTGGGCAAAGTATGGACTATTATATATTTCTAGAAAGCCAGGATGTCTACTTTCCAAAACAATTAAGAGCGCGCCAATTGGGCTTCTGTAGCTCCAGAAAATCCACTTCGAGTGCAGGGAGGTCAGAATCCAACAGCATCTGCAGTCCTTTTTCAACCTCTGAATCAGATTTTTGCTCAGGCCCCTCAATTTTAGCCAGAAAATACCTGAAATCACAGAAAAATACACAAACTCATAGTAAAGTCCAGAAATGTGATTTTTAATTAAAAACTAATAAAAACATAATAAAAACTAACTAAAACATACTAAAAATATACTAAACACAATGCCAAAAAGCGTATAAATTATCCGCTCATCACTTGCCAAGAGAACGGATTCATAATAAAAAATTTTGTGGGGTGTGAATTCCGGTCATCAAGTTTTATGGTGCCGTTGCCGGAGATTGGTTTGAATTTGACAATTACTAAATTGATTGGGGAGTGGTGCACGAAATTGTGATCATCAATGGCGCCATCAACATGGTACGCTTATTGCAATCTCAACTCTCTATCACAACTCCGCACAACTAACCAGCAAGTGCACTGGGTCATCCAAGTAATAAACCTTACGCGAGTAAGGGTCGATCCCACGGAGATTGTTGGTATGAAGCAAGCTATGGTCACCTTGTAAATCTTAGTCAGGCAGACTCAAATGGGTATAGATGATGAATGAATAAAACATAAAGATAAAGATAGAGATACTTATGTATATCATTGGTGAGAGCTTCAGATAAGCGTATGAAGATGCTTTCCCTTCCGTCTCTCTGCTTTCCTACTGTCTTCATCCAATCCTTCTTACTCCTTTCCATGGCAAGCTTATGCAAGGGTTTCACCGTTGTCAGTGGCTACCTCCCATCCTCTCAGTGGAAATGTTCAACGCACCCTGTCACGGCACGGCTATCCATCTGTCGGTTCTCAATCAGGCCGGAATAGAATCCAGTGATTCTTTTGCGTCTGTCACTAACGCCCCGCCTTCAGGAGTTTGAAGCACGTCACAGTCATTCAATCATTGAATCCTACTCAGAATACCACAGACAAGGTTAGACCTTCCGGATTCTCTTGAATACCGCCATCAGTTCTTGCCTATACCACGAAAACTCTGATCTCACGGAATGGCTGGCTCGTTTGTCAGGCGAGCACTCGGTTGTCAGGCGATCAACCATGCATCGTGTATCAGGAATCCAAGAGATATTCACCCAATCTAAGGTAGAACGGAGGTGGTTGTCAGTCACACGTTCAGGTGAGAATGATGATGAGTGTCACGGATATCACATTCATCAAGTTGAAGAACAAGTGATATCTTGGACAAAGAACAAGCGGAATTGAATAGAAGAACAATAGTAATTTCATTAATACTCGAGGTACAGCAGAGCTCCACACCTTAATCTATAGTGTGTAGAAACTCCACCGTTGAAAATACATAAGAACAAGGTCTAGGCATGGCCGTGAGGCCAACCTCCCAATGATCTAAGATAGCATAAGAACAAAGATAGCTACCAAGATATCTAAATACAATAGTAAAAGGTCCTACTTATAGAGAACTAGTAGCCTAAGGTTTACAGAGATGAGTAAATGACATAAAAATCCACTTCCGGGCCCACTTGGTGCGTGCTTGGGCTGAGCAATGAAGCATTTTCGTGTAGAGACTCTTCTTGGAGTTAAACGCCAGCTTTTATGCCAGTTTGGGCGTTTAACTCCCATTTAGGTGCCAGTTCCGGCGTTTAACGCTGGAAAATCTGAGGGTGACTTTGAACGCCGGTTTGGGCCATCAAATCTTGGGCAAAGTATGGATTATCATATATTGCTGGAAAGCCCAGGATGTCTACTTTCCAAAGCCGTTGAGAGCGTGCCAATTGGGCTTCTGTAGCTCCAGAAAATCCACTTCGAGTGCAGGGAGGTCAGAATCCAACAGCATCTGCAGTCCTTTTCAGTCTCTGGATCAGATTTTTGCTCAGGTCCCTCAATTTCAGCCAGAAAATACCTGAAATCACAGAAAAACACACAAACTCATAGTAAAGTCCAGAAAAGTGAATTTTAACCAAAAACTAATAAAAATATACTAAAAACTCAACTCAAACTACTAAAAACATACTAAAAACAATGCCAAAAAGCGTACAAATTATCAGCTCATCACAATACCAAACTTAAAGGTAGCGTTTGTTTTCAGGTATTGAGACAGAGACTGAGAGACTGAGACTCAATATTGTGTTTGTTAGTTCAGAGACTGGTACTAAAATTTCTGTCTCTGTCTCCAAAATTTCAGTATTTCAGTACCTCCAAAAAGTAGGGACACAGGGGACTGAAATTTTTAGAGATGGAGACTGAAACTTTAATAACATTTTATACCTAAAATACTTTCATTTCAATTAATTAATTCCAATTTTACCCTTTGTGCAAATTAAATTAGAGTTTCATTCTTATTTCAATTCCTGTCTCTCATTTTGCACCAAACAGAATACTGAGATTTGTTTCAATCCCTGTCTCTTAATCTCTGTCTCTCAGTCTCAGTCTTTCTGTCTCTGTCTCTCCACCAAACGCTACCAAATTGTTGCTTGTCCCCAAGCAACTGAAAATCAAATAAGATAAAAAGAAGAGAATATGCAATGAACTCCAAAAACATCTATGAAGATCAGAATTAATTAGATGAGCGGGGCTTTTAGCTTTTTGCCTCTGAACAGTTTTGGCATCTCACTCTATCCTTTGAAATTCAGAATGATTGGCTTCTTTAGGAACTCAGAATCCAGATAGTGTTATTGATTCTCCTAGTTAAGTATGATGATTCTTGAACACAGCTACTTTATGAGTCTTGGCCGTGGCCCAAAGCACTCTGTCTTCCAGTATTACCACCGGATACATACATGCCACAGACACATAATTGGGTGAACCTTTTCAGATTGTGACTCAGCTTTGCTAGAGTCCCCAATTAGAGGTGTCCAGGGTTCTTAAGCACACTCTTTTTGCCTTGGATCACAACTTTATTTCTTTCTTTTTCTTTCTTTTTCTCTTTCTTTTTCGTTTTTTTTTTTGTATTCACTGCTTTTTCTTACTTCAAGAATCATTTTTATGATTTTTCAGATCCTCAGTAACATGTCTCCTTTTTCATCATTCTTTCAAGAGCCAACATTCATGAACCACAAATTCAAAAGACATATGCACTGTTTAAGCATACATTCAGAAAACAAAAGTGTTGCCACCACATCAAAATAATTAAACTGTTATAAAATTCAAAATTCATGCAATTCTTATCTTTTTCAATTAAGAACATTGTTTATTTAAGAAAGGTGATGGATTCATAGGACATTCATAACTTTAAGGCATAGACACTAAGACACTAATGATCATAAGACACAAACATGGACAAACATAAAGCATAAATTTTCGAAAAACAAGAAAATAAAGAACAAGGAGATTAAAGAACGGGTCCACCTTAATGATGGCGGCTTGTTCTTCCTCTTGAAGGTCTTATGGAGTGCTTGAGCTCCTCAATATCTCTTCCTTGTCTTTGTTGCTCCTCTCTCATGATTCTTTGATCTTCTCTAATTTCATGGAGGAGGATGGAATGTTCTTGGTGCTCCACCCTTAGTTGTCCCATGTTGGAACTCAATTCTCCTAGGGAGGTGTTCAGTTGCTCCCAATAGTCTTGTGGAGGAAAGTGCATCCCTTGAGGCATCTCAGGGATTTCATGATGAGAGGGGTCTCTTGTTTGCTCCATCCTTTTCTTAGTGATGGGCTTGTCCTCATCAATGGGGATGTCTCCCTCTATGTCAACTCCAACTGAATAACAGAGGTGACAAATGAGATAAGGAAAGGCTAACCTTGCTAAGGTAGAGGACTTGTCCGCCACCTTATAGAGTTCTTGGGCTATAACCTCATGAACTTCCACTTCTTCTCCAATCATGATGCTATGAATCATGATGGCCCGGTCTAGAGTAACTTCGGACCGGTTGCTAGTGGAAATGATTGAGCGTTGGATAAACTCCAACCATCCTCTAGCCATGGGCTTGACTTGAATCTCTCTTCCATTGGGCGCCCTCTTCACAAATGTCAGTGAGGACTTGGTCCAACCTTTGATCAAAGTTGCCCCTTCTAGTGTAAGGATGTTCATCTCCTTGCATCATGGGCAAGTTGAATGCTAACCTTACATTTTCCGGACTAAAATCCAAGTATTTCCCCCGAACCATAGTAAGCCAATTCTTTGGATCCGGGTTCACACTTTGATCATGGTTCTTGGTGATCCATGCATTGGCATAGAACTTTTGAACCATCAAGATTCCGACTTGTTGAATGGGGTTGGTGAGAACTTCCCAACCTCTTCTTCGGATCTCATGTCGGATCTCCGGATATTCACTCTTTTTGAGTGAAAAAGGGACCTCGGGGATCACCTTCTTCAAGGCCACAACTTCATAGAAGTGGTCTTGATGCACCCTTGAGATGAATCTCTCCATCTCCCATGACTCGGAGGTGGAAGCTTTTGCCTTCCCTTTCCTCTTTCTAGAGGTTTCTCCGGCCTTGGATGCCATAAATGGTTATGGAAAAAAGATAGCTACCAAGATATCTAAATACAATAGTAAAAGGTCCTACTTATAGAGAACTAGTAGCCTAAGGTTTACAGAGATGAGTAAATGACATAAAAATCCACTTCCGGGCCCACTTGGTGTGTGCTTGGGCTGAGCAATGAAGCATTTTCGTGTAGAGACTCTTCTTGGAGTTAAACGCCAGCTTTTATGCCAGTTTGGGCGTTTAACTCCCATTTAGGTGCCAGTTCCAGCGTTTAACGCTGGGAAATCTGAAGGTGACTTTGAACGCCGGTTTGGGCCATCAAATCTTGGGCAAAGTATGGACTATCATATATTGCTGGAAAGCCCAGGATGTCTACTTTCCAAAGCCGTTGAGAGCGCACCAATTGGGCTTCTGTAGCTCCAGAAAATCCACTTCGAGTGCAGGGAGGTCAGAATCCAACAGCATCTGCAGTCCTTTTCAGTCTCTGGATCAGATTTTTGCTCAGGTCCCTCAATTTCAGCCAGAAAATACCTGAAATTACAGAAAAACACACAAACTCATAGTAAAGTCCAGAAAAGTGAATTTTAACTAAAAACTAATAAAAATATACTAAAAACTCAACTCAAACTACTAAAAATATACTAAAAACAATGCCAAAAAGCGTACAAATTATCCGCTCATCAGGGAGCTAGATTAAGCATTTTAATTACTCTGTCATTTCCTTTCTAGTTCCTTGTCCTTTTCTTTTCTTTTTCCTATTTTATTTTATTTTGCTTTAATCATTTTAGTCGTTCATTATTTATATTTTTTTTAGTTTTCTTACTACTCTATTAACTGTTTGATCAATCGCGTCAACCAAGCTAACCACTAACCTCAACAAGAATTTTCACTTCACTTATACTCTGCTGGCTATTTGCTGAATGTATGACAGGTAGAAGGGGAGAAACTTCATTCTCCTTCGATAGTGAACCTGAGAGGACCTTCCTTAGATTAAGGAGGGAAGCAAGAGGCAAAGGCATAGTTTGAGAGGAAGTAGTGGAGGAAGATCTGAGAACTAATATGGAGGAAGAGATACATAACCATGTTGAAGAGGAAGCTGGAAATCATATTGGGAAAGAGAGGAGAGTCTTAGGCTCCTACATCAACCCAAATCCAGGAAACTGTGGCAACAGCATTCTGAAGCCAACAATTCATGCTAACAACTTTGAGTTGAAACCTCAACTCATCACACTTTTCTAGAATAATTGTTCATATGAAGGGGGTGCCCAGTTGGACCCAAATCAACATCTCACTACATTCTTGAGGATATGCGACATCATTCCCCAAGGAGAGCTTGACCACTTGGGAAGAGGTTGTAAACAAGTTCCTAGCAAGATTCTACCCACCACATAGAGTCAATAGGTTGAGAACTAAGGTGCAAACATTCACGCAGTAAGATGGTGAAACACTTTATGAGGCCTGGGAGAGGTTCAAAGAATTGACGAGGAAATGCCTTCCGGAGATGTTCAATGAATGGGTTCAACTACACATCTTCTATGAGGAGCTATCATATGAAGCAAAGAAGGCTGTGGACCACTCTTCAAGGGTTTCACTCAACAAGAAGAAAACTATTGGAGAGGCCATAGATGTTATTGAAACTGTAGCTGAAAATGAGTACTGCTACTCTTCAGAAAGAGCTCAAAAGAGAGGGGTGCTGGAACTCAACTCTATGGATGCCTTGTTGGCACAAAACAAAGCAATTGCAGCACAATTAGCAGCCTTAACAAAGAAGGTGGAGGCAAGCCAAGTCTCAGCTGTCCAAGCTCAAGCACCACCGCAAGAAAAAGATGCACTAGAAGATGAATGTGAATGGGAGCAGGAAAACTATGTGAACAATCCCTCTAGACCATCATATGACCCAAACTCTAATACATACATCCCAGGTTGGAAGAACCTCCCAAATTTTGGATGGGGAAACCAACAAGACCATAAACCATACTACTCTAACTATCACAACAACCATAACTCTAACCACCAATCAAGCAACAATAGACCTTATCACAACTCACAAAACACATCATATCACCCTACACAGTAAACACATAACAACCACCACCAAGATGCATCAACCCCCACCATGCAACCATGTGAAACTAGCAGCAGTTTCTCAAATTTGGAGGCAGCTATAGCTCAATTGTCAACACAATTGACAGGGACTATCTCCACTATTCTAGAAAGACAGTTATAGACTGACAGAAAGATAGATGCTAACCATGAAGAGTTCAGGTCCAATATGAAGAATCAAGGGGCATCAATTTCAAAATAGGAAGCACAAGTAGGGAGTTTGTCTAAGCAAATACCTATGCCCACACATACCTTTTCTAGTGACAGCATGGCTAACCCAAGGGGGGAGTGCAAGGCCATAACACTCAGGAGCAGAAAAGTTGTGGAAGAAACACCCCCAAGTCAAAGCCACCAGGAGGAAGAAAGTGCAAAGGAACCTGAAATCAGGAAGGAAGAAAAGACCTCTACACCATCCTTACCAAAGCAAGTCCTAAAGCCTTATGTGCCACAAGCACCCTACCCACAAAGGCTAAGGAAGGATGGGAAAGATAGCCAGTTCTCTAGATTCCTAAAAATCTTTAAAAAGCTCTAGATCAACATACCCTTTGCTGAAGCATTGGAGCAAATGCCGCTGACGTGGCAGAAATTGGCGGGTTAAGAAATTATTAATAGAAATGCGTTACAAGTAGAGTCCTTAACCAACCGAAAATTCGCTTATCAATTTAGAAGGGTTGTCACAAAATTTAAATTAAAATACTGGGAGTATAAGTCCCAGGTCATCTCTCAACGAGTTGCAGAGAGATGTGCTATTTTATCAATCAGATGTTTTCAAAAATGGTTGAGTTGAATAACAGGAAACTAAAATAGAGAATTTAATTAATTCTAAATAAAAGCCTTGACTGGGAGTAGATTAGTTGGAAGCCCTATTCTTGTTGAAGTACTCTTAAGATTAATTAATAATTGAAGATTGCTCTGTTTAGTTACCCCTTACTAGGTAAGGGAGAGTCAAACAAGTTGGATTGCTATTTCTATTCACAAGTCCCAATCCGCTCATTGAAAAGGATTTGTGTCAGTGACTAGAGGGCATTCCAACAATGAGCTCAATTATAATTTCTCCTTTAAGTACCCCAACTCAAGGGTTCCTTTCAATCAACTCCCCATCAAGTAAAGGAGCTACTTGCTCATTGTGAACATAGAACTCATAACATAGGAAAGGGAATTAAAAAGAGACATGATAAATAATAATGAAAAGGATTAATTAAAAATAAAAATAATCTATATTAATAACTTGCAAAAATAAGCCAATGTCAACTCTAGGGGGATTAAGAATATGGAAGAATAAGTAAAAATCAAATAGCAAAGTATAATGACTAGTACCGGAGGTGGCCTCTTCTCAAAAGCTACAAAGCAAAGTCTTCCAAAAATCCTAATTATAAATGTCAAGTGATTGAAAAAACCTAGGGGAGGAGTAAATCCAGATCTAAAACTAAAAATTGTGTAGAATGAATTGTGTCCCTCATTTCTGCATGTTCCCTGACTCTAATCTATAATTCCGGGCCGAAAACTGGGTTGAAATCCGGCCTAGAAACTCTGCCAGTGACTTCTGAAATTCTGCAGATCGCGCACTGACGTTAGAATTTTTGCTAGTAAAGAATTTTACAAAAATAGTTGCGTTGTAGATATAGATTCTAAACCAACAGAAATCCCTTCGTGCAAACGTTTTGGTTGTCACAAGTAACAAACCCCTTTGAAATTGATAACCGAGTATTCAAACCTCGGGTCGTCTTCTCAAGAAATTGCAGGGAGGTATGTTCTTATTATTGGCTATGAAAAAGGTAAAATTGGGGGTTTTGGAATTAAGGAAGAAGTATGACAAGTAATTTAAATGACAATTAAAATAAATAAATACTATAAAGTAAACTTTTGGCAAGGTATGAGAAATTAGAAGTCCAGACTTAGTTATTCTTAAACAATAATAATGAAAGTTGAATCTTAATTCCACTTAGTTAACCTTTGCTAAAGCAAAGAAAAGTCAAGGGACTAATTAGTTTGACCTTCGAATCCTATTTATTTCCTAAGAAAAGGTTGGGATTATTGAAGTTCAATTCAATCGGCAAAGATAACAGTTATCAACTATGTTGAGCTAAGATAACTCCTGAGTTACTGATTTCTTAACCAAGACCAAAGAGAGAAAAGTAAATTAATTCTACTGGAATGAAAATATCTTCAGATTGGAAATAAGCAATGGCATAAATAAAAGAAGACAATATTAAACCAAAATATCTCAAGTAACATTAAATAAGAAAATCATAACATGAATGTAGCATAAGCCAAATAGGCAACATAACTAATACAAGCAAGCATTAAAGTATCTGAGAGTAAGAGATAAATATAAAGTAAAAGAACATTGAACCTGGGATTGAGAGTCACTCTTAAAACTAAGAGAAGTCCTAAATCCTAATTTCTAAAAACCCTACCTAAATCCTAAGAGAGAGGAGAGAACCTCTCTCTCTAAAAACTACATCTAAAACATAAAAAGTGAATTATGAAAGGTTCCTTATGAATGGATGCATTCCCCCACTTTATAGCCTCTAATCTGTATGTTCTGGGCTGAAAACTGGGTCAAAAATAGCCCAGAAATCACTCCCAGCGCTTTTTGGTCCGTACAAGTTGCGGAAGAGTGACACAGAGGCGTCGTCCACGCGTTAGCGTGGGTTGTGTTCCTGCCAGGTCACGCGGCCGCGTGATCCACGCGTTCGCGTCGCCTGGCGTCGGGGCAGCTATGGCAAATTATATATCGTTGTGAAGCATCGAACGTTAGCTTTCCAACGCAACTGAAACCATCTCATTTGGATCTCTATAGCTCAAGTTATGGTCGTTTGAGTGCAAAGAGGTCAGGCTGGACAGCTTAGCAATTTCTTCAACTTCTTGTATTCCTTCCACTTTTGCATGCTTCCTTTCCATCCTCTGGGGCATTCATGCCCTGTAATCCCTGAAGTCACTTAACACACATATCAAGGCATCTAATGGTAATAAGAGAGGATTAAATAAAAGAAAATAAAAGCCAAAGAAGCATGTTTTCAATCATAGAACAAATTCTGGGAAGGAATTGTAAAACATGCAAATAGTATGAATAAGTGGGTAAAGAGTTGATAAAATCCACTCAATTAAGCACAAGATAAACCATAAAATAGTGGTTTATCAATCTCCCCACACTTAAACAATAGCATGTCCTCATGCTAAGCTCAAGAGAAACTATAAAGATGAAGAGGAATGGTAGGATGTATGAGATGCAACATATCTATATGAATGCAACTACATGCAAAAATGTTTCTACCTACTTGGTTAAAAATAAATAAGTTCTCCAAGACAAATATAAATCAGATTTCACTAATTCAAATCATACAGTGAAAACAAGTAAACTTGTAAGAAGATAGCTCATGAAAGCAGGGAACATAGAATCAAGCATTGAACCCTCACTGGTAGTGTATATACGCTCAAATCTCTCAAGTGTCTCGGGTCAATCTCTCTACTCTTCTCTAATCATGCTTTCTAAAACTTTGTTCTTCATCTAACCAATCAACAAATATTTAGTATACTATTGCAAACATCATAAGGTCTTTTCAGGGTTGTAATGGGGCTGAGGTAAAGGTAGGGATATGTATATAAGGCTAAGTGAGCTGATGAGCGGATAATTTGTACCCTTTTTGGCATTGTTTTTAGTATGTTTTTAGTATGATTTAGTTAGTTTTTAGTATATTTTTATTAGTTTTTAGTTAAAATTTACTTTTCTGGACTTTACTATGAGTTTGTGTGTTTTTCTGTGATTTCAGGTATTTTCTGACTGAAATTGAAGGTTCTGAGCAAAAATCTGATTCAGAGACTGAAAAGGACTGCAGATGCTGTTGGATTCTGACCTCCCTGCACTCGAAGTGGATTTTCTGGAGCTACAGAAGCCCAATTGGCGCGCTCTCAACGGCGTTGGAAAGTAGACATCCTGGGCTTTCCAGCAATATATGATAGTCCATACTTTGCCCAAGATTTGATGGCCCAAACCGGCGTTCAAAGTCACCCTCAGAAATTCCAGCGTTAAACGCCGGAACTGGCACCTAAATGGGAGTTAAACGCCCAAACTGGCATAAAAGCTGGCGTTTAACTCCAAGGAGAGTCTCTACACGAAATTGCTTCATTGCTCAGCCCAAGCACACCCAAGTGGGCCCGGAAGTGGATTTTTATGTCATTTACTCATCTCTGTACACCCTAGGCTACTAGTTTTCTATAAGTAGGACCTTTTACTATTGTATTTGACATTTTGATCACTTTAGATCTCTAGATCATCTTTGGACATCTAGTTCTTCATTGGGAGGCTGGCCATTCGGCCATGCCTAGACCCTGTTCTTATGTATTTTCAACAGTGGAGTTTCTACCACCATAGATTAAGGTGTGGAGCTCTGCTGTACCTCGAGTATTAATGCAATTACTATTGTTCTTCTATTCAATTCCGCTTGTTCTTTGTCCAAGATATCTTTGTTCTTCAACTTCATGAATGTGATGATCCGTGACACTCATCATCATTCTCTCATGAACAAAGTGACTGACAACCACTTCTGTTCTACAAGCAACCAAGGCTCTAGTGTTTATCTCTTGGATTCCTGATACACGATGCATGGTTGATCGCCTGACAACCGAGTGCTCGCCTGACAAACGAGCCAGCCATTCCGTGAGATCAGAGTCTTCGTGGTATAGGCGAGAACTGATGGCGGCATTCAGAGAATCCGGAAGGTCTAACCTTGTCTGTGGTATTCTGAGTAGGATTCAATGATTGAATGACTGTGACGTGCTTCAACTCCTAGCAGCGGGGCGTTAGTGACAGACGCAAAAGAATCACTGGATTCTATTCCTTGACCGAGAACCGACAGTGATTAGCCATATGCTGTGACAGAGCATAGGAACCTTTTCACTGAGAGGATGGGTAGCCACTGACAACGGTGAAACCCTTGCATAAGCTTGCCATGGAAAGGAGTAAGAAGGATTGGATGAAGACAGTAGGAAAGCAGAGAGACGGAAGGGAAGGCATCTTCATACGCTTATCTGAAGTTCCTACCAATGAATTACATAAGTATCTCTATCTTTATCTTTATGCTTTACCTATACCCATTTGAGTCTGCCTGACTAAGATTTACAAGGTGACCATAGCTTGCTTCATACCAACAATCTCCGTGGGATCGACCCTTACTCGCGTAAGGTTTATTACTTGGACGACCCAGTGCACTTGCTGGTTAGTTGTGCGAAGTTGTGTTTATGCCAAGGTATTGAGCACCAAGTTTTTGGGGTTCATTACCGGGGATTATGAGAGTTGTGAAAAGTATTGTTCACAATTTCGCGCACCAAGTTTTTGGCGCCGTTGCCGGGGATTGTTTTGTGTATGGACAACTGACGGTTCATCTTGTTGCTTAGATTAGGTATTTTTCTTCAGAGTTCTTAAGAATGATTCTAGTGTTTCAAGGTGATGTTCTTATCATCACCAAAGCTGATTGATCTTCATCAATTTAGCTCTTGAATGCAATGTCCTGCTGAAGCTTGGCTAGCCATGTCTAATTCCTTTAGACTGAAGCTTTAGACTAACATTGCATGATTCCTGGAATTCTCATTAAGAATTTTGATACCTTTTTTTCTTTTCCATATAATTTTCGAAAAATCACAAAAAAATTACAAAATCATAAAAACCAAAATATTTCATGTTTCTTGTTTGAGTCTAGTGTCTGATTTTAAGTTTGGTGTCTTGCATGTATTGTTTATTTGATCTTGGTTCTATTTTCAAGTCAATAGTACAGGGAACTGAAGATTCAGAACATGCAGCAGAGGAATTACACAGAAAAACTGGGCGTTCAAAACGCCCAGTAAAGAAGGACAGACTGGCGTTTAACGCCAGCCAGGGTACCTGGTTGGGCGTTTAACGCCCAAAAAGGTAGCATTTTGGGCGTTAAACGCCAGAATGGATACCATTCTGGGCGTTTAATGCCAGGATGGCACAAGGGGGAAGATTTTGTTTTCAAACCAATTTTTTTCCAAGTTTTCAAAGTTTTCAAAATCAAATCTTTTTCAAATCAATATCTTTTCAATCAAAATGTTTTCAAAATCAATTCTTTCTTTTTAAGATACTACTAACAATTACTGATTTGATGAACATCTCAAGTATATTGCCTTTTCTGTTGAGAAAGTTTAATGTTTGAATCATATCTTTTCTTGTTAGGCAAGTCATTAATTTTTAAAATCATATCTTTTAAAAATTGTTTTCAAATCATATCTTTTCAATCTCTTGTTAGGCAAGTCATTAATTTTTAAAATCATATTTTTAAAAATTGTTTTCAAATCATATCTTTTCAATCACATCTTTTTCAAAATAGTTTTCAATCAAATCTTTTTAATTTCTAATTTCAAATCTTTTTCAAAAATCACTTGATTTCTTTCCCACTCTTATTTTCGAAATTAATTAATGTTTTTCAAAATGTTTTCAATTCTTTTACTTGATTTTCGAAAATTACTTCCCTCCTCTCACATCCTTCTATTTATGGACTAACACTATTCCTTAATGAAAAATTCGAACTCCTTCTTCTATGATAAGTTCGAATTTTCTACTTCTGTCTTCTTACTTTTCTTTTCCTCTGACACCTCAAGGAATCTCTAGCAGGAGCAGAGACAAAGGCATTCTTGTTGAAGCTGACCCTGAACCTGAAAGGACCTTGAAGCGAAAGCTAAGAGAAGCTAAGGCACAATTCTCTATAGAGGACCTAACAGAAATCTTCAAAGAAGAAGAAGACATGGCAGCCGAAAACAACAACAATGCAACAATGCAAGGAAGGTGCTGGGTGACTTTACTGCACCTACTCCCGACTTCTATGGGAGAAGAATCTCTATCCCTGCCATTGGAGCAAACAACTTTGAGCTTAAGCCTCAATTAGTTTCTCTAATGCAACAGAATTGCAAGTTCCATGGACTTCCATTGGAAGATCCTCATCAGTTTTTGGCTGAGTTCTTGCAAATCTGTGACACTGTCAAGACTAATGGGGTAGACCCTGAGGTCTACAGACTTATGCTATTCCCTTTTGCTGTAAGAGACAGAGCTAGGACATGGTTGGATTCACAACCTAAAGAAAGCCTGAACTCATGGGAAAAGCTAGTCAATGCCTTCTTGGCAAAGTTCTTTCCACCTCAAAAATTGAGTAAGCTTAGAGTGGAAGTCCAATCCTTTAGACAGAAGGATGGAGAATCCCTCTATGAAGCTTGGGAAAGATACAAACAATTGATCAGAAAATGTCCTTCTGACATGCTTTCTGAATGGAGCATCATAGGTATTTTCTATGATGGTCTCTCTGAAATATCAAGATGTCTTTGGATAGCTCTGCTGGAGGATCTCTTCATTGAAGAAGACGCCTACAGAAGCTCAAGAGCTAATTGAGATGGTTGCAAATAACCAATTCATGTACACTTCTGAAAGGAATCCTGTGAACAATGGGACTAATCAGAAGAAAGGAGTCCTGAGAACCCTTCAATGGAAAAGGTGAATTACCTAGGAGAACCCTATGGAAACACCTATAATTCTTCATGGAGAAATCACCCAAATTTCTCATGGAAGAATCAAGAGAGACCTCAACAAGGTTTCATAACAATATGGTGGAAAAATAGGTTTAGCAATGGCAAGCCCCCATCATCTTCTCAGCAACAGACAGAGAATTCTAAGCAGAACCCCTCTGACTTAGCAACCATGGTCTCTGATCTGATCAAAACCACTCAAAGTTTCATGACTGAAACAAGATCCTCCATTAGGAATTGGAGGCACAAGTGGGACAACTAAGCAAGAAAGTTACTGAACTCCCTCCTAGTACTCTCCCATGCAACACAGAAGAAAATCCAAAAAGGAGAGTGCAGGCCATCAACATGGCCGAATTTGGAGAGGAGGAAGGAGAGGAAGTGAACGCCACTGAAGAAGACCTCAGTGGGCGTGCACTGACCTCCAATGAGTTCCCTAATGAGGAACCATGGGAATCTGAGGCTCAAAATGAGACCATAGAGATTCCACTGGACTACTTCTGCCATTCATGAGCTCTGATGAGTATTCTTCCTCTGAAGAGGATGAGTATGTCACGAAGAGCAAGTTGCTAAATACCTTGGAGCAATCATGAAGCTAAATGACAAGTTATTTGGAAATGAGACTTGGGAGAATGAACCTCCCTTGCTCACCAAAGAACTGGATGACTTGTCTAGGCGGAAATTACCTCAAAGAGACAAGATCCTGGGAAGTTTTCAATACCTTGTACCATAGGCACCATGACCTTCAAGAAGGTCTGTGTGACTTAGGGTCAAGTGTAAACCTCATGCCTCTCTCTGTAATGGAGAAGCAAGGGATCTTTGAGGTACAAAGCTGCAAGAATCTCACTGGAGATGGCAGACAACTCAAGAAAACAAGCTCATGGACTTGTAGAGGATGTTCTGGTAAGATTGAAGACCATTACATCCCTGCTGATTTCATAGTCCTAGAGACTGGGAAGTGCATGGATGAATCCATCACCTTGGCAGACCCTTCCTACCACGCAAAGGCTGTGATTGATGTTGATAGAGGTGAACTGATCATTCAAGTGAATGAAGAATCCTTTGTGTTAAGGCTCAAGGATATCCCTCTGTCACCATGGAGAGGAAGCATGAAGAGCTTCTCTCAAATCAGAGTCAAACAGAGCCCCCACAGTCAAACTCTAAGTTTGGTGTTGGGAGGCCACAACCAAACTCTAAGTTTGGTGTTGAACCCCCACATTCAAACTCTAAGTTTGGTGTTCGGAGGTTCCAACATTGCTCTGAGAAAATGTGAGGCTCCATGAGAGCCCTCTGTCAAGCTACTGACATTAAAGAAGCGCTTGTTGGGAGGCAACCCAATGTTATATTTTATCTATTTCTCTTTGTTATTTTATGTTTTTTGTAGGTTGATGATCATAAGAAGACACAAAATCAATTGAAAAAGCAAAAACAGAATGAAAAATAGGAAGAAAAACAGCACACCCTGGAAGAAGAACCCACTGGCGTTTAAACGCCAGTGAGGCTAGCAGTTGGGCGTTTAACGCCCAGTCTGGCACCATTCTGGGCGTTTAACGCCAGAAAGGGGCACCAGACTGGCGTTAAACGCCAGAAAAGGGCAAGAACCTGGCGTTAAATGCCAGGAATGGGCACCAACCCGGCGTTTAACGCCAGAAATGGCTCAAAACGTGATTTTGAATGCCATTTGGTGCAGGGATGACTTTTCCTTGACACCACAGGATCTGTGGACCCCACAGGATCCCCACCAACCCCACCACTCTCTCTCTCTTCTTCACCCATTCACCAATCACCTCAACTCCTCTTCCCCAAAAACCCCTCACCTATCAAATCCCTTCTTTTTCTTCACCACTCACATCCATCCTTCATAAAATCCCACCTACCTCACCATTCAAATTCAAACCACTTTCCTACCCAAACCCACCCTCACATGACCGAACCATAAGCCTCTCCTCCCCTCTATATACCCTTCTTCACCCCTTCATTTTTACACAACCTAAACACCACTTCTCCCCCTCTTTGGCCGAACACCAAAGCCATTCCCTTCTCCCTCATTTCTTCTTATTCTACTCTCTTCTTTCTTCTTTTGCTCGAGGACGAGCAAACCTTTTAAGTTTGGTGTGGTAAAAGCGTTGCTTTTTCGTTTTTCCATAACCATTTATGGCATCCAAGGCCGGAGAAACCTCTAGAAAGAGGAAAGGGAAGGCAAAAGCTTCCACCTCCGAGTCATGGGAGATGGAAAGATTCATCTCAAGGGTGCATCAAGACCACTTCTATGAAGTTGTGGCCATGAAGAAGGTGATCCCCGAGGTCCCTTTTTCACTCAAAAAGAGTGAATATCTGGAGATCCGACATGAGATCCGAAGAAGAGGTTGGGAAATTCTTACCAACCCCATTCAACAAGTCGGAATCTTAATGGTTCAAGAGTTCTATGCCAATGCATGGATCACCAACAACCATGATCAAAGTGTGAACCCGAATCCAAAGAATTATCTTACTATGGTTCGGGGGAAATACTTGGATTTTAGTCCGGAAAGTGTAAGGTTGGCATTCAATTTGCCCATGATGCAAGGAGATGAACATCCTTACACTAGAAGGGTCAACTTTGATCAAAGGTTGGACCAAGTCCTCACTGACATTTGTGAAGAGGGCGCCCAATGGAAGAGAGATTCAAGAGGGAAGCCGGTTCAATTGAGAAGGCATGACCTCAAACCCGTGGCTAGAGGACGGTTGGAGTTTATCCAACGCTCAATCATTCCCACTAGCAACCGGTCCGAAGTTACTCTAGACCGGGCCATCATGATTCATAGCATCATGATTGGAGAAGAAGTGGAAGTTCATGAGGTTATAGCCCAAGAACTCTATAAGGTGGCGGACAAGTCCTCTACCTTAGCAAGGTTAGCCTTTCCTCATCTCATTTGTCACCTCTGTTATTCAGTTGGAGTTGACATAGAAGGAGACATCCCCATTGATGAGGATAAGCCCATCACCAAGAAAAGGATGGAGCACACAAGAGACCCCACTCATCATGAGATCCCTGAGATACCTCAAGGGATACACTTTCCTCCACAAAACTATTGGGAGCAACTAAACACCTCCCTAGGAGAATTGAGTTCCAACATGGGACAATTAAGGGTGGAGCATCAAGAACACTCCATCATCCTCCATGAAATTAGAGAAGATCAAAGAATCATGAGAGAGGAGCAACAAAGACAAGGAAGAGACATTGAGGAGCTCAAGGACTCCATAGGATCTTCAAGAGGAAGAAAGAGCCGCCATCACTAAGGTGGACCCGTTCTTTAATCTCCTTGTTCTTTATTCTTCTGTTTTTCGAAAATTAATGCTTATGTTTGTCCATGTTTGTGTCTTGTGATCATTAGTGTCTTAGTGTCTATGCCTTAAAGTTATGAATGTCCTATGAATCCATCACCTTTCTTAAAAGAAAAAACGTGCTTAATTGAAAAAAAAAAGAAAGAATTGCATGAATTTTGAATTTTATAGCAGTTTAATTATTTTGATGTGGTGGCATTACTTTTGTCTTCTGAATGTATGCTTAAACAGTGCATATGTCTTTTGAATTTGTGGTTCATGAATGTTGGCTCTTGAAAGAATGATGAAAAAGGAGACATGTTACTGAGGATCTGAAAAATCATAAAAATGATTCTTGAAGCAAGAAAAAGCAGTGAATACAAAAAAAAAAGAAAAAGAAAGAGAAAAAGAAAGAAAAAGAAAGAATAAAGTTGTGATCCAAGGCAATAAGAGTGTTCTTAAGAACCCTGGACACCTCTAATTGGGGACTCTTGCAAAGCTGAGTCACAATCTGAAAAGGTTCACCCAATTATGTGTCTGTGGCATGTATGTATCCGGTGGTAATACTGGAAGACAGAGTGCTTTGGGCCACGGCCAAGACTCAATAAGTAGCTGTGTTCAAGAATCATCATACTTAACTAGGAGAATCAATAACACTATCTGGATTCTGAGTTCCTAAAGAAGCCAATCATTCTGAGTTTCAAAGGATAGAGTGAGATGCCAAAACTGTTCAGAGGCAAAAAGCTAAAAGCCCCGCTCATCTAATTAATACTGATCTTCATAGATGTTTTTGGAGTTCATTGCATATTCTCTTCTTTTTATCTTATTTGATCTTCAGTTGCTTGAGGACAAGCAACAATTTAAGTTTGGTGTTGTGATGAGCGGATAATTTGTACCCTTTTTGGCATTGTTTTTAGTATGTTTTTAGTATGATTTAGTTAGTTTTTAGTATATTTTTATTAGTTTTTAGTTAAAATTCACTTTTCTGGACTTTACTATGAGTTTGTGTGTTTTTCTGTGATTTTAGGTATTTTCTGACTGAAATTGAAGGTTCTGAGCAAAAATCTGATTCAGAGACTGAAAAGGACTGCAGATGCTGTTGGATTCTGACCTCCCTGCACTCGAAGTGGATTTTCTGGAGCTACAGAAGCCCAATTGGCGTGCTCTCAACGGCGTTGGAAAGTAGACATCCTGGGCTTTCCAGCAATATATGATAGTCCATACTTTGCCCAAGATTTGATGGCCCAAACCAGCGTTCAAAGTCACCCTCAGAAATTCCAGCGTTAAACGCTGGAACTGGCACCTAAATGGGAGTTAAACGCCCAAACTGGCATAAAAGCTGGCGTTTAACTCCAAGGAGAGTCTCTACACGAAATTGCTTCATTGCTCAGCCCAAGCACACACCAAGTGGGCCCGGAAGTGGATTTTTATGTCATTTACTCATCTCTGTACACCCTAGGCTACTAGTTTTCTATAAGTAGGACCTTTTACTATTGTATTTGACATCTTTTGATCACTTTAGATCTCTAGATCATCTTTGGACATCTAGTTCTTAGATCATTGGGAGGCTGGCCATTCGGCCATGCCTAGACCCTGTTCTTATGTATTTTCAACGGTGGAGTTTCTACACACCATAGATTAAGGTGTGGAGCTCTGCTGTACCTCGAGTATTAATGCAATTACTATTGTTCTTCTATTCAATTCCGCTTGTTCTTTGTCCAAGATATCACTTGTTCTTTAACTTGATGAATGTGATGATCCGTGACACTCATCATCATTCTCACTCATGAACAAAGTGACTGACAACCACTTCTGTTCTACAAGCAACCAAGGCTCTAGTGTTTATCTCTTGGATTCCTGATACACGATGCATGGTTGATCGCCTGACAACCGAGTGCTCGCCTAACAAACGAGCCAGCCATTCCGTGAGATCAGAGTCTTCGTGGTATAGGCGAGAACTGATGGCGGCATTCAAGAGAATCCGGAAGGTCTAACCTTGTCTGTGGTATTCTGAGTAGGATTCAATGATTGAATGACTGTGACGTGCTTCAAACTCCTAGCAGGCGGGGCGTTAGTGACAGACGCAAAAGAATCACTAGATTCTATTCCGGCCTGACCGAGAACCGACAGCTAATTAGCCATATGCTGTGACAGAGCATAGGAACATTTTCACTGAGAGGATGGGAGGTAGCCACTGACAACGGTGAAACCCTTGCATAAGCTTGCCATGGAAAGGAGTAAGAAGGATTGGATGAAGACAGTAGGAAAGCAGAGAGACGGAAGTGAAGGCATCTTCATACGCTTATCTGAAGTTCCTACCAATGAATTACATAAGTATCTCTATCTTTATCTTTATGCTTTATGCGTTTATCACCTATACCCATTTGAGTCTGCCTGACTAAGATTTACAAGGTGACCATAGCTTGCTTCATACCAACAATCTCCGTGGGATCGACCCTTACTCGCGTAAGGTTTATTACTTGGACGACCCAGTGCACTTGCTGGTTAGTTGTGCGAAGTTGTGTTTATGCCAAGGTATTGAGCACCAAGTTTTTGGGGTTCATTACCGGGGATTATGAGAGTTGTGAAAAGTATTATTCACAATTTCGCGCACCATGAGCTAATTAAGTGAATCCTTGATTAGTCTAAAATCTCATCTAACATACATACTTTGTAAAGCAAAGCTTCTTTACCTATTCTCCCATATTTTTCCCACTTTTGATGTTACATGCTCATGCATTAGTTTTAATTTTGTCCCATGTGCATTGCTTTATTTTGCATTTGGGGAATTCTTTTGTATCCCCTTTATTCAAATACTGAATTAAATTTTTTTTAATGCACATGGTAATTCAATTATGTTGATTTCACATGAGCATGCTTCCCAAAATTTTTATTTTGAAATATCTTTATTCTTTTCAACTTTCTACCTTGTTTCAATCATCCATGTTCCCATAAAGTTTCCCCACACTTAACCAATTACACAATTTCTATCTTAAGCTAACCAAGGATTCAACTTGAGATTTTTATTTTGTTTTTCTGCTTAAGGCTAGTAATGCGGTTTATAGAACAAGAGGGGATTAAAAGCTCAAGGGGCTAACAAAGGTGATGTAAAAGGTAAGCTTATTTGGGATAAGTGAGCTAAAATCAAACAATGGCCTCAATCATATGCAAGCATGCAAATATACTAAATAATAGACATATAGATTGGAACAAAATATAGATTACAATCATAGAGAAGGGAACACACAGGAATAGAATATTTATGGTTAAATAATGTAACCATATAAATAAGCTCAAAGTCTCACAGGTTGTGTGTTCTTTGGCTCAAAAACCATGTTTCAAATACAACTTCAAACAAATTTTAAAAAAAAATTTCAATTTAAATTAGTGAAATACTATAAAAATTTCTTGAAAAAGAAAATATTTCTTCAACCAAGTAGTAACTAAATGCACAAAATCAAATAAATATGCACTCAAACATGCAAATGCAACAACTAACAAGAAAAATAAACCATTGGTGTTGAGATAGAAGAGTGACTAACCCATGGAGATCAGTATCGACCTCCCCACACTTAAAAATGGCACCGTCCTCGGTGCATGCTGAGATGTGCAGGTGGACGGGTTGTTCCAACTGATGCTTTTCTTCAAGGATTGTGCAGATGGACTTGTTTGTCTCCCCTTTTAGAAGTTTCTCCCTTTTTCCGTCTTCGGTGGCTAGCCTGGAAGAAGAGAAAAAGAAGAATAGTAATACCCAAAAGTAAAGATAAGAAAATAAATGAAGTATGGGTGGGTTAATGCCAAATAATGAGGGTCTCAATTACATAGTAGCTACAACATGCAAGTGAGAAAATAGCGGAGACACATGGCATATCAATAATGTAAAAATTTTCAAAAAATGAAGGAAGAGAGTGTGGGTAAGGAGAGATAATATAAATTCAAGTCAATGCAAAAGTGATATAGGTATAAAAGATTGGCATTGATATAAATAATATTACCTAACCAGAATAAAACAAGTCACTAAGCATTCAAAATAATTCAAGAGAAGATGCAACAGTTAAATAAGAAAATTCAACACCAAAGGAAAAATAATGAATTTAGAAAAGAAGGAAGAATATACACTAAATTAAAATGCAATGAATGGAATATGCAAATAAATTAAGTAAAATAAAATAAAAGATAAGAAGAATGAGAAGGGAAAGAAGTGAGTAAGAAAGGAGGGAGGAAAAAATTAGGATTGGGGAAGAAAAGATAAGATATTTGGCATATTAGGTTAAGGTGTACGACACTGGCGACGCGGTCGCATGGGTGACGCGGCCGCGTGGTGCGTAATAAGGTCAAGCGACGCGGACGCGTGGGTCACGCAATCGCGTCACTTGATTTGTGCTAGTGGCACGAGTGCAGCCTCGCATTCGCACAACTCTCTGTTTGAATTGCATTTTGCCAAAAATCTAGGTGACACGGTCGCGTGGGTGACGCGATCGCGTGGATGGCCATTTTTGAAAGACGACACGGTCGCATGGGGCACGCGTTCGCGTGGGAGGGCTTGGGCTTCTAGCACGAGTCCAGCCCAATTCCAGAACAACTTTCGGCCATGCACCTTTTTGACGTCGATTTTCATGGCACGCGGCCGCGTGGGTGACACGGTCGCGTGGGAGGCCAAAGTTCCACATGACGCGGTCGCGTGAGCGACGCGGTCGCGTGGGGTCAAATTATGCTAATGGCGCGCCTCCAGCCACGCTCTCGCGTGACTCTCTGTTCAGTTCTTTTCTTCCCAACGCACTAGTGACCCGGACGCGTCAACGACGCTGCCTCGTCGGGTGCGTGTTTCCCCCCCTTTTTTTATGCAGGTATGTAATTATGCAGTATGCAATGCGAATGAATAATATTCAGGTTCAATTAAAAAGGAAATAAAAATAAATAACACGAAATAAAACTGAAAAAGAAACGACCATACCATGGTGGGTTGTCTCCCACCTAGCACTTTTAGTTAAAGTCCTTAAGTTGGACATTAGATGAGCTTCCTGCTATGGTGGCTTATGCTTGAATTCGTCCAGAAATCTCCACCAGTGCTTGGAATGCCAATATCCTCCGGGGTCCCAAACTAGGCATGTAAAGCTTCTGAGCATCTTCAAACAAATTTTCAGACTCCCGGGATGACGAATATCATGATAGGATCCATGATCCCAAGCTTTGCTTTTAAATCCGCCTCCGTCTTAATCTACATGATTTCATCTGGGCGGTTTAAAAAATAGATTCTCACCATGGTGACCAAACGTTCTCCGTGATCCATTCAATTGAGCATGATACCAATCCGTGCGCTTCGAGTTGAAGTGTGGAACCTTATTGAACCTTGTGCACCAGCTCTGAGTACGAGCCATTTCCCTTTTCCTCTTAAAGCCATAAAGAGCTTTAAGCTGGCCATCTGTTTCAAGCAAACCATATTCAAGTGGAAAAATAAAGATAAGAGTCAAGGATTTTACCTACTTGAAGTCTGTATTGGGTGGTAATGGCCTTGGGATCAGTGTTTTCAGTGGTTCTGCAAGATCTACTCCCTTGTGGTCTTCAGTGGATTCCTCCACTTCCTTGCAAACCTTTTCCATTCTAGCCATGTTCTGGTTAAAGTCTTCCATATCTTCCTCATCACTTGAGTCATAAATAGGAGGTTGAGAAAAGTCGACCTCTGCATCATCTTCGTATTCACTTGGGAAAGATTCTTCTGTCTCAAAGAATTCACTTGCGGGTGCAAGTTCATCACTAGGAGGACTTGACTGGTGACTATCATCATCAAGGAAACATGTGTCTTGGGTAATTCCGTCTAGTTCTTCATAAGATATCTGCATTGGAGGTTGTGCAACATCCTCTTTAGCGTCAGTTGTAACATCCTTGACGGGGTCTTCCATAACTCTGTATTCCCTAGGAGGTTCAGTATCTCCTAAATCATCAACCAACTCTTCTTCTTCTACAATGACAGCGTCCTCGACTTGTTCCTGTACGAAGTTATGCTCTATGCTGTCCACTGGAGTCTCTTGTGTCTTCTTCACAATACGTTCTTCATTAGATTCTCCACATGAAGCCATGGGGGTCTGTTGAGTAGCTGAACGTCTGGAAGATAGTTGATTTATTGCTTGCTCCAGTTGAAGAAGGGTTGTATTGAATTGGTTTAATGATTCTTCGAGGTGAACCTGTGATTCTGGCTTTGATGGATATGGGCATGGTGTATGGGGGAGTGGTGGTTCTTGGGAGTACTTGGATTGGTGTTGGGGTGGACAAGGATCATGTGGTAGTGAATAGTGAAAAGAAGCTTGTGAGTGTGGTGGTTCGAAGTTATGTTGAGAGGATGATCTCTGAGCATAGGGTGGGGCTTGTTGGTAGCTACAAGGCGGTCCACCAAATCTTTCAGCTGGGTATGCATTATAGAATGGTCGTTGTCCATGATATCTTGGAGGGTGTTGTTTCCTAAAGGGTTGATTAGATCCTCTTGGCTCCAACCATCCTTGATTGGTCTGACCTTGATGCATATTCCTGCTGTGGTTTCTATTTCCTTCAACAAAGTTAGAACCAAACTCAAAGCGAGAGGGGTGAGAATTCATAGTAGTTATGAGAAATAAGGGGGAAAAAGGAGAAACAAATAAACAAGTAAAAGAAAAATATTTTTTTTAGAAAAATATTACAATAACCAATAATAAGGCACACGTTTGCAATTCCCCGGCAACGGCGCCATTTTGACGTTAGGATTTTTGCTAGTAAAGAATTTTACAAAAATAGTCGCGTTGTAGATATAGATTCTAAACTAACAGAAATCCCTTCGTGCAAACGTTTTGGTTATCACAAGTAACAAACCCCTTTGAAATTGATAACCGAGTATTCAAACCTCGGGTCGTCTTCTCAAGAAATTGCAGGGAGGTATGTTCTTATTATTGGCTATGAAAAAGGTAAAATTGGGGGTTTTGGAATTAAGGAAGAAGTATGACAAGTAATTTAAATGATAATTAAAATAAATAAATACTGTAAAGCAAACTTTTGGCAAGGTATGAGAAATTGGAAGTCCAGACTTAGTTATTCTTAAACAATAATAATGAAAGTTGAATCTTAATTCCACTTAGTTAACCTTTGCTAAAGCAAAGGAAAGTCAAGGTACTAATTATTTTGACCTTCGAATCCTATTTATTTCCTAAGAAAAGGTTGGGATTATTGAAGTTCAATTCAATTAGCAAAGATAACAGTTATCAATTATGTTGAGCTAAGATAACCCCTGAGTTACTGATTTCTTAACCAAGACCAAAAAGGGAAAAGTAAATTAATTCTACTGGAATGAAAATATCTTCAGATTGGAAATAATCAATGGCATAAATAAAGAAGGCAATATTAAACCGAAATATCTCAAGTAACATTAAATAAGAAAATCATAACATGAATGTAGCATAAGCCAAATAGGCAACATAACTAATACAAGCAAGCATTAAAGTATCTGAGAGTAAGAGATAAATATAAAGTAAAAGAACATTGAATCTGGGATCGAGAGTCACTCCTAAAACTAAGAGAAGTCCTAAATCCTAATTTCTAAAAACCCTACCTAAATCCTAAGAGAGAAGAGAGAACCTCTCTCTCTAAAAACTACATCTAAAACATAAAAAGTGAATTATGAAAGCTTCCTTATGAATGGATGCATTCCCCCACTTTATAGCATCTAATCTGTGTGTTCTGTGCTGAAAAATGGGTCAAAAATAGCCCAGAAATCACTCCCAGCGCTTTCTGGTCCGTATAGGTCGCGGAAGAGTGACGTGGAGGCGTTGTCCACGCGTTAGCGTGGGTTGTGTTCCTGCCAAGTCATGCGGCTGCGTGATCCACGCGTTCGCATCACCTGGCATCAGGGCAGCTATGGCAAATTATATATTGTTGCGAAGCCTCGGACGTTAGCTTTCCAACGCAACTAGAACCATCTTATTTGGACCTCTGTAGCGCAAGTTATGGTCGTTTGAGTGCGAAGAGGTCAGGCTGGACAGCTTAGCAATTTCTTCAACTTCTTGTATTCCTTCCACTTTTGCATGCTTCCTTTCCATCCTCTAAGCCATTCATGCCCTGTAATCCCTGAAATCACTTAACACACATATCAAGGCATCTAATGGTAATAAGAGAGGATTAAATAAAAGAAAATAAAAGTCAAAGAAGCATGTTTTCAATCATAGAACAAATTCTGGGAAGGAATTGTAAAACATACAAATAGTATGTATAAGTGGGTAAAGAGTTGATAAAATCCACTCAATTAAGCACAAGATAAACCATAAAATAGTGGTTTATCACGCACGTCACGCGGATGTGTCATTCACGCGGACGCGTCATTCGGCGTGTTGCTTTCCCATGTGGGCGCGTCGTCCATGCCTCCGCGTCGCTTCTGCTTTTCCAATCCGTGCGTCCGTGTCACTCATGCGGGCGCGTCACTACGAATTCCTCTCTTCCGCGTGGTCGCGTCGCTGACACGTACGCGTCACTTCTCGCTGGTCATCTCCTCAATTTCTTGTATTCCTTCCATTTTTGCAAGCTTCCTTCCCAATCTCTCACTCATTCATGCCCTATAAAGCCTGAAACACTTAACACATAGATCACGGCATCGAATGGAATAAAGGGGGATTAAAATACCTACTTAAAGGTCTCCAGGAAGTAAGCTTTCAATCATGTAATAATTTTAGGAAGGAAATATAAATGCATGCTAATTATATGAGTAAGTTGGTAAAGACCATGATAAAACCACACAATTAAACACATTGTAAACCATAAAATAATGGTTTATCAACCTCCCCACACTTAAACATTAGCATGTCCTCATGCTTAGTTGAAGGAGATAGAATAAATGAGTAGGAACATGTAAAACTCATGCAATGCAATGCAACCTATACATGTGAATGCAACTATATGATTCTTGTCCACTTGATCAAGAATAAATAAGCTTTTCAAACAATGACGAACCAAGTTTCACTAATTCAATTCTCATTTATTAAGAACAGATAAAAATGCAAGAAATTAGCTCATGAAAGCGGGGAACATAGAATTTCAAGCATTGAACCCTCACTGATGATGTATGTATCTTCTAATCTCTCCAGTGTATAGGGTAATCACTCTATCCTTCTCTAATCATGCTCCCTAAATTTTGTTCATCTCCTAACCAATCAACAACATTTAATATACCAATCCAACATCATGAGGTCTTTTCAGGGTTGTAATGGGGCCAAGGTAAGGGTAAGGATACATATATGGTTAAGTGAGCTTATAAATTGAATCTTTAATTAACTCAAACTCTAACATAACCTATGTATTTTATATAACTATAGAGTTCGTACCTAGCTACCCAGAATTCTCTTTCACATTCCATACTCATGTATCAACTGTTTATTTTGATTTTATCCTACATGCATTGACCTTTGAATTCTTAACTCAACATTGGGGCAAATTTTGTCCCCTTAATTTTTTTTTTATCAATGGACATGGATTTTTTATTTTCATAGTTTCACATGAGTAGGTGTCCAAATTCCTATTATATTATCATGACATATCCCCTTATTATCTTTTGTTCCCACAATTTTCCATACTTAATTAGCACACACAATTCTATCTTAAGCTAACCAAAGATTCAAATTGGGGTATATAATTGTTTTTCCGCTTAAGGCTAGTAATGTGGTAAATTATAGAACAAATGGGATTTAAAGGCTCAAAGTGGCTCACAAAGGTAATTAAAAGGGTAGGCTTAATTTGGATAAGTGAACTAAACAATTAATGGCCTCAATCATATGCAGCATATAAATATATTAAACATTAGACATATAAGATGGAACAAAATATAGGTTACAATCATAGAGAAGTAAACACACAAGAATAAAACAAATATGGTTAAATAATGTAACCATGCATAAAGGCTCAATTCTCACAGGTTGTGTGTTCTTTAGCTTTAAAAATCATGTTCCAAATACAACTTCAAGTAATTTTAACATAAGAGTTTTAATTAAAATTAGTGAAATTTTGTTCCAAAGATAGAGTTTTAGAAGAAACTTATTGTCTTTTCAATCAAGTAGAACATGCATGCAACTAATCTATTACTATGTAATTTATCCTATTCTAAAAGAAAGAAAAACTAACTAAATATCCTAATTTATTGGTGTTTAGGGAAGAAAAATTACCTCCGGCAGTCAGGTACTGACCGACCTCCCCACACTTAAGGATTGGCACCGTCCTCGGTGCCATCTGTCAGGAACAGCGGTGGGCTGGTGGCAGTGTCTCCACAGTCGGGACCGTCGCGGCTCCCTGTGCTGGTGAAAGAAGTGGAGTCCGGAGTGCCTGGATCGTCATCGGGTCGGTGATTGCCTGTAAGTAGCTCCTTGAGGTGGTGGTTGCAGCACTCTCGGAGCTTTGCTTTCTTTTCTTGTTGCTCTCTTCGTTCCCTTCCTTTTGGTAGGTTTAGGGGTAGCTTTCTCTTTGCCTTTCTTAGTGGCCAATCTGAAAAAGGGAAGAGAAAGTAAGTTAAATCCAAAGAGATAAAGCAAGGAAGGGGATTGAGTAAGTGATAATCAGTGCACGGTAAAGATGAATGAAATAAATACATGGTTATGACAACATGTGAAAGGATCACTAAAGGGAATAGAATAAGTGCATGATAGGGTAAGTAGATGCAAGATGATTATTGGCATGCCGGCAAGGGCATGAGTAGCATAGATCAAGCATCACTTCGTAACAAACTATCACGTTTGTATTGGCAATTAAATGCAATTAATAAAATAATAAAGGGAATTTGTGAAAAACATGCATTGAATAGTAGAATAGGATAATGTAGAAAAGTGCATAATGCCATACGGCCTTTTTCACAAACACACAGCATGCATGGTAAATAATCCAATGAAAATAATAAATTAAACATGCAAGCAACCCCTTTAAAAATATAATTGCCAAATAATTAAGAAACAATCTACAATGACTAAATAAGTTTCCAACACCAATAAAAAGGAAAAAGAAAAAGAAAACATATGCAATGAAAGTAAAAAGAAAGAGAAAGGAAGAAGAAAACATAAATAAAGAAGAAGAATAGAAAAGTAAAGAGGGAAGAAGAAAAGAAAAACCTTGATAATGGTGGTGAGAGAGAGAAAGAGTAGAAGGGGAGAATAAGGGAAGAAGGAAGAAGGGGAGGGAGAAAGAAAGGGAGGGAAAAGAAAAAGTAGGATTGGGGGAAGAGAAAGATAAGATATTTGGCAATTTAGGATAAGTTGTGCGGCGCAAGCAACGCGGACGTGCGAGTGACACGTTCGCGCGAATGCGCATTAATTGAATCGATGCGGACGCGTCGGTCACGCGGACGCGTGACACATGTTATGCTACTAGCGCGAGGGCAGCCTCGCACTCGCACAACTCTCTGTTCGAATTTTTATTTTTGGCAAATATTGGGCGACGCGAACGCGTGGGTCATGCGCTCGTGTGAGTGGCTAGTAGAGGGATATGACACGGACGCGCAAGCCATGCGTCCGCGTGGAAAGAATTTGTGCGTTCAGCACCGATCCAACACCACTCTAGCACAACTTTCGGTCGTGCACCCATGTTACGTCGAATTTTAGGGCACGCGGCCGCGTGGGAGGCCAGTTTTCGCACTTGACGCGGACGCGTCAACGACGTGGTCGCGTGGGATGATTTGTGCCAAAGGCACGCCTCCAGCCACGCTCTCGCGTGACTCTCTGTTTAATTCCCCTTTCTTCAAAACGCACTAGTGACGTGGACGCGTCAGCGACGCTGTCGCGTCGCGTGCGTGCTTTTTTTGTTTTTTTTAGCATGTAAATGCAGATGCATGAAATGTACTAAGAAAGAGAAAAGTTATTGAATGTGAAAATAAAAACAAAGAAAGGAACGATCATACCATGGTGGGTTGTCTCCCACCTAGCACTTTGCTTTAACGTCCGTAAGTTGGACGCTCCACTTGCTCAGTCTTTGGCTATGTGGGGATCTTCCAAGAGGAAGATCTCAAGCTCCTTGTTTTTCTTCATCTTCTCGCCATGGTACAGCTTTAAGCGATGTCCATTAACCTTGATAAGTTCGGAGCTGGAAGGGTGACTAAGGTGATAAACTCCGTACGGTTCGGCTTTCTCTACTCTGTATGGACCTTCCCATCTTGATTGCAACTTGCCTAGCATGAGCCTCAGTCGAGATTTGTAAAGGAGGACTAAGTCTCCAGGTTGGAATTCTTTCCTCTTGATGTGCTGATCATGTATAGCCTTCATCTTCTCCTTGTATAGTCTTGAGTTCTCATAAGCCTCTAGGCGAAGGCTTTCCAGTTCTAGTAGTTGTAACTTCCGTTCAGCTCCGGCTCTCTCGGTACCCATGTTGCACTCCTTTACTGCCCAAAAAGCTTTGTGCTCTATTTCAACTGGAAGATGACAAGCTTTTCCATAAACCAAGCGGAAAGGGCTCATTCCAATGGGTGTCTTGTACGCTGTTCTGTATGCCCAGAGTGCATCCTGTAGCCTGGTGCTCCAGTCTCTTCTATGAGGTTTGACTATCTTCTGCAAGATACGCTTTATCTCTCTGTTTGACACCTCGGCTTGCCCATTAGTCTGAGGGTGGTAGGCAGTCGCAACTTTATGAATGATCCCATGCTTCTTCAGTAATCCTGTTAGTCTCCTGTTACAGAAATGGGTGCCTTGATCGCTCACGATTGCTCGTGGTGATCCAAAGCGACAAATAATGTGGTTTCTAACAAAGGAAACAACAGTGTTAGCATCATCAGTACGGGTAGGAATTGCTTCCACCCATTTAGAAACATAATCTACAGCTAACAGTATATAGAGGTGACCATTAGAATTTGGAAATGGACCCATGAAGTCAATGCCCCAAACATCAAAAATTTTACAGAAAAGCATAATTTGTTGAGGCATTTCATCCCTCTGGGATATATTACCAAACTTTTGGCATGGGGGCACAGGATTTACAAAATTCAGCAGCGTCTTTAAAAAGGGTGGGCCACCAGAATCCACAGTCTAAGATTTTTCTAGCTGTTCTTTAAGGGCCAAAATGTGCTCCACTCTCAGATGAGTGACAGGCCTCTAAAATAGACTGGAATTCTGATTGAGGCACACACCTTCTAATTACCTGGTCAGTGCCACATCTCCACAAATATGTGTCATCCCATATATAATATTTAGACTCGCTTTTCAGCTTGTCTCTTTGGTGCTTAGTAAAGTGTGGAGGGAAAGTGCGGCTAACTAGATAATTAGCTACAGGTGCATACCAAGGGATTACCTCAGATACTGCTTGTAAGTTATCAAATGGAAAATTATCAGCTATAGGAGTGGAGTCATCCTTAGTGTGTTCAAGGCGACTCAAGTGGTCTGCCACTAGATTCTGGGTACCACTCCTATCCTTTATTTCTAAATCAAATTCTTGTAGTAATAGTATCCAACGTATAAGCCTTGGTTTGGATTCCTTTTTAGCTAATAAATACTTTAGAGCTGCGTGGTCTGAATACACTACTACCTTAGTACCAAGTAAATAGGTTCGAAATTTATCCAGAGCAAAAACAATAGCAAGAAGCTCTTTTTCAGTAGTAGTGTAGTTAGACTGAGCGGCGTCTAAAGTTTTAGACGCATAAGCAATAACAAAAGGGTCCTTACCTTCACGCTGAGCCAGTGCTGCTCCTACTGCATGGTTGGAAGCATCGCACATGATTTTGAATGGCTGGCTCCAGTCTGGTCCTCTCATAATTGGAGCTTGAGTCAGGGCAGTTTTCAGCTTATCAAATGCTTGTTTGCAATCCTCATTGAACTCGAACTCAATATCCTTCTGCAGTAACTTGGATAGGGGAAGTGCTACCTTACTAAAGTCCTTAATGAATCTTCGGTAAAAACCTGCATGTCCAAGGAACGAACGGACTTCCCTCACAGAAGAGGGGTAAGGTAAACTAGAAATAACATACACCTTTGCTGGATCTACAGAAATACCAGTATTAGATACAACATGTCCCAGTACGATTCCTTGTTTAACCATAAAATGACATTTTTCAAAATTCAATACAAGGTTTGTACTGACACATCTATCTAATACTCTAGATAAACTATCCAAGCAAAGGTTAAAAGAATCACCATAAACGCTAAAATCATCCATAAAAACTTCCATATAGTCCTCAATAAGGTCAGAGAAAAGACTCATCATGCACCTTTGGAAAGTAACTAGTGCATTGCACAAGCCAAAGGGCATTCTCTTGTAAGCATAGGTCCCAAAAGGACAAGTAAAAGTAGTCTTTTCTTGATCCTCAGGAGCTATATGAATTTAGAAATATCTTGTATAACCATCTAAAAAGCAATAATGTGATTTATCTGATAGGCGATCCAGCATTTGATCAATGAATGGAAGAGGATAGTGATCCTTACAAGTGGCTTGATTGAGACGCCTGTAATCAATGCAGACCCTCTAGGCGTTCTGAACTCTGGTAGCTATGAGCTCTGGTGGACGAAATTGTGATCATCAACAATGGCTCCAAAGGCTTGGTGCTCTCAAACGTGAATCACACTTTGTCACAACTCCGCACAACTAACCAGCAAGTGTACTAGGTCGTCCAAGTAATACCTTACGTGAGTAAGGGTCGATCCCATAGAGATTGTTGGTGGTCAACTTGTAAATCTCAGTCAGGCGGATTCAAATTGATAGTGATTTTCGGAAAATATAAAGAGATACTTAATTAAATAATAAAGGATAGAAATACTTATGTAAATTCATTGGTGGGAATTTCAGATAGGTGTATGGAGGTGCTGTGTTCCTTTTGAATCTCTGCTTTCTTACTGCTTTTATCCCATTTTTATCACTCCCTTCTATGGCAAGCTGTATGTAGGGCATCACCATTGTCAATGGCTACATCCCATCCTCTCAGTGAAAATGGTCCAAATGCTCTGTCACAGCACGGCTAATCATTTGTCGGTTCTCGATCATGTTGGAATAGAATCCCTTGATTCTTTTGCGTTTGTCATCATGCCCAGCAATCACGAGTTTGAAGCTCGTCACAGTCATTCAATTTCGGAATCCTACTCAGAATACCACAGACAAGGTTAGACTTTTCGGATTCCCATGAATGCCTCCATCAATTCTAGCTTATACCACGAAGATTCTGATTAAGGAATCCAAGAGATATGCGCCCGGTCTAAGGTAGAACGGAAGTGGTCATCAGTCACGCGTTCATAGGTGAGAATGATGATGAGTGTCACAGATCATCACATTCATCATGTTGAAGTGCAACGAATATCTTAGAATAGGAACAAGTCGAATTGAATGGAAAATAGTAATTGCATTGAAACATGAGGTACAGCAGAGCTCCACACCCTTAAATCTATGGTGTGCAGAAACTCCACTGTTGAAAATATATAAGTGATGAAGGTCTAGGCATGGCCGAGAGGCCAGCCCTCAAAACATGATCACAGGACCAAAAATACAATCCAGGATATCTAATAAACTAGTAAAAAGCTCTATTTATACTAAACTAGCTACTAGGGTTTACAAAGATAAGTAATTGATGCATAAATTCACTTCCGGTGCCCACTTGGTGTGTGCTTGGGTTGAGCTTGATCTATCCACGAGCTGAGGCTTCTCTTGGAGTTGAACGCCAAGTTGTAACGTGTTTTGGGCGTTCAACTCTGGTTCGTGACGTGTTTCTGGCGTTTCACTCCAGAATGCAGCATGGAACTGGCGTTGAGCGCCAGTTTACGTCGTCAAATCGCAAACAAAGTATGGACTATTATATAATGCTGGAAATCCCTGGATGTCTACTTTTCAACGCCATTAAGAGCGCGCCATTTGGAGTTCTGTAGCTCCAAAAAATCCATTTCAAGTGCAGGGAGGTGAGATTCCAACAGCATCAGCAGTCCTTTGTCAGCCTCCTATCAGAGTTTTGCTCAGGTCCCTCAATTTCAGCCAGAAAATACCTGAAATCACAGAAAAATACACAAACTCATAGTAAAGTCCATAAATGTGAATTTAGCATAAAAACTAATGAAAATATCCCTAGAAGTAACTAGATCATACTAAAAACTACCTAAAAACAATGCCAAAAAGCATATAAATTATCCGCTCATCACAACACCAAACTTAAATTGTTGCTTGTCCCCAAGCAACTGAAAATCAATTAGGATAAAAGAAGAGAATATACTATAAATCCCAAAATATCAATGAATATTAATTCTAATTAGATGAGCGGGACTTGTAGCTTTTTGCTTCTGAACAGTTTTGGCATCTCACTTTTTCCTTTGAAGTTTAGAATGATTGGCTTCTATAGGAACTTAGAATTTTAGATAGTGTTATTGATTCTCCTAGTTAAGTTTGTTGATTCGTGGCCCTAAGTATTTTGTTTTCCAGTATTACCACCGGATACATAAATGCCACAGACACATGACTGGGTGAACCTTTTCAGATTGTGACTCAGCTTTGCTAGAGTCCCCAGTTAGAGGTGTCCAGAGCTCTTAAGCACGCTCTTTTTGCCTTAGATCACGACTTTAACCACTCAGTCTCAAGCTTTTCACTTGGACCTTCATGACACAAGCACATGGTTATGGACAACTTGATTTAGCCACTTAGGCCTGGATTTTATTTCCTTGGGCCCTCCTATCCATTGATGCTCAAAGCCTTGGATCCTTTTACCCTTGCCTTTTGGTTTTAAGGGCTACTGGCTTTTTCTGCTTGCTTTTTCTTTTTCTTTCTATTTTTTTTTTTGCCATTTTTTTTTCGCAAGCTTTTGCTTTTTCACTGCTTTTTCTTGCTTCAAGAATCAATTTCATGATTTTCATATTGTCAAATAACATTTTTCTTTGTTCATCATTCTTTCAAGAGCCAACAATTTTAACATTCATAAACAACAAGATCAAAAATATGCACTATTCAATCATTCATTCAAAAAATAAAAAGTATTGTCACCACATCAATATAATTAAATTAAATTCAAGGATAAATTTGAAAGTTATGTACTTCTTGTTCTTTTGAATTAGAAACATTTTTCTTTTAAGAGAGGTGAAGGATTCATGGAATTTATTTATAACTTTAAGACATAGTTACTAACTACTAATGATCATGAAGTAGAGACACAAAACATAGATAAACATATAGCATAAAAATCGAAAAACAGAGAAATAAGAACAAGGAATGAATCCACCTTAGTGGCGTCTTCTTCTTGAAGGACCAATGATGTCCTTAAGCTCTTCTATGTCTCTTCCTTGCTTTTGTTGCATGATCCCTAGTGATTTTGGTGTTCCTATCTTAGTTGCTTCCAATAATTATGTGGAGGAACATGTATCCCCTGAGGTATCTCAGGGATTTCTTGATGAGAGAATTCCTCATGCTCTCTTGATGTGCAGTCAAATGCTCTTCTACTGAGCTATGGACCCTTGAGATGAATCTCTCCATCTCCCATGACTCGGAGGTGGAAGCTTTTGTCTTCCCTTTCCCTTTTCTAGAGGATTCTCTGGCCTTAGGTGCCATCAATGGTAATGGAAAAACAAAAAAGCTTATGCTTTTACCACACCAAACTTAAAATATTGCTCGCCCTCGAGCAAGAGAAGAAAAAAAGAAGAAGAAGAAGAAAATATAGAGGAGAGGGGGAGAGGTGTATTCGGCCAAGAAGGAGAAGAGAGGTGTGTGTTGTGTGAGAATTAAGGAGAATGGAGGGGTTTATATAGGGAAGTGAGAGAGGGTAGGTTCGGCCATTTTAGGGTGCGTTTGGGTGGGAAAGATTTTTGAATTTTGAAGGTAGGTGGGGTTTATGGGGAAGAGTGGATGGATGTAAGTGGTGAAGGGGGTAATTGGGAAGAGAGATTGAGGTGATTGGTGAAGGGTTTTTGGGAAAGTGTGTTATAGGATTAATTAGGAGGTAAGGTGGGAATATGTTATGAGGTGATCCTGTGGGGTCCACAGATCCTGAGGTATCAAGGATTTACATCCCTGCACAATTAGGCATGTAAAATGCCTTAGCATACTGGTGTGCGAAATTGTGATCACTACTTTTCACAACTCAAATAATCCCTAGTAATGGCCCCAAGAACTTGGTGCTCAATACCATGGCATAAACACAACTTTGCACAACTAACCAGCAAGTGCACTGGGTCGTCCAAGTAATAAACCTTACGCGAGTAAGGGTCGATCCCACGGAGATTGTTGGTATGAAGCAAGCTATGGTCACCTTGTAAATCTTAGTCAGGCAGACTCAAATGGGTATAGTGATATACGAATAAAGCATAAAGATAAAGATAGATGTACTTATGTAATTCATTGGTAGGAACTTCAGATAAGCGTATGAAGATGCCTTCCCTTCCGTCTCTCTGCTTTCCTACTGTCTTCATCCAATCCTTCTTACTCCTTTCCATGGCAAGCTTATGCAAGGGTTTCACCGTTGTCAGTGGCTACCTCCCATCCTCTCAGTGAAAACGTTCCTATGCTCTGTCACAGCATAGGCTAATCAGCTGTCGGTTCTCGGTCAGGCCGGAATAGAATCCAGTGATTCTTTTGCGTCTGTCACTAACGCCCCGCCTGCTAGGAGTTTGAAGCACGTCACAGTCATTCAATCATTGAATCCTACTCAGAATACCACAGACAAGGTTAGACCTTCCGGATTCTCTTAAATGCCGCCATCAGTTCTAGCCTATACCACGAAGACTCTGATCTCACGGAATGGCTGGCTCATTTGTCAGGCGAGCACTCGGTTGTCAGGCGATCAACCATGCATCGTGTATCAGGAATCCAAGAGATATTCACCCAATCTAAGGTAGAACGGAGGTGGTTGTCAGTCACACGTTCACAGGTGAGAATGATGATGAGTGTCACGGATCATCACATTCATCAAGTTGAAGAACAAGTGATATCTTGGACAAAGAACAAGCGGAATTGAATAGAAGAACAATAGTAATTGCATTAATACTCGAGGTACAGCAGAGCTCCACACCTTAATCTATGGTGTGTAGAAACTCCACCGTTGAAAATACATAAGAACAAGGTCTAGGCATGGCCGAATGGCCAGCCTCCCAATGATCTAAGATAGCATAAAATGAAGATAGCTACCCCCGATATCTCAATACAATAGTAAAAGGTCCTACTTATAGAAAACTAGTAGCCTAGGGTGTACAGAGATGAGTAAATGACATAAAAATCCACTTCCGGGCCCACTTGGTGTGTGCTTGGGCTGAGCAATGAAGCAATTTCGTGTAGAGACTCTTCTTGGAGTTAAACGCCAGCTTTTATGCCAGTTTGGGCGTTTAACTCCCATTTAGGTGCCAGTTCCGGCGTTTAACGCTGGAATTCCTGAGGGTGACTTTGAATGCCGGTTTGGGCCATCAAATCTTGGGCAAAGTATGGACTATCATATATTTCTGGAAAGCCCAGGATGTCTACTTTCCAACGCCGTTGAGAGCGCGCCAATTGGGCTTCTGTAGCTCCAGAAAATCCACTTCGAGTGCAGGGAGGTCAGAATCCAACAGCATCTGCAGTCCTTTTCAGTCTCTGGATCAGATTTTTGCTCAGGTCCCTCAATTTCAGCCAGAAAATACCTGAAATCACAGAAAAACACACAAACTCATAGTAAAGTCCAGAAAAGTGAATTTTAACTAAAAACTAATAAAAATATACTAAAAACTAACTAGATCATACTAAAAACATACTAAAAACAATGCCAAAAAGCGTACAAATTATCCGCTCATCACAACACCAAACTTAAATTGTTGCTTGTCCCCAAGCAACTAAAAATCAAATAAGATAAAAAGAAGAGAATATGCAATGAATTCCAAAAACATCTATGAATATCAGTATTAATTAGATGAGCGGGGCTTTTAGCTTTTTGCCTCTGAATAGTTTTGGCATCTCACTCTATCCTTTGCAACTCAGAATGATTGGCTTCTTTAGGAACTCAGAATCCAGATAGTGTTATTGATTCTCCTAGTTAAGTATGATGATTCTTGAACACAGCTACTTTATGAGTCTTGGCCGTGGCCCAAAGCACTCTGTCTTCCAGTATTACCACCGGATACATACATGCCACAGACACATAATTGGGTGAACCTTTTCAGATTGTGACTCAGCTTTGCTAGAGTCCCCAATTAGAGGTGTCCAGGGTTCTTAAGCACACTCTTTTTGCCCTTGGATCACAACTTTATTTTCTCTTTCTTTTTTTTTCGGTTTTTTTTTTCGCCTCTTCTTCTTTTTTTTGTTTTGTATTCACTGCTTTTTCTTGCTTCAAGAATCATTTTTAATGATTTTTCAGATCCTCAGTAACATGTCTCCTTTTTCATCATTCTTTCAAGAGCCAACATTCATGAACCACAAATTCAAAAGACATATGCACTGTTTAAGCATACATTCAGAAGACAAAAGTAATGCCACCACATCAAAATAATTAAACTGCTATAAAATTCAAAATTCATGCAATTCTTTTTCTTTTTCAATTTAAGAACATTTGTTTATTTAAGAAAGGTGATGGATTCATAGGACATTCATAACTTTAAGGCATAGACACTAAGACACTAATGATCACAAGACACAAACATGGACAAACATAAGCATTAATTTTCGAAAAACAGGAAATAAAGAACAAGGGAGATGAAAGAACGGGTCCACCTTAGTGATGGCGGCTCTTTCTTCCTCTTGAAGATCCTATGGAATGCTTGAGCTCCTCAATGTCTCTTCCTTGTCTTTGTTGCTCCTCTCTCATGATCCTTTGATCTTCTCTAATTTCATGGAGGATGATGGAGTGTTCTTGATGCTCCACCCTTAGTTGTCCCATGTTGGAACTCAGTTCTCCTAGGGAGGTGTTCAGTTGCTCCCAATAGTTTTGTGGAGGAAAGTGCATCTCTTGAAGCATCTCAAGGATCTCATGATGAGTGGGGTCTCTTGTGTGCTCCATCCTTTTCTTAGTGATGGGCTTATCCTCATCAATGGCGATGTCTCCCTCTATGTCAACTCCAACAGAATAACAGAGGTGACAAATGAGATGAGGAAAGGCTAACCTTGCTAAGGTAGAGGACTTGTCCGCCACCTTATAGAGTTCTTGGGCTATAACCTCATGAACTTCCACTTCTTCTCCAATCATGATGCTATGAATCATGATAGCCCGGTCTATGGTAACTTCGGACCGGTTGCTAGTGGGGATGTTTGAGCGTTGGATGAACTCCAACCATCCTCTAGCTACGGGCTTGAGGTCATGCCTTCTCAATTGAACCGGCTTCCCTCTTGAATCTCTCCATCTCCCATGACTCGGAGGTGGAAGCTTTTGCCTTCCCTTTCCTCTTTCTAGAGGTTTCTCCGGCCTTGGATGCCATAAATGGTTATGGAAAAATGAAAAAGCAACGCTTTTACCACACCAAACTTAAAAGGTTTGCTCGTCCTCGAGCAAAAGAAGAAAGAAGAGAGTAGAAGAAGAAGAAATGAGGAAGAAGGGAATGGCTTTTGTGTTCGGCCAAAGAGGGGGAGAAGTGGTGTTTAGGTTGTGTGAAAATGAAGGGGTGAAGAAGGGTTTATATAGGAGAGGGGGAAGGGTAACGTTCGGTCAAGTGAGGGTGGGTTTGGGTGGGAAAGTGGTTTGAATTTCAATGGTGAGGTAGGTGGGGTTTTATGAAGAATGGATGTGAGTGGTGAAGAGAAAGATGGGAGTTGATAGGTAAAGGGTTTTTGGGGAAGAGGTATTGAGGTGATTGGTGAATGGGGAAGAAGAGAGAGAGTGGTGGGGTTGGTGGGGATCCTGTGGGGTCCACAGATCCTGTGGTGTCAAGGAAAAGTCATCCCTGCACCAAATGGCAAGCAAAATCACGTTTTGAGCCAATTCTGGCGTTAAACGCCGGGCTGGTGCCCATTTCTGGCGTTTAACGCCAGGTTCTTACCCTTTTCTGGCGTTTAACGCCAGTCTGGTGCCCCTTTCTGGCGTTAAACGCCCAGAATGGTGCCAGACTGGGCGTTAAACGCCCAACTGCTACTCTTACTGGCGTTTAAACGCCAGTAAGTTCTTCCTCCAGGGTGTGCTGTTTTTCTTCCTGTTTTTCATTCTGTTTTTGTTTTTTCAATTGATTTTGTGACTTCTCATGATCATCAACCTACAAAATAAAATAGAATAACAAAAGAAAATAGATAACATATAACATTGGGTTGCCTCCCAACAAGCGCTTCTTTAATGTCAGTAGCTTGACAGATGGCTCTCATGGAGCCTCACATTTTCTCAGAGCAATGTTGGAACCTCCCAACACCAAACTTAGAGTTTGAATGTGGGGGTTCAACACCAAACTTAGAGTTTGGTTGTGGCCTCCCAACACCAAACTTAGAGTTTGACTGTGGGGGCTCTGTTTGACTCTGATTTGAGAGAAGCTCTTCATGCTTCCTCTCCATGGTGACAGAGGGATATCCTTGAGCCTTAAACACAAAGGATTCTTCATTCACTTGAATGATCAGTTCGCCTCTATCAACATCAATCACAGCCTTTGCTGTGCTAGGAAGGGTCTGCCAAGGATGATGGTTTCATCCATGCACTTCCCAGTCTCTAGGACTATGAAATCAGCAGGGATGTAATGGTCTTCAATCTTCACCAAAACATCCTCTACAAGTCCATGAGCTTGTTTTCTTGAGTTGTCTGCCATCTCTAATGAGATTCTTGCAGCTTGCACCTCAAAGATCCCTAGCTTCTCCATTACAGAGAGAGGCATGAGGTTTACACTTGACCCTAAGTCACACAGAGCCTTCTTGAAGGTCATGGTGCCTATGGTACAAGGTATTGAAAACTTCCCAGGATCTTGTCTCTTTTGAGGTAATTTCTGCCTAGACAAGTCATCCAGTTCTTTGGTGAGCAAAGGGGGTTCATTCTCCCAAGTCTCATTTCCAAATAACTTGTCATTTAGCTTCATGATTGCTCCAAGGTATTTAGCAACTTGCTCTTCAGTGACATACTCATCCTCTTCAGAGGAAGAATACTCATCAGAGCTCATGAAAGGCAGAAGTAAATCCAATGGAATCTCTATGGTCTCATTTTGAGCCTCAGATTCCCATGGTTCCTCATTGGGAAACTCAATGGAGGTCAGTGCACGCCCATTGAGATCTTCCTCAGTGGCGTTCACTTCCCCTCCTTCCTCTCCAAATTCGGCCATGTTGATGGCCTTGCACTCTCCTTTTGGATTTTCTTCTGTATTGCTTGGGAGAGTACTAGGAGGGAGTTCAGTAACTTTCTTGCTCAGCTGTCCCACTTGTGCCTCCAAATTCCTAATGGAGGACCTTGTTTCAGTCATGAAACTTTGAGTGGTTTTGATTAGCTCAGAGACCATAGTTGCTAAGTCAGAGGGGTTCTGCTTAGAATTCTCTGTCTATTGCTGAGAAGATGATGGAAAAGGCATGCCTTTGCTAAACCTGTTTCTTCCACCATTATTGTTGTTAAAACCTTGTTGAGGTCTTTCTTGATTCTTCCATGAGAAATTTGGGTGATTTCTCCATGAAGAATTATAGGTGTTTCCATAGGGTTCTCCTAGGTAATTCACCTCTTCCATTGAAGGGTTCTCAGGATCATAAGCTTCTTCTTCAGATGAAGCGTCCTTAGTACTGCTTGGTGCATTTTGCATTCCAGACAGACTTTGAGAGATCAAATTGACTTGTTGAGTCAATATCTTATTCTGAGCCAGAATGGCATTCAGAGTATCAATCTCAAGAACTCCTTTCTTCTGATTAGTCCCATTGTTCACAGGATTCCTTTCAGAAGTGTACATGAATTGGTTATTTGCAACCATTTCAATTAGCTCTTGAGCTTCTGTAGGCGTCTTCTTCAAATGAAGAGATCCTCCAGCAGAGCTATCCAAAGACATCTTGGATAGTTCAGAGAGACCATCATAGAAAATACCTATGATGCTCCATTCAGAAAGCATGTCAGAAGGACATTTTCTAATCAATTGTTTGTATCTTTCCCAAGCTTCATAGAGGGATTCTCCATCCTTTTGTCTGAAGGTTTGGACTTACACTCTAAGCTTACTCAATTTTTGAGGTGGAAAGAACTTTGCCAAGAAGGCATTGACTAGCTTTTCCCATGAGTCCAGGCTTTCTTTAGGTTGTGAGTCCAACCATGTCCTAGCTCTGTCTCTTACAGCAAAAGGGAATAGCATAAGTCTGTAGACCTCAGGGTCTACCCCATTAGTCTTGACAGTGTCACAGATTTGCAAGAACTCAGCCAAAAACTGATGAGGATCTTCCAATGGAAGTCCATGGAACTTGCAATTCTGTTGCATTAGAGAAACTAATTGAGGCTTAAGCTCAAAGTTGTTTGCTCCAATGGCAGGGATAGAGATGCTTCTCCCATAGAAGTCGGGAGTAGGTGCAGTAAAGTCACCAAGCACCTTCCTTGCATTGTTTGCATTGTTGTTGTTTTCGGCTGCCATGTCTTCTTCTTCCTTGAAGATTTCTGTTAGGTCCTCTGTAGAGAATTGTGCCTTAGCTTCTCTTAGCTTTCGCTTCAAGGTCCTTTCAGGTTCAGGGTCAGCTTCAACAAGAATGCTTTTGTCTCTGCTCCTGCTCATATGAAAGAGAAGAGAACAAGAAAATGTGGAATCCTCTATGTCACAGTATAGAGATTCCTTGAGGTGTCAGAAGAACAGAAAAATAGAAGAAAGAGGTAGAAGAATTCGAACTTAATCAGATAGAGTTCGAATTGTGCATTGAGAAGGAGTGGTACTCCATAAATAGAAGGATGTGAGAAGAGAGGAGGAGCTTTTTCGAAAATTAAGTTAAAGAATTTGAAAACATTTTGAAAAACACTAATTAATTTTCGAAAATAAGAGTGGGAAAGAAATCAAGTGATTTTTTTTGAAAAAGATTTTGAAATTAGAAATCAAAAAGATTTGATTAAAAACTATTTTGAAAAAGATGTGATTAAAAAGATATGATTGGTTTTAAAAAAAATGTGATTGAGAAGATATTAGTTGAAAAACATTTTTAAAAGATTTGATTTTAAAAATTAATAACTTGGCTATCAAGAAAAGATATGATTCAAACATTAAACCTTTCTCAACAGAAAAGGCAACAGACTTGAAATGTTGAATCAAATCATTAATTGATAGCAAGTATCTTTGAAAAAGGAAAGAAATTGATTTTGAAGACATTTGATTGATTTGAAAAAGATTTGATTTTGAAAAACCTTGAAATCTTGAAAAAAAATTGATTTGAAAACAAAATCCTCCCCCTTGTGCCATCCTGGCGTTAAACGCCCAGAATGGTGCACATTCTGGCGTTTAACGCCCAATGCACTACCTTTTTGGGCGTTAAACGCCCAACCAGGCACCCTGGCTGGCGTTTAAACGCCAGTCTGTCGTTCTTCACTGGGCGTTTTGAACGCCCAGCTTTTTCTGTGTAATTCCTCTGCTGCATGTTCTGAATCTTCAGTTCCCTGTACTATTGACTTGAAAATAGAACCAAGATCAAATAAACAATGCATTGCAAGACACCAAACTTAAAATTAGACACTAGACTTAAACAAGAAACATAAAATATTTTTGGTTTTTATGATTTTGAAATTTTTTTTTTGTGCTTTTTTTTTCGAAAATTATATGAAAATAGAAAATAAAAGTTTCAGAATTCTTAATTTGGATTCCAGGAATCATTGCAATGCTAGTCTAAGACTCCGGTCCAGGAATTAGACATGGCTTCACAGCCAGCCAAGCTTTCAGAGAAAGCTTCGGTCCAAAACACTAGACATGGCCAATGGCCAGCCAAGCCTTAGCAGATCATTGCTCCAATAGCAAGATTGATAGAGATCAACAAGCTCTTGTGATGATTAGTTGAAACCTCGGTCCAATAAGATTAGACATGGCTTCTCAGCCAGCCAGATTTCAACAGATCATCATAAAACACTAGAATTCATTCTTAAGAACTCTGAAGAAAAATACCTAATCTAAGCAACAAGATGAACCGTCAGTTGTCCATACACAAAACAATCCCCGGCAACGGCGCCAAAAACTTGGTGTGCAAAATTGTGATCACTACTTTTCACAACTCAAATAATCCATAGTAATGGCCCCAAGAACTTGGTGCTCAATACCATGGCATAAACACAACTTTGCACAACTAACCAGCAAGTGCACTGGGTCGTCCAAGTAATAAACCTTACGCGAGTAAGGGTCGATCCCACGGAGATTGTTGGTATGAAGCAAGCTATGGTCACCTTGTAAATCTTAGTCAGGCAGACTCAAATGGGTATAGTGATATACGAATAAAGCATAAAGATAAAGATAGATGTACTTATGTAATTCATTGGTAGGAACTTCAGATAAGCGTATGAAGATGCCTTCCCTTCCGTCTCTCTGCTTTCCTACTGTCTTCATCCAATCCTTCTTACTCCTTTCCATGGCAAGCTTATGCAAGGGTTTCACCGTTGTCAGTGGCTACCTCCCATCCTCTCAGTGAAAACGTTCCTATGCTCTGTCACAGCATAGGCTAATCAGCTGTCGGTTCTCGGTCAGGCCGGAATAGAATCCAGTGATTCTTTTGCGTCTGTCACTAACGCCCCGCCTGCTAGGAGTTTGAAGCACGTCACAGTCATTCAATCATTGAATCCTACTCAGAATACCACAGACAAGGTTAGACCTTCCGGATTCTCTTGAATGCCGCCATCAGTTCTAGCCTATACCACGAAGACTCTGATCTCACGGAATGGCTGGCTCGTTTGTCAGGCGAGCACTCGGTTGTCAGGCGATCAACCATGCATCGTGTATCAGGAATCCAAGAGATATTCACCCAATCTAAGGTAGAACGGAGGTGGTTGTCAGTCACACGTTCATAGGTGAGAATGATGATGAGTGTCACGGATCATCACATTCATCAAGTTGAAGAACAAGTGATATCTTGGACAAAGAACAAGCGAAATTGAATAGAAGAACAATAGTAATTGCATTAATACTCGAGGTACATCAGAGCTCCACACCTTAATCTATGGTGTGTAGAAACTCCACCGTTGAAAATACATAAGAACAAGGTCTAGGCATGGCCGAATGGCCAGCCTCCCAATGATCTAAGATAGCATAAAATGAAGATAGCTACCCCCGATATCTCAATACAATAGTAAAAGGTCCTACTTATAGAAAACTAGTAGCCTAGGGTGTACAGAGATGAGTAAATGACATAAAATTCCACTTCTGGGCCCACTTGGTGTGTGCTTGGGCTGAGCAATGAAGCAATTTCGTGTAGAGACTCTTCTTGGAGTTAAACGCCAGCTTTTATGCCAGTTTGGGCGTTTAACTCCCATTTAGGTGCCAGTTCCGGCGTTTAACGCTGGAATTCCTGAGGGTGACTTTGAACGCCGGTTTGGGCCATCAAATCTTGGGCAAAGTATAGACTATCATATATTGCTGGAAAGCCCAGGATGTCTACTTTTTAACGCCGTTGAGAGCGCGCCAATTGGGCTTCTGTAGCTCCAGAAAATCCACTTCGAGTGCAGGGAGGTCAGAATCCAACAGCATCTGCAGTCCTTTTCAGTCTCTGGATCAGATTTTTGCTCAGGTCCCTCAATTTCAGCCAGAAAATACCTGAAATCATAGAAAAACACACAAACTCATAGTAAAGTCCAGAAAAGTGAATTTTAACTAAAAACTAATAAAAATATACTAAAAACTAACTAGATCATACTAAAAACATACTAAAAACAATGCCAAAAAGCGTACAAATTATCCGCTCATCACATACCATTCTGACGTTTAAACGCCAAAGTGGTGTACGTTCTGGGCATTCAACGCCCATGTGTAGCATGTTTCTGGCGTTGAATGCCAGTTCCATGCTTGTTACTGGCGTTCAGCGCCAGCTTTCCTCAAGGCATATTCCTGGCGTTCAAATGCCAGGATGTTGCTTGTTTCTGGCGTTCAGCGACAGATCCATGCTCTATTCTGGCGTTGAACACCAGCCAGATGCTCCTTACTGGCGTTTAAATGCCAGTAAGTCCTTCCTCCAAGGTGTGATTTTTCTTCTGCTGTTTTTGATTCTGTTTTTAATTTTAATATTTTTTTTTTCGTGACTCCACGTGATCATGAACCTACTAAAACACAGAATAACAAATAAATAAAAATAAAATTAGATAAATAAAAATTGGGTTGCCTCCCAACAAGCGCTTCTTTAATGTCAATAGCTTGACAGTGGGCTCTTATGGAGCCTCACAGGTGATCAGGTCAATGTTGTATAGTCCCAACACCAAACTTAGAGTTTGGTTGTGGCCTCCCAACACTAAACTTAGAGTTTGATTATGGGGGCTCTGTTCGACTCTGTATTGAGAGAAGCTCTGCATGCTTACTCTCTCTTGTTACAGAAGGATAGCCGTGTGCCTTAAACACAAGGTAGTCCCCATTCAATTGAAGGACTAATTCTCCTCTGTTAACATCTATCACAGCTTCTGCTGTTGCTAGGAAAGGTCTTCCAAGGATGATGCATTCATCCTCCTCCTTCCTAGTGTCTAAGATTATAAAATCAGCAGGAATGTAAAGGCCTTTAACCTTTACCAACACGTCTTCTACTAGTCCATAAGCTTGTCTTACTGACTTGTCTGCCAATTGTAATGAGAATAAGGCAGGATGTACCTCAATGATCCCCAGTTTCTCCATTACAGAGAGTGGCATAAGGTTTATGCCTGACCCTAGATCACACAGAGCCTTGTTAAAGGTTATGGTGCCTATGGTACAGGGTATTAAGAATTTGCCAGGATCTTGTCTCTTTTGAGGTAATATTTGCTGAACCCATGTATCTAGTTCACTAATGAGCAAGGAAGGTTCACCTTTCCAAGTCTCATTACCAAACAACTTGGCATTCAGCTTCATGATAGCTCCTAAATATTGAGCAACTTGCTCTCCAGTTACATCTTCATCCTCTTCAGAGGAAGAATAGTCTTCAGAGCTCATGAATGGCAGAAAAAGGTTTAATAGAATCTATATGGTCTCTATATGAGCCTTAGATTCCTTTAGGTCCTCAATAGGGGACTCCTTCTTGCTCAGAGGACATCCCAGGAGGTCTTCCTCACTAGGATTTTTGTCTTTCTCCTCCCTTGTGCATTCGGCCATATTGATTACATCAATGGCCTTGCACTCTCCTTTTAGATTCTCTTCTGTATTGCTTGGGAGAATACTGGGAGGAGTTTCAATGACTTTCTTACTCAGCTGGCCCACTTGTGCCTCCAAATTTCTGATGGAGGACCTTGTTTCACTCATGAAACTTAAAGTGGCTTTAGACAGATCAGAGACTAAATTTGCTAAATTAGAGGGGCTCTGCTCAGAATTCTCTGTCTGTTGCTGAGAAGATGATGGAAAAGGCTTGTTATTGCTTAGCTTGTTTCTTCCACCATTATTAAAGCCTTGTTGAGGCTTTTGGATGATTTCTCCATGATGAATTATAGGTGTTCCCATAAGGTTCACCCATGTAATTTACCTTTGCTATTGCAGGGTTCTCAGGATCATAAGCTTCTTCAGAAGCTACCTTTTTAGTACTGTTGGATGCATTTTTCCATCCATTCAGACTTTGAGAGATCATGTTGACTTGTTGAGTCAACACTTTGTTCTAAGCCAATATGGCATTCAGAGCATCAATTTCAAGAACTCCCTTCCTCTGAGTCATCCCATTATTCACGGAATTCCTCTCAGAAGTGTACATGAATTGGTTATTTGCAACCATGTCAATAAGTTCTTGAGCTTCTATAGGCGTTTTCTTTAAATGAATGGATCCACCTGCAAAATGGTCCAATGACATTTTGGAAAACTTAGATAGACCATAATAGAATATATCTAATATTGGCCATTCTGAAAACATGTCAGAAGGACACTTTTTGGTCATCTGCTTGTATCTTTCCCAAGCTTTATAGAGGGATTCACCATCTTTTTGCTTGAAGGTCTGAACATCCACTCTAAGCTTGCTCAACTTTTGAGGAGGAAAGAATTTATCCAAGAAGGTTGTGACTAGCTTATCCCAGGAGTCCAGGCTATCTTTAGGTTGTGAGTCCAACCATGTTCTAGCTCTGTCTCTTACAACAAAAGGGAAAAGCATGAGCCTGTAGACTTCAGGATCTACTCCATTCGTCTTAACAGTCTCACAAATCTGCAAGAACTCAGTTAAAAACTGATAAGGATCTTCAGATGGAAGTCCATGAAACTTGCAGTTCTGTTGCATTAAAGCAACTAATTAAGGTTTCAGCTCAAAATTGTTTGCTCCAATGGCAGGAATTGAGATGCTTCTTCCATCAAACTTAGACGTGGGTTTAGTAAAATCACCAAGCATCCTCCTTGCATTATTGTTGTTGGGTTCGGCTGCCATCTCCTTCTCTTGTTCAAAAATTTTAGAAAGGTTGCCTTTGGATTGCTCTAATTTAGCTTTTCTTAGTTTTCTCTTCAGAGTCCTTTCAGGTTCAGGATCAGCTTCAACAAGAGTGTCTTTTTCCTTATTCCTGCTCATATGAAAGAGAAGAGAAAAAGAAAAGGAAGAGGAATCCTCTATATCTCAGTAAAGAGGATCCTTATTGTTAGTAGAAGAAGAAAGGAATAAAAGTGGAGAATCCAATCACAAGGGTGAGGATAGAGGCAGTGAAATGAGATGAAGAGAGGTGAAGAGAAGTGTTAGTAAATAAATAAATAAATAGAAGAAGAGAAGAGAGGGAGAATTCAAAAATAATTTTGAAAAAGTAGTTAATGATTTTCGAAAATTAAAGATAAGAAATAATTAAAATTAAGATTTAAACAATTAAAAAGAATTTTTGAAAAAGAGATGAGATATTTTCGAAAATTTGAGAGGGAGAAGTAGTTAGGTGGTTTTGAAAAAGATAAGAAACAAACAAAAAGTCAAATAGTTAGTTGAAAAAGATATTAAAATTAAATTTGAAAAGATAAGAAGATAAGAAGTTAGATAAGATATTTTGAAATCAAATTTTTGAAAAAGATATGATGAAAATATAAGATAAGAAGATATGATAAAAAGATAGGATTGAAAAAGATTTAATTTTTTTAAAATTAAAATTAATTACTTGACTAACAAGAAACTAAAAGATATGATTCTAGAATTTAAAGATTGAACCTTTCTTAACAAGAAAGTAACAAACTTCAAATTTTTTGAATCAATCACATTAATTGTTAGTGTAATTTCGAAAATTTGAAATAAAATTAAGAAAGAGATTTTGAAAATAATTTTAAAATTTTCGAAATTAATAAGATAAAAATGAAAAATATTTGATTTTTTGAAAAAAAAATTTTGAAAAGATAGGATTTTTAAAATTGAAAATTTGATTTGACTTATGAGAAACAACTAATTTTAAAAATTTTTGACTAAGTCAACACAAATTTTCGAAAATTAGGAGAGAAATAAGGAAAAGATAATTTTTTTATTTTTGAATTTTTAATGAGGAGAGAGAAAAACACAAATATGACCCAAAACATGAAAATTTTGGATCAAAACACTTAATGCATGCAAGAACACTATGAATGTCAAGATGAACACCAAGAACACTTTGAAGATCATGATGAACATCAAGAACATATTTTTGAAAAATTTTTTATGCAAAGAAAACATGCAAGACACCAAACTTAGAAATCTTTAATGCATGGACACTATGAATGCAAAAATGCATATGAAAAATAACATACAACACAAAACAAGAAAACATCAAGATCAAACAAGAAGACTTGTCAAGAACAACTTGAAGATCATGAAGAACACCATGAATGCATGAATTTTTGAAAAATGCAAGAAAATTTTTTAAAGCATGCAATTGACACCAAACTTAAAAATTGACTCAAGACTCAAACAAGAAACACAAAATATTTTTGGTTTTTATGATTTTATGATTTTTTTTTTGTATTTTTATTATTTTTTTGAAAATTATATTTTTGAAAAACGAAAATAAAGAAAAAAATTTTGAAAGATTTTTGAAAATTTTTTTGAGAGGAAAGTAAAAAGAAAATTACCTAATCTGAGCAACAAGATGAACCGTCAATTGTCCATACTCGAACAATCCCCGGCAACGGCACCAAAAACTTGGTGTTGTTGCCGGATCAGAAAATCTTGGCGCTGTTGTTGCACGTAATTGTAATTCAAACAATCCCCGGCAACGGCGCCAAAAACTTGGTGCACGAAATTGTGATCATCAACAATGGCTCCAAAAACTTGGTGCTCTCAAACGTGAATCACACTTTGTCACAACTCCACACAACTAACCAGCAAGTGTACTGGGTCGTCTAAGTAATACCTTACGTGAGTAAGGGTCGATCCCACAGAGATTGTTGGTATGAAGCAAGCTATGGTCACCTTGTAAATCTCAGTCAGGCGGATTCAAATTGATAGTGATTTTCGGAAAATATAAAGAGATACTTAATTAAATAATAAAGGATAGAAATACTTATGTAAATTCATTGGTGGGAATTTCAGATAGGTGTATGGAGGTGATGTGTTCCTTCTGAATCTCTGCTTTCTTACTGCTTTTATCCTATTTTTATCACTCCCTTCTATGGCAAGCTGTATGTAGGGCATCACCGTTGTCAATGGCTACATCCCATCCTCTCAGTGAAAATGGTCCAAATGCTCTGTCACAGCACGGCTAATCATCTGTCGGTTCTCGATCATGTTGGAATAGAATCCCTTGATTCTTTTGCGTTTGTCATCACGCCCAGCAATCACGAGTTTGAAGCTCGTCACAGTCATTCAATTTCGGAATTCTACTCAGAATACCACAGACAAGGTTAGACTTTCCGGATTCCCATGAATGCTGCCATCAATTCTAGCTTATACCACGAAGATTCTGATTAAGGAATCCAAGAGATATGCACCCGGTCTAAGGTAGAATGGAAGTGGTTGTCAGTCACGCGTTCGTAGGTGAGAATGATGATGAGTGTCAAAGATCATCACATTCATCATGTTGAAGTGCAACGAATATCTTAGAATAGGAACAAGTCGAATTGAATAGAAAATAGTAATTGCATTGAAACTTGAGGTACAGCAGAGCTCCACACCCTTAATCTATGGTGTGCAGAAACTCCACCGTTGAAAATATATAAGTGGTGAAGGTCCAGGCATGGCCGAGAGGCCAGCCCCCAAAACATGATCACAGGACCAAAAATACAATCCAGGATATCTAATAAACTAGTAAAAAGTTCTATTTATACTAAACTAGCTACTAGGGTTTACAAAGGTAAGTAATTGATGCATAAATTCACTTCCGGGGCCCACTTGGTGTGTGCTTGGGCTGAGCTTGATCTATCCATGAGATGAGGCTTCTCTTGGAGTTGAACGCCAAGTTGTAACGTGTTTTGGGCGTTCAACTCTGGTTCGTGACGTGTTTCTGGCGTTTGACTCCAGAATGCAGCATGAAATTGGCATTGAGCACCATTTTACGTCGTCAAATCTCAAATAAAGTATGGACTATTATATATTGCTGAAAAGCTCTGGATGTCTACTTTCCAACTCCATTGAGAGCGCGTCATTTGGAGTTCTGTAGCTCCAGAAAATCCATTTCGAGTGCAGGGAGGTCAGATTCCAACAGTATCAGCAGTCCTTTGTCAGCCTCCTATCTGAGTTTTGCTCAGGTCCCTCAATTTCAGCCAGAAAATACCTGAAATCATAGAAAAACACACAAACTCATAGTAAAGTCCAGAAATGTGAATTTAGCATAAAAACTAATGAAAACATCCTTAAAAGTAACTAGATCATACTAAAAACTACCTAAAAACAATGCCAAAAAGCGTATAAATTATCCGCTCATCAAGCTCTCCATGCTCATTCTTTACTGTAGTGACTCCCAACTTCTTGGGCACCACTTGTACTGGGCTCACCCATTCACTGTCTGAAATGGGGTAGATAATATCTGCCTCTAGTAGTCTGGTCACTTCCTTCTTGACAACCTCTAAGATAGTGGGGTTTAGTCTTCTCTGGGGTTGACGAACGGGTCTTGCTCCTTCTTCTAAAAAGATTCTGTGCTCACAGACTTGAGGATTGATGCCTACTATGTCTGCTAAACTCCACCCAATTGCTTTCTTGTGCTTCCCCAGCACACTAAGTAACTGCTCTTCCTGTTCAGGAGTGAGGTCCCGTGCAATGATAACTGGAAACTTCTGTTAGTCCTCGAGGTAAGCATATTTGAGGTGTGGAGGGAGAGGTTTCAACTCTGACTTCTGTTCATGGTCAGACTCTGAATTATCTAGAGCTGGTGGCAGTTGTGGAGTACTTTCATTGCCCTCTGGGAATGTCCCCACACTTGGACCTTGTCCTATGTACTTCTCTTCAAACTCCTCTAGGTGAACTTCAGCTACGGTTTCATCTATGATGTCACACCGGAGGATAAAGTGATCTTCTGGAGGGTACTTCATAACTCCATTCAGATTGAAGCTTACTACTCGGCCGTCTATTTCAAAAGAGTATGTTCCTGAAAAAGCATCTAATTTGAACTTCGAGGTCTTCAAGAAAGGTCTTCTGAGTAGGATTGATGATGGCTTCTCTGAGTCATGTTGGGGCATCTCCAGGATGTAAAAATCAATGGGGAAAGTGAGACCTTTAATGCCCACTAATACATCTTTAGCAACTCAAGCCACTGTAATAATACTTTTATCTGCTAACACAAAACGAGTTGCCGACCTTTTTAAGGGAAGGAGCCTCAAAACATCATATATAGATAAAGGCATTATACTAACACATGCTCCTAAATCACACATGCAGTCAGAAAATATCACACCTTCAATGGTACAATTAACCATGCATGGACCTGGATCACTACATTTTCAGGTATATTTCCCATTAAAGCAGATATAGAACTTCCTAAAGGAATAGTTCCTAATTCATTAATTTTGTCTTTATGTATGCACAAATCTTTTAGAAACTTTGCATATTTAGGTACCTATTGAATGACATCAAAAAGGGGAACAGTTACCTCAACCTTTTTGAAAATTTCTACCATTTTGGGATCAGGTTCCAACTGCTTCCTGGGCTTCCTTGCAAGTTGTGGAAATGGAATAGGAATGGCGTCCTCTATAGTGTTTGTGCCCTTTGGTGCTTCTTCCTGTGATTTGGCGTCTTCTTCCTCAGCCATGTCCTATATATCCTTTTCTTCCTCAATATCTTCTAATTCCACTACCACTTTAGCTGAGGCGTGTTCTGGTGGGTTTGGCTTCTCCTGATTCCTTTCTTGCAATGTGGTTCCAAACCTTAGAGTGATGGCATTAATACCACCCTTTGAGTTGGGTAATGGTTGAGAGGGGAGTCCACCAGAGCTTGAGGACTGGTTATTGGAGTTGGTCAATGATCCAACTTGTGAGACAAGGGTTTGTAAAGTAGAAGTCAAAACATTCAGAGTTGCATTAAAATTATTTTTCATGGCCTGTTGTCTCTGATCAATAGATTGTAGTAACTCATCATTAGGAGATGAAGAGGGGTAAGTGATCTGAGAGGTCTACTGAGATGCTTGAGGCTATCTTAAATGAGGTGCTCTGTAAGACTGATTCTAATTCTGCTACCTGAAGTTGTTATTGTTATTCCACCTCTGATTTCCATTATTATCTCTGCCTCCTCTGTTATAATTGTCCCTCCAACCCTGGTTAGAATTATCTCTCTAGCCTTGGTTAGAGTTATCCTGCCATCCTTGGTTATAGTTGCCACCTTGATTGTACCCTTGATTGGGGCGGTCATGAAAGTTATGAGTGGCTGCTACAGTGTTATCTTCTGGTTGGAGTTGCGGACATTCATCGGTATAGTGACTGTAATCTGCACAGATTTCGCATACTCTTTGTGGAACCAACTGCTGACTGTGCTGTGGTGGAGAAGGCTGAACTTGCTGAGGCTGTTGTTGATTCAGTTGCATCTGCTTCAGCAAGTTAGTCATTTCACATAAGCTCTGAGCTATAGCAGCAGTCTCTTTACTAGTGGATACCTCTGCAACAGCTCTTGACCGACTTTGTCTCTGCCTGTGATTCCTAGTAGAGTCAGCTAAGTCACTGATCAATTGCCATGCTTCGTCCGTAGTCTTGTACTTTTTCATAGAACCATTGCTAGCACCTTCCAATGTGGTCCTATCTTGAGATTTCAAACCCTGTGTAAAGTAGCCGAGCAACACTATCTTGTCAATCATATGATGGGGGCATGCGTCTCAAAGATTATTGAAGCGTTCTAAGTATTCATAGAGGGTCTCAGATTCATCCTGAACGATCATAGACATGTCCTTCCTCAGCTTATCGGCAACTTCAGCTGGAAAGAATTTATCTAGAAACTCTCTCCTAAGTGTATCCCAGTTGGAAACAGTTGCTCCGGGTTGAGTGTAGTACCACTCTCTTGCCTTTCCCTCCAGAGAAAACGGGAAGGCTTTCAACAGAATAGAGATTTCATCAGTGCCATTACGCTTAACAGTAGAACAAGCAGTCTGGAAATCCCTAAGATGCTTGATAGGCTCTTGAGCAGGTAAGCCATGAAACTTGGGCATCAAGTTGAGTAGTGAAGACTTTATTTCAAAATTTACAGCTACTGCTGGGTGGTGTGCCTGGAATGGTTAGAGCGTAAAATCAGGGGCTCCTTCCTCCTGGATAGTGACTCTTCTGGGCGCTGCCATGTCACCTGCACGTAAATGAACTGGATCAGTAGAGAGGGAGCTTGTTTCTTCCTTAGATGACGGTTCAGGTTTGTCCTCAAAGAGGAGTCGCCGACGCCGAGCTTGCCTTATACGTTAAAGAGTTCTTTCAATCTCAGGGTCAAATACTGGCAAGCTTGGATCAGGAAGTGAACGCGTCATTTAACGAAAGAAACATACAGCTCATAGTGACAGAATGAAAAGAAAAATTGCAATTAAAATAAATACCAATTAATAAATTAACACACTGTTGCAACTCCCCGACAACGGCGCCAAAAAATTGACGTGGCAGAAATTGGCGGGTTAAGAAATTATTAATAGAAATGCGTTGCAAGTACAGTCCTTAACCAACCGAAAATCCGCTTATCAATTTAGAAGGGTTGTCACAAAATTTAAATTAAAATACTGTGAGTATAAGTTCCAAGTCGTCTCCCAACGAGTTGCAGAGAGATGTGCTATTTTATCAATCAGATGTTTGCAAAAATGGTTGAGTTGAATAACAGGAAACTAAAATAGAGAATTTAATTAATTATAAATAAAAGCCTTGACTGGGAGTAGATTAGTTGGAAGCCCTATTCTTGTTGAAGTACTCTTAAGATTAATTAATAATTGAAGATTGCTTTGTTTAGTTACCCCTTACTAGGTAAGGGAGAGTCAAACAAGTTGGATTGCTATTTCTATTCACAAGTCTCAATCCGCTCATTGAAAAGGATTTGTGTCAGTGACTAGAGGACATTCCAACAATGAGCCCAATTACAATTTCTCCTTTAAGTACCCTAATTCAAGGGTTCCTTTCAATCAACTCCCCATCAAATAAGGGAACTACTCGCTCATTGTGAACATAGAACTCATAACATAAGAAAGGGAATTAAAAAGAGACATGATAAATAATAATGAAAAGGATTAATTAAAAATAAAAATAATCTATATTAATAACTTGCAAAAATAAGCCAATGTCAACTCTAGGGGAATTAAGAACATGGAAGAATAAGTAAAAAGCAAATAGCAAAGTATAATGACTAGTACCGGAGGTGGCCTCTTCTCAAAAGCTAAAAAGCAAAGTCTTCCAAAAATCCTAATTATAAATGTCAAGTGATTGAAAATACCTAGGGGAGGAGTAAATCCAGATCTAAAACTAAAAATTGTGTAGAATGAATTGTGTCCTTCGTTTCTGCATGTTCCCTGACTCTAATCTATAATTCCAGGCCGAAAATTGGGTTGAAATCCGGCCCCGAAACTCTGCCAGCAACTTCTGAAATTCTGCAGATCACGCACGTCACGCGGACGCGTCATTCACGCAGACGCGTCATTCGGCGTTTTACTTTCCCATGCGGGCACGTCGTCCATGCCTCCGCGTCGCTTCTGCTTTTCCAATCCGTGCGTCCGCGTCACTCATGCGGGCACGTCACTGCGAATTCCTCTCTTCCGCGCGGTCGCATCGCTGACGCGTACGCGTCACTTCTCGCTGGTCATCTCCTCAATTTCTTGTATTCCTTCCATTTTTGCAAGCTTCCTTCCCAATCTCTCACTCATTCATGCCCTATAAAGTCTGAAACACTTAACACATAGATCACGGCATCGAATGGAATAAAAGGGGATTAAAATACCTATTTAAAGGTCTCCAGGAAGTAAGCTTTCAATCATGTAATAATTTTAGGAAGGAAATATAAATGCATGCTAATTATATGAATAAGTGGGTAAAGACCATGATAAAACCACACAATTAAACACATTGTAAACCATAAAATAGTGGTTTATCAGCTGCTCTATGCTAAGTTCTTAAAGGAACTCATGACACGGAAGAGAAACTGGGGTGAGAAAGAAACCGTGGTACTCACTAAAGAGTGTAGTGCTATAATACAAAAGAAGCTCCCACAGAAATTGAAAGACCTTGGGAGCTTCCCATTGCCTTGTGTCATTGGGGATATGAACATTAAGAAGGCACTATGCGATCTAGGAGCAAGCATAAACCTCATGTCTTTGGCTATGATGAAAGGAATGAGAATAGAAGAGGCTAAACCAACAAGAATGGCACTTCAATTGGCTGACAGAACCTTTAAATTTCCTCATGGTGTGGTGGAAAATCTATTGGTGAAAGTGGAGAAGTTCATCTTCCCAGCCGATTTCATTGTGCTTGACATGGAGGAAGAAGCCAACACATCCATCATCCTAGGAAGGCCATTCCTAGCTACTGCTGGAGCCATAATTGATGTTGAAAAAGGTGAGTTAGTCTTGAGGTTACATGAAGAGAAGATGGTCTTCAGTGTTTTCAAGGCAAGGAGCAACCCCAAAGAATCCATTGGTGAATGCATGATGGTGGACACAATTGAGACCCAAGTTCAAGGAGTCCTAGAGGAAGAACTATGTGAAGAAACCCAAGAGCAAGATCAACAAGTCCCATGTGGTGAGCCATCACTAGAGGCTATGAAAGAACAAATCATGCTTGACAAGACAAAGAAATTGGAAATAGAGGCACCAAAGTTGGAGCTAAAAGCTCTACCCTCAAACTTGAAGTATGCCTACTTGGATGATAGCAACACATACCCAGTGATCATAAATTCAAGCTTGAATGAACAACAAGAAAAAGAGCTAATCTAGGTGTTGAAGCAACATAAGGATGCCATGGGATGGACACTTGCTGATCTAAAAGGAATTTTCCCTTCAATGTGCATGCATAAAATCCTACTTGAGGAAGGTGCAAAGCCCTCAAGACAACAGCAGAGAAGGATAAATCCAACAATGAATGAAGTAGTCCAAAAAAAGGTGTTGAAACTATGGCAAGCACGGGTGATTTACCCCATCTCAGACAGCCCTTGGATGAGCCCTGTCCAAGTAGTTCCTAAGAAGGGAGGGATCACTGTTGTGCCCAATGAGAAGAATGAGTTGATACCAACAAGAACAGTGACTGGATGGCGCATGTGCATTGATTATAGAAAGCTTAACGAAGCCACCAAAAAGGATTATTTCCCCTACCTTTCATGGACCAAATGCTAGAAAGACTTGCAGAACATGAGTACTACTGCTTCTTGGGTGGTTATTCTGGCTACAATCAGATTGTAATCGATCCCAAAGACCAAGAGAAGACTTCCTTTACTTGTCCTTATAGTGTTTTTTCTTATAGGAGAATGCCCTTTGGATTGTGCAATGCACCTGCAACATTCCAAAGGTGCATTCTCTCCATATTTTCAAACATGATTGAAAGGTTCATAGAAGTATTCATGGATGACTTCTTTGTGCTCGGTGATTCATATTCTAAGTGCATACACCACCTTGCTCTAGTGCTGAGGAGATGTCAAGAAACCAACCTGGTTTTAAACTGGAAAAAGTGCCATTTCATGGTCACTGAAGGGGTGGTTCTTGGACATAAAGTCTCCAAAATGCGCATTGAGGTGGACAAAGCTAAGGTGGAGGTAATTGAGAAATTACCCCGACCTTGCAATGTTAAGGCAGTTAGAAGTTTTTTAGGGCATGCTGGTTTTTATAGAAGATTTATCAAAGATTTCTCAAAAATTGCTAAGCCCTTAAGTAATCTGCTTGCATCTGGCACACCTTTCATATTTGATCAAGAATGCATTATAGCTTTTGAGAACTTGAAAAAGAAGCTTTCCTCAGCACCCATCATTGCCCCACCTGATTGAAACCTACCCCTTGAGCTTGAACACAAGGCCTTTTGGGCACTCAAGCTACTAAACTTTGACAACATTGCTGCTGGGGAGAAAAGGATCTTACAAATGCAAGAATTGGAAGAGCTTAGATATCAAGCATATGAAAATGCAAAAATCTATAAGGAGAAAGCTAAGAAGTGGCATGATCAAAGCATAGCAAGAAGAGAGTTTGTCAAAGGTCAAAAGGTGCTACTATACAACTCAAGACTCAAATTCTTCCCAAGGAAACTCAAGTATAGATGGTCAGGACCTTTTACCATTCTTAAGGTGTCTCCCTATGGTCATGTGGGGCTCATGGAGGACAAAACACATAGAACTTTTGCTGTGAATGGCCATAGACTCAAGCACTACTTGGGAGGTTCTTTGGAGGAGTAGAGAGTGAGCTACAACCTCAACTAAAGATGGGAGATGTCAAGCTAATGACATTAAAGAAGTGCTGGTTAGGAGGCAACCCAACATTCATTTCCTTTTTGATTTCTAGAAGTAGCTTTAAAATTGCCAATTTAGATAGTTTAAGTTTCAGTTTAATGCTTTTATTTCCCTTGCCTTCTAAGAATAGATTAGGTGGCTTAGACATCAATTTCAATGTTTGATAGTTAGTCATTCTTCAATATATTTTCTTTTATTTGTTTTCTTTCCCTGAAAATGCAAGTTGATGAACAAACTTATTGATGATGAGTGATTGGGCCGGGAACTAGCTAAAAAGCTAAGTTTGGTATAGCCACTAACCCACTTAATCTAGGCCTACAACCCTTTTGAATGAATTAATTTTGATAGTAAGCCCAGAGATTAAGTTTGGTGTGGCCACCACCATATGATGTCCACATAGCAAGCCCAGCATGCTCTTAATCTAAATGCATTAAGTAAATTGGTTATGCATGCAAGGTCACTTTAATGTGTTCAGAAGGAGTTAAAGAATGTGAAAGAAATGAATTTAATTCACCCTTATAAACACATTAAATACCCAATGATAAACCCAATTTATTAGATGCAAGAAAATTAAGTTTGGTGTCCCAAGGGACACTCATCAATTGCATTTCAATTATATGTTATGAAAGGGAATATAAAAGGGTTCTTTTCACTTATGCTATTTCGGTTTTCATTTTCAGGAGAGAGGATGGGGTCCACATGATTGATAGCTCATCAAAGAAGGAGTCAAAGTGTACTTGCACTTTGGGACTCAACACATGTAGAGAATCAAAAGAAAAGAGGGGTTGACGCCTGATGAGCGGATAATTTATACGCTTTTTGGCATTGTTTTTAGGTAGTTTTTAGTAAGTTCAAGCTACTTTTAGGGATGTTTTCATTAGTTTTTATGTTAAATTCACATTTCTGGACTTTACTATGAGTTTGTGTGTTTTTCTGTGATTTCAGGTAATTTCTGGCTGAAATTGAGGGACTTGAGCAAAACTCTGAAAAAGGCTGACAAAAGGACTGCTGATGCTGTTGGAATCTGACCTCCCTGCACTCGAAATGGATTTTCTGGAGCTACAGAACTCCAATTGGCGCGCTCTCAACGGTGTTGGAAAGTAGACATCCAGAGCTTTCCAGCAATATATAATAGTCCATACTTTATTTGGAAATTGACGACGTAACTTGGCGTTGAACGCCAAGTACATGCTGCTATCTGTAGTTAAACGCCAGAAAAACGTCATGATCCGGAGTTGAACGCCCAAAACACGTCATAACTCGGAGTTCAACTCCAAGAGAAGCCTCAGCTCGTGGATTGATCAAGCTCAGCCCAAGCATACACTAAGTGGGCCCCGGAAGTGGATTTATGCATCAATTACTTACTCATGTAAACCCTAGGAGCTAGTTTATTATAAATAGAACTTTTTACTATCATATTATCATCCTGGATTGTATTTTGAATCTAGTGATCACGTTTTGGGGGCTGGCCTCTCGGCCATGCCTGAACCTTTTACTTATGTATTTTCAACGGTGGAGTTTCTGTACACCATAGATTAAGGGTGTGGAGCTCTGCTGTACCTCAAGTATTAATGCAATTCTATTTTCTTTTATTCAATTCTATCTTATTCTTATTCCAAGATATTCATTCGCACCCAAGAACATGATGAATGTGATGATTATGTGACGCTCATTATCATTCTCACTTATGAACGTGCGTGATTGACAACCACCTCCGTTCTACATGCAACCGAGCTTGAATGTGTATCTCTTAGATTCCCCAACAGAATCTTCGTGGTATAAGCTAGATAGATGGCGGCATTTATGAGGATCCGGAAAGTCTCACCTTGTCTGTGGTATTCCGAGTAGGATCCTGGGAATCCGGAAAGTCTAACCTTGTCTGTGGTATTCCGAGTAGGATTCTGGTAATGAATGACTGTGACGTGCTTCAGACTCGCAAGTGCTGGGCGTTAGTGACAGACGCAAAAGAATCAATGGATTCTATTCCAGTAGGAGCGGGAACCAACCAGTGATTAGCCGTGCTGTGACAGAGTGCGTGAGCGTAGTTTTCACTGCGAGGATGGGATGTAGCCTTCGGCCAGTGTGATGCCTCCAGACGATTAGCCATGCGAGTGACAGCCGCAGAGGACCATTTTCCCGAGAGGATTCAAAGTAGCCATCGTCGAACGGTGAACCCCTATACACAGCTTGCCATGGAAAGGAGTAAGAAGGATTGAGTTGAAGTAGTAGGAAAGTAGGCGTTCTTGAGCCATACAGTATCTCCATATGCTTATCTGAAATTCCTACCAATGAATCTGCATAAGTATCCCTTTTATTATTTCTTTTTATTATTTGATTTTCTAAATTCCATAATTTTATCTGCCTAACTGAGATTTACAAGGTGACCATAGCTTGCTTCATACCAACAATCTCTGTGGGATCGACCCTTACTCGCGTAAGGTTTATTACTTGGACGACCCAGTACACTTGCTGGTTAGTTGAACGGAGTTGTGAAAACAACCGATGCCATAATAATGATTTCATACAAATACAAAGAACATGGATCACAATTTCGTCCACCAAGTTTTTGGCGCCGTTGCCGGGGATTGTTCGAGTATGGACAACTGACGGTTCATCTTGTTGCTCAGATAAGGTAACTTTCTTTTCAAAAAAACTTTTTCAAAATTTTTCTTTTCTTTTTCATTTTTCCAAAAATATTTTTGAAAAAATTTTTAAAAATACAAAAAAAATCATAAAATCATAAAAACTAAAAATATTTTGTGTTCCTTGTTTAAGTCTTGAGTCAATTTTAAGTTTGGTGTCAATTGCATGCTTTTAAAATTTTTTTCTTGCATTTTTCGAAAATTCCATGCATTCATAGTGTTCTTCATGATCTTCAAGTTGTTCTTGATAAGTCTTCTTGTTTGATCTTGATGTTTTCTTGTTTTGTGTCTTTTCTTGTTTTCCATGTGCATCTTTGCATTCATGTTTTCCAAGCATTAAAAATTTCTAAGTTTGGTGTCTTGCATGTTTTCTTTGCATCAAAGATTTTTCAAAATTATGTTCTTGATGTTCATCATGATCTTCAAAGTGTTCTTGGTGTTCATCTTGACATTCATAGCATTCCTGCATGCATTCATTGTTTTGATCTAAAAATTTCATGCATTGAGTAATTTTGTTGTTTTTCTCTCTCATAACTAAAAATTCAAAAATCAAAAAAATATCTTTTCCTTATTTCCCTCCAAATTTTTGAAATTTTGGGTTGACTTGGTCAAAAATTTTCAAAATTAGTTGTTTCTTACAAGTCAAGTCAAAATTTCAATTTTTATCTTTTCAAAATCTTTTTCAAAAATCATATCTTTTTCATCTTTTTTCTATTTTTCGAAAATTTCAAAAATATTTTTCAAAATATTTTCAAAATCTTTTTCTTATCTTTATATCATATTTTCGAAAATTCACTAATAATTAATGGGATTAATTCAAATATTTGAAGTTTGTTACTTTCTTGTTAAGAAAGGTTCAATCTTTAAGTTCTAGAATTTTATCTTGTAGTTTCTTGTTAGTGAAGTAAGTAATTTCAAAATTTTTAAATTAAATCTTTTTATCTTTTATCTTATCTTTTTCAAAAATTTTATCTTTTTCAAAAATTTGATTTCAAAAAAAAATATCTTATCTAACTTCTTATCTTCTTATCTTTTCAAAATTTGATTTCAAATCTTTTTCAATCAACTAACTAACTTTTTGTTTGTTTCTTATCTTTTTCAAAACCACCTAACTATTTTTCCCTCTTCAATTTTCGAAAATGCCTTTCTCTTTTTCAAAAATTATTTTTAATTAATTAATTGTTTCAAATTTCAATTTCAATTATATTTTATCTCTAATTTTCGAAAATCACTAACCCCTTTTTAAAATTATTTTCGAAATCTCCCTTCTCTTTTCTTCTTCTATTTAATTATTTAATTACTAACACTTCTCTTCACCTCTCTTCATCTAAAAATCCGAATTCTTCTTCATTCTTCTACTCCTTTCTACTAACATAAAGGAATCTCTATACTGTGACATAGAGGATTCCTCTTTCTTTTCTTGTTTTCTTCTCTTTCATATAAGCAGGAACAGGGAAAAAGGCACTCTTGTTGAAATTGATCCAGAACCTGAAAGGACTTTGAAGAGAAAATTAAGAGAAGCTAAATTACAACAATCCAGAAACAACCTTTCAGAAATTTTCGAACAAGAAAAGGAGATGGCAGCCGAAAATAATAATAATGCAAGAAGAATGCTTGGTGACTTCACAAAGCCAACGTCCAAATTTGATGGAAGAAGCATCTCTATTCCTGCCATTGGAGCCAATAACTTTGAGCTGAAACCTCAGCTAGTTGCCTTAATGCAACAAAACTGCAAGTTTTATGGACTTCCATCTGAAGATCCTTATCAGTTTTTAACTGAGTTCTTGCAAATCTGTGAGACTGTAAAGACAAATGGAGTTGATCGTGAAGTCTACAGACTCATGCTTTTCCCTTTTGCTGTAAGAGACAGAGCTAGAATATGGTTGGATTCACAACCTAAGGATAGCCTGGACTCCTGGGATAAGCTGGTCACTGCCTTCTTGGATAAATTCTTTCCTCCTCAAAAGCTGAGCAAGCTGAGAGTGGATGTTCAAACCTTCAAACAAAAAGATGGTGAATCCCTCTATGAAGCTTGGGAAAGATACAAGCAGCTGACCAAAAGATGTCCATCTGACATGTTTTCAGAATGGACCATATTGGATATATTCTATTATGGTCTCTCTGAATTTTCGAAAATGTCATTGGATCATTCTGCAGGTGGATCTATTCACCTGAAGAAAACGCCTGAAGAGGCTCAAGAACTCATTGACATGGTTGCAAACAACCAATTCATGTACACTTCTGAGAGGAATTCCGTGAACAATGGGATACCTCAGAAGAAAGGAGTTCTTGAAATTGATGCTCTGAATTCCATATTGGCTCAGAACAAAGTGTTGACTCAACAGGTCAACATGATCTCTCAAAATCTGAATGGATGGCAACATGCATCCAACAGTACTAGAGAGGCAGCTTCTGAAGAAGCTTATGATCCTGAGAACCCTGCCATGGCAGAGGTTAATTACATGGGTGAACCTTATGGAAACACCTATAACTCATCATGGAGAAATCATCCAAATTTCTCATGGAAGGATCAACAAAAGCCTCAACAAGGCTTTAACAATGGTGGACGCAACAGGCTGGGCAATAGCAAGCCATATCCATCATCTTCTCAGCAACAGACAGATAATTCTGAACAAAATACTTCTAATTTAGCCAATGTAGTCTCTGATCTGTCAAAAGCCACTTTCAGTTTCATGAGTGAAACAAGATCCTCCATCAGAAATCTGGAGGCACAAGTGGGCCAGCTGAGTAAGAAAGTCATTGAAACTCCTCCCAGTACTCTCCCAAGCAATACAGAAGAGAATCCAAAAGGAGAGTGCAAAGCCATTGACATAGTCAATATGGCCGAATGCACAAGGGAGGAGGAGGACGAAAATCCTAGTGAGGAAGACCTCCTGGGACGTTTCTCAAGCAAGAAGGAGTTTCCTATTAAGGATCCAAAGGAATCTGAGGCTCATACAGAGACCATAGAGATTCCATTGAATCTCCTTCTGCCATTCATGAGCTCTGAAGACTATTCATCCTCTTAAGAGGATGAAGATGTAACTGGAGAGCAAGTTGCTCAATATTTAGGAGCTATCATGAAGCTGAATGCCAAGTTGTTTGGTAATGAGACTTGGGAAAGTGAACCTCCCTTGCTCATTAATGAACTGGATACTTGGATTCAGAAAATTCTACCTCAAAAGAAACAAGATCCTGGCAAGTTCTTAATACCTTGTACCATAGGCACCATGACCTTTGCAAAAGCTCTGTGTGATCTGGGGTCAGGGATAAATCTTATGCCACTCTCTGTAATGGAGAAGCTGGGGATCATTGAGGTACAACCTGTCTTGTTCTCATTACAACTGGCAGACAAGTCATTGAGACAAGCTTATGGAATAGTAGAGGACGTGTTAGTAAAGGTTGAAGGCCTTTACATCCCTGCTGATTTCATAATCTTAGACACTAGGAAGGAAGAGGATGATTGCATCATCCTTGGAAGACCTTTCCTAGCCACAGCAGGAGCTGTGATAGATGTCAACAGAGGTGAGTTAGTCCTTCAATTGAATGGGGACTACCTTGTGTTTAAGGCACATGGCCATTCCTCTGTGACAAAAGAGAGTAAGCATGAAGAGCTTCTCTCAGTTCAGAGTCAAGAAGAGCCCCCACAGTCAAACTCTAAGTTTGGTGTTGTGAGGCCACAACCAAACTCTAAGTTTGGTGTTAAGATCCCATATCCAAACTCTAAGTTTAGTGTGGACAACTATACAACATTGACCTGATCACCTTGTGGCTCCATGAGAGCCACTGTCAAGCTATTGACATTAAAGAAGCGCTTGTTGGGAGGCAACCCAATTTTATTTATCTAAGTTTATTTTATTCTATTTTATTGTTATTTTGTGTTTTATTAGGAACATGATCATGAGGAGTCACGAAAAAATCATAAAAATTAAAAACAGAATCAAAAACAGCAGAAGAAAAAAATTCACACCCTGGAGGACGCACAGGCTGGCGTTCAACGCCAGTAAGATGCATCTGGCTGGCGTCCAACGCCAGAACAGAGCACCATTCTGGCGCTGAACGCCAGAAACAAGCAACATTCTGGCGCTGAACGCCAGAAATATGCCCAGAGAGGAAAAACTGGCGCTGAACGCCAGTAACAAGCATGAAACTGGCGTTCAACGCCAGAAACATGCTCTACATGGGCGTTGAACGCCCAGAATGTGCACCAATTGGCGTTTAAACGCCAGAATGATGCACGAAGGCATTTTACATGCCTATTTGGTGCAGGGATGGAATTTCTTGACACCTCAGGATCTGTGGACCCCACAGGATCACCTCAGGATCTGTGGACCCCACAGGATCCCCACCTAACATATTCCCACCTTACCTTTTAATCCTAATCACACTCTCCTATTCCCCATGCCACACTTCCCAACACTCTTCACCAATCACCTCAATTCCTCTTCCCAATTATCCCATTCATCACTCACATCCATCCACTCTTCCCCATAAACCCCACCTACCTTCAAAAATTCAAAACCAATTTCCCACCCATTCCCACCCAAAATGGCCGAACATACCTCCTCCCTCTCCCTATAAATACCCTTCCTTTCTACTTCATTTTCACACAACACAAACCCCTTCTTCTTCACCTTAGCCGAACCCACCTCTCTCCTTCTTTACCATATTTTCTTCTTCTTCTTCTTTTCTTCTTTCTTCTCTTGCTCGAGGGTGAGTAATATTTTAAGTTTGGTGTGGTAAAAGCATAAGCTTTTTTTTGTTTTTCCATTACCAATAGCACCTAAGGCCGGAGTATCCTCTAGAAAAGGAAAAGGGAAGACAAAAGCTTCCACCTCCGAGTCATGGGAGATGGAAAGATTCATCTCCAAGAGCCATCAAGACCACTTCTATGATGTTGTGGCAAAGAAGAAGGTGATCCCTGAGGTCCCTTTCAAGCTCAAGAAAAATGAGTATCCGGAGATCCGACATGAAGTCCGAAGAAGAGGTTGGGAAGTCCTAACCAACCCCATGCAACAAGTCGGAATCTTAATGGTTCAAGAGTTCTATGCCAATGCATGGATCACTAGAAACCATGATCAAGGTATGAACCCGAGTCCAAAGAACTATCTCATAATGGTTCGGGGGAAATACTTGGATTTTAGTCCGGAAAATGTGAGGTTGGCGTTCACTTGCCCATGATGCAAGGAGATGAACGCCCCTACACTAGAAGGGTCAACTTTGATCAAAGGTTGGACCAAGTCCTTATGGACATTTGTGTGGAAGGAGCTCAATGGAAGAGAGACTCCAAAGGCAAGCCAGTCCAACTAAGAAGACTAGACCTCAAGCCTATAGCTAGAGGATGGTTGGAGTTCATTCAACGCTCCATCATTCCCACTAGCAACCGATCTGAAGTTACTGTGGATCGGGCCATCATGATTCATGGCATCATGATTGGAGAGGAAGTAGAAGTTCATGAGGTCATCTCCAATGAAATCTACAAAATAGCCGACAAGCCTTCACCCATGGCACGGTTAGCTTTTCCTCACCTTATTTGCCATCTATGTTACTCAGCTGGAGTCATCATAGAAGGAGACATCTTCATTGAAGAGGATAAGCCCATCACCAAGAAGAGGATGGAGCAAGCAAGAGAAGCCCCTTACGGTTCTCAAGAGATGCATGAGGAAGCTCATCATCAAGAAATCCCTGAGATGCCTCAAGGGATGCACTTTCCTCCAAACAACTATTGGGAGCAACTCAACACTTCCTTAGAAGGTTTGAGCCACAATGTGGAACAATTAAGGGTGGAACATCATGAGCACTCCATCATTCTCCAAGAAATAAGAGAAGATCAAAGAGCAATGAGGGAGGAGCAACAAAGGCAAGGAAGGGACATAGAAGAGCTAAAGAACATCATTGGTCCTTCAAGAAGAAGACGCCACTAGAGGTGGATTCATTCCTTGTTCTTTATTTCTTTCTGTTTTTCGGTTTTTAATATTGTGTTTATCTATGTTTTGTGTCTTTATTTCATGATCATTAGTATGTAACCATGCCTTAAAGCTATGAATAAATTCCATTAATCCTTCACCTCTCTTAAAAGAAAAATGTTTTAATTCAAAAGAACAAGAAGTCATGAATTTCGAAAATTGTCCTTGAATTTAATTTAATTATATTGATGTGGTAACAATACTTTTTGTTTTCTGAATGAATGCTTGAACAGTGCATATTTTTGATCTTGTTGTTTATGAATGTTAAAATTGTTGGCTCTTGAAAGAATGATGAACAAAGAGAAATGTTATTGATGATCTGAAAAATCATAAAATTGATTCTTGAAGCAAGAAAAAGCAGTGAACAAGAAGCAAAAGCTTGCGAAAAAAAAAAGTGGCGAAAAAAATAGAAAGAAAAAGAAAAAGCAAGCAGAAAAAGCCAATAGCCCTTAAAACCAAAAGGCAAGGGTAAAAAGGATCCAAGGCTTTGAGCATCAATGGATAGGAGGGCCCAAGGAAATTAAATCCAGGCCTAAGCGGCTAAATCTAGCTGTCCCTAACCATGTGCTTGTGTCATGAAGGTCCAAGTGAAAAGCTTGAGACTGAGTGGTTAAAGTCGTGATCCAAAGCAAAAGAGTGTGCTTAAGAGCTCTGGACACCACTAACTGGGGACTCTAGCAAAGCTGAGTCACAATCTGAAAAGGTTCACCCAGTTATGTGTCTGTGGCATTTATGTATCCGGTGGTAATACTGGAAAACAAAGTGCTTAGGGCCACAGCCAAGACTCATAAGTAGCTGTGTTCAAGAATCAACATGCTTAACGAGGAAAGTCAATAACACTATCCGAAATTCTAAGTTCCTAGAGAAGCCAATCATTCAAAACTTCAAAGGAAAAAGTAAGATGCCAAAACTGTTCAGAAGCAAAAAGCTACAAGTCCCGCTTATCTAATTAGACTTAATATTCATTGATATTTTGGAATTCACAGTATATTCTCTTCTTTTTATCCTAATTGATTTTCAGTTGCTTGGGGACAAGCAACAATTTAAGTTTGGTGTTGTGATGAGCGGATAATTTATACGCTTTTTGGCATTATTTTTAGGTAGATTTTAGTAAGTTCAAGCTACTTTTAGGGATGTTTTCATTAGTTTTTATGTTAAATTCACATTTATGGACTTTACTATGAGTTTTTGTGTTTTTCTGTGATTTCAGGTAATTTCTGGCTGAAATTGAGGGACTTGAGCAAAACTCTGAAAAAGGCTGACAAAAGGACTGCTGATGCTGTTGGAATCTGACCTCCCTGCACTCGAAATGGATTTTCTGGAGCTACAGAACTCCAATTGGCGCGCTCTCAACGGTGTTGGAAAGTAGACATCCAGAGCTTTCCAGCAATATATAATAGTCCATACTTTATTTGGAAATTGACGACGTAACTTGGCGTTGAACGCCAAGTACATGCTGCTGTCTGTAGTTAAACGCCAGAAAAACGTCATGATCCGGAGTTGAACGCCCAAAACACGTCATAACTCGGAGTTCAACTCCAAGAGAAGCCTCAGCTCGTGGATTGATCAAGCTCAGCCCAAGCATACACCAAGTGGGCCCCGGAAGTGGATTTATGCATCAATTACTTACTCATGTAAACCCTAGGAGCTAGTTTATTATAAATAGAACTTTTTACTATCATATTATCATCCTGGATTGTATTTTGAATCTAGTGATCACGTTTTGGGGGCTGGCCTCTCGGCCATGCCTGAACCTTTTACTTATGTATTTTCAACGGTGGAGTTTCTGTACACCATAGATTAAGGGTGTGGAGCTCTGCTGTACCTCAAGTATTAATGCAATTCTATTTTCTTTTATTCAATTCTATCTTATTCTTATTCCAAGATATTCATTCGCACCCAAGAACATGATGAATGTGATGATTATGTGACGCTCATTATCATTCTCACTTATGAACGTGCGTGATTGACAACCACCTCCGTTCTACATGCAACCGAGCTTGAATGTGTATCTCTTAGATTCCCCAACAGAATCTTCGTGGTATAGCTAGATAGATGGCGGCATTTATGAGGATCCGGAAAGTCTCACCTTGTCTGTGGTATTCCGAGTAGGATCCTGGGAATCCGGAAAGTCTAACCTTGTCTGTGGTATTCCGAGTAGGATTCTGGTAATGAATGACTGTGACGTGCTTCAGACTCGCAAGTGCTGGGCGTTAGTGACAGACGCAAAAGAATCAATGGATTCTATTCCAGTAGGAGCGGGAACCAACCAGTGATTAGCCGTGCTGTGACAGAGTGCGTGAGCGTAGTTTTCACTGCGAGGATGGGATGTAGCCTTCGGCCAGTGTGATGCCTCCAGACGATTAGCCATGCGAGTGACAGCCGCAGAGGACCATTTTCCCGAGAGGATTCAAAGTAGCCATCGTCGAACGGTGAACCCCTATACCAGCTTGCCATGGAAAGGAGTAAGAAGGATTGAGTTGAAGTAGTAGGAAAGTAGGCGTTCTTGAGCCATACAGTATCTCCATATGCTTATCTGAAATTCCTACCAATGAATCTGCATAAGTATCCCTTTTATTATTTCTTTTTATTATTTGATTTTCTAAATTCCATAATTTTATCTGCCTAACTGAGATTTACAAGGTGACCATAGCTTGCTTCATACCAACAATCTCTGTGGGATCGACCCTTACTCGCGTAAGGTTTATTACTTGGACGACCCAGTACACTTGCTGGTTAGTTGAACGGAGTTGTGAAAACAACCGATGCCATAATAATGATTTCATACAAATACAAAGAACATGGATCACAATTTCGTCCACCAACGCCTCTTCCCACGCTAGGCGCCACTTCCCAAGTGGAAAAAGATAAATTGCTTTTAAATCCCACCACTACCCTCCCTTCGAGCCTACACCTCTCACCCCTATAAATGCTAAATACTTCCCACTATGCTTCACACTTCAACCTACCCACAAGTTCACACACGAAAGAACCCTCTTCTCTCTTCTCTTTCTCTTTTCCTTCTACTTGATTAGGAACAATCTAGCCTTAAGTTTGGTGTTGTGGAGCAAACCCTTGCTTTGCTCTCTTTGCTTTCTATACCCCTTCTTCCAAATTCTTCAACCCTTCAAACTTCCTTTCTCACTCAATGGCACCACCAAAAAGCCTCATCATCAAAGAAGAGAAAGACCAAGGAAACAACCTCAGGATCCCCTGCAAGCTACAATGAGTACAAGTTCCTCTCATCATTCAATCAAAACCAATTTTATGGTTGGGTGAGTGAGAGGCAAATCAATCCCGAAGTTGGTTTCCAACTTTGAAGGAATGAGCACCCAGAGATCAACCGGGAGAATAAAAGCAGAGGATGGACACTCTTGTGCAACCGACCAAGGAAGGTAGTAGAGAGCTTGGTGAGAGAGTGCTACGCCAATGCAGTGCCCCAGCCTGAGCATTCTTATGGATACCTAACTTATCTTAGGGCGAAAGCAATTGATTACAGCTGATGACATGTCATCATGTCATGTTTTTCTATGCTTTTTCATACAAGAAATTAATGATTTGTGCTTGTTTTTGTCTGAGGAATAAAAAATAAAAAATATTTTTTGAAAAATATAAATTTTAAAATTTAAATTTTTTATTTTTATTTTTAAATTATAAAATTTAATTTTTTATTTAAAGTAGAAAAATAAAATAAAATCCAGCAATATCAAGTAAACAACGAATTTGTAAATTTATTGTCTTTTTTACTTTTAATCTAAAAAATTTAATTTTTATTCTAACATTAGAAAAATTAAAAATTCCAACAATATCCAATAAACCAAAAATAAAAAATTTTAAATTTTTTAAAGTAATTTATTCTTAAGTTGTGAACAAGTCCAGTAACAAAAAAAGTCAACAGTCCGGGTGTATCAATATCCATGAATAAAAAATAAAAAAATAATTTTTGAAAAAATTTAAAATTTTAAAAATGAAATTTTTTATTTTTGATTTTTTAAATTATAAAATTTAATTTTTTTATTTAAAGTAGAAAAATAAAATAAAATCCAGCAATATCAAGTAAATAACGAATTTGTAAATTTATTGTCTTTTTTACTTTTAATCTAAAAAATTTAATTTTTATTCTAATAGAAGAAAAATTAAATATTCCAACAATATCCAATAAACAAAAAAATTTAAAAATTTTAAATTTTTAAAGTAATTTATTCTTAATTTGTGAACAAGTCCAGCAAACAAAAAAGTTAACGGTCCGGGTGTATCATTATCCGATGAATAAAAAATAAAAAAATATTTTTTGACAAATTTAAAATTTTAAAAATTAAATTTTTTATTTTTGATTTTTTAATTATAAAATTTAATTTTTTATTTAAAGTAGAAAAATAAAATAAAATCCAGCAATATCTAGTAAATAACGAATTTGTAAATTTATTGTCTTTTTTACTTTAAATCTAAAAATTTTAATTTTTATTCTAACAGAAGAAAAATTAAATATTCCAACAATATCAAATAAACAAAAAATTAAAAAATTTTAAATTTTTTAAAATAATTTATTCTTAATTTGTGAACTAGTCCAGCAACAAAAAAAGTCAACGGTCTGGGTATATTATTATCCGATGAATAAAAAATAAAAAAATATTTTTTGAAAAATTTAAAATCTTCAAAATAAAATTTTTATTTTTTATTTTTTAAATTATAAAATTTAATTTTTTATTTAAAATGGAAAAATAAAATAAAATCCAGCAATATCAAGTAAACAACGAATTTGTAAATTTATTGTCTTTTTTACTTTTAATCTAAACAATTTAATTTTTATTCTAACAGAAGAAAAATTAAATATTCCAACAATATCCAATAAAAAATTTAAAAATTTTACATTTTTGAAAGTAATTTATTCTTAATTTGTGAACAAGTCCAGCAAACAAAAAAGTTAACGGTCCGGGTGTATCATTATCCGATGAATAAAAAATAAAAAAATTTTTTGAAAAATTTAAAATTTTAAAAATTAAATTTTTTATTTTTTATTTTTTAATTATAAAATTTAATTTTTTTATTTAAAGTAGAAAAATAAAATAAAATCCAGCAATATCTAGTAAATAACGAATTTGTAAATTTATTGTCTTTTTTACTTTAAATCTAAAAATTTTAATTTTTATTCTAACAGAAGAAAAATTAAATATTCCAACAATATCCAATAAACAAAAAAATTAAAAAATTTTAAATTTTTTAAAGTAATTTATTCTTAATTTGTGAACAAGTCCAGCAACAAAAAAAATCAACGGTCCGGGTGTATCATTATCCGATGAATAAAAAATAAAAAAATATTTTTTGAAAAATTTAAAATTTTAAAAATGAAATTTTTATTTTGATTTTTTAAATTATAAAATTTAATTTTTTATTTAAAGTAGAAAAATAAAATAAAATCCAGCAATATCAAGTAAATAACGAATTGGTAAATTTATTGTCTTTTTTACTTTAAATCTAAAAAATTTAATTTTTATTCTGAGAGAAGAAAAATTAAATATTCCAACAATATCCAATAAACTAAAAATTAAAAAATTTTAAATTTTTTAAAGTAATTTATTCTTAATCTATGAACAAGTCGAGCAACAAAAAAAGTCAACGGTCCTGGTGTATCATTATCTGATGAATAAAAAATAAAAAAATATTTTTTGAAAAATTTAAAATTTTAAAAATGAAATTTTTTATTTTTTATTTTTTAAAATTATAAAATTTAATTTTTTTTTTAAAGTAGAAAAATAAAATAAAATCTAGCAATATCAAGTAAACAACGAATTTGTAAATTTATTGTCTTTTTTACTTTTAATCTAAACAATTTAATTTTGATTTTAATAGTAGAAAAATTAAAAATTCCAACAATATCCAATAAACAAAAAAATTAAAAAATTATAAATTTTTTAAAGTAATTTATTCTTAATTTGTGAACAAGTCCCGCAAACAAAAAAGTTAACGGCTCGGGTGTATCGTTATCCAATGAATAAAAAATAAAAAAATATTTTTCAAAAAATTTAAAATTTTAAAAATTATAATTTTTATTTTTTATTTTTTAATTATAAAATTTAATTTTTTATTTAATGTAGAAAAATAAAATAAAATCCAGCAATATCTAGTAAATAACGAATTTGTAATTTTATTGTCTTTTTTACTTTTAATCTAAAAATTTTAATTTTTATTCTAGCATTAGAAAAATTAAAAATTCAAACAATATCCAATAAACATTAAAATTAAGAAATTTTAAATTTTTTAAAGTAATTTATTCTTAATTTGTGAACAAGTCCAGCAACAAAAAGAGTCAACGGTCCGGGTGTATCATTATCTGATGAATATAAAATAAAAAAATATTTTTTGAAAAATTTAAAATCTTAAAAATTAAATTTTTTATTTTTGATTTTTTAAATTTTTAATTTATTTTTTTTATTTAAAATGAAAAAATAAAGTAAAATCCAGCAATATATGGTAAACAACGAATTTGTAAATTTATTGTCTTTTTTACTTTTAATCTAAAAATTTTAATTTTTATTCTAGCATTAGAAAAATTAAAAATTCAAACAATATCCAATAAACAAAATATTTAAAAAATTTTACATTTTTGAAAGTAATTTATTCTATATTTCTGAACAAGTCCAGCAAACAAAAAAGTTAACGGTCCGGGTGTATCAATATCCGATGAATAAAAAATAAAAAAATATTTTTGAAAAATTTAAAATTTTAAAAATTAAATTTTTTATTTTTTATTTTTAATAATAAAATTTAATTTTTTTATTTAAAGTAGAAAAATAAAATAAAATCCAGCAATATCTAGTAAATAACGAATTTGTAAATTTATTGTCTTTTTTACGTTTAATCTAAACAATTTAATTTTGATTCTAACATTATAAAAATAAAAAATTCAAACAATATCCAATAAACATTAAAATTAAGAAATTTTAAATTTTTTAAAGTAATTTATTCTTAATTTGTGAAAAAGTCCAGTAACAAAAAAGTCAACGGTACGGGTGTATCATTATCCGATGAATAAAAAATTAAAAAATATTTTTTGAAAAATTTAAAATTTTAAAAATTAAATTTTTTATTTTTTATTTTTTAATTATAAAATTTAATTTTTTGTTATTTAAAGTAGAAAAATAAAATAAAATCCAGCAATATCTAGTAAATAACAAATTTGTAAATTTATTGTCTTTTTTATTTTTAATCTAAACAATTTTATTTTAATTCTAATAGTAGAAAAATTAAAAATTCCAACAATATCCAATAAACAAAAAATTAAAAATTTTAAATTTTTTAAAGTAATTTATTCTTAATTTGTAAACAAGTCCAGCAAACAAAAAAGTTAACGGTCCGGGTGTATCATTATCCGATGAATAAAAAATAAAAAATATTTTTTGAAAAATTTAAAATTTTAAAAATTAAATTTTTTATTTTTTATTTTTTAATTATAAAATTTATTTTTTTGTTATTTAAAGTAGAAAAATAAAATAAAATCCAGCAATATCTAGTAAATAACGAATTTGTAAATTTATTGTCTTTTTTACTTTTAATCTAAACAATTTTATTTTAATTCTAATAGTAGAAAAATTAAAAATTCCAACAATATCCAATAAACAAAAAAATTAAAAAATTTTAAATTTTTTAAAGTAATTTATTCTTAATTTGTAAACAAGTCCAGCAAACAAAAAAGTTAACGGTCCGGGTGTATCATTATCCGATGAATAAAAAATGAAAAAAATATTTTTTGAAAAATTTAAAATTTTAAAAATTAAATTTTTTAATTTTTTTTAATTATAAAATTTAATTTTTTATTTAAAGTAGAAAAATAAAATAAAACCCAGCAATATCTAGTAAATAACGAATTTGTAAATTTGTTGTCTTTTTTACTTTAAATCTAAAAATTTTAATTTTTATTCTAACAGAAGAAAAATTAAATATTCCAACAATATCCAAAAAAAAAATTAAAAATTTTAAATTTTTTAAAGTAATTTATTCTTAATTTGTGAACAAGTCCAGCAACAAAAAAATCAACGGTCCGGGTGTATCATTATCCGATGAATAAAAAATAAAAAAATATTTTTTGAAAAATTTAAAATTTTAAAAATGAAATTTTTTATTTTTGATTTTTTAAATTATAAAATTTAATTTTTTTATTTAAAGTAGAAAAATAAAATAAAATCCAGCAATATCAAGTAAACAACGAATTTGTAAATTTATTGTCTTTTTTACTTTTAATCTAAACAATTTAATTTTGATTCTAATAGTAGAAAATTAAAATTCCACAATCCAATAAAACAAAAAAATTAAAAA